>NC_138881.1:20926963-21534463 GCF_965194805.1 Balaenoptera borealis | reverse complement strand
TGGGTATTTTAATTAGAAATTCCTTAAGAAAGTCAATCAAGTGGGCAGTTAACGACAGGAAAACTAACTTGCTGTTAGTGAGATGGTTGGTAGACAATTAAAACAAATGCTATAGACACCTTGGGTTAAATGTCTAGATGCCTAAAACTAGGTTATTTAGCTTGAAAAATACTTATATAACCACGACCACCACACCACACACACACAGTTAGAAATCAATCTTTCAGTTAGGGCATATTTCTAACTATTCAGAAGATCATTTTTTCTGCCTATTCTCAACTTAGTCAAAACAGATTGCCCGTTCTTAGAGAAGGAAATAGATGAGCTTCTTCTAGTATTAACATTTCCATGGTGAAGATTTTGATAGACTAAACACAGAGAGAAAACTCAGAATTCTTCCCAAGAGTCAAGAATCATGCTCTGCTCAATGAGGTCTGTAAACGAGCTGAATAGTTTTGATTTGGACTCTTCATGCTAAATAAAGGCCTAACATTTCACGTGCTGAACATTTCATCTACTGCGGAATGTGAACCCACAGATAACCTTTATTCCCATCCAACTGTTCATTAAGTACAGCACTGGATTATTTACTAAAATGTTTCAGATTTCCCAAAATGTAGCCATAATTATTATTTTAAAAATATCTTCAGACAAACCTACTTGGTTCTTTTTTCTTGACAAATACAAATTATTCTACTCCAAAATCACAAGACTAGAACTCTATGTGTTTACTCTTCATCCTAATGATCCAATACTTGATTTTCATTTAATGAGTTCGATTTTAAAGAAGATAATGCTATGTTATATGTTAACTAACATATAAGTAGAAATTATAGGATGATATTGATCAAAGTCAAGAGTCTTACCTAATAGAACCAGAGCATTTTTTGGGAAATGCCTTGCCAGCATAACCTCTTTACCTAAGTTACAGTGAACTTCCAAGTAACAGAAATTTTGTTTAGATGACAAATGACATAATGAAACACTAAGAAAAATCAAATGGGAAATGTGGTGTTTTTTTCTTTTAATTTTAACTTTTGAAGAGAGAAAAACTAATTCATATGAAATGTGTTAAAAACCAAAACAAAAACTTTGAAAGGAGCCTTCTTTCTAATGCAGACAGCTCACTCACTGTTCTGGAATTTTTACTATATACTTATAAAAATTAGACATTCTTCTTTAAAATGCTAGACAAAAGCATTGAAATTTAAAAGATGTTTATTCTGATTTCTTTGGAAAACTAAGCTATGAAATGGTTTAGATTACCACATAAACACAAAGTGTTAGCTAGTTGGCAGTTTATTAAAATCACCACACGGGAAGGGATAGTTAGGGAGTTCGGGATTGACATGTACACACTGCTGTATTTAAAATGGATAAACAATAAGGACCTACTGTATAGCACAGGGAACCCTGCTCAATATTATGTAACAACCTAAATGGGAAAAGAATTTGAAAAAGAATAGATATATGTATATGTATAACTGAATCACTTTGCTGTACACCTGAAACTATCACAACATTGTTAATCAACTATACCCCAATATAAAATAAAAAGTTTTAAAAAAGTAAAAAAGAAATAAAATCACCACACAAGATTTTACGGCTCTAGTTGCCAAAGACAGGTGATATTGATTTTCCCTCCTCTGATCGAAGATCTGAGTGACCACTTAACTTCATTTTATTTAGGCAGCAATAAACTAAAACACTTCCTGATTACATTCTCATTTTTCCTTAGAAGCAAAAACTTCATTACTAAAAATACTGCTCATTAATGAGATGAAATGCCCAACAGAAAAATCAAATCATTTTCCTCCGTCTTTTCAAAATTGTACAGTTTCATACAAAAACCGTATCATTTTATTTTAAAACAAGTACCAAACCTAAGTAAGTTGCATATGTAAGACACTCATTATGGATACTTACTTCGTAGTATTTTTTAATGCAACGTCTAATGTCCATGATCAATTTGTTGCTCAGCTGTACCATAAAGGTCAGAGGCGAAGCCTTACAATCGATGTTACTGCAACGATACAAGCTGGGCTCCATATCGGTTCCCTACAGAAGTCAAGACAGACAAGTACACAAAAGGTTACAAAAGGTTCCTTGTGCTTAAAAACTTACATGCTGTCCTGGTGTACAATATTTTAAATTCATTTTATTGGTAAGTTTTTTTTTTTGACATCTTTATTGGAGTATAATTGCTTTACAATGGTGTGTTAGTTTCTGTTGTATAACAAAGTTTATCAGCTGTACATATACATATATCCCCATATCTCCTCCCTCTTACATCTTATTGGTAAGTTTTTAACCTTATTTTCTCAACCATTTTCCTCCAAAAGATCCCCTCAGTCACCACATACCTTCTACTCTTGCCACCATCATAATGGAGTACAAAGCCAAAGGGAAAACCCTGAAATTACTTTTTTTACATTCAATACATGACAGACTATGGATAAAATAGTTTCCCCTCTGAAAATACCAGTGAAGTCGCATTATTGGAAATAAACATCCTTCCTAGAGATACTGATCAATAATTTAAATTTGCACTTAATTCATTCTAAGACAAAGCAAGAGCGTTAATGACAACAGTTTGCTCCATATTGCCAACTTAATTTTAAGAATAAAGTCTAAAAATTAAGTGTTACACCACAAAGTGATCACTTATTGTTAGCTTAGCAAATCTAAAATTTCTATAACCACTGCCCCCCAACAAATGAAATGTATTTGGGGGAGGGGAGAGAGGAGGAGTAAAAATTTGAAAAAATGAACTATTAGTAGTTGGAGAAAACGTTTTGTTTTGTTTTAAACAAAGACAAAGCAAATGTAATATACAGGAAAACTGTTGGGGTTTCTGGAGCATTTGTTTTCCTTCTTGATACTTAAACATCTTGGTTTCCTGCTCCAATCTGGTACATAACCCTACCCCGCCACACGAAGCAATTCCAGGTGGAAGAGATTTTAGAGCTTGACATCGGCTCTTCCACAGTTAGCCCATCTGCAAGTCGTCAAGCCTCCATGCAATTAACTATCTTATTTACAGCTGTAATGAAGCAAAACTCAAGGATTTAGCAAGTATTGCTGATCTGTGTCTGCCTCTTCCTTGCACTTGCTTCCAAAGACTGCTTTGTTTTGATTCAAAAAAATGCAAAACATCTGCTGTTTGTCCAAATTAACTTAAAATAATTACTTTTAATTTAGATAAAGGACATATTTTCTTTCAGTTTCAAGGTTTTACATGGTTCTGCTGCCTACTCATTTGCCAATGGCTAGTACATGTATAACACTGCAGTGGAATCAAGTAGATTGGCCAAGTTTCAAGTTCTGATCCAAGGTCAATGATACATTTTTTGGCAGTACTTCTTTAGAGAAATGTCTCCCTGTGACTTTTTTAATGCCTGATATGCAAAGACAGCAGAAAAGATAATAAGAGTACCTTTGTCAAAAAGGAGGCAAGTGGGATGTGTAAAGATAAACAAAAACTTTTCAAAAACACTTAGTTCCCATTAACTTGATTTAAGATAAAGGAAAATACTGCTCTAAGTCTTAATAAATTGGGCTGGGAGTGGAGAAATACAGGTTACTAATTAAGGAATTACAATAAAAATACTTTAAGATAATTCAGAATTTTCAAGAGATTCCATTTAAAAAACCAAGGCCAAGCATTCTAGGAAGCCAAAAACAATACTCAAGCATACTCTATTAAGAGGTTTCAAGCAGAAATAAGTAAGTTGTGAAGGCAGAATTCATATGATGCTAAAATTCTTTAAACACATAAAAACCTGTGTTTTCTTTTTCCTTTTTATACACATAGTAGAGAGAAAATGGACTTTATACTAGTTCACTCACAAAACAAACAAAGAAACAAAAGAAACAAAAGCAACTAACCGAACCATCGAAGACACTATCATAAATATTCTCGGTTCCACATATAGGGCATGGACATTTGAACCTTTCACAGTCCCTGTATTTCTCTTCATCCGTGAGCTGTGCTGGGCCACCAAGGAGAGCATCATTCTCTTCATCTTTGTGATAATGATGAACTCTAAATTGGGTGGGGTCAAGTCCTATTAAGGTTAAAGAAAAAATAAATTCAGAAAGGTACAATTATTTAAATTCCCTTCTCCAAAAATACTCCAAAGAAGAGAAATCAGAAAAGAATTACTTCAAATTCATGCACATACTACACAACCATTTGAACTCAAGATAGAGGCTCATATCACCAAGACAAATGACTTCTTCTTTTAAGGAGATGATAAACAAAACAAGTAAACTGCACCAAAACAATGCAGAAACATTCCACTGGACATTTGCGTTTGGAAGCAACTACTTCTATAGGATGGTTTTACTATTTTCTTAAAGTTACGATGAAAATCTCAAAAAAATGTGCACTGTTAAAATCTCCTAAAATCAAAGTATCACCATTAAAACTGAAAATAGAGAATAAAAATCCCATTACGGAAAACAAGTTCACTGCTATTACAACTGCTTCAAGTGCAGACACCACTGCTAACCCTGATCTCAATGCAGTGGTCGATTCCATCTTGGCTCAGTAGTTAACAGCATGTAGGTTGCAATCTAATTCAGTGGTTAAAATTCAGTAGCAGCATCTGAGTCAAAACTCAACATGGTTTTTTTGGTGTTCTGAATTCAGGAATTTAAAATATGTGCAAAAACAATGAATCTACAAATTCTATAGGCCAAAATGTCCCCGACAATACTGAAGCCAAATATACCTTCTATATTTCAATCAAAACAACACAAGAAATCAATCGATGCATAGTTTACACTATCTTGTTTCCCCAAACTATTTGAGAAAAGAAATGATTGTAAGGCCAACCAATTTAACTTGCCTTTGACCAAAGCACATATGTCAAAATGTACTATTTGGATTTACACTTAAAGATAATTATTCCACACTATATCTTATAACATTTCCTTGAAAGCATTCCTTAGCAATCCCAAAGAATTCTAGGCTTCTGAGTAATCTAAAGAAAGCTATCATTTGTTTTAGTACAAAGGTAAATAAGTAATATAAAACAGTCACTAAGCAAAAAAGTTCAAATACCAAAAACATCTAAAAATTATTGTAACTCTATCAACAGCTTGCATAGTTAGATAATCTAACAGATGTATTCAGAATTCAGTGACAA
Source organism: Balaenoptera borealis (assembly GCF_965194805.1). Taxonomy (NCBI): domain Eukaryota; kingdom Metazoa; phylum Chordata; class Mammalia; order Artiodactyla; family Balaenopteridae; genus Balaenoptera; species Balaenoptera borealis. The sequence goes on along the minus strand of NC_138881.1, from coordinate 21,529,310 downwards.
GATCCTAAATCCTATCTGGTCAACTGTCAAGTGGCATCTCTTTAATTATAAAAGACTTAGGGCTGACTGACACAGTGGAAAGGTGCTGAACAAAGAATGAAAAGACTGAGACTTTGAGTCTTGGTTTTCTCACCTGCAAGATGGAGCTACTACCACCACCATGCACTTCTGAAGTTTAAATCGGATGTTAGGGACAAATCGTTTTCAATGGTGCCTATCACTGGTAAGCACCCAATAAATGCCACGTGAATGAAAAAATAGTGGATGAACATCATTTAATCCATCATTTAATATTCATTCAAAATTACACATTTGGAAAAATATATGAAACGCACGTTCATGTTGCACAGCAAGTTAATAGCTGCTCTTTGTAGTAATTAATCAAAGTGAGTATTTCCCAACATGATAGTGTATAATAAAAACAAAGACTACACATTCAAAACAAATTGAAAAACTGTTCTTGGTTACTGTAACATAGGTCACTTGGCCCCAAGACTCACTATACATTTTTATCTTACAAGTTACCTATAGCTTAAGAGCAACAGCAAGTTAGTGAAGTGTGGGGGAATATACACCCTCTCATTTAAAGACAAGGAGGGGCAGAGGAATAAGAGAGACCACGCCCACGCCTCTGAATGGTGCCATTTCTTCTCTGTAGTGAAAGGCAACTGCTACAAATTCCTGAACCTCTAGCTGTGAATCCAACTGTATTCACATAATGTCTTGCTTTATTCACGATTATGAGAAAGCAGCTCCACCTTTTCTCTGATGGTATAATTATTCATCAATTCCCCAGGCCAATACTATTCAAAAAGTAAGGAAAAAGAAAAATAATAAGTGTTTTCTGAAAGACAAGCTTCTTTCACAACCTAAATATCAAGGAACAAAACAAAGCTGGCTTTGCACATAGACAAAACTGGATGGGCTCTAACAAGGAAGCAATGAAATCTCTTTCTAGGCCTCCCCACCAGCCATGCCCACTGAGTGCACCTGAGGCTTGGGGAGGCCTGCCTGCTGAGCACACCACAACTGGACATGGGCTGCCTTGCTACTTACGGAGAAAAGCCCAGCAAGTGACCAAGAGTTATGAAAAATTATCAGGCCTTATGAAATGCCTACTTTAAATGTCCATTTCCACAATCCTTATCTGCCCATGGCAGTAACAAAAACAAATGGCCTACCTAATTACTTCAGATTTATTCACAAGCTGATTTTTTTTCAAGAGAAGGGACTTCACCTCAGAACTCTTGGCCATAAGTCAATGGTAAATTTTTTAAATATAAAGGGAGGAGACGGTGTAATTACCTTAAAATATTAGGTATGTAACGATTCTTGTACAAGAAGTTACTTGGATACAAAAATTTCACAAAAAAGTGATTTTCTTGGGAGGACAATTGTAAGTTCAACAGGCAAATCACAGAGGACAAAGTTAAATCTTTTTAAGAAAACATATAATTAGTCATGTTAAAAAGTATGGATCATTGCTGCTGGAATCCTTTTTTAAGGTCAAAATCCATGCTTAAACCCCAAACTTATTCAACATATAAATTAATTTTTCCAAATCCGCACAAAATTGGCGATAAGCAGCTTATTTCGAAGTTTCGGGAAACTTACAAAAGTTTTACTGCTTAAACCATAACTCGTTAAGGCTGGAGCGAAACAACAGGGAAAAAGTATCTGGTGCTGCCACCTAGAGGTAGATTCTGAATTTTAAAATGTACAAAACAGCTGCTACATAGAACTCCATTCATAGTTACTGTCCCTCCAAAATGAAGCACTATTGTCAGAAATGACATTAAAGCAAAATCTTTATAATCACAGTTTCCATACATGCATATACAGTGCATAATCAATATTAAACTGCACACCATACAGTAAGTAATCACAGTAGTCTTTGAGCGAGCAAGAGATACAAAACTGAATTCCAAGTTCCTTATCTCTTCTAACGAGAGCTTTCTCTGAACAACTGGCCTAAAGAAACAAACTTTATGCCCCAGCTGAAAAGAGATCTTCCACTTCTACTAGACTAGCTTTTGACAGATGACTTCAATCATTTGGTCCAGCACAGGGTAAAAGGAGGAACAGCCTCCTTGGGCTTGGCACCAGTTACGTGGGGGAAGAGCAGGAGTGGAAATGATGTGCGCTTTAATTCAATCCTGTGGCTTGTCGTGACCCAGCCACACCGTTTTGCTTGGGCTGCAGTGGGGGGTGGGGGTGGGGGAGGGCAACAACGATGAGACAGGACAGAGGGGCAGCGGAACAAAATTGAAATACTGTCATTTATAATTAGAAAACTTATAGGATCTCACATTATTTTGGCAACAGGATCAAAGCTCTCATGTTTCAAGAAGTATTTATAGAAAGTAACATCACAGGCACTGGAGGGGATGAGTTCAGCAGTGCCGTTTTATACTGAAGATCGCCACGTTCTTATCACACATACCTCCAATGTAACACTTAGCACAGAATTATTTTTTTTACCACCGTATTTTCTAACAATTGTAAACTATCTGTTTTTAGAATGTTCACTTGCCTCCATTTCCAAGGGGTATTTAAAATACTCCAAACTCAAAGCATTAGGTTTAGAGGCTGATGCATTTGACTAAATAATCTTCTTCCTCCAAAAGACAAGGTCTCTATTAGTGCAACTGCAAATAACTACAGTAGAGTCAATTACATGTGTTCATACAACTGGGGAAGAGGGAAAAATCCATATGAATGAAACTCCAAATGAGTAGAGTAACTGATATTCCCAAGCAGTTGTCTGTAATATGAATCACTTAAACTACTAGGGAAGCTAATTAATGAAGTCCTACTGTGAATATTTTTTTCTAAAAATTTCTTCTAGGAAATGAATCCTTTCCACGAATCCAAGCTTTCATATAGCTGGACTTCTTAGAGAACAATACACAAACTGAAAACTTAGTAGGATTAAAGAAAAAATATTTAATGAATTTTTAAAAGGTGACTGCTACATCCATAAAAAGCCTTGTATCAGAAAGTTCATAGCAGCTTTATTCATAATAACCATAAATTAGAAACAATCTGATGTCCATCAACAGGAGGATGAATAAACAAACTGGTATAATCTACCATGGAATACTACTCTGCAATGAAAAAGACAGAATACTGACATGCAACAAGATGGATGAATCTCAAATATATGCTAAGTGAAAGAAGCTGAACACAAAAAGTATATACCAGAGGAGATTATTTATATAAAATTCTAGCATAGGCAAAACTAAACTATGGTCCTAGAAATCAGATGAGTGGCTGCTTTTGTGAGGGGGAGGGTATAGACTGGGGAGAGTACAAGGGAACTCTCTAGGCAATGGAAATATTGCTTTGATAAACTGTTTGCATGCTACTCTTAACACTGTACATTTCATGGTACGTAAATTATACTTGAAAACAAAAACATCCCAAATAGAAGATGTTTGTGATATATATTAAAAACATTCCAAATAGAAGATGTTTGTGATATATATTTCCAAAGAACTCATTTAGAATATAAAAGGAATGCCTGTAAATCAATAAGAAAAAGACAACTCCACAGGAAAGCACAAAAAGACTTGGACAGCTCACAAAAGAAGATATTCAAATGGCCAATAAGCATAAGAACACGTGCCAAACTTTATTAGTCATCGAAGAAACACAAATTAAAACCACAACATTATGCCACCACATAAAATGAAGAAGAGAGGAAACACCAAGTATTGGTAAGAATGTCGAGCACGCAAACACTGCTAGTAGCGGGTCTAAACTAGTAGGACCACTTTGGAAAATTGGTAATATCTACTAAAGCTGAACATACATGTCCCCTATGACCTAGCAGTTCTCCATCTAAGTATATACCCAACAGAAATATATACAATTGTTCAACAAAAGACACGTGCAAGAATACCCAAAGCAGCACTATTCATAACCACCCAGAGTGGAAAGAACCCATAGGTAGGTAAGTCACACAGTGTGGTATATTCATACTAGACAGAAATGAAGTACGACCACATGGACCCATCTCACAAACATATTGAACCAAAGTAGCCAGACATAAAGAGTAAAGACATAATTTATACAGCATCGAAATATAAGAAAACCTCATCTATGATGTTAGAAGTCATGATAGTAATTTTCTGGTGGGGCATGGAGGATAATTTCTAGAAGGAAATACGAGGGAGCTTCTGAGAATGTAGTAATATATTGTTTCTTGAGCTCAGGACTGACTACACTGGTATGTGTTTACTTCAGGAAAATTCCTCAAGCTGTTCAGTTAGGCTTTTGCATACTTTTCTGTATGTATGTTATACAAGAAATTCATACTGATTTCTCATACCATATACAAAAATAAATTCAAAATGGATTAAAGACTTAAATGTAAGACCTGAAACCATAGAACTCCCAGAAAAAACATAAGTACATTCTTTGACATTGGTCTTAGCAATATTTTTCTGGATATGTCTTCTCAGGCAAGGGAAACAAAAGCAAAAATAAACAAACAGGACCACATCAAACTAAAAAGCATTTGCACAGGGAAAGAAACTATCAACAAAATGAAAAGGCAGCCCACTTAAATGGGAGAAGATATCTGCAAATAACATATCCGATAAGGAGTTAATATCCAAAATATACAAAGAACTCATACAACTCAACACCAAAAAAACAAACAACCTGATTAGAAAAATGGGCAGAGAACGTGAATAGACATTTCTCCAAAGAAGACCAACAGATGGCCAACAGGCACATGAAAAGATGCTCAACTTCACTAATCATCAGGGAAATGCAAATCAAAACCACAGTGAGATATTGCCTCACACCTGTCAGAATGGCTATCATCAAGAAGACAAGTACCAAGTGTTATCAAGGATGTAGAGTAAAGGGAACCCTTGTGCACTGTTGGTGGGATTCTACGTTTTTACAACCACTATAGAAAACAGTATTGAGGTTCCTCAAAAAATTAAAAATAGAACTGCCATACAATCCATACAGTTTCGCTTCTGGGTGTTTACCAGGAAAAAAACAAAACACTAACTCAAAAAGATTCATGTACTGCAATGTTCATTGCAACATTATTTACAACAGCCAAGATATAGAAGCGACCTAAGGGCACATCAATAGATGAATGGATAAAGATGATGTGGTGTACACACACACACACGAATATTACTTAGCCATAAAAAATTGAAAGCTTGCCATTTTTGACATGGATGGATCTAGAGGGTATTATGCCAAGTGAAATAAGTCAGAGAAAGACGAATACCACATGATCTCACTATATGTGGAATCTAAAAGCCAAAACAAAAGGAAAACAGAGTCACAGATACAGAGAGCAAATGGGTGACTGCCAAAAGGGAGAGGGAGTCAGGTGGGGAGGGGATAGGCAAAGGGGATTAAGAGGTAGAAAGCTCCAGTTATATAATAAATAAATCATGGGGATGTAATATACAGCATAATGAATATGGTCAATAATACTGTAATAACTTTGTATGGGGACAGAGGGTTATTAGACTTACTGTGGTGATCATCTCATAATGTTTGCAAATGTCAAATCACTACACAGTACACCTAGAACTAACATAATATTGTACATCAACTATATTTCAATTAAAGAAAAAGAAAATTCACACTGAAGAAGGTAGGAAAAGTAAGTACTAAGTATCTCTCATGATATATCTCTGAGTTTGTTTCAAAATGTGTTAGATTGCAACCAGACATTATGTACCTCCTCACAGATGTACACACCATTACCTAGGAAGTCGGATTAGCAAAAACTAAAATAAACTGGACTGAAATATGGGCAGCTCTTTAGATCTAACTACCATTTTACAGGAAATAGATCGGACAGAGGGATGTGTTAAAGGATACCACTAGGATGCAATTGGCAAACTCCAGAATAAAGGACATTCCACGTGACAAAAATCACCAGTTTCCTTAAATAAATTGCAAGGATCCAAAAAAAAAAAGAAAAAAAAATAGAGAAGATTAACTATCATATGGACTCGGATTGGATTCCAATTCAAAGAAGGAGCTTCTTTTTAAAAGAAAAATGCATTCACAATACGACTGGGGAAATACATTTATTGGTTATGTGATGAAATGAAGGAATTATGGAGTTTTTTTCCTAGTGGTAATATTGTAGTTATGCTGAAAAGGGGGAAACCTTGTCTTTTAGAAATGCAAAATGAAATATTTAAAGATAAAATGATATGTTGTCTAGAATTCACTTCAAAATCATCAGAGGAGGTGAAGAAGAGGAGTAACATTGGCCACAGTTGCACATGGCTGAACCTGGATGATGAGCATCTGGGGGTTTCTTACACAGTTCTCTCTACTATTGTACATGTTTGGAATTTTCCATAACAAAAAAGTTTAAAATACTGCAGGATCTAATTTAATGATAAACGACTATACAAGTGGCAAACAATTGAAGCTGGCTTCCACCAACAACAAACCTCTCCATAAGATAAATGGAAATTTTCTGAGTATTTTAAAAGAAATAATATCCAAACCTTTGGGTTAAATAAACTCCCAAGAGTCTTACTGTCCTGCAAAAGATAACTCCCAAAATCTTGATGAAAAGAAAAAATTCTGCTGGACAGCACTCTCATAACCGCATGTGATTATTTGTAATGCCCTTGATGACAGCCCTGAACGTGAATTTTAACTTAATGAAACCTGTACCTCTGAACAGGAAAAAAAACTTATTTTTAGACCTGAGAAAACACAGTAACTTTATGCTGAAAAAATATATGGAAAATAAAATAACACAAATAAAACAACAGATCAAGATCGCTTCTCTTACACAAAGGCCTCTCCTCTCCAGCTATGTTGGTAGATAAAAAAAGAAACAAACCCCGTTTTTTTTCCCTTCTGATTTTGTAAAAACTGTCTTATTTTTAGGATTAAGAGTATTTATATTTTTTCACCACGGAGGAACATAATATTCACCACCTTTACTCATTTCTGTCTTATTCATATGTATACATTTAACATAGTTTAAGTATCTGTGCACAATGCTGTATTCAGCTTTTCATTTGTTACGTCTTATCCATTTTTCTATAGGCTACACAATCTTGACGTCATTTTAGTATGCTTAATATGATGATCCTAAAATATTTGATCTATAATTAATAATACAATATTGTATACTTGAAAGTTCCTGCAAGTAGATCTTAAGCATTCTTACCACACTTCCCCTGCCCCAAAAGAGCTAACTATGTGTGGTGATGGATGTGTTAATTATCTCAATCTTGGTAATCATTCTACAGTATAACTGTGTATCAAATCATCACGTTGTACACTTTAAAAGCATACAATTAGGGAATTCCCTGGTGGTCCAGTGGTTAGGACTCAGCACTTCCACTGCTGGGACCCCGGGTTCCATCCCTGGTCGGGGAACTAAGATCCCAAAAGCCGCACAGCGTGGCATGCATGCGTGCGTACATACAGACATACGTACGTACATAGAATTATGTTTGCTAATTATTCCTCAATAAAGTTAAATTTTTAAAAAATTGATCTAACTTAAATAATTTGAGAAATCCCCATTTTCCTTTGGAAACTCCAAGCTTTACAAAGTCAGAGTTAGAAATCACTACACAAAGCAATTATTCTAAACATGCTCTGGTGTGGCTCCAAGTTCTTAGAAGTGTGCCTGTGTCAAATGAGCAGCACTACCTCGGGCCCTCAGCACAGCGAGCCAGTGACACAGAAACAAGCACCATGTGCTCGCCTTATAGGGACTGCGGTGCAAGGCAGTGCAATGGATACCCTTCATGAGGCTCTCTGTGAATTCCCTCGTGTGCCCTGAAGAGCAGCTGGGATGGCCTGGGCTACCCCTGGAAGTCGGGGCCCTGCTGCTTATCACTGGGCTGGAAGGACAAGTGGGAGGCGGGGACAGGCAGCCACTCCCGACTCCACACTGGCCTCTGCAAGGCACATGCCCACAATGCCTCAAACGCCTCCATTTTTATAAACTCTTCCCGGGTGGCCCCAGCTAGAAGTGGTCTCTGTTTCCCCCAAACACTGAAACTCCTTTATTTTACCTCTTTGGGGACATGTACTTGTGCTGTCCACTAGACTTCCCCGCAACAGGGAAATCGACTCAACAGGCTGGGCTGTGATGTGAGTAAAGGAGCCATGGCTGACTCAACTTCGTATCCCTCACAGCACCCATTACACTGTTCAGCATAGCAGGTCTTCAACATTCATCTGTTCCATGGATGCATAAGTAGGTTGGGACTAAGTAGGCTGGGAGCATGAGCCATTTGATAACGCGCTTGGAACGGCGCTCCAGCCTGGAAGGGGCGGTTCTTACCCGCTGAGAAGACTTACTATCCTACACTGCATTTGGTGTGACCTTACTTCTGAAATTTTACTATGAATTATGCCATAGAAAATATTTAAGGTTTGGAAATGCTGGTCATGTACGTACATTCTTCTGAGAGCTGCATCATGAAAAAAGGCAAAGTCTTGATCAACAAAGTAATGCCTGAGGCACTTGCTGGTGGCATCATTCCACTCCCAACCACCTGTGCTTTTCCCCCACCGCCACTCCACCACCTTTTGTAGGTATATCTCCCCGGGTCTACCAAAGGCACCCCCAAATATGGCGTGGCCCGCTGCCGCACTTAATTTCTTAGAAGACATCACGGTACCCTGTCTACTGACAAAAAGTACCTTCTGTAAGGTGAGTGGTATGGGCCATTTTTTAAAAGGGGGGATTTTTACTTCCCAATCTAACTCAGGAACACACTGGGTTAAGTGTGCTGTCTTGTTCTAAGCACTACTTTCACAGATTAAATTTTAAATTCTCATGTTCTTCAAACATCAATAATTTCTCAGGACCAATGAAAAAACTGCCCTGATAGGCAAATGCCTGAAATTTTATCACTGACCATGAAGAAAGGTATTTGACAGTTATTGTACAAATCATTCCTCATCGGAGGAAAAATATTATATAATTTTAAGTAGTTATGCATAAAATATACATTTATTAAAAGATGAAATTCAGGAATGAACTTTAGAATATTCTAATCCCCAGCCTGTTTTGCTAGGTACAGAAGACTATTTGGATGTTGGAGCATACTGTGAATATTTCACCCACAGAATATAGAGAGCTTTCATTAGAACAAGAGAGAAAAAAAAAACCTACAGTCTGGAGAACAAAAGCTGAGAGTTCCAAGTTTTAGTGGCCATGTTTCCCATAGGGCTATTGTATAAGAAGAGTAATACTACATTTTTTTCTATTCACAGATGGAAAAGAGTAAAATTTAGCTTTATTTAAGCCCAACAGCAATAATCTTGCATGGGTTTCAGAAAAATGATACACATTTTACTGTGGGATAATGAGGACCATTAGTTATTAGGGAGAACAAATCATTCTCTTTCAATACAACAGACTTATTCATTCACTCATTTAATAGACTGTCCTCTCTCCTTTTCACTGAAACGACCTTCCCATACAGAACACCTGGACATGCAACATGCCACCAGACAGACTTCAGGAGGTATCCTGACGGGGAGAAATAGAGAATTTCCAAAGTGAAGCCACAGGATAAAACCAACAGTTGATGCTTGCCTTTCATTTCAAGGAAAGCAGTATAAAAGCAACAGAAAAAGAAGTAGTTGAAAAATATAGTTGCTCTCCACAAAAGAGTCTTAAAAATAAAAAATCATGAACTTAATAATTTTCCTAAATGAAATTATGCCATTATTCCTGATTTCTTTATACTAGCTAAAAGGACAAAGTAGCGAACTTCACTGAAGTTTCAACACTGTCATACATTTGATTAATCAAAGATAAAAACTACATTAAAGGCAAGAGAATTAGTTTATGTCTGTGATTAGGCAGTTGGAGGGCTTGTATTTTATGTATATATTTGCAGACTTCAACTTATGTAACGGTGTCAGTTCACTAACGGCAGTTTTTTTTAATATAAAGAAAACAGATTTAGAACTTTAAAAACAAATTACAGTAATTGTGTGCCTATAGCTTGCACCTCTTAGAAACACCATGCACCCCTAACACTCCTCCCCTTACTTCCCCACCACTTCCCTATCTCCTCCCTTCTCCTCTCAAAGCACAGGCTAAGTGAGAACTGAAAACAGGGGCCTCAAATCCCCTAGTGAAGAACAGCCACCCTAATTGTCACTTGGGGTAGAGGAATAAAGGACGCAGATAAAAATGCAGCTCCCAAATAGGGCAGGGGGCAAATGCCTGCAAAGATCTGCCCAGCAAGCTTCAATGTTTTCTACAGATCTTCATGGTGACTGGCACTTGCTGTTCTGCACTTCATCACTGTGGACCCTCCTATGAGGAAAGAGGGAGAGATAAAGGACTAGGAGATTTACCATGTATGTAGATAGGTATGTGGATACCGTTCGTGACGGCTGGGGCTGTGGTGGGAGGAGGCACACTGCGCAATGATGACAACTTCACATGTCTTCAGCATAAAAACTGCTGCCAAACAGCAGAAGACAAAAACGAGAAAAAGAAGGTACAAAGGGGAGTGGCAGCAGCTCCTTCAGAGCTAGAAACACAGGCCCTTCAGCAGCTCCAAGCGGCTACCTGGCACCGAGAGCTTTCAGGTGATGGGGTAGGAGAGATGGGGATGTGTTGAGACCACGCACAAGCATGACGGGTCCCCTCTGTAGACTGAGCCTGGTCACTAATAGCAAGAACACTCTGAAGATGGGGCCCACTAGGCTACTGGCTTAGAAAATGATTTGTGAAAACTGGATTCATATGACAGTCACAATGATGAGAAAGTTTCATCTTTAAGCAGCCACAATCTGCCTGCTGTTTAATTGATATGAAAATGATCTTAAATATGACCCTGTAACCAACGAAATCAGTCTGGTCTCCTCCTGGTATGGCCACTCTTGAGACATCTGAGCAGGCATCAGGCTGTTTACCAGCCAGGCTCCACCGCCTTCTACTCTACAGCTCTTCTGCCGAACATACAAGGCTCCACCCTTATCTGTTAAATGTCACTCACAAGATGAGGCTTGTTCCAGCTACCTCTCCTCGGCTCTGGGCCACTGGAAAATTCAGAACCAAAGAAGGAATAGGGCAATGGTGAGCCTATGAACCAGGCTCTTGATGATCCAAATGGAAAACCTGGAAGATCTACTCTAAAAAACAAATGCTTCTGCTGAAGGGCTGTCAGCAGGGCTGGGGGTTTGCAGTGGGGCAAGGAGGAAGCACAAAGATGAAGCTCCCGGGCCTTCACACCCACGCCACCGCGCTCCTGGCTGAGGGCATGTGTCACAGCCTCCCAGAGCTAAGAAGAGGTGGTGGCTACAAGCACAAGCTTTGCAGTCACGCAGAGCTGGGTCCCAGACCAACCACGGTTGGCCACTCACTAGCTATGTGACAAGACCAAGTTAGTTACCTCTCTAAGCCTCAGTTTTCTTCTCCGTAAAATGAAGGAAACAACATAGCCTCATGGGGTTACTGAAAGGATTAAATGAGATAACATATGCAAAGTACTCATTACAGTTTCCAATAGAGTACGCACTCAAGGCAGAGGAGAGAAAAAAGAAGGAAGCTAAAAAATATTGTGCACTTACACTCCCTCCTCCCAGCTGAGGATTTATAAACATCATCAAATACAACTCAACTTTGAGAATACATTATATGATGATCTGGGTAGCAGAATTTTATCTTCCTAATTATGTTTTGCTTAGGCAAATGTCAAAAATGAGTTTCCACTTCCAGAGCAGACACTGATGGCAGGGGCGGGGGGAACCCACTGGCGGGAAGGAGCTCAGAAACATATTCAACAGGGGCAGCGTGGAAAGTATGTGACTTGATGATTCATCTGTCCAGTCTCAGCCCATAAACGCACAGAGAGCTAACTGCGTGCAAATCCCAGGGACGAGAGGAGTTTGAACATATTTCTGCAGAGGGCTGGCAGGGGGCTGGGGCGTGGCCACAACAGGCGTTCACTGCGCACTCCCCTTGCCCAGGCCTGTGCAGAGCATCTCACATGTATCGCTAATCGCTCCCTCAGAGCAACTCTAGAAACCAAGGCTGAGACCAAGCTTCAGAGGCTTGCCAAAGCCACAGAGCGCGTGAGCGACAGAACAAGTGTTTGAACCCAGATCCCTATGATGCCAAAGCCCGTGTCTTAAGCCAGACTTATTCAATGAGAAGAGGAGGAGAATTTTCCATGAAGCATGGACAGATTAAACAATGCCATATTTAGGGGACCCGGAGTACACTAAATAAGAAGTCAGGCTAGAAATACAGGTTGGAGCTAGAAAGTTAGTCTATAACTGCCGAAGTCAGAGACTGTAAGATGTCAGTGGCAACTGGACTTATAGACAGTGAGGAGCCAGCCAAGGACTTTATTAGGCACTTATTCTAAAAATATTCATCTTTGTGTACAATGGGATAGAGAGCAGAGAACTTAAAGCAATGTAACTCTCAACATGCTGGTCATCTAGAAAGGAAATCAGGGCTGGTTATGAAATACATTTCTAAGCAAGAGATGACAATCTGGTGACCTGGCAAAAAGTCTGAGAAACAACGAGGTTTCAGGGTTGGCTGGCACCTCCAGAGTGATGAGAAATTAGGAATCAACTAATTCCTAGAAGATAATGAGTCCAGTTTTAGAAGAATTTTTAAAAGTGAGAGCAGGATACTCGAAAGGAATTGAATACAAGTTAAACGTTTTAATGTTAAAAAAGCTGTGTATTCTCACTCCATACAAAAACACATTTAGAGACTGAGACAAGAGGAAACAATAATCAAGATACAATGCATCTTCTTATTAAGTGAAGTTCACTGATTAAAGTGACAATGATGTAGGGACTTCCCTGGTGGCGCAGTGGGTAAGAATCCACCTGCCAATGCAGGGGACACAGGTTCGAGCCCTGGTCCAGGAAGATCCCACATGCTGCGGAGCAACTAAGCCTGTGCGCCACAACTACTGAGCCTGCGCTCTAGAGCCCACAAGCCACAACTACTGAGCCCACGTGCTGCAACTACTAAAGCCCATGTGCCTAGAGCCCGTGCTCCACAAGAGAAGCCACCGCAATGAAGAGTAGCTCCTACTCGCCGCAACTTCGCACACAGCAATGAAGACCCAACGCAGCCAAAAATAAATAAATTAAAAAAAATAAATTAAAAAAAAAAAGCGACAACAATGTATGCTGAGACTAGGAGGGCGCCGAAAATCTTCTCTTATCCCTTCTTTTGCCGCCTCTCTCTCTCCCCACTCATCATCTGCTGACGGAGCGCCTACCCTAGAGCAGGCATGTGCTTACAGAGGTAGCAAGCCTGTGGGGTTCATATAGGAGGGGAGACAGACATTAACCAAACAACCACAAAAATAAATGCTCAACTACAAACAAAGAAGTGCTTGACATAGTACCGTGCCTCTAAACAGGGCTCCTGATGGGTAAGGGATGACCGCACGGGCTGCTGTTGCCGGGCAAGGGGCTATGTGAGTTTGGACACTTACCTAACCACGTTGCAATGAGAACAGCATCAATTCCATCTATTGGCTCACAGATTCGAGCCACGACTGGGTGGATCTGCTGGGCCAGGTAGTACTGGGTGTCAATGCTTAAATTGTTCTGCTTCTGCAGCTGCTCGGGTGCATAGGCCCTTTGACTCCCAGTGAGGTTTGACCCATCCTACAAGAGGACACGGTACAGGTAAAATTGTGAGAAATTCAATCACAAGTACTTGCTTGGACAAAGAGAGGGACAACAATTCAAATTTTATATATTCAATTCCAAACACCACGAAATCCTTTTGGACAACAGTTCAAATTTTATGTATTCAATTCCAAACACCAAGAAGTCCTTTGAGCTATTGGTGAACATTTCATATGCAACTAACAGGAGGAAGATCAAGGAGAACAACTCGCCCACTGTCCAGGAATGTAAATCCAGCATGTGTTGTGTTCTATTTTTTGTTGAAACTCGAAACCAACAAGATGGCATGACTAGATTAAACAATTCCACCTGCCATATCACAGAAACACACAGGGAAGACTTGCTAACAAAGGCCTTTTAGGAGTCATGACAAAAAAATGTGTGACCCTTCTATTATGTTAACTCAATCCCTCCTTGCAAGAATTCTAGTTGTATTATCATCTTAAAGACAGGGAGTGTGTGTGTGTGTGCAATATCTCTCAATGAGAGCTACATGTATCACTGAGAAGCAAATGAGCAAGGGGAATAGGCCAGTACACAAAACCCAAGAGCAGTAACTTATGTACAAGATATAATAGGTAAGAGTAAAATTAAGAAAGTCGCCTTGGTGGAGTAGAGTGCTCTAGGAGCAAAATATTTGGCCACTGGAACGAAGGGCGTGCCATTTTGTGCTGTTTACGCGGCTCTTCCTCAAGGAAAGGAAGAAGGGCCAGAGAGCCTCTTTTCAAGGCCTTCCTCTTCTCTTTACTGTCTAAAAATAAAAGTTGTGAAACTCTATATAATTGGCCCACATACAGTCCTGTGGGTGATGTCATCATCATCTGTGAATCAAAAAGCCATCACTCTACTGGACCAACATCCAACAACTCGCTCCACTCTTCCTCTTGTCTGCAACAACAGAATTTATTATTCAGATTCGTAAATTTTAACTATTCACAGTGCTCCGCTGCTCTGCAAAACTGATTATAATGTGAATCCTATTCTTTCAATCCTGCTACAATCAGTCCCTTCTCAGCTCAGTGCCCAGCCCAAAGCAGAGGCAACCTTTCATACCGTTGTCTTACCACAAACTGGAAGCAGTGGCCTCTATTCTCTGGCTAGGCTCCTGATGGAAACAAACTGGGATGTTTATCAACTAGGTTCTACCTATGCTAAGATATAATGAAATAACTAGAAAGGAAGCAAACCTCAGATTAAAAGACTTGCTCATAATTATTTTTCAGGAGTTCACAATACAGTAAAAGAAATTAGGCAGAATTAATCAACTTTAATTGTTGCCTTTTTAGAAGTTTGATTTGTTAGATGAGAGTAAGCTGACAGCCAATGACAAAAAGAGTGTGAAAAATCCTTGGGCAGTGTCTTTAGGCACCACAACTATATTCAGACTGCCTTTTAACAAACACATGAAATCTGACTGATTTATAGAATTGTAGTTTTTTTTAAAAACTGGTCTGTCCTTAAGATTATAGTAATGTTGAGTTTAGAAATTTTTAATAAAGAATAAAAACGAAATTTGTAGAGACAAAGTATTATTTTTTAAAAACGGCCCTTGAGTTACTTTCCAATATATCATTAGATGTTCTCATGTCTGTAAAAAAACAGTTGAAAAAGTTCTAAGCATATTCTCAGTTGAAAAAGTTTTTCCCAAACATATTTCTTATTGTATGTAAAAACATCTGAGCTCAAACATGACTAAATTCAAAAGAATTGATAAGATGACAGGTTTTCCTGTGTTATGTTGCAAAAACATTTAGGCTGTAACATAAGATATATCCCTCAAAGACCTAATTCTCAAACCTAGCAAGACCTAATTCTCAAACCTAGCAAACATTTAGGCTGTGACATAAGATATATCCCTCAAAGACCTAATTCTCAAACCCATGGTATATGCAAAAACACATCCCATACATCTTTAAAAATAGACTGAGAAGCAATGTTGGTCTTCCTTGAAGTGCCCATATAGTAATTTGTGAACTTCTCAAAGTACATACTTTACAGAGACAACCAGATGCAGACAATTCATTCAAAACTATGCGGTCATCTTTAGTAGGAAACCAATGGAAAAAAAGTTTTAACAGATGACAAGTGGGGCCCTTAAAACAATTATGTTAAAGGCATGCCTTATGAAAATTATGTCCAATGAAAGTTAAATAATTAAGGATTTAAAACTTAACCAACAAGTGGAAGTTGATTTAAGATCTCAGCAAATAATCCACATGGTTTAATAAGACTATGAACTACAATATAAATTACATACCACAAACATTACTCTCTGAATTCACCTGAATTTATAGTCTGAATAAGTTATCAGTAGAGTACTATATTCAAAATGTAAATTTTAAACAAAAAAGAACCTGTTTAGGAGATAGGTTATTCTTCGAGGGCACCTTTGCTTAGAGCAGTAAATAGTTCTCCTAAAAATGTGTCATCATACATTTTGAGAAACATATTCTAAAAATATAATTGTGTTAGGAAAGAGGAAGAATAACCTGAGTGCTTAAAAGCAAAAGAAGTAGGCAGCTTTGGTTAGCAAACATGCTGAAAGTGGGCATGCCCCACTGCTGGGGGACAAAGGCAAATTAAAGTCCTACAGCTTTTCTTGGGATACAGTGAGAAGAATAAATCAATAAAAGAAACATGAACTGTTCTTTTAACAAGCAAATAAGTTAACACCCAGCACCAGTCGAATGGGAAAAGGGTTGAAAATACATCAAACTGGATTTAGCATCAGCATTTTGAGCTTTTCTTATATCAGTAAGACCCGAGAAGAAGAAATCAAAAGACCTCAATATTCAGACATCAAGGAATATAAGCTTGACTTTTGAAATACATTGATCATAGGACCATACATCTCCATTCCAGGTTTAGCCAAAACATAATTGTGGCTTGATTTCATTTTTAGATGCTATTTCAGAAAACCCATATAATTTTTCAAAGTTGTATGTTGCCATCTGCTCCTGTCATTAATAATCTTAACAGCTTTTCCATGTATGTGAATACCTAAGTGAAAAAAAAAACCTAGCCTATTTACCAAATCTTTATTTGCATAATATGAAAATTGTTTTTTTGAGATGAGACTTGTCAGAGGCAATATGCAAAGCACATTAAGGGCTTGAGAGAGTCAGACATTTATGGAAATATTTTCCTGCAGGAATTGGCTTTCTGTAACAGTTCTTAATCAAGGGTAACCCTAGGAGGGAGACAGAGTCAAGTGCTGATTCCTGTCCATGTACTTAAATCATTTGTTATGTACATCATCTACAGTACCAAGCAGATATTAGCAGACGACTTCTACATTTTGAAAAGGCTCTCTGATTGCAAAACACATTGACTGTACTTTGACAAAGATCAATCACATTGCAGTGAAGTTTAAGGCTTATCTCATTTTTTTTTTTTACTGTAATAACAAAAAGCAATATTTAATTAATTAAAAAGAACAGTCTTGTTGAGATGAATTATGCCTTTTGGTAAACAGACCACACCATAGTAACTGTAAAGAATTTGGATAGAGGCTTTGACTCTGACTTTTTTTTTTAAGCAGGGAGAAGGGATGAGACCCCTCCTTTGTTCCGACTGGAGTTAAGTGCTTTCAAAAAAAAAAAACAACCACAAAACCAAAACCCTCTTCTGTTCTACCCTTTCTCCCTATCCCTGACTGTTAGAGGCATGCTACTCTCAAAAGAAACTGGTCAGTGGTTTAAAACTGTTCCAGAAGACCTAGAGGTTCCTGAGAGGTGTCTCATGGAACAGGGAGAAGACAAGAGGTGGGTTCTAGGCCCCCTCCACTTCCCCCCCCCCAAAAAAAGGAGCTGGTTAGATAATCTGTGTTTTCTTCATAAGGTATCTTTTTAGGACATCTCACCTTTCTCCATAACCATGCATTTCGTATTTTTTTTTCAAGTAATTATTTGAACAGGCTAGTGAAAAATGCATTTACTCTTTTGGTAGAATAATATTCAGAATGGAAACTGCTGCAAAAGGAATGATAAAGGACTACTGCTGGATATACAAGCAAACTGGTAGACATTTTCATTCAAGTTAATTTCAGATTGAAACAGCAGCTACTGTTATATACCTGTCTCACCAAAGTAATTTCACTCAACCAAAACACTAGTCTCAAATGTTTTATAAAAATTTTAATAAAATGTCATATCCCTGGACTAGTGTTTTTAAATGCTGCAAAACCAACCAAGACTAAACCCTCTCTTTATAGCATCAATTATTTGGAAGAGTACTAAATAAGACACCATGGAGAGATGGATTTTACTATGGGCTCGGAATTGGTGTAAATCTTATTTATTATGACAGTTTTACCTGACAGATGACATACGACACAGTATCTCCAGCTTTCACCTTTCTGCCTCCTTGAGAATTTATCCAGAGGGCAACATGTACATGAGGTAGGCTTTTTTTATCAGGGTAATCCTGAGGATCCTTTGTCAACGCCTAAAAGAGAAAAAGAGGGAACGAAAAGCCCCAAACTTTAAAATGAAACCTTTCTCACACAGATATACACTAAACATATCTCTGCTAGAATCACACCAGCCACATAAACATAAAAATGACAGAAGCTGTATGTAGAAAACACTGCCACAGGATCTTCAGACATTCTATCCTCAAGGCTCCTCTCTCCTTCATTTAGTAACTAATATGACCAGATATAACCCTGAAAAAAAAGAAACATGAGTTTCTGGGCCATGGCACACAATACTTGGATATAAAGATTAAGACTGTGAATTCAGTCTTCTATGCAGCCTTAGAGTTCCTCCTAATGTCTGCAATTCTCTCACTGAATTAACCGATTAGTTAAGACGGACGGATAACGGTTACTCTGACTTAATGATCTGTTTCTCAAAGGCTTCTCGAGCCTAAATAAATCCCTAAGGCACCAGAAATCACTGGATTTACTCACACTGTCAATTTAAGCTCTCCAAAGGCAGAGTGACTGAGTTTTTAACAGAAAGTAAGCCCCACGAGAGCAGGAACACGTCAGCCTTGCCCACAGCTGCATTCAGAGGGCTCAGAACGATTCTTGGTGTGTAGTAGCAACCAAATGTTTGCAGAAGAAATTATTTCGCTCACTCTGCAATAATTCACTAAGTTCAAGCACTGTAAAGTACTGCAAGATGAATAAGACAGTCACTGGTCCTAAGTCACCTGCCATTAGCAGACGATTCCCCATTCCACAAAAAAACTCTCTAAAATAAGCTACATGTGCCAGAAGGGAGTGGTAAACTAAGTGTTACGGAGAGTTTAGAAAGGGAAAGATGGCTACCATTTGAGAGCAGAAATCATGGAAGAAAAAAACGAACTGGCACATGAAGGAAAAAAATAGATTTTAAGAAAAGATGACGGGGCAAGAGCATTCAAGCAGAGGGAAAAAGCAAAACTTAAAATCAAGAGGTGAGAAAAAAAAATACAGTCTACTGGACTGGAACTTAATATGCACAAAGGGAAGGGGTGGGTTTCAAAAGACAAGTGGAAGGACAGGGAATAGGGTGCTCCATGTCTAGATCACCTAAGTGTGGTCTGCAGACCCCTGGGGGTTAGCGACACCCTTTCAGGGGGTGGAGAAGTCAAAGCTATTTTCCTAATAATACTATCTGCACTGGTGATACAGAAACAAAGGTCAGTAAAGGTGCTGATGCCTTATAAACATGAACCTGGACAGCAGCACCAAACTGCGCTAATACTCATTGTATTCGTCACCATGACACACTCACAGTTTTTTTAAGTTCTTGACCCTTGAGTAGAAAGCTAATATTTTGTGTGACAAAATGGGAAGTATGCACAAGGCACATCTACAGTATACTCAAGAACGAAGGATGCTCGAGGAAATGCATTTGTGCAATTATTTGAGTTGCAAGCTAAACTAGCTGCCTTTCTCAACCCAATTTTTATTTGAAAGAATGGCAGGCCAACTACTGTTAGTCTAACTTGAGTACCTGGCAGACAATCACTCAAAAAGAACCAAGCGAGCCTGCTACTTCAAGGAAAACACCTGACAGTATATATTGCCTATGATAATACTGAAGCTATCTAGCACAAATCAGAATTTTGGAAATTCTGTTTCCACTCCTGTGAGCTTGACAGCTTTCCAATACTTAAAGACTCTTCTGATGAGTAGGAATATTTTAAAATGTGGTTTTTGTTAATATACAATGAAATGTATCAATATTTTGGAAGATCTGTAAAACTCAGGGAACCAACATTTAATAAGTTACAACTGCGTAACATCACACATGGGTAAAAGATCCATTCAAAGCACTGCACAGATGAAAAGATTTTAATGTAAGAGTATGAAAAGTTCATTGATATGGTTTCCTATTTCCACAATACAAATAACCTTGAAGACAATACCACTTATAGAGTATTGGTGTAGAATCAAAGAAGAATACACACAACTATCTTTAAAAATTACTGAAATATTTCTCCTTTTTCCAACTACATATTTGTGTGAAACTTGACTTTCTTCCTATGCTTCAACCAACACCACACATCACAACAGACTGGATGCACAAGCAGATATAAGAACGCGGATGTCTTCTACTAAACTAGACGTTAACAAGATTTGCAAAATTGCAAAATAACACCATTCCTCTGGCTAATTTTTCTTTGTTTTGAAATATATAGTTATTTTTCATGA
The DNA here is from genome assembly GCF_965194805.1 of Balaenoptera borealis. Classification (NCBI taxonomy): domain Eukaryota; kingdom Metazoa; phylum Chordata; class Mammalia; order Artiodactyla; family Balaenopteridae; genus Balaenoptera; species Balaenoptera borealis. Next base: position 21,508,996 of record NC_138881.1, on the reverse strand, counting down.
AAAAATTTTATTTTTGTGGGACTTCCCTGGTGGCACAGTGGTTAAGAATCCACCTGCCAATGCAGGGGACACGGGTTCAAGCCCTGGTCCGGGAAGATCCCACATGCCGCGGAGCAACTAAGCCCGTGCGCCACAACTACTGAGCCTGTGCTCTAGAGCCCGCGAGCCACAACTACTGAGCCCGCGTGCCACAACTACTGAAGCCTGTGTGCCTAGAGCCCGCGAGCCGCAACTACTGAGCCCACGAACCACAACTACTGAAGCCCACGCGCCTAGAGCCTGTGCTCCGCAACGAGAAGCCACCGCAATGAGAGGCCCAAGCACCGCAACAAAGAGTAGCCCCCACTCACCGCAACTAGAGAAAGCTCGCGCGCAACAACGAAGACCCAACACAGCCAAAAATAAATTAATTAATTAAAAAAATTTTTTATTTTTGTAAACATATAATGGGTTTACTGATATTTTTAAATAAACGAATAAATGCTTTTAAAACTTCTCAGTTTTAATTTCTAACAGTAAATATCAACATAAGCTACATAAACAAAAGCTCTTGCAGTCCCCAACTATTTTAAGAGTGTGAAAATGTCCTGAGATCAGGAAATTTGAGAACTACTGTAGTAGAATAAAGCAGGTCCTCAAACATGGCTGCACATCCCCCCCACCGTGCTGTACACTTTCTAAATCATACACTCAGTGTAGGAGAGTGCCTAGAAGCCTCTCTAAGTATTTAAATCTTCTCAAACCTGCATTATGCGAAGTCTTGATTGACTTGGACGGGTAATACTGCATAGAAATTTTAATCAATATAACTCTACTTAAGAAAACCGTTATCTTCTTCAATTGACTATACTTCAGTGCAATGTTACGAAATTCTGAATTTCATCTGACATACTTTCCAATTATTAGATTGGGACTATTTGGGGATTTTACAGTCTAGTTTCAGAAGGCTTGATTTTTCAAAACATGCTTCCTGGTGGTTTAGGCTCAAGTTAGCCAGGGCTATACAAATCAGCTGTGAAGTATTTTGTGTTACTTTATGAAACATATTTAAGCTAAAATTGCGGCAGTTCAGAAAAATCACACACAGTGTTTTTCAGTTGCTTTTGGCAACAAGGGCTTAAATCTCCACAAAGGTAAATCTCACCACTTCACCCCTCCACCCTATGCTAACCTCCCATTTTCAAGCCCACTAATACCCACAAAATCAATCTAATCTAATCTAACCTAATCTATATCTTATCATAAGACCATCCACAACCAGTCACATACATGGACTCTTCGACTCCACTCTCCTTTGCAAGTGACAAAATGTAAATACTGATTTACTCACAAGTTTTAAACAGTACAGGTATTCAGACAAATGTTAATTAAGACAGTCACTCTTTTTTTTTAAAGGTATATATATATATTTTTTTTTTAATTAATTAATTAATTTATTTGTGGCTGTGTTGGGTCTTCGTTTCTGTGCGAGGGCTTTCTCTAGTTGTGGCAAGCGGGGGCCACTCTTCATTGCGGTGCGGGGGCCGCTCTTCATCGCGGTGTGCGGGCCTCTCAGTCGCGGCCTCTCTTGTTGCGGAGCACAGGCTCCAGATGCGCAGGCTCAGTAGTTGTGGCTCACGGGCCCAGTTGCTCCGCGGCACGTGGGATCTTCCCAGACCAGGGCTCGAACCCGTGTCCCCTGCATTGGCAGGCCGATTCTCAACCACTGTGCCACCAGGGAAGCCCAAGACAGTCACTCTTGATATATAAAAAGCTTAATGTAACCTGACACAGGAATAACTATGATATAGAGAGCTCTTTCATCAGAATTGACTCTACTTTCATTGACACTGAAGAAATTCTTCTTCTTTACTTAAAAAAGTATAAGAGCATGTGACAGTAAATATCTTTGCTAGACCATTAATATCTTGAAAATACCAACCAGGTTTTGCTTATTCTACTTTATATCCCAGAATCTAGCACTGTGCACATAAGACGTACTCCATGTTTGATGAATGGATGATTAAACAGGCAAAGGAATTCTTTTAATGCTCACTGAACAACTATTATTTGCCAGCTACTATGCCAAGTGAAATGGAGAATACAAAGACAGTCGGTTTCAGTTCTGCCACATGAAAATATACGCACATCCCGAATCACACTAATTATTAACTAGTATTGTTAGTAATAATAAATGTCACTTTAAGTTGATAACTATCGAAGCTGAGTGATGGCTACACGGGGGTTCGTGATGTTCTTCTCTTTACCTTTGTTTAAGTTTTTTTTAAAAAATTATTTATTTATTTATTTATTGTTTTATTTTTGGCTGTGTTGGGTCTTCACTGCTGTGCGCGGGCTTTCTCTAGTTGCAGCAAGCAGGGGCTACTCTTCGTCGTGGTGTGCAGGCTTCTCGTTGTGGTGGCTTCTCTTGTTGCGGAGCACGGGCTCTAGATGCATGGGCCTCAGTAGTTGTGGCACGCGGGCTCAGTTGCTCCTCAGCATGTGGGATCTTCCCAGACCAGGGATCAAACCTGTGCCCCCTGCATTGGCAGGCGGATCCTTCACCACTGCGCCACCAGGGAAATCCCTTGTATAAGATTTAAATTTTCGATAATAAAAACTTCAAAATAGCAAGACTGCACAATGTTCCTGAGAACTCAGAGATGGCCAGTGTGTCTATGTGGCTAGGTTTCTCTGCACACTAGTAACACTGTGCCATCACCCACAGGAGAAGATGACGGACTGGGCCCGCTACCTTAGAGGACACGTGCTCAGTGTTCTTTTGCCAATAATGTGGTCATGTTTGGACTCAGCCTTCCAAATTCATGCCTGGAACCCCGTGCAACAGAGGACTCACATTTCTAAGAAGGCAGACAGTGTCAGGGATTCAATCTGCAGAACTGATGCAAAAATTGATCAAAGCAAGACTGAAACAGTAATTCTTACTTATGCAAATTTTTGAGAGACAGACAAAACAAAATCTGAAAGGAAACCACTTTCCAATGTCCCAAGTGATTCCATGCCAATAGGCATGCACTGCATCACGTAAAGTGAAGAGCTAGTGTCAAGGCACACGTCCTCTTATATTACTTACTTCTAAGTTTTTGTACTTTTCATGTATAAATGAATGTCTTCTTTTGTGACATTAAAAACATCATGGTTAAGGAGTAGGAAACAAATGACTTAACTAAGAATAAAAACAAATTGTAAGGATACGCGTAGAAAATATTCATTCTCTCTAGGAATCAAAGAAATGCAAATTAAATCCAGTGGTAAAATACTGTTTCGTATCCATTTATGGTAGCAATGTTTTACTTAAATATCACCAATGATATTATCACCAATGAAATGTCACTTCTATAGTACAAGGAAATCTGTGGTGAAACTGGTGCACACATTTTGTTATTAGCAATTAGTATCACTCTTTTACAAAGCAATTTGACAAAAGCCACAGAGATACTCAAATCTTTTGACTCAAATATTTTACTTCAAGGAATCTAAACAAAGAAAGTAATTCATCCAAAAGCAAAAAGACAAATGGGGACTTCCCTGGTGGCACAGTGGTTAAAAATCCGCCTGCCAATGCAGGGGACACGGGTTCGAGCCCTGCTCCGGGAGGATCCCACGTGCCGCGGAGCAACTAAGCCCATGCACCACAACTACTGAGCCTGCGCTCTAGAGCCCACGAGCCACAATTACTCAGCCTGCGAGCCACAACTACTGAAGCCTGCGCACCTAGAGCCCACGCTCCACAACAAGAGAAGCTACCGCAATGAAAAGTCCGCGCACCGCAATGAAGAGTAGCCCCTGCTTGCCACAACTAGAGAAAGCCCGCACGCAGCAATGAAGACCCAATACAGCCAAAAGTAAATAAATAAATAAATGTGTTTTAAAAAGAAAGGATCATATAGTAATTTTTTAAAAGACATATGAACAAGATGTTCAATACAGTTATTAACAATAGCAAAAATAAATAATGTAATAATCAAGCAAAAATTTTAATTAAAGATGTAGCAGTGAAATATAAGATTAACATAAGGATTTTTAAGGCTAATACAGAAATGTGGGAAAATCTGTATATGCTAAGTGAAAACAAATCTCAAAATAATATACACTGTATTTGCTACCATGTAAAACTGTTTTAAAGAGTAAGGTAATGTGCAAAAATGACTAGCATTACTTTAGCATAGGGGTATTAAGAACGAGTTTTAATTCTAAAACTTCCATTTAATGCCATCATTAGATTGTTTCATTAAAATTCTTTTCAGTATGAGTTTTGACAAAATTTATGTATCACAAAACGGGTGAAATGGTATTTGCAAAATTACCTTCGGAATATGTAAAGATACTCTGTTTAAATGGAAAAAAAGAAACCTATAACCTAACATCTTGTACTACACAGCACTTTGGGAAACCAAGATTTTCTTTTTCAAATTAGGTAAGAAAAAATATTCCCTATTTTCAACAACTAAGACTATCCATAAAGAGAAACTATACAGTTTAAAAAAAAAAAAAAAGCACAAGTGCTTTGAATATACAGAAAGTGCTGGCACCACCTTAATTCTAAATAACAACGTCTAAAAACGCCTTCTGATTATAAGTACCCCTAAGGATCACCTTCTGTAAAGTTACACAAACACACGCTCTCTGTCTAAGCTTACAGGCCTGCCCCCCAAACAACTGTAACTTAGGACGACTATGAAGAAGGCAATACTCCCAAGTCCCTGAAACATCAACTACATCACTCCATAGAACCTCTGGACACGAGGCTTCCGTGAGGAATGGAGAGAGAAGGCCTCAACGGCAGACAGGGTAATGCCAGTGGCTGGGCGAGGAAGAGTGGTATGCTAATGCGCAGTCTGTGAGATAGTCGTTAAGCAGCTTTCATCACTAGCTAGAATTTATTTCAATTGCAAGGATGAGGTGGTTTTTCAACTATCTGAAGGAGGAGAAAAACACATGGCAGCAGCTGGATTCAGCAATAAATGCTACATTTACCTTGTTAATTTCAAACTGGCTCACTGGGACACTGCCATTTAGCACATTTTCTCCAATTTCTATTAACCTCTTCTGAATGTTTTCCACTATAGTGTCCCGGCTTTGATCCGAAAGAATCTGGCCAATGACAAAGCTGCAAAAAAAGAGAGGGATTGATTTTTTAGTATCATACTTTATTAATAAAGGAGAGAAAGGAAGATAAATGCCATTAGACTAACATGTGGGCAAGAGCCATACTAAAAGCTAACATGACAGTTAATGTCCAAAAGCCCGTTACTATGTGTTTTCTAACATTAACTCTGTCAAAGGTTTACCAACCTTGGAACATCAGGTTTGCCCTTAAACACACAGACCAGCACCCCCCCCCCCTTTTTTTCTAACGTGGCAGCTAAGGCTTCCCGTTGCGTGTGTACAGAGAGCGGTATGAGTTCCATCGTATTTTTATGCAATTACAAAAATTCACAAGCAATTGTGTTCTACTCTTAGGAGAAATTTGAGAAGACAAATATTTCACTTTCCTCATAAGGCACCAAGATATTATCTCTGCCCGAGATGACTACAAGCTAGGAAAGTAGGAATATAAAGTTCTTTATGCAAATTTTTTAAAACTCAAAGATTCCAAACTTTTCTTTCTTCAGCTTTATAATATTTTTCAGTGTTCTCTAACCGTATTGCTATGCCTCAAAAACTTCATGTTATTCTATCAGATCCAAAAAAAAGAGAAAAAACGAAAAAGAAAAGGAGTAAGGAAGCCAATATTTTATCCATTTCTGAGAAAATGCAGAGCGAGGGTTTGACAGCTGCATTATAATTTGTCAGAAAAAGAACCCTGACAAAAACATTTGTATAGCTTTAATTACTAATACATTTCTAACTCAGAGAAATTTACTTCTATTATGATGCATCTTTTCTTAGAAAACACAAAGCTGAAGAGAACACTCTAATTGACAGTCTATACAAAGTAGTTTCATCTTTGAGTACATTTGGGGGCAATGAAGCATTTCAAACTATATTTCATAAAAGGCTAACAGTGACCCGTACTCAGATGATCAACTTTGCCTAATCAAGAGTAGTTTTGCAGAAGCAACAAATGCTCAATCTCCCAACTTGAAAGCAAGAGGAAGACTGGAAAACAAGTAAAAAATGCTGACATTCAGCAATACTAAAATTAACTTAACATTTCACTTTAAAGAAAAAAGTCCTTCTATTTTCACAACTGTTCAGGTTCACAAAACAGGAATTATCTGGAAAGATGGTACATAAAGTACCTAAGGATTCGTCTTTTTAAAATGGGTGCTTTATAAATTAATGTGACCCTAAAAACAAACAAATAGGTCTTATTATCACAACCTTCAGTCCCAGATGTAAAACTAAGGGGTCAGTCATGACATTTATTATTTCTGAGGTACATACAGTATTTGAGAACTAGCTCTTAAATTCACCTGAGATTAGTAAGAATCTTTACACACAAATGATATGGGCGGGAACAAAGTCTCACTCCATGGCCCACTTTTAATCCCAGAACATTTTAAGCCACAACACGGGGACACCTTAACAATTATGGCCCTAAGGAGGCACTAGGAACATTCAGGAGCACAACACACTGCACATTCTAAAAGAAACAGTAAAGCAAAACAAAACAAAAACAAGCCAACATCGATGAACCCAACTCTGTAAGCATCTAAAATGTGAAGGCTTACCCTCACCATGAGTTAAAACTCGTAAGATGCATCTTACAGCAAGCATTTCTTACTGAGCGAGTTTGGCTTTTTCTAAGTTTTAACCCATCTGTAAAATTCTACTCCATATCAGTGAGAACTGTTAATATGCAATGATAACAATAACAAAAAAGAAGTCATGTCCTTGTGCTTGGCAGAATCAAAGTGTTCTCCACACCGTTAATGCTTCAATTTTTTTAAAAACAAACAACAAAAGCAAAAATGAAAACTGAACTCACTTTCCAGTGTCTTTAGCAAGATCACACCAATCTCTTCTAACTATATCTAATCCTTTCACCTCCTGTTTGGTGACGTAATTCCCATCCGATGTTGGCTCAACAACCAGAGCAGCGTACTTCTTTTTCTTCAGCAGTAGCAGGGACTTGAAAATACCATCAATGTCTATTTCAAGTAGTTTGTACAACTTATTCACTTCACTTTTCACCTGTGAAAATTTCAACCATTAATGCTAGCTTCTCAAACATCTAATAGGGAGAAGATGAACATGCCGCAAATTCCCAAGAGTTCATCTAAACAAAACTAGAAGTCACATAAGACTAGAAGGCATTTATTCAGGTTATATAGAACACGATATTATGTTTGGTATGATGCAAGAACTTTGAAAAAGCACAGGGACAAAAACTGATAAAAAGATAAACAAAGAGACAATAATATAACTATATCATCCCACTCAACCAAAGGACAAAATTGGCAGTGTCAGCCCCAGGAAATTTATGAAAATTATGAAATACTCTGTTTCGAATCTAAAAACTAAATGCATAAGTACTTACCTTCAAACTACCGAATTAGAGATTAGATAGTCCAACAACTAGATACATGGCCAGTAAAACTTTGACTATTAAAATAATGTCTAAGATCTCCCTGTACCTCCCATAGCACCTTGACTTTAAGCAAATAACTACCTGCTGAACAAATAAATGAAACAGCCACCTGCTCTTTATTGATAGGGTCATGGCACAGACCATCACCTCTAGGGAAAATGCACAACTTTTCAAGGTCCAATGAGTACAATATGCCAAGCTTGCTCTTAAGTAAAGACTACAGTTCAAATTTCACGCATTTTAGGGGGGAAGGGCAGGAAGCTGTTAGCTTGTAAGATGGTACCTTAGTTTTCGTTTATTGGGACAATATCTTAACATAGCAAGTGCTCAAAAAGCACTTGCTAATTATGAACTGCAATTAGGAGGCTACAAATGATTACTTTTAAATGTCCCTTTGACTTTCCGAATATATTTTAAGTACTCCTGGAAAAATTATAGATATATGTATATATGTTGGTAGGTACTTATCCATATCTATCACTGTATAAAATGCATCTCAATACTACTAGAGACATAATTCTCCTTATGAATGACAATGTGATAGGTACTAATGTGGTCACATCTTACACTTACCAAACTTAGACTGTTTTCAAAGGTATAACATATCCATCACTTAAGGAAAAACCAATTTCCTTTGAATTTTGCCCTCAAAACAAACAGCTGGAGGTTAAGAAATATAACAGAGGATGAAGAATCGAAGGCACTAAGTTTATTATTATTTTCAGAAGGACACAGATGTACAGAAACTGGAATTTATGAAGTTCCATGTTAGAAACAGAATTCACAAAAGCAGGTTAAAACAGATAATTTTATAAAATTATCTCACCTTGTTTCCCAATTTAAACACTTCTTCCAGATTGGTGCTATTGGTGTTGATCATAATTGAATCTGTATCTCCATAAATAACTTCAAGATTCATCTAATGAAAAGCAAATATTATAAAAGTTAACAACAAAAACACTGTGACCATCACGTACCCAGTGAAACTCAAGATTTTCCATACTATAGAAACTACAGGTTCCGGATGATTTTTCAAGAGTTTACATTTCTTCTTACCCATATTGTCACTGCACAATCAAAGACTAAGCCCCAATGAACCAGAAAGGCAAGCACTGCCACATTAAGAAAATCTCCCTAATTTTCTTACAACAGAGAGTGGAGTGGCAGGGGAAGTATCTAGTTTCAAAAAGATAAGAGACTAGGAAACGGGGGTCTATATTTACCCACTGTCCCACATGCTTAGTGGTCCTGGCAATTTATGAAGCAGAAACAAAATGGGTTTTTTCAATTCAGGGGCACAAATCCATATTAAATTCTTAACAGTTTCAAACAGTATTTAGTAGAATATGAAGTGTCAAAAAAATCAATCATAACAAACAACACTAGAGCACATACAGTATAAAGGCCTGGAAGTAAGCTCTAATTAGCACTGTTACTAATTTGCTAGAAACACTCACATATAGGCTTCAAGCAGTGGCTAGATCATATCAGTGTAAGTAAAAGAAAAAGGCTATAATCCATTAGGAGGGATTATAAACATAAACTAGGCATCCTAAGAAGCCATTTCCAGTCTGGGTTACAATTTTCCTTGAATACAAAAACGTCACCAGGTATGATATCTAAGAATCACTGTATGATGAAAATGCTCAGCATTACCTTCTGTACCATCTCTTTCGTATGCATCAAAATCTAAATGAAATAAAAGAGTCAAGATTAATGCATTATATAATTACAAAAACCTAAACATATGCTGACAGAGATAGGTAACCCAATGATTTGGCATTCCCATATATTTTTAAAGCTCTTGATGGTTTTCTAACTACAACCCTCAAAACAACATCATCAACGTAATCTAAAAATCAGTTTGCCTCCACACTGACTCTCAGGCAGAGATATGTGAGCAGATTTGCTATAAAGATCTATGTAAGATCTATGTAAGCAGATCTACGTAAAGATCTATCTTTAATAAATATGAATAAAATATGCTGTTATAATATGGCATAAAGGCAAACTATTCTTGCTATCAATATTTAAATAGAACTACATGGCTAAACAAAAGCTTGACCAAGCATTTCAAATCTAGCAATTCTTAAACGGTATTCAGGATCTTAATTTAAAAAGTTAAAAAAAAATATGTAGATCTTTACTATATATCCCTGGAGCTAGTACAGCGCCCAGTGCAAAGTGGGGCTCAATAAACATTCAGTAAATAAAGACAAACATATATAGTAGATAGTATCTGTAGATAGGTCTGTCCCCAGGCCTATGCAGCTGTAAGACTAGAGGCATACAGGTTATAATGTAGTTGGTAAATAAAAACAGACATAAATTATCTTGGACTAGATCAGAAGTAAAACATATTTTACAAATGAAGGCCTCTTCAAAGGAGTAATACAACATCCTCAGCACTCAGTACATGTGTGTATGTGTAAAATATATGGGCAAGATGCTCTGCTATGAGCATCTCATGCATTTCTTCATTTCATTCTCTAAGGGCCCCAAGACAGCCACTATTAATACCCTTATTTGTTAGATGCAAAAAACAAAGAGAAGAGAATTCATTTCTCCTAGTAAGTGACAAAGCAAAGATACGAATCCAGGCGCTCTGACTCCAGAGCGTGGGGCCTGAGTCACTGCACGCTATTGCTTCTAGACAAGCATCCATCTTTCAAAGCATCAATCTAAACCAGAAGTCACTATTCCAATGACCCAGATAGAAGATTTACCTCATTTATATTTCTTTTTCCTACCTCCAAGAGTCTTTCTTGTCAACTAAGCTCAAACCTCATGGTGTTGTTTCTGTCCTTCTTGTCCTTTATATTACAGATCCCTGTAAATCCTGGCCTTAGAGTATCTTTTATATCTACCCCTTACGTTCCATTTCCATTGCCTGCCTCCTCTGTAGTACTGTCTCCCAATGTTGTGCACGAGTTCAGTGTCCTATGTTCTTGGGAAAGGAAGACCTTCTCCTGCCCTGGGGGTGGTGAATACTGATCAGGCTAACCAATGGTTTCAATAGTGGCTGTACAGTGGAATCACCCGGCGATCTTTTAAAAAAATGCCAAGAGCTGGCCCCAGCAATTTTTTTTAAACAGCTCTCAAGATTATTCTTATGTTGCAGGCAGGGTTAAGGACCACTGGACTAAGATAATCATGGTAATCCCATTCTAGAAACAGGTTTTTTTTTTTTAAGATTTTTTTTTTTTGACGTGGACCATTTTTTTTAAGTCTTTATTGAATTTGTTACAATATTGCTTCTGCTTTATGTTTTGGCCTTTTGGCCGCAAGGCATGTGGGATCTTAGCTCCCCAACCAGGGATTGAACCTGCACCCCTGCACTGGAAGGCAGAGTCCCAACCACTGGACTGCCAGGGAAGTCCCTGGAAACAGTTTTTAGCTGACAGTTTGTCCCCTACCCAACTAGACCACAAGCTCCTGGAGGTCAGAGCACATGTTTGCGCTTCACATCTGACAGGCACTTGAAAAGCTGTTGGCTAGTTGACTGATAGGTCTCGTAGTAATCCCAATCACTCTTCTACTAGACACTAAAATCCAGTTAACTCATAAAAAACATTCACTCTCCTCCACTTCATCTTCATTTCTTAACATACAAATTACAGGGAAATGCACTGTGGGAGAATACCTGACAATTCCTTTGGGAAAAGGGCAATAATGAGATCAGCCCAAGTCAAGTTAATCATAGTGAGGACAAAACTACTTATCACGAGTTCTCTTCACCTTCTGCCCCTTCCACCTTGCTAGGCATGGCTTTCCTCATCACAACGGACAACCCCACAAGGTAAGCATTCCCTGCTAAGTACACCACCTCAGGAGCAATCTGTCAACCTTTGACTCCAATTTCACATATGCACTAACGGATTTATTCTGCTCTCCTTTTGCACTGTGAACCAAACCTACTATGTCATCCCTGAGTGCACCTCCAACATGAAGTGGCAACGTTCACCTTTCAGATCCATCACCCACCCTCATGCTGTCCTTCCACCAACTCACAACCATTTCCACACACAATCTGAGGGCTGCTACTAAAATGAGTTCCCCTTTGGTGGCAGAAACCTCTCAGTGGATGCTTTGCAAAAATGATAGAAAACTAAGCAAACTATAAAGACTATACATACCGCAACTGCTTTTTTTCACGTAACACTTTATTTTAGAGATTATTCCATGCCCACACATAAAGAGGTGCCTTATTCTTTTTTAACAACTACATAGTATTCCACTGTATGACCCAAGCATGATTTAACTAGTGCTCTACCAATGAACGTAGGTGGTTCCTAATCCTTACCTTCATAAACACACTTTAATAAATAATCCTTATATACATGTAATTTGCCAATCTGCCAGTAACGAGATAAACTCCTACAAGAGGGCTTATTGCATCAAAGATTGTGTGTTTTTACATTTTTGATAAATATAGCCAAACAGGTCTCCAAAGAGGTTGTACCAATTTCTGACAATACTTTTAACCACCATATTTCCTGTGGGTTACCAAACTCTTATTATCTAGCAGAGGCCCTGGTATATGGGAGCTATTAATGAATATTTGTAGAATGCTGAATGAATAATCCTGAGGAGTAGGCGGTATTATAAACCCCATTTTACAGATGAGGAAAACTAGGCTCTACGATTTTGCCCAAAGTAACAGAGCTAATCAGCAGCTTGATCTGGAAGCTGGACCTTATGTCTCATTTTCTTTTCATTATGTCTCACTGCCTTGTTAAAAGGCCCATACCACATGAATGTTCTGGAAGCCAACAATCAAAAACTTATACATTACAGATATTTTCCCCATTAAGGAAATGCATTTAAAAAAAAAAGCCACAGGTATCCTGAAAGGTCTACTGGACACAAGGTACAGTGATTACAAGATAACCGTTCATAAGTTCACTTCAAAGTGACAAGCCTAATATTAAAGCTACCCATTCTGACAGAAAATCATTTTCTAAGTGCCATCAGCTAGAACACAGGGCTATAAAGGCTTGCTAAATTCATTAATAAGGCAGTCTGCAGTTATCTGATTTCACAGCAACACCTGCATATTTATCTACTCATTACCAATTGGATGATGGAATTTTTTCAAGCACATTTCAAAAATCTGCCAACTTCAAGTGTAAAAAAATAAACTTTGTGGTTAATTTTTCCCTTAACAAAGTACAGCTGTTGAGAATAATTGTTCAAGATCTTACCCTGTAATGTCAACTGCAGCAGAACAAAGAGTATTTAATTAGCAAATCTATCCAGTAATTCAACACCTATTATATAAAATGCCTTCGTGATTTTATTCAGGATAATTTGCTAAGAGGGTTATTACTGACATTCAGATGGAATTTAAAATTCCTACGCAAGTCGAGTCATAATAGCAGTAATGATCTCCCCAATCAGGAGATTCGGTGTCACACAAGGCTCTTGCAATGCAGCAGCCGATTTCCTGACTTCTTAATTCCTGGGCTCAGCTCAGCGAGAGCCCTTCATGCCGGTATTTCAGTCAGCAATACATCTTTAATGGGACTCTATTAAAATAACTAGAACAAAAATGACTTTTTTTTTGGTTAAAAAGAATGACAGCACTGCCATCATATCAATCATTGCAGGCTTTGCAGAGCAGTGCCGTTGGGGGAAAAGAGGAGGGGGAAACAGGAAAAGAGTGGGGCTGGGGGTGGGGAGAGCAATCATTAAAATAACACGAAAGGTGTTTTAGCCCCAGTCTGAGCCTCTGAAGACTGGGGAAGGATGGTGGGGACTAAAAAGGAAATGTGAAGTGTATTTCAAAAAATTGCTTCCTAAAGAAAATAATGTGTTCAGGAACACACCCACGATGCGGTTTACTAAGCACAAAGCATGTTTGTCGCGCCAGGATAAACAACAGCAGCCACCTAAGACCAGCTACGACTGAGGTGTGTGGTTACAGGTTCTCCTAACAAGGCCAGGGTCTTTATTTTTTGTTAGAACAGAATACTAGTGTCTTGCCATGCATTCATTCAAAGGTTATAAAATGATTTTAGATGGTATTACAGACTAAAACAGTGCCTTTTTTGGGGGCTCTGTTGGGTCTTCGTTGCTGTGCGCGGGCTTTCTCTAGTTGCAGCGAGCGGGGGCTACTCTTTGTTGCGGTGCTCAGGCTTCTCATTGTGGTGGCTTCTCTTGTTGCAGAACACGGGCTCTAGGCGCGCAGGCTTCAGTAGCTGTGGCACGCGGGCTCAGTAGTTGTGGCTCGCGGCCTCTAGAGCGCAGGCTCAGTAGTTGTGGCGCACGGGCTTAGTTGCTCCGCGGCATGTGGGATCTTCCCAGACCAGGGCTCGAACCCGTGTCCCCTGCATTGTCAGGTGAACTCTTAACCACTGCGCCACCAGGGAAGTCCCAAACAGTACTTATTAATACTAAATGAGAGAGAAAACACCAACTTCCCACAGTTAAAAAAAAAAAATTTCAAGCTCTTACTCCAAAAGCATACATCTATTATAGTAATATCTACTAACAAGAAACCCACTTTGATATCTGATGCAGAAACTAAACAAAATGGGAATCTTCTAAGATAAGAAAATGCTGGGTAAGGTCAAATTCGAAACAAATAACGCACGAACAGAATGACAAGTGAAATCTCAAATGGCTTTAGGATTCTTCTGTTACTGATGACATAAAATTAGAAATAAACTGGAAACTTTTTTGTAATACATTAGCATAATAGGGATAGCAAAATGAATGGTTTTGAAGGATGGGGAAGAGAAAAGTAGAAGAAATATAAATATTATGATATTTGGTAATCCAACCATTATCTAAGCTTTCCCTATTCCCAGTTTCAACAGTTTCCAAGCAGGACTCGGTGTTACTCAGTTCTCCTGCTTGGCAAACATCTTTTATTTCATCTTCATTATATTAGATTGCCTTTTTCCTATTTTCCTATTCTCTGGTGTTCTTAGATGTGTGTCTTCTCTCTAAGATGTTCAGGGAGCAAGGGCTATGGATTTAATAAGCACCCTACTTTCTGTCTCCACCATTCCCATGACACTGGGCTCTCTACTGCCTTTAAACCTTAGCTTTAACTTCTTTAAAACTGCGATAATACTACCACCTAGTTCCCAGAGCTAGGTGGTAATAAGAAGAACTGTATGCTGAAAACATGCTTTACAAAGATAAAACGTTATACAAATATGAGTTAAAAAAATTAAAAAGTCAGGGGTCTGAAATCTGAGTACTGGTTTAAAACTGCCGATTACTAGCTAAGTGATTTGCAAACAAGTTGGTTTCCCTCTCTAGGTCTTAGCATCCTCATTTATAAAATTAAGAGGTTGGGATTCCTCCCAGATCTAAAAATCTAGACTCCAAGTTTGACAAGTAGCAATATCTCTTCCTTATATCTGGCTGCTTTGACTTTGTACCACATTCATTTCTTTAGGATTATGAAAAGGAGGCACTAATATAGCCAACAAAGATAACTATCATTATAAGACTATATTGCCATATTCTAGGTTGCTTTTGAAGGCCACGTGGTCGTAAAATAACTAGTAAGGTCTCACGAGTTGCCTGCATATAACTTTATGCACTTCATTTAAGTGGGTGGGCACATTTACAGTATATAAAACATCTGACACCTTGTCTTGAGATCCCCCTGCTCCCCCACCCCGGGAGAATACATGCACATCTACACACACACACACACACACCAGTGTTTCTCGTCCTCAGCACTACTGACATTTAGGCTGGATAATTCTTTGTCATGGGAGGTTGGCCCTGGCCTCTACCCACTAGATGCCAGTAGCATGCATGCACACGCATATGTGTGCACAGACACACACATACACTCTTCAGTTGTGACCAAAATTTTCTCCAGATATTGCCAAATGATTCCTGAGGAGCATAATTGCCCCTGGCTGAGAATCAGTGATATTATACTGATAACTCAACATTTTCTCTCTCCAGGCCCATATTCAATTGTCTGTCCCACAAGAATTCATTCTAAATCCCAACCATCTCCTCCAAACCTTCACCAGCTCCAAACATAATAAATGGCCCCTCCAACTAAAACATGAAGTTCCTTTATTTTACAAGGAACTTCACACCACCAGAAAAGCCTCTCTGGCCTCCCCAATCCAATGATACTAATGAGAATGCTAGTCCAACGTAGCCCCCAAATTATTCTGTGTAAACCACAGCATATAACTCTATTAGAAAAGGTAAGATTAAGAAACTATAAGCAAATTATAAGCAGAGATCATGTCTTTGCCATTAAACCTAACACAATGCCTGGCACGTAGCAGTAATTCAATGCATATTTGTTTCTTAGGCTCTAGTAAAAGGAGGCAAACCCAAGTGGTCCAGCGTGAGAAGAAGAAAAGAAGCAAAGCCATGGATTGATAAACGCACCTCCACAACGACAGGACCCTAAAGCTGGTTACAGAAAGCGGCTATTAAACCCACACACAGCACACATTTAAATGCTAGCTCTTTCCATGCAAGAAATGAACAGTAAATCAGTTTTACTCCCACCTTCAAATACAATGCATGTTAAATAAACAAATATTCACTCAAGAGAAATGAATTTCTACCCCAGTGATAAAGGCCCGTTAATTATAAACTTGACTGGAACAGCGTACCCCTCCCATACAACTCTTGTTTCCAGATAAACTGATTTTGTTTTAAATCCTTAATTTACAACCTAACCTTCTGATAGCTCATGTGTAAGGAATATAAAACACGTTGACTAAACAAAGCTTTCTGAAAGGTTTCCCCTCCCCAACAGACACATTTAATGATATTTATGAGTATCTTTCAATTACTGCCCTAAAATCTGACAGGGCCCTAATTTTGATCTAAAAACTTAAAAAACCACAAACTACGGCGCTGAATATGTGAAATGAAAAGTGAACTTCTCCCTTATCTTCTAATTTCTTGCCCCAAAATATTTACTCATCTTGTGGATTTTTAAAAATCCACTTTACACTTTGACTTTTAAAAAACTGTTTTCACCTTCAAAGAAACCTTTCTTTCACAACATTCTTATGCTCTATTCCCCCTCCACTCCAACTTCCAGTCTAGAAACTCACGTCTTATATGTTTCACTTGCATATATGTGCATTATTGCCATACGTGGGATTATACCTGACACAGGAGCCTGGAGAGCTGGTAGAGCTGGCTTTAAAGCAAACTTGAGCCAAATCTACTCACAGACACAAGAGTTCAAGTACGAGCCTATATTCTTAAATATTAAATTCTCAGGGGGAGAAAAAAAATCCCTAAGACAACAAGATTGAAACTAGAGCAGGAGATATTAACCTAAGGTCAAGAAATCTGAAAATTCCCGAAACTGTAAGGAGAAATTTGAATGTGTGCCTATATGCATTTTTCTAGGAAAAGGGTCCATGTGTTTCATCAATTTTGAAATTTCTATTCATTTAAGAATAAGTATCACTGAAGATGTTCCAATTAGCCATAAAAATAGAGCTTTCTGATTTCCTGGAATTCACGTAATGTCCATGAAACTAGAAAAACCCCACCCAAAGGTCTTGCCTCTTGCTTTGGAGCTGGGTATTTTCGGCCCCTTCAATGTATTTCCCTCACAGAAAAACACAGACATGTCAAAAGGCACCAAGATTTGGTTCCCTGATTGACTCCTCACATAACTCATCTGGGGGGGCTAATGAAGACACGGCCAAACTATGTCCGCGCTGTAGTGAACATCGGCACTCAGGCAAGTTTCGCACAACCTGATGAAAATTGACTCAAAGTGTCTTACTTCAGTAATCACTTAGACGGAATGAATTTTACATTAGTAAAATTTTACATTAGTGGGATCAAGCATGCACCAAGCCTCAGTGGAAATGAAAAGGGCTTATAGTAATAGGATTTATAAATCCACCCATTAGGTTAATGGCTAAATGATTTACATGTAACTTTCTCCCCCACCCCGCCCTCCCTCACCCTTTAACTCAGTAAAAACTATGCTTGGCATTTTCCACTGCAGTGCCATACACAAAGGAAATAGCCTTTCTATTTTGGGACATTCTAATTTCTAATAATGGCTTGGGTAGCTACCATTAACTCTTTCAAAGCACGAATAATTGACTAATAAAATTAAGTATTCTATAAGGCCTGAAAGTGCTTAATTGATCATAATTGTCTATTTGAGAAGAAGGCGTCAGGCTGGCTATGCTAAGATAATGAAGTTGGGCAATTCTGAAGCACTGCAATCAAGATAATACTTACGGCTAAAAAGGACATTAGCATTTTCCAGAATCTGCAACATTTTCTTTATAACTGAGGTCATGAGAAAATGTGACTAACAAACTCTGAGCTCCCGGCCCCTACAAATGTCAGATTTCACAGGTTGCCACTTGTCATTACTAAGCACCTGGCCTGAAGCTCAGCCGTGGAAGAGGACCTAGCTGGTGGTCCGGAGGACAACCTCAAGCTGCAGAGTGACCAAGGCCCTGCTGTCATCATTTTGATGGAAGCACTGTTGATTTCCAGAAAGCTCAAGATCGGTGTGTGACAAGATAGTCATGGGGCTGTTCTTCATTATTCTCTGCCTCGAGGGAGGTGAGAGGAGGGAGAGCTTTTTAAGCTCAATACCTGGGGGGGACGGGGGGGACGGGACGACTCCCTCGCTCAGTCCCAAGGCTAAACACTAAATTCTGTTCTATAATGACCATACTTTCTACATGCCCTCCCACAGCAACTCTATTTCTTATAAAATGGTGTCCCATGCCCACTCTCTTTTTATTAGAAGTTCAGAAAACAGATTCTAGGAGCTAGCTATGATTAAAATATGGAGGGCTCCCACTACAAAGGAAAATCTTTCAGAAAGATGGTCTCGTTCTGGGGAAATGTGATTGTGTCCACCTGTCCAGAGATACATGCATTGCACACATACTCAGACATGCCTCCAGGATGTCTCTCTACATTTAAGGATCAATCAAATAATGTGTTACCATTTATCAAACACTTTTTCTCCTGTCCCATCATCCTCTATGCTTTCTTTGGGAAGAACTCAGAAAATTTTGAAAGAAAGATAAATACCAAGTTGAGAAAAGTCATTTAGGATGGAGATGCAGAATATGGAGAGGACAAAATATCAACATATAAGCTATAAAAGATTTGGCTAATCACTGCTATGAAAAAAAAAAATCCCCTTTACTTCTGAACTTCATTTGCATTTCTACTCCCTAATCTGGCCAAGGCTCAAGAATCTGATATGAATTCTAGGAAGCCCTGTTATTTTCTTTTTGTTTAGAACCTCAAAAAAGAAGTTATCATTCACTCATCAACAAGTATTTCCTGAGCTGTTCTTATGTGCTAGGTAAAAGGAACACAAAGGTGAGTCATTCAGACATGATCCCTTCCCTCTAGAGCATGTAATATCTAGTGGAGAGAACCAAATAGGCAACTGAAAAAAATATATACGCATACATAATAGGGGCCTCTGGGGTGGGAGTTAGAGAAAATTCATGAAAGCAGATTGTCAATAAGGGGAAGGTGAGCTAAAGGGAATAACAGGATAAGGGGGACAGGGGAAGAGTGTGAAGATCCAAAGGACAGAGGGGAAACTCAATGGTGACTGAAGAAAATTAAGCTTTCAAAAAATTTTTTTAAGTTTTTTGTTTGTTTGTTTTTTGCAACAAGAAAATAAAAAGTATGGCTGAGGCTAGAATGCTTGGGAAAGTTGGGAGAGGGCAGGAAAGAGGCCCAACTGTGAAGGGCCTCATAAGCCACAGTAAGGACTTTTAAGGAGGGACAGAATCAGATTGATAGTTTAAAGAGGTCTCTCTGGTTATAAAACTTGTGGAGAATACATGTGGAGGAGTGGGGGCAGGGGCAACGTCCAGGAAGAAGTAATGAGGCTTGAATAACATAATAGTCATTGCACTGGAGAGAGAGAGTGAGTCACGGGTATTTAGGAAGTGGAATCTACAAAACTGGGCAACTGGCTGGATTTGGGGCACGAGGAAGAGACAGGAGTCAAGGATGATACCCACATTCCTGGCTTAACAACTGGGGACGCAGCTACTCATTGAGATAGGGAATCTGGGAAGGGGAGCAGAGGCAGAGCGTTTTGTGGCTGATGAATATGCTATGCCTGTGGACAACTCAGTG
Organism: Balaenoptera borealis; assembly: GCF_965194805.1. Classification (NCBI taxonomy): domain Eukaryota; kingdom Metazoa; phylum Chordata; class Mammalia; order Artiodactyla; family Balaenopteridae; genus Balaenoptera; species Balaenoptera borealis. The sequence continues at coordinate 21,489,354 of NC_138881.1, read as the reverse complement.
GAGACCACAGGGAGGCAGGTGGAAGCAAGGATGCTCAATAGAGGGGACGTGGCAAGTTTCAGATGCAAGAAATCCAATGCTCAACAGAGATGCAATATATGAATAAATCAAAGCAATGGCAGCGGGCAGACAATAACAGAGCCCATCAAAACAGACGGCACAGTTCATGATGGGGAAGCAGAAGAAAACGGAGACGAGGCAAGCTGGCACCCCAACCACAGTAATGGTGCTCCGTGGGTCTCCTGATCCCTCATCCTCCTCCAACACCTTCCTTTCCCTTCCATCTATCAAATCTCCGTTCTTTCTGTCACAATTGGCAGGTGTCACACAATCCAGTGGCCACTGGCAAATCTGATGCAGTCTGCCACAGTCAGACAGTGAGGCACCACACGCTGACCTTTAACGAGAACGATCCCAACAGGTGGCTAGCGCCTAACACAAATAATTGTATTAAGCCTCTGAACAAGGTCAAAAAGGGGGAGCACCTTGCCTTTTCATGAGCAACCAAAGCAGCTACCAGCCTTGGCTCAAGAAACAGCAAGCAAAACCTCTGCGGAGGCTCCCCTCCTTGAGGCGGCGATGGGCTCAACAGGAAGACGGAACATCAATCAATTCACTTCACGAGGAAAGAGCCTCCCATTGCTCCAACATAACCATCCTTTTCCTGCCTCTCTTCTGCATTTGGGAGTGGGGAGGGCTCCTCCCTTATGTCAAGATTGACGCCATTTGTTAGCAGTTCCGGTTCATAGTCAGCCAAGGAAAGAAAAGGAGTGATGGGGGAAGGGTTCCCCCATTTCCAAATAATATTCTCCACACCCTTTGAGAGAAACTAAGTCATAAGTGATTAAATCAATTGCCTTTGTCACTGATTTGATAACATCAAATATCTCAGAGTTCTCATGGACCTCTGACCTCAAAGCTAGCCACTGTTTTGACAGAACAGACAGCTGTAGCTCGGCAGCGGGAGGAGCCTGCGGAACCTCCTGAAAGAGCGCCTCATCAGGGCCCAGAAATTCCACTGGGTGGGAAGAAGCCAGGAGCCTGCGACCTGCTGTAGGACTCCATGTGTCGAGCTACAGCCTTTCTCCCTGACCTTTGCATACAAAAAAAACCCCCCAAAACCTTCCTTTCCCCTGGGGACAACCTCCTCTCCTCCCACCCTCTTAAACCTTGTGACTGCAGATGGCATGGCTAGGACGAGCCACAAACCACTGGCATGTCGGTCCCCAGATAAAAGAATCCAAGCAGTAGATCAGATTCCTGTCAGCTGCAAATGAGCCAGCACTTCAGCTGCTTCTCATTCTTTATTTTTAAATGGCAGGATGGTCTCAAGGGCATGGTGGCCTGTCACACAAGAAGAGAATACAGATTTTAAAAGACAAAACCAAAACCCTTGAGGGTGCACAGACTCACCCAAGATTGAGAACTGAACAAGCACTTTAGAAAAGGGCATACAGCAGCGTTTTACAAACCAGTTCTGAGCGTGTTTCTCTTAGTGACTTGGTGGGAGAAAGCTGACTACGGGACAACAACAATAAAAAAATCTAACTACAGATCAGTTCTTAGTCTCCTGCTACTAATTTGGAAAATACTTATGTTCAGTACTCTGAATCCAGAGCATTAAAATATTGGGATGTGCTACCAATGACAAAGTTACCTACTCAATCAGCCCCCAAAACCAAAAGAGCATGTAAAATTAAATATAAATCAATAAAATTTAAAGAGGATGGTTAGGGAGAACTTACCTATGCAGAATACAAAATGTGTTTTCTTTTTTCCCTATACAACCACCATCACCACCAGATCATTCTTGACTAATTCTTAGAAGCTGAAGACCAACTTGGATTTTGATGTATAAACTGCTTTTGACGATATTTCGTTTTAAACAGATAAACACTTTAAAAAAAAAATGCAAGCCGAAGACACCCTTTTGAGAAACTAAGAAAACAGATGTGGAAGCCATTTGTTTAGATGAAGAGGAATTTTCGCTTTTATAGGAATACAATGATTCATGAAGAGGAAAAAAGTCTGTCATCAAGTTTACTTCAATAGATACTGTTGGGTTGGAGGGAGCTTTCTAAATATGGCATTGCTTTTCTTCACATCTCATCTCTCCTGAAATATCTCAAACTACCACTAACAAACATTACTTTTATTGTCTTTGTTCTTTTAAATTTTCTGCTTAGTTAATATATCGTGCAGGAGAAAAAAACCACAACGCTGGTACTACAGCATTACATACTTGCTTTTCGTGCTTAGATAGCTTAACAAAATACCTTCTGCTTTAGGGATTTATCGAAAACAAGCTAGCGTGAGATAAAGCGTTAGTAATACGAGAACCCTCGACAAGAAGTTCGGAAAGAACAGCTCTCCTTAACCCCAAAGGAGATGAAATTAAAGACTAGTGAATTCTTTCTAAGAACTTCTGGCAAAGAGGAAAATCTCCTTTCTTGATGTGTCTGTTCGATGGAGATGTCAAGACGAACTAAAACAGGAAGAAAAGGGCATTGCGTTCAACCTGGGCAAATGCATAAGAAATTTCTCTCCTTCCATCCTGTGCGCCACGCCCATCTGCTTCCATCCTCCCTTCCTTGTCCATCGCCAGCTCCCCTCTCCGTGGGTCTGTCTACAGGCCGCTCTCCATGTTAAGAGGCACAAGGTCTGCAAGGGATGAGGTACTTACCTCCCACGTTCCTCTGCCTCCTCAACAAAAAGACAGGGCAAAAACGGCCAAGGATCCTCAGGTTTTTTTTGTTTGATAAACAAACAAACAAACCCCCTCACAATTCCCTACCCCTTAAGATTCTGCTGTGATCTCAATAAATAACCACAGGGAAAAAAAATCTCTTTTCTGCAATATCCCCATCTGCCAATATTTTGCCACATTACTTTCTATAATTTATATTTCAAAATCAGATGTTTTAACCCATCCCAAATATAACAACATAATTTTTAAAAATTTATTTATTTATTATTTTTGGCTGCATCGGGTCTTCGTTGCTGTGCGCGGGCTTTCTCTAGTTGCGGCGAGCAGGGGCTACTCTTCATTGTGGTGCATGGGCTTCTCAGTGCAGTGGCTTCTCTTGTGGCGGAGCAAGGGCTCTAGGCACGTGGGCTTCAGTAGTTTGTAGCACGTGGGCTCAGTAGTTGTGGCTCGTGGGCTCTAGAGCACAGGCTCAGTAGTTGTGGCTTGCAGGCTCTAGAGGGCAGGCTCAGTAGTTGTGGCGCATGGGCTTAGATGCTCCACGGCATGTGGGATCTTCCCGGACCAGGGCTCGAACCTGTGTCCCCTGCATTGGCAGGCGGGTTCTTAACCACTGAGCCACCAGGGAAGTCCCTAACAATGTAATTTTGAAGATGCATTTTCAACTCCACAAACTTCCTCTATGAGGTATGGCTCAGTCTGTGAACCTCCTTCATGGTCTATAAAATTCTGTATTGGTGTATATGTGAACATTTTTCTGGATAAAGAATCCACAGCTGTCACCCAATTCTCAAATGGGTCACAGCCCCAAAAAGATTAGCCTCCCTTCCAAAGTTGGAGCGATTTTATGCTTATGTTGAATCAGTCTTGAAACTATAGTTAACAGTTGCCTGGTATATTTCATACCCATGGCTGTGCTCGATTTACCCAAGAGACTGCCAGAGAGGAGTGACTCACTTTGCTGGCTCCAATGCCACTTGTAAACCCTTTACTAAGCATCCTAAAAATTAGTGTCAACCATCAGTCATAGGTGAAGGGAGAAAAAACAAATGAGCCTTAACAAATCCATGACCACTATGATTATAATTACAGAGATAGTGTATGGTTTTGATTAGGAAATTCCAAAGGTTGGTTAGTTCACTGGCTGTCTGTAAGGAATCTTACCCATCATTAACTTTTTTTTTAAACAGTGATTTTTCTTTTCTTTTTTTTAATTAATTAATTAATTTATTATTTTTGGCTGTGTTGGGTCTTGTTGCTGCACGTGGGCTTTCTCTAGTTGTGGTGAGCGGGACCTACTCTTCATTGCGGTGCACGGGCTTCTCATTGCGGTGGCTTCTCTTGTTGCAGAACACGGGCTCTAGGCGTGTGGGCTTCAGTAGTTGTGGCACGTGGGCTCAGTAGTTGTGGCTTGCGGGCTCTAGAGCACAGGCTCAGTAGTTGTGGCACACGGGCCTAGGTGCTCCGCAGCATGTGGGATCTTCCCGGACCAGGGCTCAAACCCATATCCCCTGCACTGGCAGGCGGATTCTTAACCACTGCGCCACCAGGGAAGCCGAAAGCTGATTTTTAAAAAATCTGCAAGATTCGCTATTAAGTTGGATGGCAGACATTCTTTTAACGATGCTGATGAGGCTGGATGGTGGACATTTCAGATCTACCTGGCCCTGCCTACTATCGGGCCACAGCAGCATGACTCTTCCTCCAGCAAAGAGAGAGTACTCCTGCTCTCTCGTTACCTCCAGCTCCCATTCCAGTATTTTGAATTCTTCCTCTATTTCTTAATTCTACAGTCAACCCTCTTGAACACAAGAGGCCTTCTAATGTCATGTGTCACTCAGAAGAGTGAACACTTCATGGTCAAGGTTTCCTAAATATATCCTTGCCTATCTCACTCCACCACTTCTCTTTGCCATCTTAGGAGTAACCCTCCATAAATCCACTAATTCAACAAGCGTTTACAATGGGCTGAGCACTGAGGGAAGTATAAAAGGAGTTTCACTGCTCTTAAGGAACTTAAAAGACAAATGTGGTCACCTCCAAGTAAGCAGCTTTCCCTTTTCTGACAATGAAAGGAACAGATCTCAAGAGTTGTCGAGCAGGAATATAAAAACAGGATGACTGAGCCAATCGCACCAAGTCCCACACCAATGGACTGATGTATTAAAATCTTCTCTTTGGAGGCCTACCTAAATCTTCAGCTGGGTCCAACTGAGAAGGAGAGAAGGAGCTCAGGGTCCATGCAGGGCATGACATTAAAAGGGAAGGAAGGCAGTGCTGATCAAAGAGGAATGGGACAAATGGTTTCTGACAACATCATTTAAATATCCTTGTCCCTACCTATTGCATCTTAAAGAAAAGGAAACCATGAGGTGCAAGGGTCCAGGTCAGGGACAGACATAAAGTCTGGAAACCTGAGATCCAATGAGCTTGAGCGGCACACCAAATACGGCCTCTATGGCCTAGCTTTCTCATTTCTTTGCAGTCCAGAGTATCTTTCCTTTCACATTAAGAATCTCACCTCCTCCCCTTCCAGCATCTTTCATCTGTCCCTTCCTACTGGTGCCTTTCTTTCTAACCATTTCTCCTCAATTAAGGGTTACTCATTCACTTGACAAATAGGTATTGACAGTCTGTACTGCTCAAGACATGGTGCTTACCTCTCCTAAGGTACCTAAAATGTGGTCCATGCCCTTGAGGAGCTTGCCATCTACGCCCCAGTTATTCACAGTGGTCTCATTTCTTCTTTATCTTTTAGGGCTTGACTCCCCCCCCCCCCACCTCATGTTCAATGTGTACAACCTATGCTGACCTGTAGCTTCATTCTCAGAATGCAACTCAAATTGTTCTTTCAAAGCTCAGTAATCTCTTCTCACCAAAAGTCATGGTCATTGCTTTGGTTAGAGTTCAACAATCATCTGGGCAGCTACCCTGATGGAATGAAAAAGCACTTCACTGTGTTCGCTTCATCATGACTACCCTCCACCAGATCCTAATGACAAAGCCCACACCCGAACACGCCTCCAGACATTGTCAAATGTCTCACAGTGGCCAAAATCGCCCCCAGGTGAGAATCACTAACCTATATCAATGGCTCCCTGTGCACATGCTTGAGAAGTGACTGATGTGTCATGAAGCGTACTGATTCCTGACATATGCCTATTGTCAGAGATTATTTAGCACACAGAATTACGTTATCCAAGAGAGATTTTTCATATTTAGGCAAACTTAACAAAGTCTCCAAATATACCAGGTATCTTGCCTTTGTTCATCCAGTTCCACGTTCCACCCTGCTCTGTGGGAGGGAAGGCTGACCTAACAGACTACATCAAAGAGCTCCCTCGTCCCAATTCCAGTGGAGTTTGGCTAATGGCGAACACTGCTTGGATCAGGAGGGAAATGAGCACAGGCTATGCCTCTGGCTTTCTCCCTGAGGGGTCAACGTCAGGGCTGGCGGAATCCATCCACTTGCAATCAGAAGACCCTCCTCACCCAACTCTGTCTTTGGGGGTTAGGCATCTGTTCCTCCTCTCACTCCTTTTCACCTCAGAGTGTAACATCCCTGCTATTACTAGCCCTGAAGTTCACACAACTGCCTTGTGATTTTACTATATACACCGCCCACATTTTGGTAAATAATCCCTTTATCAAATCCTCCTATTAATCCCAGTGTCATCTCTTTCCTGCTGGGGCCCTGCTGGCTGACTGATACACCAAATACATTTTAAAATTTATTTGAAATGTTAAAAACAAGCAGTTTTTAAATGTTCCACTTGAAGCTCCACTCTCCTGAAAAGAGGCTCAAAAAAAGCATCACACCTTGAAAATCTCTAGGCTTTTAAGATGTGTAAAGAAGATTACTGTGAACTTTCTTTATTAAAGAGCAAGCCTGTGATATATCTCTTCTACTGTAACATATTAATTAAAATGCTCAAATTTATATTTCCTTTAGCCCTACCTTATCCCAAAGAGAAAGAAAAATAGTAGAACATTACCTCCACCTTATGGTCTTGACAATTTGGTCAATTATTATATGCTACAATTATTATATGTTAACTTACATCGTTATTTTTCCATGTACATATTTTACGTCTCTAATTACTCTGTACATTAATGTTAAGGACCAGGACTGTATCTTACATTTGTTTTCCTCACACTTCTTCATTCATGCCTTGCATTAGTTCCTTTAAGAAAGAATATATTTGATAAATATTTGTTGACAGTTGGAAACAGCATCAACAGAAACAGAACAGAAGGAAGCAGGAAAACTAGCCCCAAGAGATGTACTCACTACTTCAGTATTTTCTTATTTGCCTTGCCTTATCAAGAGATTTTGTCACCAGAAGAAAAATAAAAGCTCCACTGTAAGGTGAATGTAAAATTTTAGGAAAACAGCTGTATACCCATCAAGATTATTTTCCACAAGTAACCAACATGAAATAGAATTTACAACAGAGACAGGAAGAAGGGTAGGTGGAGTTAGAATAGAAGGAAATGAAGAGGCTCAACAAGAATTAATTACTGGTAATTACACATGCTACAGCCTCTCTTCTTTCTCCACCCTCGAGCTAATCAACAGTGGGAACAGATGTGATCTGTGGTATTGGGGAGGGGGGTGCCTAACAGCTGTTTGGAGAACATGCCATTAAAAAGCAGCCTTGTCCACAGAAACCCAAGAGTTTCACTATTTGAAAGAAAAGAGGCAATGAATAATGACCACAGTCTCACTATGAACTTCAGCTCATTCAGGCCAATGATGAAGTTTTTCTCCTGATTTCTGACGAACAATGGCAGTGGCTCTAGTATTTACTGTTACAAGAGTGCCTCAAGAGTTGAATCTATTTCACATATCTCATCCAAGTACTCACAAAACCAGTACAAACATCCAACTACCCCTTACTGAGTAAGTAGTCAATAAATCTTAACTATGATAACGATGATTACAAGAAAAACTCATAAAGTTCCCAACACAGGGAATACCAAATCAGGGTAAAATAATCACAGATTTGCTAGACTATCTTTCTGGATGTTATTCCCTGAGATAAGAACTCTAAACAACACGAAAATCAGAACATTCCAGTTTACTTCTTTAAAAATTTAAAGAATACAGCATACTATCAATGCATAGAATCTTTCCTAAAAAATAAAAACACAGGCTAAAGCCCAGGAATAAATTTAAAAACAATACAACAACCAAGGCTTTATCAGGAATGCAGTTACTCACAGAACAAAAGTTTCAACCTCTTTCCAGTAAGGAGCTGTTTTTGCTTCTTCCAATGTCTGATGACTGCCAGCTGAGAAGGGCTGGGAGGGAGGGTCAATGGCATTCCCACCCCATCTGGGACACCCCCGGGGCCCAAGGAATGAAGATAGGTGGCACAGTCTGGTGTCAGGAGTCATCAGGTGACTACCATCTAGGATCTGAAACTCTCGTGCTGGAATGGCCGAGAAGCTTTTAGACTCTGGAACCAATTAGGTTCCAAAAGGCTGTAAATACCTCCATTTCTTCACAAATCCAAAGTGGTATCAATAAATGATTGATTATGCCACTGACTGATAGCAAACACACTGACCGCTTTTGTTGAAACATGCAACTGTGTTGAAAGCTTTGAAAGTTGTTAAGTAGCTTAACACTCGCAAGTTCTTTTTAGGTTAAATGTTATTTATATATACGTGGTTGTAGCGTATATATACACATAGTGTTTGAGAACACACATAATCATACACACTTGCAGGATACTACACTAATTACCCATATCTGATCTTATTAAACTGAGCGTGCATATTCTCAACTTTACTTCTGTGTATTTTGGGGGTAACTTCCAAAATTTCATTTAGTTTCAGTAGTACATGCAAATTGCACTAAGATTCAATCTTGTTGGGGATAATTAGAGAAAGATGGAGCTGGGCTTGGGAAGAGAAAGAAAGGTTAAGAGCCGATGGCAGAACAGGAATAAAGATTTTAAGAATGAAACCATAGGAAAAATAAAGAAGATGAGTGCAAAACACACTTGGGACTCCAAGCTACACACTGACGGCATCTAAGAGACAGCAGTGAGTGGGGGTGGGGAGCCCTGGGAGGCCACCATTTCGGAGTCTGAAAATCAGAAAGGCAATGAACAGCTAGGCTGAAGACCAGCCATGGGGAAGGAGGGGAAATGCCTCGAAGCATGCTTATTATCTCCAACAAAGCAAATTTTCTATTAAACAAGGGATTATGAATGAAAATGAATACACAGTACCCCTTATTACTAAATAAGAATATAAATTAAAGGTCATTTGTACTACATTTCGAAGATTTATTTAACTGAATATAAATACTGTTTATTCCTAAGAGCTCTCAATTTCAGACCCCCTGTGACTACAGGTTCCATGAGGTCTAAAGTTCTCTAACTTAAATTCTAAATCCATAAGTTTTCAGGAACCTCTTCCTCCTGGCGAGAAAAGGACTATACCCTTCCATTTGCAACTCAGAGGATGAAGCTACTCTTTTTGGTGTGCTCTGCAAACCCACCTTTTGATCTCTAGAAATAATTTTAATTATCTGCAAAAGAGCACATAAGAAAGTTTAAATTAATCCTTCATCCTAAATTATGTTGCTTTTCTGCATCAGCAAAGACACATTACCATGCAAAATAATGAGCCTTTTTTTTTTTTTATTTTGGTCTGATACAGAATATATTTGGGAGAGAAATGGGAGTTTCTGGCAAAAAATAAAGGCTTCATTACTTCAGCTTTAAATGTAAATTAGGCACTCAGCAGCATGCAAGTTAGGACAATTTTCCTTACACAAGATAAGACGAATTATATTTTATTCCTTAGTTCTTAACAAGAGTCACTTCCTTAGACATACCTAACCCTTAAACAAAGGCTGTTCTTTGTCACACTAGGGAAATGTTTTTATTACTGATGTTCTTTAATTATGAATAAAAATTTCTCTTCTATACTCATGCTCATAACAAGCTGCTACTTTAGGCAAAGAATATCTAAAATGAATATAGAAATAAAAGGGGGAGTATCTGCTTTCTATGTAAATGTTACACTTATCACCCCAACTAGCGGAAAGGCCTTTTTCAAAAAACACAGCTGTCCTTTGAGTCTCTAACACTGTCTGATTTTGCAAGAAAGCAATGGCCTTTAGAAGTGAAAACGGCATTAAACATACATCTGATTGCACAGAATCACACTAACATAACAACTACCCGTGTTTCGTGGGGTTTTGTTCGTTTTTAAAAGGTGATCACTTCTTTCATATTCATACAACTTTCTCAAGCTATCTGGAACTCAGTGTGTCCAAATGTCTCTGTTCTGCAAAGCCCTTGAATAAGACCTATCCAATCTCGTCCTCCACCATGGCACAGTGCTGGTGCCATGGCGGAGGCATGGCCTATTTACCTCTAGGCTTCTCCTTACATTCAGCCACTTGGGAGACCACTGTTACACAAACAAGGATCAAAGATGTTCGTGAGTGTTTTGTCCTAGTTAATCCGAATACATGATAGGATACTGCATCTTTAGCCTGACGTTGCCTGAATCATTGATGGCAAAAATATAGCCTTTGGGTGTTAAGTCTGAATTTTTCCGTTAGTTCCGCACAACCTGAATATATAAGTAGAAAGAAGAAAAGGTAAATGGGATATGCTCAACATCTTACTGAATTAACTTGTAACACTTAAGGTCCTAACATGTGATATCAAATTTTTAATATCAGCTTTACACTTGAGAGATTCTCCAATTGTCAAATGCCTTTCCAAGCTAAACTCTCTGATTAATATTTAATCTGATGAGAGTACAATTGACCTAAATTTTTGCATCATGGAATCTCAACTACGTGAATCATCTTAAGATTATTGTTAGTCAGTTACGTTTCCTTATTAGATGGCCGTGCACTTTCTAAGTACTGCAGCATCATGTTTCTGCATCAATTTTTCTGTTGCACTTCACCAAATATCCACAGAAGGGAAGAGAAACTGGACATTTTTATCATTACACAGAGTTTCTACTTGGATTCCCATTGCTGCTTACCTGTAACTTAAGGAGTGCTAAGAAAATTAAAAGTTCATGTATATTTTTAAAAAGCACACTCAAAGTACGTATTTTACATCACACAGACAGGCTTCTTAAATGTATTTAGAAACATAAATCTTGCAGATAAAATTATAAACAATGGCAGAATTATCTGACAGTCACCTAGAACAGCACTGTCCAACAGTACTTCCTGCACTGATGGAAATGTTCTCTATCTATACTGTCTGATAGGATAGTCACTAGCCACACGCGACTACTGAGCATTTGAAATGTAGCTGGTGTGACTAAGGAACTGAAATGTTCACTTTATTTCATTATAATTAGTTAAAATTTAGATTTAAATAGCGATCTGTGGCTAATGGCTACCATACTAGACAGTACAGATCTAGAACACTTGATATGTACAGAAGTAATGTATGCAAAGAAAGCTGTTATTAATTGGAATGTATTTTAAGAATGAATGGTGTGACACACTATTAGGTGTAAAATAAGCTACAAGGATATATTGTACAACACAGAGAACACAGCAAATATTTTATAATAACTGTAAAAAGAAGATAACCTTTAAAAACTGCGAATCACTATATTGTACCCTTGTAACTTATATAATATTGTATACCAACTATACTTCAACAAAAAAAAATTTAAACACACACACACACGCAAAGAATGAATGGTACGGAGACTGAAAAAAGAAAGTAGCCTTGTATTTTTATTCAACTAAAAAATCAGTAAGAGGATTTAGAGGGCCGTCACCAGCTAAGAGAGTCAGACACTGATTCTTAGTTCTGCTTTTCATCTCAAATGATCAACTTGGTGTTAAAATTCCTTAGAGGTATAGTCTAAAATTTCACAAAACTAAATTTGTCTGTAAAAGAAGGCACTATGGTAATTCAAAGGGGACAAATATATTTTCCCATCTTTCAGGCCAAACATTTATAATAAGAAACAGTGTAGGTTATGGTTGACTAGAAAGCAGAAATGGTTATCAACATACCTATACACTACCTATTCCACTTGTGAAATTCAAATTTAAAAATTTAGGTGAAAGGGCTCTGCAAAAAACTACAAAGCGCTACACACATATATTATTATTGCTGCTACCACTATTGTTGCTGTTGTTGATGCTAATGGTTCTTGCCTTCAAGGAACTTACAAACTGTACCTGTCAAGGCCTTCCTTGCTGGCTGCCCATAGGTTTTGGTGGATGTATGGACAGTGATATCACTTCATTTGTGTCAGTGAAAACATGAGAACTGATGTGGACAAATATGGCCATCATTGGGTCTTAACATTATTTTTCTTAACAGTAAACTGGGTGGTCTTTTAACCCTGATTGTGGACAGCTGGTGTACAGCTGGAGAGGAGAGTGTAAGAATCTAGTGAGTGAGACTGGCTCACAACTCCAAGGTTTGAGCCTCCCTAATACCTAAAGTCATGCCATTCCTGCTTGAAGGCAACTACTTTTCATGTTCCCCGGACTTTTATAGAGAATTATAGTAAATTCCTTCATTTTTTTACATGTATGCTTGGCTTCCAGGACCTTCTAGATTTAAATTTAGATATTTCTGACATTTTCAAATAAATAAATTTTACCTCCACTAGGACAGACTCGGCTTTCCCATTGAAACAATGTTGTAAGTAGGGAACTGATCTTACGAACAAGGAGCTAGCATCAGTTAAGTCATAGGAAAAACAGAAGTGAAATCTTCTATAGCCACTTAAACAGAGTAAAACTATATTACTGGCAGTACATGGGGACAACTATAAGGGATTCACACACTCCTTCCAGACCACGACTACATATAACGCAAAAAAAGGCCACCCTCTAAGGGTAAAACCTACTTGCACAATGGATATGGTGGCCCTCTGTTGAAATCAACCAAGAGACTGTCTATGCGCATGCCTAGCCCCAGAATTTGAATGCCTGTAAATGTTTCTAAAGGTGATCTGAGTGTAATCCCGGGAAGCAGGCCTAGATTGTGGCTTGTCATTTAGTAAAATGTATTACAGTTTGGTTTGAAAAAAATCATATGAACAAAGGAAAACGGTCACCATAGAAATAAGCCCAAAGAAGTTGGGCAAGTTTTACTGCTCAGCATTATTCAGGGGAAACCCAAATAGTCCCTGTGGCAGGTGTATCCTAATCATGGATTATCTAACCAAGTCCCTTTGTTTTGATTCCATTCTCACCAAGCAACCTTGTGATTGTAATATGGCTTCCCATGTGCCTTGTCTATAAAGAGAAAATGCAGTAATCTCTCAGTTCAACCTCCCCAGTCTAATTAACAGCAGTAGTTCTCATTTCAAACGAACAAACTGGCATTAGGGCAGGTACATGTGAGTCTGACCATCCACAGTGTGCCAAAAGGGTCAGATTTCTAAGCTTCTAAGAATATAAGCTCCTTGTTCACCACTGAACCTCCCGTGCCTAGAACAGTGTGTGGCTCATCATAGCTGCTCAGCAAATATCAGGCTGAAGTCCAGAGACCTAAGATGACTTCTCCTAGTGTCTTTCAATTCCAATTGTAATATATACTAAAAGGGCATAAATGGTCAATATAAAATGACCAGAAAATAAAGTCCATTACAAATAAAATATTTAAGTGTCATAGCATTAATATGACCTAAAACTAACTTATTTGATACAGTAAACGTTAAGCAATTAGAAATGCTTTGTTTTCATGCCTGAAATATAGTGTTTTCTTCCATCTTGAAAAACTTCCCCATGACAAGCAAAAGCACTCAAAAACATTCAGAAGCTTGACATACTCAGTACTCAAGAATGCTCACTTTTTAAAGTAATATGGTTTTTCCTACTGATACCATTTTGAAAAGTAAGAGTTAACCCAACATTTCTCCTTTCACCTTTCCCTAACTCCATAATTTATTCTAAATATCCAGTTGAGCTATTCCATATCAAATCCAATAAAGGCAACAATGACTAGAAAGTACTGCTAAGTTACCCAGTTCCATACTTTGATTACAGCTACTGAAGCATGTTTCAATTCGCTATAATGTCACAAAACCAAAAACCCAGACTTTTAGCATTGGACAAACCCTCTCACAGAAAACAACTATAGCCTCTGAACAACATAAAAAACAACCACCTGAAGGTACTGGAGAGCAACCAAAAACACATCCAAAATGTAGGGAAGCCTACAACTGGAGAAAGGGAAAGACTCCCAGCCAAGCTACCCATTTTTCCAATTTTTTGCCGGAGGGCAGGCACTAATAGGTGCTGTGTGGAGCAGTAGTCTTAACTCTAGTGGCTTGAAGAGCCAGAAGACAGGGTTAAAGTTGACCAATGTAGCTGGAAAAAAGAAAAGGCACAAATTACCAATATCAGGAATGAGACAGATGACACCACTACCAATTCTACAGCTATTAAAGGGACAAAGAGAGAATATTATAAACAACTTCATGCCAACAAACTGGACAAATTCCTTGAAAGGCACAAACTACCAGGCTCACTCAAGAAGAAGTCAGTAACCTGAACAGCCCTCTATGTATTAAAGAGACTGAATTTTTAGTTAAAAATGTTTACACAAACAAAAGTCCAGGCCCAGATGGCTTCACAGTGGTGAATTACTCCAAACATTTAAGGAAGAAATAACACCAATTCTACATAAACTCTTCCAGAAAGTTGAAGAGGAAGAAATACTTCCCAACATATTCTATGAGGCTAGTATTACCCTGGTCTATTGAGACTGACAAAGATATCTCAAGAAACCTTCAGAACAACATCCTTTGTGAACATAAATGTAAAAATGCTAAACGTTTTAGCAAGTCAAATCCTTTTAAAAGTACATAGAAGGAGGGCTTCCCTGGAGGTGCAGTGGTTAAGGAGCTGCCTGCCAATGCAGGGGACACGGGTTCGAGCCCTGATCCGGGAAGATCCCACATGCCGTGGAGCAACTAAGCCCGGGCACCACAATTACTGAGCCTGCACTCTAGAGCCCTGAGCCACAACTACTGAGCCCACGTGGCACAACTACTGAAGCCCCTGCGCCTAGGGCCCATGCTCTGCAATGAGAAGCCCACGCACTGCAATGAAGAGTAGCCCCCGCTCGCCGCAACTAGAGAAAGCCCGCGCGCAGCAACGAAGAACCAAGGCAGCCTAATTAATTAATTAATTAAAAAAAGAAAAATCTGACCACTATAATTCAGGGTAAATCCTAATAACAAATCACATCAAATAAACTTACTTACCAGCCCTGGAACATGTTTAGTTTTTTGTTCTTTAAATCACCCTAGCTTCCATTTCCAAAACATATACAACCATTAAAATAATGCTTTCCTCATTACCTGGTATTACTAACTTTCATTCACATCAGTAATATGGACAACTATTTACAAGACCATATAAAATTACTGTTAATTGTGTATACTTTCAACCTGAACTATTAAGCCAGTCCTATGTTTCACTTCCTTTGAACATCAGTAGCCAATTGACTGCCTGACTACACTTTCACTTCCTTTGGCCCATAGAGGCAATTAATGGTAACAAGACGCTTAAGTAAATGTCTTATAGAGAAGGGAGCTCAATATTCTCTCCACATTTAATGATTCCATGAGGATTAGTCAAGGGAAACAGTCCTCTTCCCAAGATTCCAAAAGGCAAATAAATATCCATTTCTTATGCTACTGCAACTGGCAGTGAACTGCACACTGCGCCTGTATCATCAGGTTGCTTACACAATACTTCATAAAACTTCAAATAGATGCTTTTACAACTGACAGTAGGTCTCATGCAGTAAAACTGTAAATGAGCATTTTAATGAAGAACAACTGAGAGGCAATTTCACTTTCAAGAAAATTTAAGGCTGTACGTGTCTGGGATAAACTCTTCTATTAATAATGCACAACCTCAAAGACTGTATCTGCAGTTTCCAGGGTCAATTGGTTGACACTGAAAAAGATTTTAAGCCTACACCAAAAACCAAAATGGTACAGTCATAAAATACTTAAATAAATTTAAATCAGTATCAATACTACAGAATTTTAAGAGATATATACATTTCAGGGACTTCCCTGGTGGTTCAGTGGTAAAGAATCCGCCTTCCAATGCAGGGGGCGTGTGTTCCATCCCTGGTCGGGGAACTAAGATCCCACATGCAGCGGGGCAGCTAAGCCCGAGCACCACTACTGAGCTTGCACACCTCAAAGAGACAGCCCGCATGCAGCAAACAACAGAGCCCATGCACCCTGGAGCCCGCATGCCACAACGAGAGAGAAGCCCATGCACCACAACGAAACATACCGCATGCCTCAATGAAGATCCCGCATGCCGCAACTAAGACCCGACGCAGCCAAAATAAATAAATAAATAAATAAATAAATAAATAAATAAATAAATAAATAAATAAATAAATAAATAAATAAAAAAGAGAGAGATATATACACTTCAGTCTTCAAATCCACAAATATTTCACAGACCTCTGTCCATTGTTATATTCAGTTACACATATATGTCTACCAGAATTTGCATTTGATTTTAATTTAGCAAAAATGTATTATTCAAGAAACATATAAAATTAAAGATTAATCACAAGAGTCAAGAGGTGGAAGAAACCCAAATGTCTACCAACAGATGAATGCATAAAGAAAATGTGATATATACATACAATGGAATATTATTTGGCCTTAAAAAAGAAGGAAATCCTGTCACATGCTCTAACACGGATGAACCTTGAGGACATTATGCCACAAGTGAAATAAGCCAGTCACAAAAACACAAATACTGTATGATTCTACTTATATGAGGTATCCAAAGTAGTCAAATTCATAGAGACAGAAAGTAGAAGGGTGATTAATGGGCTTCGGGGAGGGGGATAAGGAGAGTTGTTGTTTGCTGAGTATAAAGTTTCAGACTTGCAAGATGAAAAAGGTCTGTAGAGCTGTCTCACGACAATGTGAATATGCTTAACACTACTGAACTGGAGACTTAAAATGGTTATAGGATGGTAAATTTTATGGTATATGTTTTTTTACCATAATTTTTTAAAAGATAACACAAATCAGCTTTGAAAAATAAAAAAAGTAAAGATTAAAAAGTTTATTCCTTTAAAAATATATTTACCTAATATTTCTTTTCCATTCCTTTAACAAGAACATATGACACAAATGGCATGCTGAGTATTAAGGTTCTTTCCAAAACAATACAATCTCAGCATGCAAGTTAATTTTAGCCCCGCATATCAAAGTTAGTTGCTCAAAATGCTTTTTGGTGGAACCAAAACTTAACAAGACATTTCCCCTGTGAGCAGAGTATTTCCTAAAAATATACATACAGCGAGGAGGCTTAGAAAGTTATTTTGGCCAAACCTTTATGTATTGTATTTCATACTCCAAACTAGAAGCCCAACTTAGCCGAAGCTAAAAGTTAAAAAAAAAAGAAAAGAAAAGAAAGCAGATATAAACTGTACTGTACGTAAGTCTGCCTACTACTAGTGCTGGTTTTAAAATATATCTTGAGAAAGCTTGGGATTCAGTAAAACAGTTAAAAAAAGATACATCTTGAGCACTGAATCCTAAGAATACTGTCCATCAGTGACTGAAATAAGGAACTGTGAAGTATCAATTCCCAAAGACTAAACAAAAGACTTGCTTGTGTTTGAAGGAAAAGCAACCTTGGTTAATAAAGCAATGAATGAGGAAATACAGTTTTCGGCTTGTCTTGGGCCTAGATCACTTTTATTCACAATTTCAAAATTACATTTTCCTGGTTAAGCTCTGTTGTCATTTGTTTGTATTTAAATAGTTTCCAGGCGCCCAATTTCCCTTTCTCACATTACTGGCTGCCACAATCCTCAACTGCGAATTTATTAAATGTCATAAGCACTTGAGAAAATAAGAAATAATCATCTAAAAACACAGTGAGGATAAACCAAAGCAGTTTCTCCATCAGAAAATGAGGCCCCGCACTCTGTGACAATCGCTCTGGGGAAGTTGTTTTGACAGTCATCAACAGCAAATAGAAATCTGTCCTCAACCTATATTATAGAAAATATTTAAGTACAGTTTTGTAAGCTCCAGACTATCCACAGATATATAACAAGGTTGAGAAAGGCACAAACTACTGTCTTTTCACATGCTTTGCTATAGTTTACAGCTTCTCCTGAATAGTTTTACAGCTCTTACTCAATTTAGGAAAAGAAAAGGGGAAAAAAAGGCTATACAAATCAGATCCACCCAACTAGGCTGGGGAAAAGATAGAGGAGGGAAGAGAAAAGTGCCTTTAAAAAGACTACATGCAATAATTATGTTTTCCTACTTTACCCCCTTCCTTCACCGTGCATTACACTGTCAGCATGAGTCTTCCAGATGACTTTTAAGTGGCAATAAGAGGGTAAGCATTCTGTTAACTGGGTAAAAGGTAGACAAAATAAATACAGTCAACTCAGACTTTCTGAAGACTATGGAACATCTGAAGTTACTTAATACAAATGATAAGACCTCCCTGGACTACGGATTTAACAACTGCATTGTTTCACTGCGAGTCATTTTCTTATATGATGATTCAGAATTTTCTAAATGCTACAGGGGTGTTCTATAGCAGCTGTCAGAATCCAGCTCCAATCCAGAGATCCAATCAGCTCTGGCTTAGGAAGGGAAGACCCCTGGGTTTTACATCAGTCCTGATCCTGGCTCAGTGGGACCCTGTGGACTTCCATTTTCTCATTTGTAAAACGAGGGGGTTGGATTAAGGTTCCTTTCAGTCTAAATGAGTCTAGTAATCTAATGTTTAGTAATCTTTGAAAAAAATCTTCCATATCTATTATTCTAATTTTTATCTTGCAGAGTTCTACACTGTGCACATAACACAACACAAGAACAAGCGTAAACACAGA
Source organism: Balaenoptera borealis (assembly GCF_965194805.1). Classification (NCBI taxonomy): domain Eukaryota; kingdom Metazoa; phylum Chordata; class Mammalia; order Artiodactyla; family Balaenopteridae; genus Balaenoptera; species Balaenoptera borealis. The sequence goes on along the minus strand of NC_138881.1, from coordinate 21,470,769 downwards.
TCTATTCCTCTCTATGGCTTCTACATTCCAAGGACCTTTGGATACTACATACAATCCTCCTACTGAAGGCTACAAAGCTGTCGGTTTTATAAATTCTAAAGATTAAAAGGAGAAGCAAAGCCTTCTTAAGGCACCAGGCTTAACACTCCAGCTCAAAATACATGCAACGAGACCCAAGGCCTTGAAAGCATCAGAACCATCCCCATAAAGTTCACTCCCTGTGTGTACATCACTGTTTCAAATCACTCTGATAATGCATTTGCGTGCTCTAGATTCTGGCTGGTAAAGTGATACTACTCAAAAGGGGTAAAATTTATATGGCTACGTAAGAGTATCCACTGTAAAATTCCTCAGCTGCTTTTTCTAAAACATGTTAACCCACCTGGCACACAGAACAGCAACCCTTTGGGCCATGCATCGCACAGCATAGAACTCAGTTTGGGCCCTGTAACACCAACTACAGATATACGTCGGTAACATCAGCAAAATACAACAATGCCATGAGTTCTTCATGTAAGTTATCGAATGCCAGACAGCAAAAAGAAGGACAAGCCAGAATATTAAAAACCATGGACTGGACAATTTTTTTCAAGACCTTAACTCCCAATTTTTCCCAGGGCATTCCCTAATAACTGGTTTTACAAACAGAAAAAAGAAAAGAAAAAAAATGGCACTTCACTGAAAATTTGAGCAGCTAAAGTTGTGTATATCACCTAATACATTAAATAACAGACATGGTGTGATTACATCTGTTTAAAATCCCACTAGTTATCTAACAAATGAACAGTTAAACCTCTTGCTTTCAAGAAAATACCAAGTTGCATGAGAGAATCTCAAAGCACTTTATATACTACATGTCACTAACTCCCATAAATCCTTGACAAGTGTGGCAAAAACCCAATGCTCCAAATATTATAAATGGGGAGAGTAGAACAAAACAATGACAAGACTTGTCAGAAAGCATCCAGCGAAGAACCCTAAGAAAGCAAACAATTGCTTGGGCTCCCAAGCCAGCTTTCTAACTTTATTTGGAAGTTACCTTTAAATAACCTAAGGGCAAGGGATCAGAGTTCACACGACAGAAAAATCATGCCAGCCCAAGGTATGTAAGCCCAAACAGAACGGACAACAGTGTGGGTTCAGTGACCCCTTCCCCGGGGATTAGAACGTTAATGCTACACTTAGCGGAGACACCAGGCAAGCACAGAAACCCAGGACCCAGAACTCCTGAGCAAAAGGTGAATCCCACCCTCCACCCCTTATAAAGCTACACACAAGAGCGCACCCACCATGAACAAACCCATCTGCTTGGTTTCTAAAACAATTCTGAAACACACTTTGCGGGCAGCAATTTCCTTTCGATTTTCTTGTATGTTTATTTAAAAAGTGCCCTCGTTTCAAATACTCGTCCCCTAGGCACTGCTGCTGAGGACAGGGCAGCCTGGAACACCAAGCTAGGCTGTAAGACCGCCGCATCAAGCTGAGGAACGGGCCGCTGCCAGGCTGACGTGCAACAGGTGAAAGAAACTGAAGCAGGGAGGGCAGGGTGGGCAGGAATTAGCAGCATCAACCCTTCCAAAGATGCACTCATGGGGCCTTACTGCATCTTCTGTGATAATCCTACTTATTCCGCTCAGAATCACAGAACTGGCCCAGATTTGGAAGGGACTTTAGAGGTCACCTAGTCCAACCTCTGATCCAAAGAAGGCTTCTCTTTTCTATTATGTACTTGTAATAGTCTGGAAGCTTCTGCTTGAATTCTTCCACTAACTGAAAGCGCAACTCCACTGCTTAGTAGAGCTAAGTGATAGAAAGTCCCTTATTGCTAATTTCTGTCAATTAACACATCTCTACTTTCTGGAGGCACACAGTATCAATCTTTCTTTTTTTAAAAATAAATTTTTTTTTTTTTTTTTTTTTTTTGGCTGCGTTGGGTCTTTGTTGCTGTGCGTGGGCTTTCTCTGGTTGCGGCGAGAGGGGGCTACTCTTCGTTGCAGTGCGCGGGCTTCTCACTGCGGCGGCTTCTCTTGTTGTGGAGCACAGGCTCTAGGCACGTGGGCTTCAGTAGTTGTGGCACGTGGGCTCAGTAGTTGTGGCATGCAAGCTCTAGAGCGCAGGCTCAGTAGTTGTGGCGCACAGGCTTAGTTGCTCCGCGGCATGTGGGATCTTCCCGGGCCAGGGATCGAACCTGTGTCCCCTGAATTGGCAGGCGGATTCTTAAGCACTGCGCCACCAGGGAAGCCCACACAGTATCAAACTTAACCTTTCTTTATGTGACAGTCTAATATTATAAAACATAAAAGCAAGACTTGTCCACTACATTTCATTTGTAGTGGCCCGTTCTACCTAATGACGTTGATTCCATTAGTCATTCATTTAAGAAGTATATGTTACCTACCATTCAAGAGAGAGAAAGGTTAATAACGACAACAATAGCAGCTAACCTTTAATGATCACTTACTAAGGGCCAGGAACTATTCTCAGTGCTTTACACTTAATTCATTTAATCTTCCAAACATAGGAGCTAAGTATTCTGTTGACTTCCATTTCATAGATGAGGAAACTGAGGCAAAGAGAGGTGAAGTAACTTTGCCCAAGGCCACAAAGCTGATTCTAGAAGGACTGCTCTCTGTACGCTGGCTCCTATGCTTAAAAGACCCACAGTTTGGTAGTAAAGAACTAATAGCCATCCCTCTCGGCTTTATGACATACATGCAAATCTGCTAAGCACATGGTCTGTTTTCATCAAAATCTCAACAAATAATGTTGGTCTGGACAGGGTCACTGATCCTCACCACAAAACAGAGGGGTCCCTACCAGCTGACAATAGCTCACTAATAAAACCCTTCTAGGGTACAGTTGTTCAGCAAGCTGGAGATCCCCCTAATTCCATGTGCATTCAGTTCATATCAGTCTGATTGGACCATGATGATATTACAAGACATTTTGTCAGAGCCTTCAAGAAAAAGCAGATTATGTGATCTCGTTTACTGAAAACTTACTAAAGGTGGAAAAACAACATTGGCCTATCCTATTTCTTGGTTGTGTTTATAAATAATAGCTAATTGTGGTGATGCTGTAACGGGAGTTCTCTCATACACTCCAGGGGGGAGCATAAAAGAACACATCCTCTAATGGTAAGCAATTTGGAAATAGGTATTAAGAGTTCACATCCTTTAACCTAGAAATTACACTTTTCACAATTTATCCTAAAGAAATAATCAGAGTACAATGTAGACCATGATTCATATAGATGTTTATTACAGCACTATTTACTACTGTAAAACCCCAGAAACAATACAAATGTGCTAAAATAGGAACACGGATAAATAAATTATGTGACATCTACTTGCTGAAATTGTAAAAGTAAAAATTCAGTTTCTATAAATATCTGATTACAAGGAAATGCTTATGATAGGTTCAATATAAATAGCCAGATACTCTACAAAAATGAACTATAGTCTAAATTATGTTTTTTAAAAATAGCATTCTTGTGATCATATAGGGAAAGATGGAAAGATATGCATAAAAATAGATTGTTAGCTTATGAATAAATTTTATTTTCCTCTATTCTTCTATATTTTCTAAGTACGCTATCATGACCACGTATTAAATTTATAATCAGAAAAAACACAATAAAAACTATTAGAATACAAAACTGTTGGAACTTCCCTGGCGGTCCAGTGGTTAAGACCCAGAGCTTCCACTGCAGAGGGGCACAGGTTCAACCCCTGGTCGGGGAAACTAAGATCCCACATGCCACACAGAGCGGCCAGGAAAAGAACAAAACAAAAAAACAAAACAACTGTTGATATTCAACTGCTTCGACTTTCAAAATTAGCACTTTCGGGGCTTCCCTGGTGGCACAGTGGTTGGGAATTCGCCTGCCAGTGCAGGGGACACGGGTTCGGGCCCTGGTCCGGGAGGATCCCACATGCCACGGAGCAACTAAGCCTGTGCGCCACAACTAGTGAGCCTGCGCTCTAGAGCCTGCGAGCCACAACTACTGAAGCCTGCACTCCTAGAGCCTGTGCTCCACAACAAGAGAAGCCACCGCAATGAGAAGCCCGCGCACTGCAACGAAGAGTAACCCCCACTTGTCGCAACTAGAGAAAGCCTGCGCACAGCAACAAAGACCCAACGCAGCCAAAAATAAATAAAATAAATTAAAAAAAAAATTAGCACTTTCAAGTGGTTCAACCTAATATCAATATTAAGCCTAAAAGGAAAAACAAAATTAACAACACTATTGGATCTTGGTGAACCAATACTGATCCTTGGTGACTGCTGTAATATACTGAAGAACAGCTGCTTAGCAATTTTTTCTAGAATTGTGTTCTTAAAAAGCTAAAATTTTCTAGAGTTCACCCTTCAGGAAACAGAATCAACACTTGCTGCCTTTGGTCCTCTAGAATGAAAACCTCAAGAAAATCCTGACAAAGTTATATGTAATTTGCATCCCAAATTACAAGCGTTATGACTCGGAGACCCTGCTATTTCTACCCTGAAAGAAGCACTGAAAGGTTCTCCACCTCATACTGTATGAGGTGCTAAAGAATCCCACCTTCAGGCCCAGGGCAATGTCCAAGTACTGCTTATACCACGTTTACTACAGCATTGAGAACATGCGAAACATTCTGACTGAGCTTTGATTCTTGACTTCCTCCCTACAATCCCCATCTTACTGTACCAAAACGACCTGAAAGATCAGTTTGTTCCAGGAAGGGGAGGTGGTCTCCAAGTTGGGCAGATGCCAGAACACCTATTATCCAGGATTCCTCAGAGATTACCAATAGCCATTTCATATTGAATTATTCTTCATCAAGTGTATATCAAGGGTGAGGCACGGTGCTAGGAATTACTAGTACCTTCAGCATTCTGAGCTGAGATGTAATGCATCTGGCTGGGAGATGGAATTTATAAACGAACACTTAAATTTTGAAATATTTTTTTGCTTATCTTGGGCTTTAATTTATACTAATGATTTATCCATAATCTTTGTTATTCTTGTTGAAGGTGAGGAGGCAGCTTTTTATCCAACAAAACTAATCCCCTTCTAGCTCCATTCCAAAAGATTAATATGAATTAATCACAGGAAGATTTCAAGTTCTGCTACCCTGTGGCAAAAAAATTCTTTGTTGAGTGCCAGTTATGTGCTGAGCTGGAATTAGAAAGCCCTCTGCCCTCTCTGGTCAGAGAAGGGGATGAGGAGAGGTGTAGCTGAGGAGAATTCAAAATTAAGAAAACCAAGTTTAATGGCTGTAGAAATGGAAGACCCTTCACTCACCAAAAACAAAACCTTCATTAACCTCATGAGTCTAGACCTCTAGCTAGAAAAGAAGGTCCCCAAGGATGTGACAACATCATATGGTTGCTCTTGGGCTTCACTCTTACAAAAACAGCATCCCATACCTCTCTGGGCAAATCTTGGCAATCACCAAAGAATCAACGGAACTGAGAGTAGGAATTATTCTATGCACGTGGGTATCATCCTCTAACTCCAGGCAATAAGCATCTTTCCTCCTTTCCTTAAATGTACCTTATTCATATGGTATAGAATTCAATTACAGGTCTGTGTCTTTCCTTTCCCTCTACCCTCTCAACTCAGACTACGATCAGGGACCCCTATATCCCTGTATCCCCAGGACTCAGTACTGCGCCTGGCACATAGGAGGCCAGATAACTGAACTGAATTTGACCCATTTACAATTTTAAGAAAGAGCTCTCTATTGAAGTATAGTAACAAAAAAGCTATTATAGCCTTTTCAGCAATTGGACCACCCAGTATTTTACTTACCAAGCATAAGAAGATAAATACCGTTGGTGTCTGTGTTTCCTGTATTTCAGAAGAGTGGCATGGATGTAAGAAGCCATATTCATTTTAGCCACTTACAAGTAAAGAGACCTTGGCAATTTCCTTAATCCCTTCGAGATTTCTTCTTCATTTGTAAAAAGGGATAAGGTCCCCTACCCACAGGACTGCGGGAGATTAAATGAAATATAGTAAAAGTACCGTATGTGGATAGCAGGCATCCAGCCAGAGGCACTTCCTAGCTTCCACTTCTTCCAACCAGGCTGTCCTTATCAATCACCTGATTGCTATTTTATGTTTCCAGCTATTCCGCAGGTCAGTCACACCAATGCACTTCAGTCTGAATCTAATGAGGAGCTCTTTATCCCCTTCACAGCCCATTCCCTCCCCACTTCATCAAAGCCTTCCATAAACCACCAATGCCAGGAGCTGGCCGCTTTGACTTCTTAGGTTTGATAGGTCTCTCCTTCTGCCTTCCCACACTTAGCTCTTACGGTGACCGCTTTGAAAAAGAAAACTGAGGCTAAATGGAAGATGGTCGAGCTCCTGACTCCAGGAAGTAGATGCCCTAGGATCTAAGCTATAGCAGGGCTCAGGGAGTAAGAAAACATGCTGCCTTGGAAGGAAGCTTTATACTTTCCATCACATGAGCATTGAGCACCCCAGCTTCATTTTCAGGAAGACAACTACAGGCAGCAGAATGAAAACCCAGAAGCATATTACCAAACCTGTAAATGGAAAGGCAACATGAGACTGGAGAGCACCAACAGCCAACTTCCATTACCCAGCCACTGAAGCCCTGGGCCAGCGCACACTTCACTTAAATCCCCCAAACTAATTAGCTCCAAGGAAAGATGTCACCTGATATGATTAAGAGAGAAGAGGAACAGAAAAAGCTAAGGGTAATTCTTATGCAGAACGAAGAAAGAGCAGTGGTGGGGGGGGGGGCCTCCGCATTCTGCCAAATCTACAATATAAAATTAACTGAATACTGGAAACCCTCATGGTGTAGAACATGAAGAAAAACTGAGAGTGCCTAAAACAGGAGGAAGTGTGCTGTATTAGTAACAGCGTGATGTGGTGCCTTCAGCAAACAACAGGGACACACAAGAGGCCAAGGATAGGATGCAGAGATAGATGGTCTGTGCTAATTCTCCCCTTCCTCGCAAGAAACAAATTACAACACAGGTTCACTTCATTACACTGCATGTAAAAGAATAAAGCACTGTTTCCGGGCAACAAACACTTTAGGAGCTTAATATTCACTGTGCAGAATCCTAAAAAGTCAGTGAATGCCTTGGAATTTCACCACACAAACTTGCGTCACCACACTCTTTTGTGTCAGACTGTTTCATTATCTTCAAGGCTTAGCATAATTGGAGCCTCAGTCTAAAAATAGGCTATTTTTTCCCTTTGCAATCTGACTGGTAAATAAAAGTTAGGGGAGTTTTTATCCCCTTCATTTGTTTTAAACAACCACTAGCTTCTGCTCACCAAGCAAAGATTACTGAATACATTTTCTGGATCTGTTTGTTTATTCTGCTTATGGCAAACACACTTCGACCTTCACCACTGTAACAGGCAGTGAGTTCCATAGACAAGCTATGCAGACGTACTCCAGAACCACCCCGGTTTCAGCTGTGGGGGACTGCACCACCGCCATGTATGCCACAAAACACACAGGACAGAAGGAAGTATTCCTCCCCACCCGGGTCTACCCTTGCTTCATCACCCAATCCGCTTCCTTAAGAATTCCATTCTTAGGGCCTCATTAATTATGACCAATCAAATTCCTTTCTGGCTGGTGTGAAAAGACTGAGGAGGTAAAAAGAGAATCAACGCTCTTGGAAAATCTATAGCGGCAGCAAATACTAACCAAACCAGCATGATACATGCAAACTGGCACACATCCCCTCAAACAAAAATGGCTCCCAGCACCGTGAAGATAGAACCCTATTTTCTCCCGCCTCGTGATACCTGTTGCATAGACACGCTCTCAAAAAACACAGGCAATGTATGCTGGAGGCAGTTAAGAACGACTGGATAGCCTGGATTTGAATCACGGCTCTGTGATTCACCAGCCCTGTGGTCTTGGGCAAGTTACTGACAATCTCCGTCCTTCAGTTCTCCCAGCTTATAAAATGGAGATCATGGCCTAAAACCCCTTGCTAACCTGCCTCGTCCACCCAGCTGCCATTTACAGGACCGGACTAAAGCCTGAAACCAGAGGCTGCATGAGCAGCAAGGGAGGATGTTAGGAAAGAACCAGCTCATGACCATTTCGATTTTCCCAGTTCAGTACATTTCTAAACACCTAATAAGTGAAAACATTTTCTCCTCCATGCCACCCCCCACACACAGTAACTAGAAAACAAATTGAAGAACACTATTTTTCATAAACCTCATAACATGACTCCTACACTTTACATAACCGGAAAAAACATTTTTAAAAATTCAGCTTATACGTTGCAGTAGGGCTTTGCCGTTGGCATAAAGTGCTGAGAACAGTGTCTAGCAAGCATTAAATGCTTAATATAGCTTAGCTATTATTATTACCATTAATTGAATGGTGTGTCTAATTTTTACTGTTTAAATACAGAGGGAAAAGTTAGACCAGATCCCAATCTCTTTGGAAAGTTCATAGTAACTCTTACCCAACCTAAGTCAAGGGCCAGTCGTGTGTGCCACAATGAACTGAGTGGGGGAGGGGACGACCAATATACTCTAAAGTGAAAAAGAAAAAATTAGGAGGCATTAGCATAGGACTGAACTACAGCTGTATTATTTCTCCCTCTAAAAATGCCTCCAAACATAATCTTCAGTGATTCAGTTTATCAGCGAATGGTTTGCGCAGGCTCCTAGAGGACAAAACAAGATGCCCTGTACTGAAAATGAGGCCCAAGGCGTGATTATAGCATCAATCTCCATTTTAAGAATAGCAGAGGGGTGCGGAGCCGAGACGGCGGCGGCAGCACCCGTGGGGTGTGGGGATCACACCCCCGGGGCCGCTGAGCCTGCACCCAGTGCCCAGAGCCCCACGCCGAGCCGAGTCTGCACCGAGCCGCAGCCGCCCATCCCGGGGGACCAGCAGGGCCTTGGTGCTCCGGCCAGGAGTCAGGCCTGAGCCTCTGAGGTGGGCGAGCCGAGCTCAGAACACTGGTCCACCAGAGACCTCCCAGCTCCACATAATATCAAAAGGCAAAAGCTCTCCCAAAGATCTCCATCTCAACACTAAGACCCAGCTCCACTCAAAGACCAGCAAGCTACAGTGCTGGACACGCCATGCCAAACAATTAGCAAGACAGGAACACAACCCCATCCATTAGCACAGAGGCTGCTGAAAATCATAATAAGGCCACAGACACCACGAAACGTGGACCTGCCCACCAGAAAGACAAGATCCAGCCTCATCCACCAGAACACAGGCACTAGTCCCCTCCACCAGGAAGCCTACACAACCCACTGAACCAACCTCACCCACTGGGGGCAGACACCAAAAACAATGGAAACTACGAACCTGCAGCCTGCAAAAAGGACACCCCAAACAAAGTAAGTTAAGCAAAATGAGAAGACAGAGAAACACACAGCAGATGAAGGAGCAAGGTAAAAACACACCAGACCTAACAAATGAAGAGGAAATAGGCAGTCTACCTGAAAAAGAATTCAGAGTAATGACAGTAAAGATGATCCAAAACCTTGGGAACAGAATGGAGAAAATACAAGAAACATTTAACAAGGACCTAGAAGAACTAAAGAGCAAACAAACAATGATGAACAACACCATAAATGAAATTAAAAATTCTCTAGAAGGAATCAATAGCAGAATAACTGAGGCAGAAGAATGGATAAGTGACCTGGAAGATAAAATAGTCAAAATAACTACCACAGAGCAAAATTAAGGAAACAAAAAATGAAAAGAATTGAGGACAGTTTCAGAGACCTCTGGGACAACATTAAACACACCAACATTCGAATTATAAGGGTCCCAGAAGAAGAAGAGAAAAAGGGACTGAGAAAATATTTGAAGAGATTATAGTTGAAAACTTCCCTAATATGGGAAAGGAAATACTCAATAAAGTCCAGGAAGCACAGAGAGTCCCATACAGGATAAATCCAAGGAGAAACACACCAAGACACGTATTAATCAAACTATCAAAAATTAAATACATAGAACAAATGTTAAAAGCAGCAAGGGAAAAGCAACAAATAACATACAAGAGAATTCCCATAAGGTTAACAGCTGATCTTTCAGCAGAAACTCTGCAAGCCAGAAGGGAGTGGCAAGACATATTTAAAGTGATGAAAGGGAAAAATCTACAACCAAGTTTACTCTACCCAGCAAGGATCTCATTCAGATTCAATGGAGAAATTAAAACCTTTGCAGACAAGCAAAAGCTAAGAGAATTCAGCACCACCAAACCAGCTTTACAACAAATGCTAAAGGAACTTCTCTAGGCAGGAAACACAAGAGAAGGAAAAGACCTACAGTAACAAACCCAAAACAATTAAGAAAATGGTAAGAGGAACATACATATCCATAATTACCTGAAATGTAAATGGATTAAATGCTCCAACCAAAAGACATAGACTGGGTGAATGAATACAAAAACAAGACCCGTATATATGCTGTCTACAAGAGACCCACTTCAGACCTAAGGACACATACAGACTGAAAGTGAGGGGATGGAAAAAGATCTTCCATGCAAATGGAAATCAAAAGAAAGCTGGAGTAGCAATTCTCATATCAGACAAAATGGACTTTAAAATAAACACTATTACAAGAGACAAAGAAGGACACTACACAATGATCAAGGGATCAATCCAGGAAGAAGATAGAACAATCGTAAATATTTATGCACCCAACATAGGAGCACCTCAATACATAAGGCAAATGCTAACAGCCATAAAAGGGGAAATCGACAGTAACACAATCACAGTAGGGGACTTTAACACCCCACTTTCACCAATGGACAGATCATCCAAAATGAAAATAAATAAGGAAACACAAGCTTTAAATGATACATTAAACAAGATGGACTTAATTGATATTTATAGGACATTCTATCCAAAAGCAAGAGAATACACTTTCTTCTCAAATGCTCATGGAACATTCTCCAGGATAGATCATACCTTGGGTCAAAAATCAAGCCTTGGTAAATTTAAGAAAACTGAAATTGTATCAAGTGTCTTTTCCCACCACAATGCTATGAGAGTAGATATCAATTACAGGAAAAAAATCTGTAAAAAAATACAAACACATGGAAGCTAAACAATACACTACTTAATAACCAAGAGATCACTGAAGAAATCAAAGAGGAAATTAAAAAATACCTAGAAACAAATGACAATGAAAACACGATGGCCCAAAACCTACGGGATGCGGCAAAAGCAGTTTTAAGAGGGAAATTTATAGCAATACAATCCTACCTCAAGAAACAAGAAACATCTCAAATAAACAAACTAACCTTACACCTAAAGCAATTAGAGAAAGAAGAACAAAAAACCCCCAAAGTTAGCAGAAGGAAAGATACCATGAAGATCAGATCAGAAAGAAATGAAGGAGACAATAGCAAAGATCAATAAAACTAAAAGCTGGTTCTTTGAGAAGATAAACAAAATTGATAAACCATTAGCCAGACTCATCAAGAAAAAAAGGGAGAAGACTCAATAGAATTAGAAATGAAAAAGGAGAAGTAACAACTGACACTGCAGAAATACAAAGGATCATGAGAAATTACTACAAGCAACTCTATGCCAATAAAACGGACAACCTGGAAGAAATGGACAAATTCTTAGAAAAGCACAACCTTCCAAGACTGAAACAGGAAGAAATAGAAAATATAAACAGACCAATCACAAGCACTGAAATTGAGACTGTGATTAAAGATCTTCCAACAAACAAAAGCCCAGGACCAGATGGCTTCACAGGTGAATTCTATCAAACATTTACAGAAGAGCTAACACCTATCCTTCTCAAACTCTTCCAAAATAGAGCAGAGACAGGAACCCTCTCCAACTCATTCTATGAGGCCACCATCACCCTGATACCAAAACCAGACAAAGATGTCACAACAAAGAAAACTACAGGCCAATATCACTTATGAACACAGATGCAAAAATCCTCAACAAAATACTAGCAAACAGAATCCAACAGCACATTAAAAGGATCATACACCATGATCAAGTGGGGTTTATCCCAGGAATGCAAGGATTCTTCAATATATGTAAATCAATCAATGTGGTAAAAAATACTAACAAACTGAAGGAGAAAAACTATATGATCATCTCAATAGATGCAGAAAAAGCTTCTGACAAAATTCAACACCATTTATGATAAAAACCCTCCAGAAAGTAGGCATAGAGGGAACTTACCTCAACATAATAAAGGCCATATATGACAAACCCCCAGCCAACATCATCCTCAATGGTGAAAAACTGAAACCATTTCCTATAGGATCAGGAACAAGACAAGGTCGTCCACTCTCACTGCTATTATTCAACACAGTTTTAGAAGTTTTAGCCACAGTAATCAGAGAAGAAAAAGAAATAAAAGGAATCCAAATAGGAAAAGAAGAAGTAAAGCTGTCACTGTTTGCAAATGACATGATACTATACATAGAGCATCCTAAAGATGCTACCAGAAAACTACTAGAGCTAATCAATGAATTTGGTAAAGTAGCAGGATACAAAGTTAATGCACAGAAATCTCCTGCATTCCTATACACTAATGATGAAAAATCTGAAAGAGAAATTAAGGAAACACTCCCATTTATCACTGCAACAAAAAGAATAAAATACCTAGGAATAAACTTACCTAAGGAGACAAAAGACCTGTATGCAGAAAACTATAAGACACTGATGAAAGAAATTAAAGATGATACAAACACATGGAGAGATATACCATGTTCTTGGATTGGAAGACTCAACATTGTGAAAATGACTATACTACCCAAAGCAATCTACAGATTCAATGCAATTCCTATCAAACTACCAATGGCATTTTTCACAGAACTAGAACAAAAAATTCCACAATTTGTATGGAAACACAACAGATCCCAAATAGCCAAAGCAATCTTGAGAAAGAAAAACAGAGCTGGAGGAATCAGGCTCCCAGACTTCAGACTATACTACAAAGCTACAGTAATCAAGACAGTATGGTGCTGGCACAAAAACAGAAATATAGATCAATGGAACAGGACAGAAAGCCCAGAGATAAACCCACGCACATATGGTCACCTTATTTTTGAGAAAGGAGGCAAGAATATATAATGGCGAAAAGACAGCCTCTTCAATAAGTGGTGCTGGGAAAACCGGACAGCTACATGTAAAAGAATGAAATTAGGGGGCTTCCGTGGTGGCGCAGTGGTTGAGAATCTGCCTGCCAATGCAGGGGACACGGGTTCGAGCCCTAGTCTGGGAAGATCCTACATGCCACGGAGCAACTAGGCCCGTGAGCCACAATTACTGAGCCTGCGCGTCTGGAGCCTGTGCTCCGCAACAAGAGAGGCCGTGACAGTGAGAGGCCCGTGCACCGCGATGAAGAGTGGCCCCCGCTTGCCGCAACTGGAGAAAGCCGTCTCACAGGAACTAAGACCCAACACAGCCATAAATAAATAAATAAATAAATAAAATTTTTTAAAAAAAGAATGAAATTAGAACACTCCCTAACACCATACACAAAAATAAACTCAGAATGGATTAAAGACCTAAATGTAAGGCCAGACACTATAAAACTCTTAGAGGAAAACATAGGCAGAACACTCTATGACATACATCACAGCAAGATCCTTTTTGACCCACCTCCTAGAAACAGGGAAATAAAAACAAAAATAAACAAATGGTACCTAGTGAAACTTAAAAGTCTTTGCACAGCAAAGGAAACCATAAAAAAGACAACCCTCAGAATGGGCGAAAATATGTGCAAATGAAGCAGCTGACAAAGGACTGATCTCCAAAATTTACAAGCAGCTCATGCAGCTCAATATAAAAAAAAAACCCAATCCAAAAATGGGCAGACGACCTAAATAGATATTTCTCCGAAGAAGAAATACAGATTGCCAAGAAACACATGAAAGGATACTCAACATCACTAATCATTAGAGAAATGCAAATCAAAACTACAATGAGGCATCACGTCACACAGGTCAGAATGGCCATCATCAAAAAATCTACAAACAATAAATGCTGGAGAGGGTGTGGAGAAAAGGGAACCCTCTTGCACTGTTGCTGGGAATGTAAATTGATACAGCCACTATGGAGAACAGTATGGAGGTTCTTTAAAAAACTAAAAATAGAACTCCCATACGACCCAGCAATCCCACTACTGGGTATATACCCTGATTCAGTTACGGTTTGAATAAACCGTAATTCAAAAAGAGTCATGTACCACAATGTTCACTGCAGCTCTATTTACAACAGCCAGGACATGGAAGCAACCTGAGTGTCCATCAACAGATGAATGGATAAAGAAGATGTGGTACATATATACAATGGAATATTACTCAGCCATAAAAAGAAACGAAATTGAGTTATTTGTAGTGAGGTGGATGGACCTAGAGTCTGTCATACAGAGTGAAGGAAGTCAGAAAGAGAAAAACAAATACTGTATGCTAACAGATATATATGGAATCTAAAAAAAAATAATGGTTCTGAAGAACCTTGTGGCAGGACAGGAATAAAGACACAGATGTAGAGAATGGACTTGAGGACACGGGGAAGGGGAAGGGGAAGCTGGGACGAAGTGAGAGAGTGGCATGGACATATATACACTACCAAATGTAAAACAGATAGCTAGTGGGAAGCAGCCGCACAGCACAGGGAGATCAGCTCGGTGCTTTGTGACCACCTAGAGGGGTGGGATAGGGAGGGTGGGAGGGAGATGCAAGAGGGAAGAGATATGGGGATATATGTATATGTATAGCTGATTCACTTTGTTAGAAAGCAGAAACTAACACACCATTGTAAAGCAATTATATTCTAATAAAGATGTTAAAAAAAAAAGAATAGCAGAGGGGTACAGATAAATCTGTTTGATCCCATGAATTGGTCTTCCTTCTCTATGTGTGAATTCGGTATGTGAGTATCAAATAGTTAAATCTAAAGTCTGTGATGGTAAGGGAACACTTAATAGTTTTGAAAAACAAAGCAGAGAACACATGCACTGATTTGTGGACCCTAATAAAAATGAGACTTAAAAAAAAAAATCTGAAGGTCAACAGTCCGATTTCCTCTTGCATCTCTTTATCTATGGCCCCTGTCTCCTATGCATACCAAAAGTCTTATTCCAAAAATAAATATCAACAGGTGGATAGTAGTTCTTTATTTTCTAATTTTCAAAGAAAATGATTTTAGAATATAAATACAAAATCCCCTTACCTCTGCAAAATTCTATAATAATAAATAATGCTACAGATATGGAAGGAGACCTCAGCTGATCAACCCAGCTCCTTTAATAACCAAAACGAGTCCATGTGGCTCCAAGTCACTGTTCACCTCCACATTTTGAGATGAAAATAGGTTTACTTCAAAGCAAGTGATTTAAAGCTTTGTTTCTCCTCAGCTCCCTTCCACACCAGATTTACCTAATCACCTGCACTCATTACCCATGGGATTTGGCAGTTCATTTCATCAGTCTTCACCTTTCTTCAAAAGTCTAAAACCAATGATCAAAAACTAGAGATGAAGCATACAAGATAGATGGAGGGACTTTCCTGGTGGCGCAGTGGTTAAGAATCTACCCCCCCCAATGCAGGGGACACGGGTTCGATCCCTGGTCAGGGAACTAGATCCCACATGCGTGCCGCAACTGAGGAGCCCATGAGCTGCAACTAAGGAGTCCACCGGCTGCAACTAAAGGAGCTGGCGAGCCGCAACTAAGGAGCCTGCCTGCCACAGCTAAGACCTGGCGCAACCAAAATAAATAAAATTAAAAAAAAAACAAAAAGAAAAAGACAAATGGAAAGCAAGTAGCTGAATTAATACAACAAATACCAACCAAGTATTTACTACATGCCAAGGTCCATATGAGGTGCTGTGTGTATAGGGGTGAGTAAAACAAACTCCCTACCTTAAATGGGGCTCATAGTCTAATAAGGAAGATGAATGTGAGCATGCAAACAGATGTTTGTCCAGTTAGTACAAAATGATGAGTAGCAAAATGGGAACGAAATAGGGTGCTGAGCAAGAAAAGAACACGACAGAGAAACTCGCACACATGTACAAAGAGACAAGTACACGAATGTCTACTTTCCATAATAGTGAAATACCGACAACAACCTAAATGACCATCACTAGGGAAATGGAAAAATAAATTGCAGAATATTCATATGATGGAATACTACAGAGCAGTTCAAATGAATGATTAGATCTATATGTATCAACATGGATATACTTCAAAAATATAAACGTTGAGAGAAAAAAGCAAGTTGCAAGCTCAAATATGATACGTCATTTACCTAAGTTAAGTGGGTACATTTCAAAGGTAAGAAAAGCATACCAAATGGAAAGCTACATATCAGCTTCACAAAAGCAGCTGCCTGTGGAGAGGTAAAGAGGAGACGAGGGAAGGGGGGCACGCAGAGGATCCTGACTATCTGTAAGGCTTTTCTTTTATTCAAAGAAAAGCTGAAGCAATTATAAGAAAATCTTAACATGTATTAGTTCTGGGAGATGGCTACACGAATATGTTATTTTACTCTATAAAAATTAATGGGAAAAAAGAAAAAGATTTTTTTTTTAATTTAAAAATGAGAGAAGGAAGTGGGGTGAATGGACCGATTTAGGCAGAGGACCAAGAAGGTGCCATATAAGCCAAGACCGGAGGAGAGAGGAAAACACAAACTTGCACCAAGCTGGGGAGAAGCATTCCAGGCAGTGGCGCCCAGAGCATGAGGGCTCTGCAGAGGGACAGAAGTGAGCATGTGTGCGCAACTCAAAGAAAACGTAGCCCCAGGGGGCTGCAGCAAAGCTGAGGTGGGGAGGGCAGGGGGTCAGTAGCAGGGAAGGTGACCAGAGAGGTGAAGTGACCCACGGAGGACCTGGGAGGCCATGGTGAACTGAGATGGAAGCCACCGGAAAGGACGTGATGCAATCACACGTTAAAAATACAGATCACCTGCTGTGTGGAGACCTGATCAAAGGCAAGAGTGGAAGGGAGACACCAATGGGAGGCTGCTGCGGTGATCCTGGCCAGAGACGGTGCGGTCTGAACTAGGAGAGAGGGTGGCAGTGCCAATGGAGAGAAACGGATGAATCTGGGTATACTTAAGGTAAGGTTGGCAGGACTTACAACTAACTGCATCTTAGGACTGGGCTAAGAAGTGATAGGAAAGACAACTATTTCTTAAATATTATAAAAATGGCTGGTGTTTGCCACTTTGGGTCCACTACTAGATGTTACTGAGGGACATGAAAAAACACTCCAGGCTCCTGAATCTACTTAGTAAAAATGAACGAAAAAACTTAAACTCATGAACATCAAACTCTTAAGAGTAAATGTAAGGATCAGCTGAGGTCATTAAGTTAAAGAGTGAGGAAGGTCAGGTTAAATCACTCAGGGGAAGTGAGTTTTCAGAAAGACTGAAAGAGACAGCAGAAATTAGTGATGTGGGTGGACAAAGGCACAAAAAGCAGAAGAAACAACAAAGTAAAAACACAAAATAGAAAATAATTTGGCAAACAGCCGACAAATTGGTCTTGTAAGAGTAGACGTTTAGGCATTCGAGTGAGAAGAAAATGTAGACGGCACCCGCTGCCAAGGTGTTAGGTTTTCAGGTCACGTTTACTGAGCGCTTATTATGTATCAAACGCTGAATCGAAGCATTAACACACACCATCTCAGTTCATTCTCCCAACAACCTCGCTGGGTAATTACCGTGACTAAAAATGAGGAAGCTGAGGCTCAGAGAGGTTATATAACCAGCCAGGCTGCGCGTACCTGGGAAGCTGGGGGGTGGGGAGGGGGGCGGGGGGTGGCTGGAGGCGGCAGGCAGGGTGGGGAGAGCGGGGAGCGTGAGACCCCCAGGCGTAGGCCTGGATTCCAGGGCTGCCACTTAGTTGAGGCATTTCACAAGCTACTTCTCTGGGTCTCACATCACTCATCTATGAACTGGGGAGAATTAAAATATCTACCCACAGCAATTCTGGTCGCCGCCACCACTGCACTCATACAGCACCAGCTGAAGTCAATGATCACCTCCGTGTCCCAAAAATTTTCAAAGCTATCACCTGTGTCTCTTGCTGACAGTCACCCACCACCTCCCCGAGACACTCTTCCCCAGCTCCCACGACACCTTGTGTTCCTGCTTGTCTCCTTCTGTGGTGGCCTCCTCCAAGCCATTCCACACTGGGGATCCGTAAGACAGCGTCCTACACCCACTTCTCTTTCTACTCTCTCCTCTCCCAAAGTAATCCCATCCATCTCCATGTTTTAATTTACGTCAATTCACCAATGACGCCCAAATTTATATCGTATCGTGCCACCTCAAAATTAACATGTCCAATATCAGACTGCTCATCCTTCCCTCCCCTGGCCCCAAACCCAGGCATCTTCCAACACTCCTCACTTCAGTGAAAGGCTTGCCATCCATCCGCCTGCACAACTCAGAAGGCCAGGAGTTATCCTGAAGTTGTCCTGGATATTTTCCCCATCCTAAGCCCAATATCCAAGCTGCCACCAGGTTTTACTGGTTTTTCTTCTCTCACATCTCTCTCATATCTGCACCTTCTCCCTCTCCCAGCTGCCATCACGCCAGCCAAGCTACCACCATCGCTTGCCTGGAATACCTTAATAAGAGCCTACTAACTAGTTTCCCTCATCCACGCTGACCCTTCCAATTCACTCAGCCAGAGCGATCGTCTCAAAATGCAAACGGGAGCCAATCCTTCCACCCCACGAAGGACCTGCTAATGTCCACCCCCTGCTCAACATGGCCGGCAAGGCCCGCATGGTGTGACCCTGTCCTCCTCTCCAGCCTCGCCTCCCATCACTCCCCGCTTCCTCTCTACGTCCAGGCTACAGCAGCCTTCCCTCAGTTCCTTGACCACGCAATGCTTCCACCCACCACAGGACCTCTGCACAAGGCATCCCTCACCCTGGAATGCTGATCCCCGTGACCCTTTAGCTTGTTAACTCCAGCATCCAGCACACACTTTTCTGATCTCAGCTCAAGTGTCACATGCTCAGGAAACCTCTGATTCTTCAGTCTGGGAGCTTTGATTCTTCAAAGGGCCTTTGTTATCAGCACTCAGAAACTCCCATTCCTTTTCTTAGCACTTATTTTCTCCCGGGTCGGCATGATTATTCATTGGACAATTTGCTTAATGGCTCTCCCCAACCAGAATGAAAACCCCATGAGGACAAGGTCGTTGAACATTTAAATTTATCACCGTATCCCCACACACCAGCACCAGGCCCAACACCTGGTAGGGGTTTGGCGCCTTCCTCTGCATTGTGACAAGAAACCATGGTGCCCGGGCTTTCCTAGGTTAAAGTGCTTTGTGCCTGGGGGACACGGCAGGAGCCATCGTCAACTAGCACCCTCTGGCACATGAAAACACAGAGGCTCACAGGGACGGACTTGCTCAAAGCCAAACAAAGCAAACACGCAGTAAGTGAGCGTGGCGCCCGTGTTCCCAGTCCAGGCTTCCTCCAGCACATATTCAGGCTTTTCCGCGTGGTGTTTGCACCTACCGCAGATCCTTTGTCTTGCTTACTACTAAGGAATCATGAGTTTGGCCTCCTGAGCTCTAGCTCTAGTTTTACTGGAATCATTACCAAAGGCTTTCATCTCAAGCCTACAGGTCACAAGCAATGTCATCTGTCTCCATTTCCCTCCGTGGGACAGACTCAGCAAATATTACTGGAAGAATTTCTGGCTATGAGGCAAGAATCAGTAATTGAATTAAATATATTCACCTGCTCTAAGCCAATCTTCTGAAAACAAGTTACTTTCTTCTGCCCTGTCAGGACATCATTAAAGAAGAAATATCTGGATCTTTCGTGTGATTCAATGATCAGCTGTCCATCGCATCATGCCATGCAGTCCAACTTGAATAGAACATACACCCTACCCTGTTGGCCAGTGCACGGAAGTATTACACGTGGCCTTAAGAACAATGCACAGTATTAATAGCCCATGAGCTTATTCCTTTCCCCAAGTGCCCCCTCCTCAACCCTCCTCCTCCCTGCCTGCAGAAGACACACCACCCTCCTGCACAGGGCTGAAAATATAGTCTGTGGCTAAGTCAGCAGGGGCGAAAAGCCCCTGAAACAAATATAGCCAAATGTCTGACACTCCAAATTATGACAGAAACCTAATATCTTTGCTCCACTCCCATCCCCACTCAACTCTGAGCCCTAAGGCAAAAACTCTCATCACTAGCCTCAAAAGAACAAATCTTTTCTTAAATGTAAAACAACAAAGGCAATAAAAATAGATAATAGAAAACAAAACCCAAACCTGAAAAGAACAATTAGTAATCCCAAACACCACACACAAGTCATTTCTGGAAATCCCTCATGCTCTGTTGTTCTTTTAAAAATGCAAGTAGAGATTGGCTTCAGTTACATTCTATTTCATTTCGCTTTTTAAAAGAGGAAACCCTCAAAGAAAAAATTTAAATTCTGAGACTCTAATACATTCAAGTTTAAAAGTGACAACAGCCAATTCACTCACCAAAATTAATAATAAAAAGGAAACAAGGACAGCTGTACAACCCGACACTGGCACTAAATTTCAAAGTATGTACAAAATCTCTAAAGCAATGACTACAGGGCTCAGGAATCTCTGGCTTAAAATCAAACAGCTTCTTAGCACATACACACATACATAAAGCCATCCTTCTCCCCGCCTTCCAAAACTCCCACAACTTACCAAACTCGGCTCACTGTAATTTCACACCGTATTTATGATATGGCAACTTGACACAGGCTCATGCTGCCTACCGAAATGATGAAACGCAAACAGAAGGCACTAATTCTATTAGTCTGTCCTCAGTTAACCAGTCCTGAGCCATAATAAACCCAACCAGCTTGCTTTGTTTTTAAATTTGAGATGGATGTGTCTCTGAAGGGCCTAACTGTACTGCTGGGAAGAGCACACACAAGCCACCAGACGGCGCGGGCTGCCGAAAGCAGGTTCTTCCAATTAACACGGAGTGTCCCCGGCATGGCTGAAGCCAGGAGATGGCGCGGTGACATCTTGTACATCGTCAGATTCAAACGCTGGGGCGGCTGATCCATTTGGGGGATGGGGAAATCTGCAAGGTTGCTGAGTGCAACCACATCACCCATAAATCTACTACCTGGGCGGATGAGGAAAGGAAAATCTGGAGAAAAGATCAATATTTTTGGTTTGCAGTGATCCTTTCTCTACAATCCATCTGTATCCGCAATTTGTGAAGGGGGGGTGGACACGGGAGGAAAAAAATAAAGTTATAGGATATTTTCCCCTTTCCTTAAGAGTAGCATTATCCAGGAAATTACCTAGGCAGACTGACTGTGGATCCAGACAATTAAACCTTACGCCAGTTTCTGTGCCACTGGTGAATAGTGGTTAATAACTTCACACTTCTCTTTTTGTGTCTTAACAAGGAGGGAATGACGCTTTCGAAATCATTGCTGCTCTGTCATCTTGGTTCACTGCCAAAGCAAGGAGCTGTAGAACACCTGGCAAATAACACGTGGCTCGTGAAAAAGAAACATACACCAAAACAGGTTTATAGAAAATGTTCACATATGTAGAAAGAGGAATGAGTTTGGGTTAACAGAAAATCACTCACTGTGGCGAGGGGTGGGGAAGAAAGGAAGAGGTTTCCAGGCCTCAGTTTCTGTGATTCGAATCAGAGTAATGAAACTCAATCTGAGCAGAGATCAGCGGCGCCGACACAAAGTTAGTCCGATAGTATTTATCTCCTCATCCTCAGTCACACTCCCAGTGGGTTCAGTAATTAAATGGGTAAAATGTCGAGGCAAAAATACCATCCCTGCCTTCTCAAATGAGAGTGGCCCAGTAAAAACGTATAAAGTAGCCTTTTTCTTGTTCTGAGTATCCAGGCCACTCTTATAAAAACTCAAATAAGGCTTAAATATCAAGATCCTATATCACAAAATGCATCTCCTCCACACCCACTCATCTATAACTGCAGAAACTACTAGACCAGTGTGATCCCAGAGTCACAGCAAACTAGCACGCACTCTGTGGGGCACAGGGCTAGGTGCTGGGCGGGGGTGGGGTGGACATCAAAATACAGACATAGTGATCGCCGACAAACCAAACGCAAGTAGAGACTGGAGAATATAGAAACAATTTGAGGCTGCAGGCTTTTCTTTTCTTTCCTTTTTTTGGTCAATTAAGAGAAAAATTTTAAGTATTCATACTAGTTTTTACAGACCCACTACGAAATCTAGGTGTAAAACTACCAACATGTGGGTTTTTAAAAGACCCTAATTTAGACTGAGAATAAGGAAATTCCACCTTCTTTAATGAAATAAACCCTGGCACTCTGAAGACAAGGGAGGCCAGCCCACACAGCCCCAGGACCACCTGTCACCGCCGCTGACACCCAGGGGGTACAACATGTGAGGACGGGTGCGAGGCGCTTCTTTCTGACAAAGACTTGCTCACAGACCCAGCCCGGTTCACAGGCAGGACTTGACCCTGTCTCCCTCTTCCCAGCTACCTCTAACATCGACTGCCTGTTTGCTCCTAAACCTATACATTGCAACGTTCAAAACCCAAAGAGCACACAAAGGCAGATGTCCAGGCATCTTGGAGGGGATAGGTCCCAAACATTAAGAGAGAGGGATAAGGTTCTTCTGAATTTCTTTTTGAAAGTCTAAAGTTTTAGCCATTTTGAAAGAAATATTATGTGTGTTCAAGTACATAAATTCAAACCAGGCCTAAATGTAACCCACTTGTTTATAGAGCACAATACTGCGTTCATACAGCATAGATTATTCTATATACTTGAAATTTTTTTGTCATTGCATTTCTCTCAAATTATTGAATGTCTAAGTTATCACAATTTGAACTGGCCTTCCATGGGGTATTTCCAAGGTGTTTCCTCTTCTTAGCTTTATATTTACCAACATTACTTTCACCAATTTCAGAAAGGATACAGACAAAGGGACAAGCAAATATAGATGTTAATTAGTAAAAGTTCACCCATATAAATAATCTGCAGTTAAGATGCCACTTACTTGACGGAAAACAGGTGTTTCTATAGAAGTTAAAGGTATATAAAAAGAACCTCGGCTCTAAATTTGCTATTAATTTGTACTATGAAGAATTTCAACTCATTCCATCTGAATTACCACCAATTCTGAATTAGTAGATATGAATTAATAAAGTTGAATAGTATGAAGAACTGCCAAGAATTTAGAACCCAAACATCCCTGAAATACAACAATAAAAAGGGAATTTAAAGTTTCTCTGGCTTAGAATATTATAATATAAACAACTTCAAAGTGGTAAGTAATCTGTAATCACTGAAAAAGGATATTGCTTTTTTTAACGTAAAATATATTCTGCCAAAATATATTAAACCTTCACTTTCAGCCTTAAGAGAAATTATCTTCTAATATTAAAAAAAAATCAAAATGTTAGTAGGTCAGCTGAAGTTAAAAGTAGTCTTAATGGTGGCTATTAAATCCTGGAGACAGAATTAGAACTCTTCCCTCCTACCACCCACACAGTTTCCATGAGTCTGGTCTGGCAAGAAAATTCTTCATACTGCCATGTTTTAGGTAACAAAAGCATACGTTTTTAAGACTAAAGTGTCCCCTCAACCTACGAGGGCAGAAATGAAGAAATGTAAGAATCACCAGTTCTTTAGCATTTTTGCATCATGGTGCCCTTTGAGAATCTCTTAAATGCTATGCACCTTTCCCC
Organism: Balaenoptera borealis; assembly: GCF_965194805.1. Lineage (NCBI taxonomy): Eukaryota > Metazoa > Chordata > Mammalia > Artiodactyla > Balaenopteridae > Balaenoptera > Balaenoptera borealis. Next base: position 21,447,066 of record NC_138881.1, on the reverse strand, counting down.
CCAAAAAAGCACACACATGCACAGACACATAAAATGTCACATACAACTTGAGGAGTCACAGACATTCGCTCTGCTTCTATGAGAAGTTCTCATATGACAATATAAACAGATAAAACTTGAAAATCTATGGTTTTTTAGATGTCCAAAAGATTGCTTTCCTTCCTTCTTACTACTTTGAGTGTACTTTCCTCTACTTTCACCCACTAGGACTGATGCTGTTAGAAATGAGAGTGACTTTTCTATTATACGTGACTCTCTTTTAGACCAGAGGTCCACCAATTTTTTCTGTAAAGGGCCAGAAAGTATATATTTTAGGCTTTGCAGGTCATTCAGGCTCTCTGGGCACTAATCAATTCTGCCATTGTAACAGAACATAACTGCAGCCATAAACAAGTGGGTGTGGCTGTGTCCCAATAAAATTTTATTTACACAAAACAAGCAGTGGACAGGAGTTAGCCGGGGAGTTCTAGGTTCTCGACCCCTGGAATAGAAGAATAGGTTCAACAACTCCACAGGAAGCAAAAAGACAAATACAGTTAGATCCCTAACTTATACGATCCCTAAAAATAATTCCCAGAAGGATTTAAGACCTGAATAAGAAAAGCCAAAGCTTGCAACTTTTAGAAGAAAATAAGAAAGAATGTCTATGTCACTGAAGGAGGGAAAGGTTTCTTAAGGAAAACAACAACACAGTGTACAAGGGGGAAAAAACCGAATATTTGACAATAAATTTAAAAACTTCTGCACAAGGAAAGACCACAAATAAAGTTAAAAGATAAGTCACAGACTAAAAGATATCTGCAACAAAAATGACCAAAAAAGAACTAGCCTTTGAATACCTAAGAAGAAATACTAAGAGACATACAACCCAGCGAAATAGGACCTATATGCGCACAGGCAAATCACACTGAAAAAAAGAAAACTGAAGAGTTAAAACACATGAAAGGATGCTCACCTTAACTAATACTTGGGGAAATGCAAATTAAAATCACAATGAGATACCACTTCACACTCATGAGACTGGCAAAAATTTTTAATTCTGATAATAACAAGTGCTGACAAAGGTGTGGAACACTAAGGATGATGCAACAAGCATGTTCACAAGTATCTAAGAAGTCTAAAAATCCCTCAGTAGAAAAATAAACAACAAATTCAAAAAGGTAAAATTGTATATCAAAATTATTCCCAACTGTTTTTATATTAACCTCTGATTCTGCGACTGAGGGAGTCATGTATTGTAGTCCTATGGCCATAAATATGAATTTAGCTTTTTGAAAGAATTAACTCGCTATGATAAATTAAATGACTGCTCCTACCAATAACATGTCATATACTGCTTGCAGATGTGCAAACTCCACTCCTAGTAATACACTAGAGAAACTCTCGCACATGTGGCACTGTCTACTACAGCACCATTCGCAATAGCAAAAAAGTAAAAGAAGTGAAAATGAGGAAAGCTAAAAACATGGACAATGGGAGAATAAAAAATATCCTGTGCTATATTTATTCACTGAAATATTACACAATAGGTAACATGAATAAATCAAGTCTAAAAATGTATCAACATGGACATACTTAAAAACTGGTATATAGAGTAGGGATTTTCCCCTACTTTTTTTTTTTGGCAAACTGCAAAAAATATGTATAGCATGACACATAAATGGTAAAAACTTTTAAGGCACCACATGTATAGGTACACGTATTTGTTGTAAAAGCAAAAAACCCTGGGCAAAAAGGACAAAACCAACCCGGAGGGAGCAGTTACCTTGGAAGAAGAAAAGAAAAAAATGAGAGAGGGTGGGGAGGAAAGGGTCTTTAGTTGTCTCTACAATACTTTATTGCATTTCATTTTTTAAAACTAGGCTTTTTTAAGAAAAAAGACTGGAAAAGTGAAATTTTTGCTTATTTCCAGATAAAGTTGGAAGTCTCCTTTAGCACTCAATTATAAAGATTCTGTATATTCACTCACTCTCTTTTGCCGCTGACATCAACAAATGCTACAGTCCTCCATCCCAGGGCCATTCTGAAGGGCTCCTGACAGGTGCTAGCACATGGCCAAGAGACTTCCAGGAAGGCTTGCCCTGGGCTTGACTGCAATGTTTTCATGCAATGATTTGGACACATTTTCTAAATGCACAAATTTCAGCTCCAAACACAATTGAAAGCCAGGCAGTCTACAACTGGTTGGCAAGCAGGCTGGCAAAGACTCACTTTAGCCTACTGGGTGAGAAAATGAAAACGCATGGGCTCTACACCCAAACATTAGAGCATGCATTCACTTTAAAATGCAATCAGAAATCCAGACCAAAAATCATTTTCTCAAGGGCACAGAAATAACAGAGTGCAGAAATAAGACAATACCAATGTCAGTAAGTAGTAATTATTCCATAAAGACAAATATTACCATTACACTAAGGATTATGCAATGAGTATGCTTGTAAGTGTAGAGTAAGTTTTAAATCCCTCAAAAAACCCCCAACAAATTCAAAGAGGCAAAATTACACATCAAAATCATTTCAATTCTCTTTAGATTAGCCTGATACTGTGACCAAGGGAGTCATGGATTGTAGCCCCATGGCCAGAAGTGTGAATTTAGCTCTTTGACAGAAGAATTAGCTTGCTATGATACATAAAATGATTGTTCTTATCAATAAAACTTTTTATTCAAAGACAGTCACTATTTAAACACTAAATACACTAGACTATTACAATCCTTTGGTCCTTTCTTTAATAATTTCAAAATTAATAAAAGTCAAAAATTTGGACAGATCTGTGTCAATAAATGGCTTTCACTATTGTTCACAGAATAAAACCCTTAATTGATTAATGATCTCAGGGTGTCTATCGCCATCTAGTGAACAATCAGTTCAATTACCACACCAGTCACTTGACTACCTAGTTTGTTTTCCCTGTGATTTAAAATATATGTCCACTTACTGCTACCAACTTGCCCAGTATCTTTTTTATGTCTCCCTACACATACATTGAGAATAAACACAAATACAGATGGTATTTATATAGATTCACTTTCGAGTATCTGTCAACTAGGTTTCCATATTACTTCTCTGGAAACATCGAGTTCATTATTTTTAAATAACTTGCACACCATGAGGTCCCTCATACAATTCCTTAACCATTAACTAATTCCTCTACCACCGAGCAATTAAAAATCATAGAAGAGTTTACGTGTGAAAGATCACACCTGGGAAAAGACAATATTGATGTCCATTTGACACAACTATTAGCATTTTTATTATAAACCTGTTTTTAAAAGTACAATTAGTAATTACTCTGAGTACTCTAGCAGCCATAATACATTTGATTACAGAAATTATTAGGTCACCAGAGCCAAACCTGCATGATTCCAACAAACTGAGCACACACAGACTTAAAAATAAAAAGGGGGGGGGGGGCTTAAGGCCTCCCCAGACTGTGTATTAATCTATATTCAAATGCAAAATTTTATAATCTTTTTCAGACGACATGCTACCAGGTTTCCTTCTCATTAATTTCCAATTGAACCTTAATCTAATTTATCCTACAAGGACTTTAAAAGCAATCAACTTCTAGGATTTTCAGGTTACTATATTACTTGGTCTACTCTATCTTAGTACAAAAAACATAAGTTTGATAAGTTACAAAGATATTCCAAAATCTCAGCAAACTGACTCTCATTTTACACTTCGCTCCTCCTACCTCTTTAATAATCAAGAGATGCTTGAATTCACAAAGACCTAATAGTGCGTACGGAAAAAAACAGTAAACCCAAAGACAGATTATCACATAAAATACTTCCATCCGCCAGTGCTAATAATTATCATCAATACGTTACAATCATTTTTATTATAGGAAATAATTTCTGTACGTGGCTTTGAATCCTCTTCTAGAATAAGATTTCCAGGAAGCAACTGTGTAATTATTATTTCTCATTAACTTCACATTACTTTAAAGGCCCGTTTCCCACCGTTGTTGTATTTTTTATTTGCGGGAAGGAGCAAAGGGGAAAGAGACAAAGGAAAGCAGAAGCCAAGAACTTAAACCACATATGATTATTTCTAGATCTGTCTGAAGTTCTTTGCTTTTTAGTGGGAAGAGTAGGGTTTTTTTTTAAATAGTTTATAAAGATTTGTTGTTATATTTTAAATAAGAGAAAAATAAAGATTGAGTTTAAATTCCCCATTAAAAATCGAGCTAAACAAAAATATTGCCCTTAAAGTACAATGGATTAGGGGAGTGGGGGAGATTATTGGACAAATTTGGGGCTTATCATTATCAACAGTGCCCTTTTAAGCTTGTGGATTTCTGAGCCAATGCAGAAAATGTAACAACAGGGATTTCCCAACAGCAAGAGGCACTCTCCAAGGGAGTAAATTGTCAACTACTGCCTCTCATGAGAAACTTAAGAGTAACCTTGATCCAATCTCAATAGTCAACCCATGTATTATCACCCAGTTGGGGCATAGTGAGTGCACTTCCTAATACAAAAATAAGATGGTATTCTATCAGAAGCCACTGGATACATACAGAGAAATAAAAGTTAAATAATTTTAAAGTAAACTTAGCCAAAGAAACTGAAAACATCCTTTCCTCACTTCAATGAGCCCCTAAAACACCTGTATCTTCTCAAGTAAAAAAGGCCTATGTCTTGAGATGAGTATCGAAAAAAATGTTCTTCTAGGAATAAGAAGCAGAATATAAAGCAACAGGAGAGCCATCCTGAGATGGAGCAGACAACCCCCATGTAGCAAAAGCCTTACAGTCAGGAAGAGCTGGATTCCCATCCAAAAAAGTCACTTGTTACACTTCACCTCTGAGTTTATTAGCTTCCTCATCTGCAAAATTGGAACACTCTTGCCTCTATCAATTGATTCTTATGGGGTCTTAAGGAAATAACGCATCTGAAAGCTTCTCGCATAATGCTGGTGTCCAATACATGCCTTGCCCTTCCTCACTGTGCCCTCAGCGGCGTGAAAGCGGGCTCCCAACAGAAGAGCACCTCTCAATATCCTGTTCGTTTCATGCCAGCTAGATCTGCACTGTCCAATACAGCAGCCACTAGCCACATGTGGATATTTGAGGTTAAATTTATTTTAATTATCATTAAATAAAACTCAAAATCCACTTCGTCAGCCAGCTATCAAGTGCTCACTAGCCACTTGGGGCTTGCGGCTATTGCACTGGGTATTGCAGATGGAGAACGTTTTCATCATCTCAGAGTGCTATTAGACAGTCCTGATCTAGACTCTAAGCAGGGGTTAGCATTTTTTTTTTTCTGAAAAGGGCCACATAGTAAATATTCTAGGCTTTGCAGGTCATGCAAGTCTCCACCTTGACTACTCAACTTTGCCGCTGTACTTGCAAAAGCAGCTATAGATGATACTTCAACGAATGAGTATGACTGTGTGCCAATAAAAATTTATAAAAATAGGTGGCGGGCTGGATTGGGCCCATGGGCTGTAGCGTGCCGACCTCTACTCTAAGAGTACTCTGAGTCCAGGCCCCCAGCATGAGCATTCTGCCCATAACCACTACCTCCTTAAGACCGAGTAGTCTTAAATCCACTGACAGAAATCAGTATTTTACTGCAGTTAAATGGAATATAATATTTAACATAACTGATCTTTTACAAACTAAGGAAAACCCATGCACGTGGTGCTAAAGCAAATGAAGCTTTTAGTGTTTACAAAGGGACAGTACCTCAAATCTGTTTGGTATCTGGCCCATGTTTCTAAAACCAATTACTCTCAATCTATAACTCCAGTCCCGATATATTCCTCACACTGGGGACTTGAACTGATACATCCAGCTGCCTACTTAACATGCCTACAGATCTATTACAAGCCTCAAAGGTAACACATCCAAGATAAAACTCTTAATCTTTCTCCCTCAGATTTCTCCTTCTTAATAAATGGTTCTACTAGCTAACCAGCTAGAAGACAAAAATGGAGGCATCCTCCTTTCTTTCTTTTCCCTCACACTCCAACCTAATATATCCGCAAAAAAAAACTAGCTCCCTTATGTCGCTTAGTTCTCATTCATGTTAGCTCCTAAAGAAGCCTTCCCTGACCAAGCTAAACTAGCCAGTCATCTTAACACTGTCTAGCCCTCCACCCTGTTTACTTATCTGCACAGCATTATTTCTATCATAGTCTCTTATTTTTTGTATTTGTTTATTCACTTATTTAGACTCTGTTTTCCCGAATGACGCTCTCCCCACCCCAAGCCCCTCTACACCCCCTGCCCTAGGTAGAATGTGAGCCTCATGATGCAGGGACTTTTTAGGTCTTGCTCAACACGCTATCCCCAGTACCTAGAACAATCCATGGCACATAGCAGATGCTCAATAAATAAATACACACACACACACACACAAAATGGACGAAAGAATGAATCCTTACTTAAAAAGCATATCTGTCTCAAATTTGTCCTAAGAAAGGGATACTTCAAGCTGTATAACTAGGTAACAAACTTTTTGGCTCTCCTACCCCATAACATGTATAGTTTAAAATACTCTCATTTTTAGATATGGGACTGTTACGCCATTTACCTCCCTTCCTTTGTATGTCACCAAAGCAGCCAGTGGTTTGGCATAAAATCTGCTGTAGGAAAATCCCAGGCAGCCGTACATACTGTTTGCTGTGAGCTTCAAAGCCTTCTGTCGAATGTCATACTGCAGGCCACACAAGGACAAAAGACAAACAAAAGTATTTGCAGATGCTTCAGCATTACATTAGATGCTTTCTAGCTCACCAATGAGAAGGGGAAACCCGCAATAACCCTGGAAAAAAGAACTCTTAACATAATCAACCCATCCTCCCAGATCCATGATTCCCTGACCTCCTAGAATCAAGTAAACACAGACTCCAAAGCTCCCAGAAGTCAGAAGGATCTTGCTCAGATACAGTTCTGCAGATAGACATGCCTTGTATTTTGAGGCATAGTATTTTTGAATGGTTTCCTACCCACCAACTTAAAATAAGCACATGCATTTGCCCACAGCATCAAGTTTAAATCACTCCCAGATAATCAAATTTTCAAAGGTGAGACTGTCACTCAGAGGTTGCTGAGTGGAAAGAGATACCTGAAGAGCAAGGTCTGGATTTAAATCCTGCTGTTTCATTAGTTGTTTGACTTGTCTTCTCCGCTCTACCAGCTTCCGGATCTCTCTGGGCAAAATGCCCATTTCCAAGCTTGGATCTGGCAGCTCAGGGATCTGTTCTTGTTCTCCATCCTGATGAACACACGATGAAAATTTCAGACAAATCAAAATTTCATGAAATGAATTCCCAAAATCATACGTTGTGGGAGCTTACCCCGTGATCACATCTTGAAAAGCTACTTTCTTGTCTAAGTAAAGGTCAACAAAGTGTGGGTGGTAGAAGAAAGAGCTGAGAGGGCTGCAGAACAACTCAACACTGCCCTCTTCTCCTCCAATTCTCTTAGCCCATCATTCCCAGTACCTCCCCCATCTAGTTATTGAAAAATGTAGGTATCATTTAAAGAGATGAATTTTTACACATGCTCCTTTCCCCCCCTTCAACAAGACTGGGGAGCAATATGTTTGGGGATATTGTTTTTAAAATAAAAACACTGGGCTTCCCTGGTGGCACAGTGATTAAGAATCCGCCTGCCAATGCAGGGGACACGGGTTCGAGCCCTGGTCCGGGAAGATCCCACATGCGCATGGGCAAAGCAAGTAAGCCCGTGTGCCACAACTACTGAAGCCTGCGAGCCTAGAGCCTGTGCTCCACAGCAAGAGAAGCCCCCACTTGCTGCAACCAGAGAAAAGCCCGCGCGCAGCAACGAAGCCCCAATGCAGCCAAAAATAAAATAAGTAAATTTATGAATAAATAAATAAAAATAAAAACACTAAGAGAGATCTCTAAAATTTAAAAAAAGAGAAAAAAGCAGCTAAACTACTGTTAAGTCCTGTGTACTAGCAAACAAAACGCTATAAAAATTTTTTAAACTATGGGGAATCGTAGCAATTATTGTAAATGTTTTAGACTGAAAGATAAAAATATAAATACTAAATCAGCAGGTTTCTTTTAGGAATTTGGAGCCCATATTTTAATAGGCCATGACATTTCTAAAAATTAATACGTGTATATTCCTTAGTATTTATGTGGTACCTTTTGTCTACAAATTGCTTTGCAATCAGTAAAATAGCAACATTTTAAGAAAGCAACCAGCAGTCTTCTTATATTAAAATTTACAGCAGGAAAATGCAGGGAAAGCATTAGACCATTTTTCTCAAGGCTCCATTAATTCTATTAACAGGCTGCCAAGAAAAGCCAGGCACATTTGCCCTTGAAGGTTCAAAATTAAAAATAAACCTCTTGGCTTAAAGTATGTCAAGTCAATGCCATTTGATAACCCAGTCTTTACAAAGCGTCTGATTTTATAAAGATCAATAACTTCAAATGAACGATCTCACAGTAGTAACAGGGACCTATTATTGGTTTCCAATAGAGCAGATGATGACAGCAAACCTATTAAAGAGATCTTGGTACACATTCCAATTTATTTACAGCAACTATGGAGGTGCAATAAAAAGTAAATGGAAAGGATCTGGAGTCAGGAAATTTACAATCCAGGCCTGGCTCCACCAGCACTAGCTGTTCTCAAGACCAAATGAGGCACTGCACAGGAAAATGATACGGAACCCATAAACTGCTACATGTATAGTATTTTTTAGATGATCTCTAAGGTCCCTTCTGACTCTGAAATGTTTTCACATCCAAAATCCAAACTGGAAAGCTCAAATAAACAAACTGGTGGCGGGGGACAGGGTTTGGGGGGGGGGGTTGGCGCTGGATAATGACAATCATCCTAATACTGACACAGTAGCAGAACAAAGCCCACAGAATATTATTAACCAAATGTAGTCACTACCTTGTGGGGATGTCTAGTCAATACCTACTCTGTACAATTATCCTCTAGTCCCACAGAGGAGCCCATCCTCAGCAGCCGTATTTGTATGGGGTGAACACACTCCTGTGGTCATGGCTGACGGGTGACTGTGTTCACCAACTCAGGCAAGCCTCTAAGATTCCCCCTTCCGGGAATATGGAATTGGGACTGAAAAACAGCCCCCAAGCGTGTGGCTGGAACCGAAAGACATGTAAATTCAGGAGCTAGAGGGCAAACAGACATCTTCTGCCCCATGTACAAAGAAGCAGAGAAAAACATACAGAGACAATAGGTTAATTTACATCTTTTACTGCTGGAGAACCAAATCTAACCAAATTCCCTACTGACAATCAATTGTATAAGCTTTATATACGAAGAACCACACATTAAGTTATTAAGCCCTACATAAAACTGTTGAATGAATGATCACTAGTTAAAATCCATGTGAGATAATTCAAAAAGATCCTTGTGAAGAGGATGTTTAATGAGTAGAATCATTAAGAAATGCTTTCATAGTCAAAGTTTAAAAGCCTGAAAATAGCAAGTGTTTGGAGTAGAAGGGGAACAATTCACATACATGGCTGGTAAGAGTGCAAAACGGTATAACCACTTAGGAAAACAATTTGACAGTTTCTTATCAAATTAAATATACACTGCCCATGCAACCCAGCAAATTCACTCCCTACGTATTTACCCCTCCTAAAATGAAAGCACACATCCACAAAAAGATCTGTACAAGAATGTTCACAGAAGTTTTATTAATAACAGCCCCAAACTGAAAACAATCCATATACTCATCTCAGGGGAACAGATAAGGGTGAAATACTTCTTAACAGTAAAAATGAAAGAACTACTAATAATGCAATAACATGGATGAATCTCAAAAACATTACATTGAACAAAAAAAGCCAGATACGAAACAGTACAGGGCTTCCCTGCTGGCGCAGTGGTTAAGAATCCGCCTGCCAGTGCGGACACGGGTTCTAGCCCTGGTCCGGGAAGATCCCACATGCCGCGGAGCAACTAAGCCCGTGCGCCACAACTACTGAGCCTGCGCTCTAAAGCCCATGAGCCACAACTATTGAGCCCGTGTGCCACAACTACTGCAGCCCAGGCACCTAGAGCCCATGCTCCGCAACAAGAGAAGCCACCGCAATGAGAAGCCCACACACCACAAAGAGTAGCCCCAGCTTTCCACAACTAGAGAAAAACTTGCTCGCAGCAACAAAGACCCAACGCAGTCAAAAATAAATAAAATAAAATTAATTAATTAAAAAAAAAGAGTACATACTGTATTACACCATTAATATGAAGTTCTCAAACAGGCAAAATTAAGCTATGGTAATAGAAGTCAGATCAATGACTGACTGATGGAAGAGGGGATTGACTATAAAAAGGCAAGTGTGACATATCACAACTCACAGGATGAAGCTAAAGCACTGCTTATAGGGAAATTTGCAGTTGTAAATATCTAAATTAAAAGAGAAGACCTCAAATCAATAACCTAAGCTTCCACCATAAGAAACTAGAAAAAGAAGGGCAAACCAAACCAAAGAAACCAGAAAGAAGTAATAAAAATTAGCACAGAAATAAATGAAATAGAGAACAGAAAAGCAATAGAGAAAAATCAAGGAAATCAAAGTTGCTTCTTTGAAAAGATCAACAGTGGACTTCTCTGGCAATCCAGGTGTTAAGAAACCACACTTCCAGTGCAGGGGCATGGGTTCAATTCCTGGTCAGGGAAATAAGATCCCACATGCCGCGACAAAAAAGAACAATAAAATTTGGTTAGAGGGCTTCCCTGGTGGCGCAGTGGTTGGGAGTCTGCCTGCCAATGCAGGGGACACGGGTTCGAGCCCTGGTCTGGGAAGATCCCACATGCCGCGGAGCAACTAGGCCCGTGAGCCACAACTACTGAGCCTGTGCGTCTGGAGCCTGTGCTCCGCAACAAGAGAGGCCGCAATAGTGAGAGGCCCGCGCACCGCGATGAAGAGTGGACCCCGCTTGCCGCAACTGGAGAGAGCCCTCGCACAGAAACGAAGACCCAACACAGCCATAAATAAATAAATAAATAAATAATTAAAATAAAAAAAAAAATTTGGTTAGAACCCAGGGAATTGACCTTAAAAAAAAAAAAACCACACAATTTATGGGAATTCCCTGGCAGTCCAGTGGTTAAGACCCCACGCTTCCACTGCAGGGGATGCAGGTTTGATCCCTGGTCGGGGAACTAAGATCCCACATGCCAGCGCAGCCAAAAAATAAAAAAAGATTTTTTTTAATTAAAAAAAATCTACAAAATTGATAAACGTTTAGCTATACTGACAAAGAAAAAAGATGACTCAAATTACTAAAATCAGGAATAAAAGGGGGGGACCATCACTACTGACCTTAAAGAAATAACAGTGATTAAAAAGGAATACTATTTACAATTTTATGCCAACAAATTAGATAACCTACACAAAATGGACAAACTCCTAGAAAGAAACTACCAAAAGTGACCAAAGGAGAAATAGAAAATCTGAATAAACCTGTAACAAGAGACTGAATTAGAAATCAAAAAAAGTAAAGTCTAACACCAGATAATTTCACCAGCAAAAGTTAAAGAAAAATTAAAGTGAATCCCTCACGAACTCTCCCAAAAAAACAGAAAAGGAGGGAATAGTTCCCAACTCATTCTACGAGGCCAATATTACCCTAAGACCAAAACCAGACAAAAACATAACAAGAAAAGACAACTACAGGACTTCCCTGGTGGTGCAGTGGTTAAGAATCCGCCCGCCAATGCAGGAGACACAGGTTCGAGCCCTGGTCCGGGAACATCCCACATGCCACGGAGCAACTAAGCCCGTGTGCCACAACTATTGAGCCTCCCCGCTCTAGAGCCCGCAAGCCACAACTACTGAAGCTCGCGCGCCTAGAGCCCGTGCTCTGCCACAAGAGAAGCCACTGCAATGAGAAGCCCGTGCACCACAACAAAGAGTAGCCTCCGCTCGCTGCAACTAGAGAAAGCCCGCACACAGCAATGAAGACCCAACACAGCCAAAATAAAAAATAAATTAATTTAAAAGACAGCTACACACCAATAGCCCTTATGAATACAGAAAGAAACTCTTCAACAAAATACTAGCACATCAAATCCAGCGATATATAAAAAGCATTATACACCAAAGCCAAGTGGGATTTATCTCAGAGACACAGGTTGGCTCTACAATCAATATAACACATCATATTAAAAGAATAAAGAACAAAAACCGTATAGTCAACAGACGCAGAAACAGTAGCTGACAAAATCCAAAACTCTTTCATGATAAAAAAAAAAAAAAACACTCAACGAACTACTGATACTGATGATATACTGATATGGCCTCATACTGATAAAGGCCAGCTATGGAAAACCCACAGTTAACATCATATTTACTGGTGAAAGACTAGATGCTTTCCCATAATGTCAGGAACAAGACAAGGGTGTCTGCTCTTGCCACTTCTATTCAACTGTACTGGAGGGTCTAGCCAGGGCAGTTAAGCAAGAAAAGGAAATATAAGGCATCCAGATTGAAAAGAAAGAAATAAAACTATCTCTATTCACAGACAACATGATCCTATATATAGAAAATCCTAAGAAATCGCAAACTATTACAACTAGTAAATGAATTCAGCAAAGTTGCAGGATACGAGATCAATATACAAAAAATCAGTCATATTTCTATACACTTGCAATGAACAATCCAAAAATGAAATTAAGAAAACAATTCCATTTACAATAGCACCAAAAATAATGAAATATTTAGGAATTAATTTAATAAAAGAAATGCAAGACTTGTACATTGAAAACTAGAAAACATCTTTGAAAGACATTAGAGACCTAAATAAATGGAAAGACTCGATTTTCACGGACTGGAAGACTTCACATTGTTAAGATGGCAACATTCCCCAAACTGACCCACAGATCTGATACAATCCCATCAAAATCCCAGCAGGCCATTTTTGCATAAATTGACAACCTGATTTTAAAATAAACAAAATGTAAGATATATCCCTACAATGGAATATTCAGCAATAAAAAGGAATGAAGTACTAATACACACTACAACACGAATGAATCTTGAAAACAATATGCTAAATGAAATAAGCCAGAAACAAAAGGTCCCATATGACTCCATTTATATGAAATGTACAAAAATACACAAATCTAGAGGCAGAAAGATTAGTGGTTGCCTAGATCTGGAAGGAATGAAGGGATTGAGGGAGGTTACAGCTAAAAGGGATAGGGTATCTTTGGGGAATAGTGAAAATGTCCTAAAATTGATTGTAGTGAAGTTTGCAAACTCTGCAAATAAACTACCAGCCATTAAATCGCACACTTTAGATGGGTGAATTGCAGAGTACGTGAGTTACATCTCAATAAGGCTGTTAGATAAAAGACACAGAACCAGTCTGAGTCTCCTTCTACCCAACCCTCCCCCCTTTTTTGACCACTAAAAAAGGATATAGTGTTATCTTTTAAGAGGAAAAACTAGAACGCTGAGCCCTTTGGTTATCTTCCTTCTTTAAGCACTACTTTTAATCTCAATTTCCAGAGTTCCCAGTTGAATACAAACCTCTGTAACTTTCTGTGCCTCTGAAGCAACTCTTTGCACTGTTGTAAAACAAATGTTGAATTCCTGAATGATGGAAGGATACAAACTGTTGAAGTCCAGAAGCAAAATGAACTTATCATAAAAACCTGCAAGAAAAAAGCCCCATGTTACAAAAAGTCTTTTAAAAAAGTAGATTTGGCAAAACGCCATATTAGAAGTAATATATTATGAAACGATGATATACTATCCAGAGCTGTGAGGTAGACAAAAGGAAAAAAGGAGTCAACTACCACTCTGTAAAAATGACTTGGATTAGAGTGAAAAGTCAGGTCACAAAAGAAAAGGAAAGAAGAGATCCTGTCTCGCCTTGAAACCCCAGCAGTCGCCAAAGTATGCCATTATTATAGGCAAACACCTTCCCATATCAATTACTTTAGACAAGTGCCATATCCATTTCCAAAAAACGCTGTTAAATTCTCCTTCAAGAAAGCATTCCTTCCCACCTACCCTCCACACCCCCACTCCCCAAATGTTTCATGAGCTATACCAGTGAGTGGTTGTACATTTTTTTTACAATCACACCTTCAGGGAATAAAACAGGCAGCCCATTTACCTGTACACAAACTGCTAAGATCAGACAAGAGATGTACAAATAAATGTCAGCAGTGGAACGATCCACCCTTTTCACTTGGAAAGGGTGAACAGAAAGCTACTATATTTCTCTAGGACATTTATAAAGAGTTATCTTCACCTTGAGAAGAAACTGAATAAAAATAAATGTCCACAATTAAGACAATAATAACAACAGCAAGCATATATTGATAGCTTACTCTGTGTCTGGTACTATTATTCCTTAAATCTCTGTGTGGTATTTTTCTTGCTGTCATTTTAAAGAAAAGGAAACTGAGGCTTACAGACGCTAAAACAGGCAGCCCAAGAGCACACAGCCAGAATTCAAGGCCAGATCTATCTAACACCAAAGGACGAGTGATCTGTCTCATTACAACTCACAATAAAATCACTTTTGTCAAAAATGTCTCCTACTCAGAGTTCAAGTTACTTGATAAAACTGACATTCATTTCTGCACAACAATGTGAATACAGTTAACAACACTACTGAACTACACTTAAAAATGGTTAAGATGATTTAAAAAAAATTTTTTAATCTTTTCTATCTCTGTTTACCACGAAACATCTTCTTTGCCATTCATGATTACAGGAAACAATTACTCTCTTGTTAAAGTTCAATTTGGTAGTTACTGCCTGTACTTTAACTTTGCTGTCCAATTGCACTGGCCCTCGCACGCTGGGCAGAGGCGGAGCCCAAGAGTAGATGGGAGGAGACAGAGGCGCTCCTACCACAGGACAAATAGGTTGGCAAACTGCACAGAGCAAATCCTCCAATCTACCCCCTTTTTGTACCACTCATGAGCTAAGAATAGTGTTTTATATCTTTAAATGGTCAAAAAAAATTTTTAAAGACTATTTCAATGATACGTGAAAATTATACAAAATTTAAATTTCTATGTCCATAAATAAAGCTTTCTTGGAATACAGCAAAAAAAACACAAAAGATTCACATTAATTCCATGTTAGACTGGCAAACAAGATTTTCGCATGAACATAAGAAAATAAGGTCATTATGAAACCTATTCGCTAACCTACAAAACACAACTCAGGCCTTCTAGTTTCTCAAGCCTGGCTCTGCATTAAGTTCCTTAGCATAAGAGGCAAACTGAGCCGCTGCGTTGCCTTACCAACTTTGGGGTCCAATACCAAGCCTCCAGAATAAGCTGCCTTCTTACGTCCTTTTTTGTATTTACTGGTATCTCCATCAATGTCTTCATCTTCATCCCCCTAATATCAAATGGAAAGATAACTTCACCAGCCAGCAACTAATGGACCAATTTAGAAGGTTTATGATCCCCGCCCCGACCTTTCCAACTGCAGTACACAGTTCTATCTAACATTCTTTACTTTTAGTTAGTGGTCCTACCTCTGAGGAAAGACAGTTATTGTAATATTTTCATGAATCCTAATGAATGCCAAGCATGGTAGTTACCGAAACAAACACAATATCTGAGTTGATAAGTATGCAAATTCTACTTTAAAATATTTTTGAATTCACAGAACTTCACATTTTAAAATCAATGGACAGGGCTTCCCTGGTGGTGCAGTGGTTAAGAATAGAATCCGCCTGCCAATGCAGGGGACACGGGTTCGAGCCCTGGTCCAGGAAGATCCCACATGCCATGGAGCGACGAAGCCCGTGCACCACAACTACTGGGCCTGCGCTCTAGAGCCCATGAGCCACAAGTACTGAAGCCCACGCACCACAACTACTGAAGCTTGCACACCTACAGCCCGTGCTCTGCAATAACAGAAGCCACCGCAATGAGAAGCCCATGCACCACAATGAAGAGTAGCCCCTGCTTGCCGCAACTAGAGAAAGCCCGCGTGCAGCAACGAAGACCCAACGCAGACAATAATAAACACATAAATAAATTTTTTAAAATAAAATCAATGGACACTAAAAATTCAACTATTCATATTATGTAAAATTTGAGATTCTAAGAGTCCTCTTAAATTCATTACTCTAACATTCATGATGTAAAAACACAAAATATTTTATATAGATATTATCATTATTCTCATTATTAATATGGATACCTTAAAATAAGTATGTCCATATAGTGAAAATTCTTTCCCAAGTAGTTTATTAATAGCCAACATTCAATACCTCAGCAGACATCAAACTCCTATAAGTTAATACTTCCTTTACTAATTTTGATAATGTGCATAAAACAAGCAAATATAAGAACCTGAGTCATTTTAACATTAAACTCCCATTCTGAATCAATTACTATCAGTGCTGATAAAACAGTAGCTAAGTTTTACTTCCAGTGTGATGGAGGCCACTTCAGAAACCTGATTGTAGTGACCTTAATCCTACTAGAATATAAAAATGAAACAATGCAACACAAAAATAAAGGCTTATGGGTTCAAGGAAATAAATGGTTCAACTTGCATCTAAGTTTGGGTAGGGCTAACGAGGCAAAACACTTTCCAGGTATGGTCACCCATCAGAGAGGCCTAATGCCTCCCTCAAAGAATTTCATATTTCACAAATAATTTTTATCTGTATAGAGAAACGTAAAGAAGGAAATGACCACACAAAAACAACAGAACAAATGTGACACAGTTTCTACAGGGAATTAATTATTTGGGGAGCAGATACTATCACAGCACAAAAAAAACCCCAAAAAACAGCTACCTAGATAATAAAAGGAGGGGATAAGAAAAAGCAAAACACTATACAATTTTGGACCCACCGGTTTTTGCTGAGGCTTTCTGAAAATCTGCTTGTCAGGCACAATATAGTTGTTTTCATAAAATGCATGAAGCAACAAGAACTCATTACGCTCGGATCGTCCACCCATCAGCGTCCTAGACTGTTAAATAGAATTTTTTTTAAAAAACTTGAGCTCAAAACCAGAATAAACAAAAGCAACTTCGAGTTGCTAGATTTAATCATAGCACCTCCTTCAAAAATCACTCATCATAACAAGGGCTGCTTTAAAAAAAAAAAGGTGCTAAATTATTTCTAGCAGTTTCTTTAAGCATTATGGTTAAAAGGAGACAAAGAGCTTAAAATACTGACAACTTGGGCTATTTCTTTACTCCCAAATGGACCATTCCACAAATCAGACACATCCAGATGTCAGAGATGATCCTTATGTTCGTCCAAATTTCAACATACTGCACCTGGCTTTCCTCCCCTTCTCCCAAGCAGTTCTTCATTTTACAAAAGAAGCCCAGCTTTCAGAATACAAGTTACTTATTTTATAAGCATGCATTTAGACTCATTATCATATAACAACTACCCCCAGAAAACACTGGATCCAACAGGAAATGCTTTTTCCCCCTTTCTATGTTAAATTTACCATAATGTTCCCAGCGATGTTAGTGATCTGCAATGCTAATGGAAGAACATTTAGCTCACACATGATCTGCAGAATGAACCTGGCATCTTTCCAGGTGTGTTCCAACAGGTACAACAGCTGAGAAGAGTCACTGTACAGAAAAGAAAGAATGAAACAGAATCAAGTAATTAAAAGAAACAATGATTATAATCATAACTTCATAAACTATCACAAAAAATTTTTGGTATAAGTTAACTTCAGAGCAACGGCACCTCGGCTTTGGAAACAATTTAAAATAAGGTCAGTATGAAATGAGGAATTCATTCATACCATTGGTCCCAATCAATGCCCTTCTCTAAAACACACAAAAAATCCCACAAAGATACAATCTGAAAACTCCCTAAATTCTTTCATTCATCCATCCATTAAATACGTATTACATACCCACTCCGTGCCAGGCATTGTTCTAGATGCTGGCTGTGACCAAAACAGACAAAAATTCCTGTCCTCATGGGGGAGACAGAATATAAATTAAAAATTTAATATGTGATATGTTATACAACACTAAGCGTTAAGAAGAAAAACTAAGAAGCAAAGGGAATATTAAATGTCAGGAGCACAGACAAATTTTAGTTAGGGAACTGAGAAAGAGTTCACTGAGAATAAAAACCTGCAGGAGGTGAGAGAGCAATCCTTGTGGATGGGTTATCTCTGAGAGAAGAACGTTCCAGGCAGACAAAACAGCACATTCAAAGGCCCTGAGCTGAGCATAAATCTGGCAGTTCTAGTACCAAGAAGGAGACCAATGGCTGCAACAGAGAGAATGATGGAGAAAAGTAGAAGATAAGGACAGAGCTAACGGCAGAGAGACCCATTGTATAGGACCTTGTAAATCGAAATATGTACTTTGGTTTTTACTCTGCATGAAACAGAAAGTCATTAGGAGATTGTAAGCAGAGTGCCATATCTAACTTTAGCACGGTGACTCTGGTTCCTGGGTTGAGAACAGACAGCAAGGAGTCAAGGGCAAAAGCAAGGAGACCAGTGAGGAGGCTAATACAAGAAAGACCCAGTGACCCAGAAGAAAGAGGTTGGTGGCTTGGACCAGGGTGGGTCCAACAGAGGGGAAAAGAAGTGGTCAGATAGAGACATATTTTGAAGATGGAGCTGACAGGATTTCCCGATGCATGGAACATAAGATGTCAGAGAGAGGAATCATAGACGCCTCAGAGGTTCTGGGCTGAGGATGACTTTGGAGGTTTCCAGCGATACTGGAAAAATAAGAGGAACCTAGAGGAGAAGGTCAGGAGCTCAGTTTTGGAACAAGCTGAGTTGGAGGTTCATGTCAGACATCAAGTAGAACAGGCAGGTGGAGACATGAGTCTGGAATTCAGGGAAGAGAGGTCTAAGCTGAGGATATGCTGGCGGGAGGCATCGGCACCCATGTGGTATTGAAATTCCTGCGACTCAACGAGATCACCCAGGGAGGGAGCACAGTCAGAAAGAGAAGCAGTCTGAGGACTTGGGAGGAACAGGCAGAAAAGAACGAGAAGTGGCCAGAGGGGTAGGAGAAATTTTAAGAAATAATCAAGCACAAAGTTTCTGTTACGCAAAATGAGTAAGTTCTGGAAATCTAATGTACAGCAACGTGGCTACAGTTAACAATACTGTATCGTATACTTGAAATCTCCTAAGAGGGGTAAATCTAAAGTGTCCTCACCACAAATAAAAAAACAAAAAAAAAAGAAAAGAAAAGAAAAAAATAGTGATCGTGTGAGGTGATGAATAGGTTAATTAGCTTGATTGTGAGGATTATTTCACAATGTATATCAAACATCAAGTTGTACCTTAAATAAAATACAATTTTTATTTGTCAATTTGACCTCAACAAGGCTGGAAAAAAGAAATAATCAGCAATATCTCCAAATAATTGAATGACTTCTCAGATTTTATATTTCTAAAATATTTGCATTAATTTCTGAATTAATGAATTAAGGGCAGAAACCTAAATATCACATCAATTTCCAAACTGCTCTCAGGAAGCATCAAGATGGTGTTAAATGAGGGAGATATTATGATAAAATTAGAATAATTCAAAAAGCAAAATAATTCAAATTACTCAAGTAATGGAGATGGTGATGCTGACATGAAGAGAGACAATTTCCCCTTCATAACACCACAGGCTCCTGTCCCTCCAGCCTAAGGATGATTCTGGTGTCTTGCTGTTGTTAATTTCAAGACAGACAAATTCTGAAGCATGCAGGATCATACCTGTACATATTTCGTACATTTTCCATTGGGATTACAACCCTTTCAGTTTTCAGAATCTGTTGAACAAGTTCAGACAAATGGTAGCTTTTACAACGAATCAATTCCTTTGCTGAAATTTCCACATCACAGATCATTCGGCCACAGGTAGCATTTCTTTCACCAAATCCACTCCTGCCCTACAAGGGGAGGACAAAAAGCAAATCCCATGGAAGAACAGACACTGAGAACATTTCATTCTAACTTGCTTTGAGGCTAGCCCCAAAATTATAATGATGAAACTCTCATTCTTCCATTCATGCATTCATTCAGTCATCAATCAAATATTTTTGAACACTGACTACATATCTGACACTGTTCCAGGCACTCAGAATATAGGGATACAGCGGTGAGCAAAACAGAAAAGATTCCTGATCTCAACTGAAATATACAATAAAAAAAAAAGAAATTATACAGTTTTAGGAGATCATTAAGTACATGGAAAAGAGAAAATAGAACAGGGTGAGGGGAACAAGGAATTTGGGGGGACTACATCTTAAATACGGTGATCACATAGACCTCACTGAGAAGATGCCATATAAAGAACCCTGAAGGGGGTAAGGAGTTAGCAAAGCAAGTGTTTGGATGAAGTGTTAATAACAACTCTATCGCCATAAAGATATGAATAGGAAAAGGAGCAAGAGCACTGGCCCCCAACTCCAAACTGTAGCAGCAGAATCCTCTGGAGAGCATTATAAAGGTACAGAGTCCTAAGTTCTCTGATGAGGCAGCATGCCGTTTTACTGATAGGCTTTAACTAAAATAAGATTTCAAGCGCTGAGCACTGTCAGGTTTAGGAAATGAAGGTGCTTCATCCAAAACCACCTCAACCTCCCTTCAGTGAAGCAAGCAGGTAGAATGAGAAGTGACAAGCTTTACAAGAGTCAGACGGGGCCTGGGCTCAAAATTTTAGTTCTTCCCTTTACTAGCTCTAAGATCTTGAACAAGTTCTGCCACCCCTGTGAGAATGTGCAATAAACCTGGAGCTGCTGTGAGAGAGAATGAACACAGAAGGCATGCTGCCCGTTGCCTTCTTACATACTCTGTGTCTGCTCCCCTCCCCCAACCCCCGTTCCTCCTTCCCATCTCCTTCCTTAAGGAGAACCCGCAACTCTGCTCTTAGGGATGCCCAAGTGGAGCTAACAAACATGTGCTGGTCTCTAGATTCTAAGAGCTGATTTTTAAAACTACCAGTGGTTTTTACCAATAAAATGCTGAATTGAAAGGAAAAGGTGCTTAGTGCCAAAGTTAAAATGTCCTATCATAAGGCAACAGATTCCTAGTCAAAGAAGCACAGTGTACCCCCTGGTAGCTACTTCATATAAAGAAGCCAAACAGAGAAGTTAAGATTTTGAAAATTATTATTACCCCAAGCTTTGGCATGTTGGATCGCTTCAGCCGACCTATCTTGGACCAGTAAGGAACTTTGCACACATTAATTCTCTGCAGTAGCACTTCCAGTTCAAACCCATAAATATTATGACCCTAGTCAGAAAAAGAAGGCAGCCAATAACATTATAAGAAACGCAAATTAGAGGATTTATCTTCATATGCATAGAATTTCTTTGCCCTTTCTTTTTCTGGTCTCTAATTGAAGGCATCATGAGCTTACCTCCGATTGGGGTCCTCTCTTCTTCAGGAATTTATTCATCAGCAGCATTCATTAGCCTTGACATTAACAAGGCTGCTAAGCAGATTGCTGGAATAAACTTTATTTTATCCTAATTGATGCAAAGTTCATATGATGTCTTTTAATTTGCAACTCATGCTTCACAGTCTCATGCAAATTTTAATGTCCCATACTTTTTAGGTGATCAGTAAAAGCTGTATTCAAACAATTTCATCTTACTTCCTTAAAAAAACCAAGAACCCAGCTATGTTGCGTGACAGTTTACATAGACTTCTTAGAAAACGGAGGAAGTGCATTTAGTTTCTTCCTAAAGAACTGAGTTCAAACACTACTGATTTAGACTCTTAATCAATGTGCAACTAAATAAACATATACTATCACTCCATACTTCAAATAAGAAATTTGCTAAAAACATGGAAACAAAACTATCCCGAGTAAAAAAATCTCAAAAATATTACCAAATTTTCCATGTCTGTAATGATAATTCCCATCATGTGAATTATGTTTATTCTAGTAAGTTAAACTAGATGAAGTTTAAAATAAATTAATAAACAGATTTACTTGTCACTAATTTTAATTAAAAATATATACCACTATATATTTATGGCAAGTTTGTCTATTAAACTAAGAGACCCAAAGGACATGAGGAAGTCTCATTTCCAAATTATCATGCCTGGGATTAGGGACTCAAACCCATGTCAGGATTCTCTCTTATTTCCGTTTGGATTTCTCACAAAGTCTTGGCTCTTACACCCTAGAGCAGGCCAGCTACCCTAGACTCCAAGATATCTCGTTGGGGTCCAAGAGAGAGACTACTAGTGGAGATTGGGTGAGGGCCTGGTGCTGAGCCAGAGCACCACAGGAGGGCACTGTGGATAGAATCTTCCCAGCACTTTCAAGATGGCTCCTGAAATACTGTAAGGGAAGTGGGTGCAGAGACACTGGTAACAACTTACAGGCTCTCAGTACTTTGGCTACACCATCTTCCAGAGAGGTGTCCAAGAGCAAAAACGAACACAGAAATATACGGCAAACATTTTTCACAAGGCTTCAATGTAACCAAATTACCGATATTACACTTAAAATATAGGTATTTATATGCTACTTCCCTCCAAAAAACCCAAAAGCACAAAATAATTTGATTGGTCCGTTAACCCAGAAAAAAGACAAAAGGAAGAACTCCTTGATAGGAGTCTACAAACTAAGGAAGGCTAGAGGAAACACAAAGCAAAATGTTGCTTTAGGACTCTTCGGAACTGTGGCAAAGACAACTCAATGAATTATTACCTCTTACTATTTAGTAGGAGCATATTCAGTCATCAAGAGAAAAAAAGACTCCTAGCCACGAGCTCCCAAAGGAATATGTCAGAGATCCACTGAGCTCATAAAATTAAAATACTTACGCTTTGGGGATACGCACCAAACCAAGGGAATTCACTCCTGTGACATTATACTGCTGGGCCACTAAGCCAAAATTTTAGAGCTATTAACAGTTGACATGAGTTGACTTACTTCTGGGCTGCTCTCTAACTGTAAATAACAGGAGTATCCTAAACTTCAACAGTAATTCATGAGTTGCTTTTCTATTAGAGGGGAAAAAAAAAAGTATCTTGTAGTAGGTTGGGGTTTTTTCTCCTTTCTGTTAGGAGAAAGTATAGCAATTCCCACCAGTCCACAGGGTTACTTCACTCTGAAAAGATTCTCCACTGCTCAAAAAGTACCAGTCAAGTCACACTGAAAAGAACTATGGAATGAAGATCTTCCCCACAACATGGTCAAACATCTACTCACCACAATGATATCAGGATCAATTTTGTGAATTTTTGCAAGGAAAAAACCTAGCAGTGTTCTTTCTGTTGCAGCAACCTCAACCTTCACATTCTGTTAGATAAAAACATACCAGTCACTTATCTTTACTCTCAACTACTACACCTTGGCTCCTTGTTCAAGCAGGATAAGATTTCTTAGGGTTAAAAGAAACCATCCATTTCAAAATTAAATGCAGCAATGAAATTCCTGATTCTAGATTTCACAGTAATAGTTGCACAAAATCTCTGAGGAGCTCATTCAAGTAATAAGCATGTGAATGAAGTAAAATTTTAAGCGCTGAGCACTATCGAGTGCAGAAATGTCCCTCCATAGGGACACACTTGTGTATCTGGACACATTTTATAGCATCTGAATCAGAGTACCTATCAAAAACATTACTTACTTTCCTATATAATCCCTGGTAGACTTTGTTGTTTATGTATTTAACAAATAAAGAGGTCCCAAGGACTGTATAAACTAATCCCAAATAGTGTTGTAAAAACCCATAAATAAGAAACTAGACTAAAAACAAACATACATGTAAGAATTAAGTTAAGTGTCTTAAATAAAACCTAACCTATCTACACACAAAAGGCGTCCACTTGGATTACTCAATATAAATCAGGTATTCAAAAGATCCACTCTTATTAAGACTCTTAAAATGAAGTTGATGGCTATGTTTTCTACAACTAGCTCAGGTTTAAAAAATATCAGTTTGACTCTAATGGAATTTTCCAAGGTCATTTTACTTACTAATTCAGGGCACTTCACAAATAATAGCCTGATCCAATAGTACCCCCAGACTACTGGACTTCTCAAACCAACTTAAAGTAAGTGGAACCTGATAAGGTTGCTAACTTTTAATTCTGGCAAGTGAAGACATTAAAAAAAATTTTTTAAACCTACACATTTACCAACCCAGGCATTTCATAAAAGAAAAAACATACTCTCCAAAAATAAAATTCTTCATAATAAATACGTTTACTTTTATGAAAAACTCACATTATACTACTCCCCACCCCCATTTTTATTAAGGACTCGTGAAAACTTCTTCATGGAGTATACTGGGAGTTTAGAGATCACTGATCAATTATAGCCAGCCCTCATCAACCTTCCCAATATATGTCACCTTTAATATCCACAGCATTCTCAACTTCTCTTGACTTCCTTCAAGTTAGCGGGGTGGGGGTGGGGTGGGCTTTAGCCAGTACTTTCCCAAAACAGTAATCATGTGATCATGCAATTTTGGAAAAGCTTCCAATTAAGTTATCTGAAGGAGAGTTTGAGACCACCCATCTATTAATATAAGTGTCGAATCCCATTATTTCCAGGTGGTGAAACATTTAAACATTGTTAAATAACGTTTCTAGTTTTAAACTTCTAATACATTTTTAATGGGTTAATGCCACAGTCCAATCTAACAAGAATAGATCTAATAAATTAACATATAAATAGCGTATTTCTACTAATCCACAGCATTCTCCTTTTCTCTTTTTAAACAAATACATATTTCATATTTAAAAGGAATAAACAGTGAGTTCTTTACCTTTTCCTTAATGCCTTCTTTAAAATCATATGGAAAAATACAATCCTTTGGTTTAGACACAACTGTAAAAAGGAAGAAAATAAAGATTCCAACACCCATCTTAGTCCAATTCAAGTACACATACACTGCAAGTTTCTGAATGGAAACCATCTTAAATATAAATAAATTCCCCTTGATCTCTAAATAGTTGCCAAAACAAACTACATATCCTAAAATTCATATGGAACCACAAAAGACCCTGAAGAGCCAGGGCAATCTTGAAAAAGAACAAAGCAGGAGGCATCACACTCCCTGATTTCAAACTATATTACAAAGCTACAGTAATCAAAACGGTATGATGTTGGCATAAAAACAGACATACAGAGAGCCCAGAAATAAACCCATACATAACATGGTCGATTAATTTATGACAAAGGAACCAAGAATATACAATGGAGAAAGGAGAGTCTCTACAAAAAATGATGTTGGGAAAACTGGACAACCACACGCAGAAGAATAAAACTGGACCATTATCTTACACCATACACAAAAAACTAACTCAAAATGGATTAAAAACGTGAACATACTGGTGGCGCAGTGGTTAAGAATATGCCTGCCAATGCAGGGGACACGGGTTCGAGCCCTGGTCCAGGAAGATCCCACATGCCGCAGAGCAACAAAGCCCATGTGCCGCAACTACTGAGCCTGTGCTCTAGAGTCCGTGAGCCACAACTACTGAGCCCACATGCCACAACTACTGAAGCCGCACGCCTAGAGCCCGTGCTCTGCAACAAGAGAAGCCACCGCAATGAGAAGTGCGTGCACCGCAACAAAGAGTAGCCCCCACTCGCCGCAACTAGAGAAAGCCCGCACGCAGCAACGAAGACCCAACACAGCCAACGATAAATAAATAAATAAAAATAAATTTATTTAAAAAAAAAAACAAACCTGAACATAAGATCAGAAACCATAAAACTCCTAGAAGAGGGACTTCCCGGTGGTCCAGTGGTTAAGACTCCATGCTCTCAGTGCAGGGGGCACGGGTCCAATCCCTGGTCAGGAACTAAGATCCTGCATGCCGTATGGCACGCCCCCCGCCCCCCAAGAAAAAGAAAAAAAAGAAAAACAACTCCTAGAAGAAGACATAGGCAGTAAGCTCCTTGACATCAGTCTTGGCAATGACTTTTTGGATTTGACGCCAAAACCAAAGGCATCAAAAGCAAAAATAAACAAGTGGGACTACACCAAAGTATAAAGTTCTGCACAGCAAAGGAAACCATCAACAAAATGAAAAGGCAACCTACTGAATGGGAGAAAATATTTGCAAACCATATATCTGATAAAGCATTAATATCCAACATATATATATATTTTAATTCATACAATAAAAACAAACAACCTGATTAAAAAATGGGCAGAGGAGCTGAACAGACATTTTTCTAAAGACATACAGAAGGCCACCAGGTACAGGAAAGGGTACTGAACATCACAAATCATCAGAGAAATGCAAAACCACAATGAGATATTACCCACACCTGCTAGAATGGTTATTATCAAAAAGAGAAGAGATAAAAAGTGTTGGTTGGAGAGGATGGAGAGAAAAGGGAAACCTTGAGCACAGTTGGTGAGAATGTAAACTGGTACAGTCATGGAACAGTCATGGAATTTCCTCAAAAATTTAAAAATAGAACCATATAATCCAGCAATTCCATTTCTGGGTATTTATCTGAAGAAAATGAAAACAGTAACTCGAAAACAGTAACTCGCCATTTGCGATAACAAAGATGGATCTAGAGGGCATTATGCTAAGAGAAATAAGGCAGAGAAAGACAAATACAGTATGATCTCACTTACATGTGGAATAAAAAAAACAGAAAAGAAAATGAAAAAAATGAGCTCACAGATACAGACAACAGACGGTGATTGCGGGGGCGGTGCACGAAATGGGTGAAGGGGGTAAAAAGGTACAAACTTCTAGTTATAAAACAAATAAGCCTTGGGTATGTAATGTACAGCATGGTGACTACACTTAATAACCCTGTACTGCATATTTGAAAGTTGCTAAGAGAGAATATCTTAAAACTTCTCATCACAAGAAAAGAAAAGTTTGTAACTATGGTGATGGATGTTAACTAGACTTATTGTGGTGATCATTTTGCTACATATACAAATATGGCATCATTATGTTGTATACCTGAAAGTCATACAATGTTACATGTCAATTATACCTCAATTTTTTAAAAGTTTAGAAGATTAAATCTAAAAAAAAGAATACCCAAGTACAGAACCCTAAGTTCCTACAACTGTTAAAGTTGCTTTGATGAAACATTTGCTATCCATCTAAGTCAGAATGGAAGATATTTAAGTCTTTCCCAAAGGAAATCACCACCACCACCAAAACCTCAACCAGCATACAATGGAGGAACTCAGTCCAAACTTCTCAAAGTTAGGATAGTAAAGATGACCAAAGCTTCCCCCACTACACTCTCAACTCCTTGTCATTCACAGCAGCTGTTCATACAGTGACATACTCAGAGGAGGTAAATGTTGAAATGAGCTAATGACTCTCTCTTCCACATATTTTCCAAACTATTCTCAACATCACTTTGTTCTGTGTATTCAACCCAACTTAAAGGGTAAAACTTCACAAAAATAACACACCACCCACCCTCCCTTCTCTGCTTGCTTCCCTTGTCCCACTCTCCTAGTATCCAAGAAACCTGACAGGAGATGCTGCTCCAGTTAATCTCTGGTTCTGGGCTGGAAAAGAACCCGGGAAGCATAACACATCAATAGTGTTGTGCCCTTATTTTATTTTTTACAAAAAAATGATTATTTAACTGGCCAAGTTCTCAACATGCAACACGTCAGAATCCGCGGTGGAGGCTGCCTCATGGCACGCAGAATTCTGTGGAAGAGTCTCACCCACGGAATTGTATGCATAGCACAACCCAACGCCAACATGACATTACCATAACTCCTCCCAAATAGGTAAACATTTATTTATTCCTTGGCATCTTGCCTCATCACACAGGACACTTTGGCCAGGCTTCTATAACAGGCTTTTAGGGTGATATCACGAAAAGAAAATAGTTACAGCATAATTTTGACCCAGAAAAAAACTACTCTACCACAATAGAGTAACCACTGGAACAGAGAAAAAGATATCAAACTGCCTCCCGACTTCTGCTCCTAGAAAAAAATTAAACAGCTGAATAGGAGCAACCAGTCCAATAAAACTTAGGGTCTACAACTGACAAAAAAAAAAAACTTCTTTAGCAAATAAAAACAAAAACAAACAAATGGGACCTACTCAAACCTAAAAGCTTTTGCACAGCAAAGGAAAGCATAAACAAGATGAAAAGACAACCCTCAGAATGGGAGAAAATATTTGCAAATGAAGCAACTGGCAAAGGTTTAATCTCCAAAATTTACAAGCAGCTCATGCAGGTCAATATCAAAAAAACAAACAACCCAATCCAAAAATGGGCAGAAGACCTAAATAGACATTTCTCCAAAGAAGATAGACAGATGGCCAACAAACACATGAAAGGATGCTCAACATCACTAATCATTAGAGAAATGCAAATCAAAACTACAATGAGCTATCACCTCACACCGGTCAGAATGGCCGTCGTCAAAAAATCTACAAACAATAAATGCTGGAGACGGTGTGGAGAAAAGGGAACTCTCCTACACTGTTGGTGGGAACGTAAATTGGTACAGCCACTATGGAGAAAAGTATGGAGGTTCCTTAAAAACCTAAAAATAGAACTACCATATGACCCAGCAATCCCACTCCTGGGCATATACCCAGAAAAGACAAAAACTCTAATTCGAAAAGATACACATATCCCAATGTTCATAGCAGCACCGTTTACGATAGCCAAGACATAGAAACAACCCAAGGGCCCACTGATAGACAACTGGTTTAAGAAGATGTGGTGTGTGTGTGTATACACACACACACACACACAAATGGAATGTTACTCAGCCATAAAAAGGAATGAAATATTGCCATTTGCAGCAACATGAATGGACCTAGAGAATATCATACAACGTGAAATAAGTCAGAGAAAGACAAATATTATATGCTACCACTTATACGTGGAATCTACAAAATAACACAAATGAGTCTATATACAAAACAGACTCACAGATATAGAAAACAAATTTATGGTTACTAAAGGGGATGGGCGGTGGTGGGGGGGTATGATAAATTAGGAGGATGGGATTAACAGATACAAACTACTATACATGAAACAGATTAGCAACAAGGACCTACTGTAGAGCACAGGGAACTAGAGTCAATATACTGTAATAACCTATAGTGGAAAAGAATCTGAAAATAGATATATATTATATATAACCGAATACTTTGCTGTACACCTGAAACTAACACAGTATTATAAATCAACTATACTTCAATTAAAAAAACCTTCTTTAACAACATGCACTAAGTATCTTAAAAACATTTTTTTTAAGTTACTGATCCAACAGCTGGAGAAAAAACAAGAAAAATAAAAATTAAGCCATTAATAAACCAGCTAAAAAAATACATACCACAGAAGTGTGAGTGAAAGGGAGGCCGTGGGGGTGCTTTATCTAGTGCAAAGCTGTGATGCACCAACGCTGCCACAGCAATAATCTGCCAAGAAAGGAGAAGAAAATCACTTATCAGATACCTACTATGCAGTCTGCATTCTCACCACAACCAGCGAGAACAGAAAAAGATACAGATTTTAATCCGTAAGAATACGTTAACTTTTTATTACGGAAGTATTTAAACAAATAAAAAATAGAATAATAAAATCAGCTCTCATACACCGATCACCCAGCTTCAATCATCAACTCATCAACAGCCCTACCCCACATTATTTTGAAGCAAAACGCATACCTATCACTTTATCCAGAAATATGTCAGCAGGTATCCCTAACCAAGGTTTCTCAACCTTGGCGCTATGGACATTTTAGGCCGAATAATTCTTTGTTGTGGTGCTGCCCTGTGCATTGTGGGACGTTTAGCAGCATCCCTGGCTGCCAACAGCACCGCTCCCCACTCCCCAGTCTCCAAGCTGTGACACCAAAAATGTCTCCAGACATGGCCAAAAACCCCTTGAGGGTTAAAATCTCACCAAATTGAGAGCCATTACTTTAAAAGATGAAAAGTTTTTAAAATGCAGTACAATCATCTCAGCTAATTCAATTAACAGTGTTTCCTTAAAATCATTAAACATCCAGGCAGGATTCAAATTCTCATGTTTTCCCAACTATCTCAATTTTATTTACCAAGTAAGTCCGTACTTTGCAACTGGTTCATATGTTAAACTAAGTACAACTCTTCCCCATCTATTATTTCTTGCAATTTATTTGTTGAAGAAACTGGGTGGTTTTGCCCCGTAGAGTGCCCCCCCAGTATAGACTCTGCTGCTTGTATCCCAATAATGTCATTTAACATGTTCCTCTGTTTCTGTACTGCCTGTATATTCATACGTAGATCTGAAGGCTTGATAAAAATCAGATTTTTTGGCAAGAATTCTTTGGAGGTGCTACTGATCACTGGTTATCACATCAGGTCTGGTTATCTCTACTCCAGTGATACTAGCAGCCTCTGAAAATCACTGCCTAGATCCATTATCTCATTAGAGGTTGCAAAGTGGTCACATTCAATTTTTCCTTTATTTTATTTATTTATTAGCTGGAAACCTTCTATGAAGACAAACCTCCCCTCATCGATTATTTGGTTACCTGAGACACAATATATGTTCAAAAAAGTCAAGATAAATGCTTGATTCAATCTCTTTATTTACCAGTTTGCAAAATAATGAGTTAGTTCCCTAGCTTTCTTCACAGGTGAGCAATGCGGTGCTGTGTTTACAGCATCATTATGAAGTCGTATGTTTCAATCTGTTGCAGTTATACATGCTCAAATTGTCCCATCTTTGGTGTAGGAAACTCTTCAAGTTTACTCTTGAGTCCTTCTGACATATCTTCAGTAGATTTTAATATCGTCCTTGCTTTCTAGTATAACAAGAAGTTCCAGGCTTATCCTGGACATTTCCTGCCCCAAATCAGCTATTTCTTCACAAAACCCTATTTCCTTCCTGGGGAAATGGTATTTAGAAACCTCACTCTGGGTGCTGGAAGGATTTTTTTTAACTAATTAAAATTTCCCCGAACACTTAACTATTAAATATCTACTATATCAACTATTATTAAAAGATCAAATCACATACAAAAAAAAAAATTGCCAAAAGGCTGTTAAAAAAGATCCCCATCAATGTCAAAGGATTTAGAAGCAAACACAAAGAAGCTCCCATTGACCAAAGAGAGACAATTTAAGCAGCAAAAATAACAAGAATAATTAATGATTGCAATAGATTGAAATATACTAAGTATATATAAAGCCCATGAGTTTATAATGATAGTCCATAAAAGAGGAAGCAAAGATAAGTAACAAGAAAAATAAACAAATCTATGTCAACAGTGCACATAATGTAGGTCCCCAACTTCCTACTCAGAAAACTGGCAGCAAAAGAGAAAGAAGTACACATTTATCTCTTCTTTCCTATATGAAGTACTGCAGCATAACCAAATAGTACTGGTTAATGAGGAAGAGTTAATTTTATAGAAAAATTTAACTAATAATCATTCTAATATTTCACATGCTTAACTTTAAACATGGAAAGGACGACGGAATTAGAAGACCATTTTACAACTCCTAATGAAATATCTAATTTAGGCAAAAATTAGATCAGTGGTTCTCAACCGGGAACAATTTTGCCCGCAGTCCCCAGGGGGCATTTGGAGATGTCTGCAGGCATTTCTGGTTGTCAGGACTAGGCGATAGGGGCGATATTTGGCATTGGGTGGAGGCCAGGGATACTGTTAAACATCCCACAATGCACAGGACAGCTCCCACAACAAGTTCATTCGGCCCAAACATCAGTAGTGCCAAGGTTAAAAAACTTGAACCTACTAATCAATCATAGCCCCACTAATAGTGGTTTAACCAGACATTACGTGCCTACTGATACGACCCAATATGAAATACACTGTACCACCTACACAGTATTTTGGCAAAAAAAAGTTAAACCTGAACGTAATCAATTCGGCAGTGCTACTGAGCAGGGGTGGATACTTTTTTCTGTAAAGGGCCAAAAAGTAAATATTTTAGCCTTTCAGGTCACAGGGTCTCTGTCATGACTACTAACTTTGCTGCCGTGGTACAAAAGCAGCTGTAGATAATATGTGAACAAACAGACATGCTGTCTTCCAGTGAACTTTATTTACAGAAACAGGTGATGGGCTAGATTTGCCCACAGGCCACAGTTTGCCAACCCCTGGTATACAGGAAGAAATCCAATGATACAAGGAAGCAAACAAATACAGAAAATGGGTCATTCTTCGAGACCACCAACAGTGATTCCTCAATAAGTCAATGTCACTGAAAAAGCTGGAGGGGGTGGGAGGGAGCTGCTCACATTTAAAAGGGATTCAAGAAACAAAAATTAAACACCGTCTGTGGATCTTGTATAAATCCTGACTCAAATAAATCAACTGTTAAAAGACATTTCTGAGAAATAGAGTCATGTGACTATGGACTAGGTATTTTAGCTGGTATCAAGGAATCACTGTTAATGTTAATAGGGGTGATAATGGTATTCTATAAGAAAGTGTGCATGTTTTGAGAGATGCATACCAAAGTATACAGGGGTAAAATGATACAATGTCTGAGATTAGCTTTAAAATACTTCAGGAGGAAAAAAAAAGAAGGGGGGCGATAAACAAGTGTGACAAAATCTTGCTAAATGGTGAATATGAGTGATGGGTATATAGGAGTTCATTATATTATTCTATGTCCATTTGAAGTTCTCCAAAATAAAAAAATTTTAAAAACAAAAAGTCCAGCAATTTAAGTCTTTTAAAAAAAAAAACCTCCAACACCAGACAAATTCAATTCATTCTTCAAAATGGAGTTTGGTAGTGAATTAGTATTCTTTCCCTTCCAAAACGAACAACCTTCCCTTACAGAAAAGCTGTACAAGTGCAAGAAGTATCGCACCTCTGGCATAGGTACAGAATCTGTCCTATTTCTTTACCTCATTTTCATGTGTCTTTGCATTCTGCATTGTCTTCATGCTCAAAGACATGACCACAAGTGGAGGAGGACCAACATCCTTAATTACATTCACCAGGTGCGGTTTCAAGGCCACTGCCTCAACTTTACACCAACTGATTGGCTGATTCAAGAGCTCTGAAAAAGAAAAGAAACAAAAGATCAATAGGTATTTGCTGAAAAAGAAAAGTTACTATAATTAAGATATCTGTGATTAACCGAGATGGTCTTCAATCCTACCTTCTACTAAGAATGTCTTATTATAACATCTAACTAAAAATAAACCACGTTATTGGATTGTATGCAAATCTTCGTGTGTGTAAACATATGTTCACTTTCCTGGGAAAAAAGTCCACAGCTTTCATCTGACTTTCCAAAAAATCCAAGACCCAAAATAGGTTTGCAAAAGCCACAGCACTGCCTTAGAGGAATCAAAGAAAAACAGTTTTAAGAGATTCATGAAGACAAAAGAGAGTATCACAAATGCAAGTATTGGAAAACATCAGGTAAGAGACCATACATGCATTATCCACACCGGGCAGTGATGTTTTGCTCCTTCAGAAGTCAGCAGTTCACTATGTAGAACAGCTGAGCCACATCAGCCAGGTCGGAAGTCCACGCTGACAGCAACACAATGAAGGATGCACCCAAATGCCCGAGTAGGCTAACTAAAGCCTCCCTCCCACTAAAGTGCTAAGCACCACGGTGAAAGAGTGATTTCAAACATACTTCCTATACTCACTCAAGGAAAACCTTAAAGAAACAAACATTAAAAAGGAAGTGGTCGCACTGAAATTGAGTCCAATTCTTTAACTTCTAGAAACCGCATCTAACAGCAATTTACTTAGCATTCTGAAAGTAAATTTTCCCTTACGTGGATTTTTTACTTCGAGCCAACAAGGTCCTTTGATCTTTCTGTTCATCAAGAACAGTTCCAAGCTGGATGTGTTGGTCCCAAATACATGAGAAAAAGTTTCTCCTTTCAAATCCTGAGGAAGCTGGGGCATTTCAGCCTGAAAAAGGCAAAGAAGAAAAAAAAATCTTTTTTTGGTTAAAACTATTACTTCACATTTTCCAAAGTCTGTATTTGAAATAAACAAAAGTCTCTCTATGAACCACCAGAAGAAACCCCTTTGATATATATGAAATGTAATTTGCCACAAATGAAATCCATAACAATTCACAGTAGGAAACAAAAACAACTCACAATGACAAAATAATGCATCTTGATGACACCCATTAGAAGAAAAATGGGCCAAGAAGCTCCCGCAAAAGAGGATTTCTGTCCAGAGCTGTACATGCCTTACTGATAAAGAATAGCCAAATAAGTACAACTCCTTTAGAAGAATGAAAGCGAGAGAGCGGGACGTTCGGCTTGCGAGCGGGAACCTCTTAGTCGTGCACGGAGAAAGAACGATTTAAAAATGGGTGATGTTGAGAAGGGCAAGAAGATTTTTGTTCAGAAGTGTGCCCAGTGCCATACTCTGGAAAAGGGAGGCAAGCACAAGACTGGGCCAAATCTCCATGGCCTGTTTGGGTGAAAGACAGCTCAGACTTTCAGATTCTCTTACACAGATGCCAACAAGAACAAAGGCATCACCTGGGGAGAGGAGACGCTGATGGGAGTATTTGGAGAATCCCAAGAAGTACATCCCTGGAACAAAAATGTTCTTCGCTGGCATTAAGAAGAAGGGAGAAAGGGCAGACTTGATAGCTTATCTCAAAAAAGCTACTAATGCGTAATCGTTGGCCACTGCCTTATTTATTATGAAACAAATGTCTCATGACTTTTTATGTGTACCATATTTAAATTGATCTCATACACTAGAACTCAGATCATGAATGGCTGAGGTAATATTTCTGTCCTGATTTAAATAAGATTGGCTTGTGGCTAAATGAATATGGTCAGCTTTTTGAATTTTGATAGTAATTCTGGTTCAAAAAGTACTATCACTGTTTTCCCCTTCTAAAGAGATGATTAAACTTGAATAAGGAATGTTAAACTTGTCAGCGATACGGTGAATGCCTTCTCAAACCCTATAGGAGACTGGTTTTATATTTAGATTTCTGTAACTGGTTATATTAATATATTTAAATATTGAGAAGCTCCCTTAACTGTCTCATAGACCAGCAAGATTCACCTGTGTTTCAAGTTGTGTTCGTTTGCCTGTTAAGGCAAGGGCTGAAGATATACTGACAACGTCCACTTTATCTTTTTGGTCTTAACTATGCCAATTTAATTAAAATTCTCCATCTAAAATATTGCGTTTTACTTAACGAAAGGAATTTTAGTGTGGTTTATGTATAGCATCAAATAAAGAATATTTAGTACTTCTCACATTTTATAGATGATCTTTAAGATCAGATGCTTTTAAAACTCACTGTGACAAGATATGTTAGGAAACTTGCTTGTGAATTCTCTACAAAGTCAGACTAAGTTATAATTCAGGATTGTCTTTTAAACAGGTATTCAGAAACACAACTGTAGAACTACTGTAGATGTGTGATGGGTAATGGTGCTTTTCCCAACTCAGAAGGGTTAAGGTAGAGGAGCTTTATCATTAGCACAAATTTGTAAATTATCCGAACATAAGGCTTGAGAATTAAAAACAAAGTCACAGATCAAAAAAATAAATAAATAAAAGCAAGGGAGTAGGACTCATTCAAAATGCTTCCATGGAGAAAATTTTTTATGGGAGACAGTGTTTTATTTTTCTTTTCGTAAGAAATATTCGTGTTCTCAAGTTCTATATATATTGCCATGTGTGCTCTGATGAATACAGCCTAAACAAACCGATAATAAATTCAGTAATTTTCTTACATTATCTGAGCAAAAAATAATGATACTGGTTATCATCTTCCTGTTGATGCTTGAAACAGTTGCTGCTTATAGAGCAATTTAAGACCAGGAATAATTACTAGTGCATCAGTTGAATGCTACATACATTCCTCAGATTAGAAATCCACAGCTAAAATTATCAAGTCATAAGCAATGTATTTCATCACAACTTTATTAATAATTTACACATGGCATGCAAGAAATGTTATTTCAAATTCATTTCTAAATAAAAGTTTTGACAATTACAAAAAAAAAAATGCTTCCGTGGTACTTTTCATCACCACTGTCAGAGATATTTCTTAAGTTTCCCTTTTCCAACATCATGAGATCAAAACACTAGAACGGAGAGGTAAAGAGAGGTAAAGGTCCAGTTAATTAACATCCCGCAGCAGTGACCTTGTCTGTCACGGGAGCAAGAGTAGCACTACAGTGACGCTACTGACGCTCTTGTCTCACCTTTCCACTGCTCAGAGGGACACTTCAACAGACTAATGATGTTCAACTCCATCTTGTGGCATTCATTCCACTTGACAAACAGTTGTGCAATTTCAACTTATTTATATAAAGATGCATACTTGAAAGCAGAGAAAGGCAGTATAACCTATAGTCTACATATTTAAATTCATTTTATTCATTTTAATTATTCATGACTATAAGTTCACTTCAATGAACTGTAAGCTTGAAGAGCCCTGCCAATACTCCTAATTGAAAGCCAGTTGAAATTTCAAAAATAGGAAAATGCCATTTTCAAGCAAAATCCATTCATTTTCTTTGTTTGACTTACCGAGTATCTAACTTCCAAGTACTCAGATTTCTCTGGAACATCAGGTATCTCAAAAGCATAGCTCTTTTCCACTGCCTGGATAAGTTGGTATTTAAAAATCATTAAGATAAAAAGACTTTTCACAAATTAAATTGACAAGCATTACATATACAACGCATGTCTCTGTATTTAATCATTATGGAACAGAAAGGTAAATAAAGCACCTTTTCCCCCTCTCAACGGGGACTAAAATAGCCAGTGGCAAAATGTTAAAAAGACTTCTTTTGGACACTAGAGAACTTAGAAGTATTTGCATTCAAGAGAGGTGATAAAACATTAAAAATGTTTACAATGTCAATGCACTAAATTATTTGCTACTCTTTGATACTAAGCAACTCCATCTTGCTAGAAAAATTAATAATAAACATTATAATCATAGCTCACATGTACTGAGTGCTTGCTATGTACCAAGGATTGTTGTAATCACTAATCCCAATTAATTGACTTAACCCTTCCAACAGCTCTTGAAATAAGGCCCCATTTCTCAGGTGAAGAAACAGGCCCAGAGAAGTCACTCAGCACTTGTTCAAGGTCACAGAACAGGAAGTGGTAGGGCTAGGACTTAAAGCACAAGCAGTCTAGCCTGAGCACCTATGCTCTTCACCATTGCACCACATTGCTTCTAGAATTTTAGAGACCTGATCCATCAGCCACAAGTCAAAAAGCTCAAATAGTTCAGACGGTTAGCCTCATCTTCAGCAACTCAATCCTCCCTTTATTGCAATCACTGTTAATATAGCCAGTGTGCTGAGGGACTTACAGCCCCACAACTATGGCCAAAGGCATCAATATCTCACTAAAATGAAGACAACTGATCAATATGTATCACATAAATAGAAGAACTTTGTTCTATCAGAAACTGCATCACAGACCATGACTTTTAAAGATTTAACTTTCTGACCAAGACAACTTGTCAATAACCAATGTAAACAAGATCAGAACAGTTTCTTCTCCATCTCAGAGTAAGAACACAAGCTATGCTTCAAGTACTGGAAGCAATTACTTTGCTAATGTTATCTTTTTATTCAAATTAATGAACATTATACACAGTTTAAAGAGAAAGAATAACTATTTTTATAAATCTAACATATTGGTTTTACATTGCTATCTATGAAATTTCCATTCAATGAATTATAGCCACACAGAAGGTATTTTGCAAAAAGAAGATATGCAATAACTATTTGCTAAATCAGGAAATTAACAAACAACCAATATAAAGACCTGAAAAAATTATCATCAAATACAAACCTTGGACTTGAATTTCATAATCTTATATTTTGCTGCTATTTTCTCGTCAAATTCATCATAAACATCCTTCATTGTAACTGGAGTTCCACTTTCTTTCCCTGTATTTTGATCAATTTTCTGCTTTCCCATGGAGAGGGGAGGGGAGGAGAAAAAATATCTGTACATAAGATCTTTTCAACCACCAGAAACCCAAGGCTAAATCAACTTTCATCTTCACGCATTTAAACATTTAATAGAATAAGGTGAGTTCAAAGATACAAATGGACCCAAAAATGTACTAAATCCAACACCCAAGTCCTCCCAATGGCATCATAAAAGCAAGCCAGAGATAAAGATGATCAATCCTACAAAATGGGAGAATAGTGTTGTAAATCTTGACCAAGACGCTTCACAGTTCAACTGAGATGGGGAGCGGCTGGGGTTGAGAGGGGAGTGTGGATGTTAAGTCCCAATAAAAAGAAGGAGCAAATGGAATTGACCTTGTTAAATGGCTGTGGAGGAAATAACAAAACCATGAAAACTGGGCCAAGCACCATGTCATATTTTAGAGTCATAAACTCCCAACCCCAATAATTATGGAAATGGGGAGTGGGAGGGAAAGACAGCATTATGTACTGAAACTCAGGCACTTTTACGTTCTTTCTAACAAGTTGAAAAACAGATAGTGTTTCACTCCACTTCTCCCAATGTCTAATGGAGCTGCTGACAATCAGTGGTCACGAGGCAGGCGATAAGAAAGGTTGTAGATAATCCACAGCCCTGTCGAAGGACAGGGTTGGTGGCAGAAGACAGAATACACTTGGAATTAGAAGCTGTCTACTAAGGTTTACCGTTTCACGAGGAAGGAAGTAGAGCGTTCGCTCAATGTTTTTCACCATGACACAACAGCTCACATGGGTTTGGGCGAATTCGATCCAAACTTTGCCAAACAGAAATACCACACCTACAAGAATAAGGAAAAACCATGAGAAAATAAACATTTCAATTATATCACATTAAAGGGACGATGTAAAAGCTCACTGAATGTGTCCACACATTTATGCTTTGGTAAGTCATTTCTTACAGCAAATGTATCTGCTGCCCAATCCCAAAAACTAGTTCCTTTACTCAGTACCTATGCCATGACAATATCACATCAGTAAAACCTGTGACCACTGGGAGGACAGGGAACAGAATGATTCTCTAACTTGGTGGAAGCATTTTCCCCTAGAATTAGGGAGACATCCCAGGTAAATGGAGACAAACCTCAGTTATCAGGGAGACATCCCAGGCCTGAGGAGAAACACCCGGATAACTACTGAGACACACTAGGTCAGTGTAGAAACCGCTGGGGAATTAGAGAGACATCCCGGCTCAATGTAGACAGACCTCAAAAACTAGGGAGACATCCTAGATCAGTGTAGGAGGAAAAAAAAGACATTTTCCCTAGAACCAGGATTACCCAGATTAAGAGAAATAAAAAAAGCAACTTATTCTCCAACAAATCTCGTATTTAAACCTCTTGTGAGAACTCTGAAAATATAATACTAAATTCCTTTTTAACTTGTACTTACCAACAAAAATTAACATTCATGTGTAAGGATAACTATGTATGGTATATCAGTATTCTCCTGTATGTAAAATTGTGTTTTGGAAAAACAAAATTCATCTCATATCTTATTCCATATAATAGTAAATATCTCCTAATAGGGCTAAACTATTATCTTCTATTTCACCCTTTCCACCTCACAGACTACTGAAGACATCTGGCTGGGTAGCGTTTGTAATGTTCCTCCCTCTTCTATTTCAGTTTAACAAATGGGGTCTAGTAACCAAATCCTTTTGAGATCCCTAAGTAACGTAGACCACAAAGTAAACCAAGCCTTTCTGGACATCAAGCCATTGCTCATGAAACATGGCCATCAAGAAAGGACTCCAGGGCTTCCCTGGTGGCGCAGTGGTTAAGAATCCGCCTGCCAAAAAAAAAAAAAAAGAGAATCCGCCTGCCAATGCAGGCGACATGGGTTCGAGCCCTGGTCTGGGAAGATCCCACATGCCGCGAAGCGAGTAAGCCTGTGCGCCACAATTACCGAGGCTGCGCTCTAGAGCCCGCGAGCCACAGCTACTGAAGTCCGTATGTCACAACTACTAAAGCCTGTGCGCCTAGAGCCTGTGCTCTGCAACAAGAGAAGCCACCACAATGAGAAGCCCACGCACCACAACGAAGAGTAGCCCCCATTCACTGCAACTAGAGAAAGCCTGCGCGCAGCAACAAAGACCCAACTCAGCCAAAAATAAATAAATAAATAAATTAATTAATTAATTAAAAAAAAAGAAAGGACTCGAGGGAATTCCCTGGCAGTCCAGTGGTTAGGACTTCATGCTCTCACTGCTGAGGGCCTGGGTTCAATCCCTGATCCAGGAACTAAAATCCCACGTGGCCAAAAAAAAAGGACTCCAGAGATTTGATAGTCAACCTAAGAGACGGTCACTGCGCAAAATCCCAGGCTCCATGAATAATTAGACAGCAGTAATGAACATAGCCGCTCTATAGGGCCACTTGCCTGAGGCACTAAGAAAATTCTGGCACATGCAAAGGCTACTGTTCACAAGGCAAATTACTCCAGTTTCACAAGATAGCTCATCAGTGCTTCCTTTTGTCACTCGTTCTAGTAGAAATAAGACCATCTAAGAATTTTCATTTCTGCAGATGATTAAAATTCTTACAAGAGTTGTGTAATTTTCAGCTGGGGTAAAAGAGGCGGGGGTGGGGGGGGAGATAGGGGAGAGGGAAGGGAGGACTGTGGGGATGATTAAAAAAGAAAAAAGTCACAGTAGCTCAGAAAATTAAAAGTCATCCTCACAACAGTTAGAGACGAAAAACCAAAATTCCATGCAAAGAAAAATAAAGACCCTAATATTGGATTCAAAGATTCAAATAGCTCATTTTACAGTCAAACTAATATCACGTTTCATGTAACACATTTGACACTGTTTATGCCTCATTTGCCACAAAAAGATCACGGTAAACAAAGATTACATTCCCCTTAAAGTTACTAGCTGAAACCAGGTGCAGTCAGGATTATTCAACCTTGAAAAAGTCATAATGAAGACAGGATATCTTCCCATATGCAAAGAGTAAGATTCTTTTCATAATTATGGAGCATTCAGCAACAACTGACTTACTTAGAATCTGTAAGAAAGTGAGAAACAATAACAGGGTCTTTAGGAGTACTTCGTTTTTATTAGCAACATTGATTTCACCAAGGCTCAGTGATCATTACCTGCTATCATGATGAAACTGTTCAACCCTCTGAGATTACAGGACTTTTTTTTTTTTTTAAGCCATCTTATTTAACCCGTTGGCATCAATCACAGAGGACACAACTTCAGAAGTACCACAGAACAGCAGAGTGGATTGCGAGTGAGAAGCCCTGAACTCTGCCTCTGAGGAGCTGACCACTTTATCTTTTGGAGCCTCAGCTTCCTCTGCTTTAAGTGAGTAACTAGAGATGATGGTCTCTGAGGCCTTTTCCAGCACTAGAAACTCCCTTTTACCTTAGCAATTAGAAGACAGGCCAGTAACAGACTGGTACCTCTTTCAACTGCAAAATATTTCCCAATAGTGGTTGAAAAGGCCCATCCATGACTATGGTCAGTACCAGAATTCAACAACAATATATACCATAAATCGGTTGCTTTGCAAATATAGCTGTGCTTCAACATGCTTCAATCTTAACCTACAACATCCATTACTATAGATCAACACTAGCTAACAGAAATTTCTGTGATGACAGAATTCTTCCCTATCTGTGCTATCCATGGATAGGGTAGCTATCCACATGTGGGTACTGAGCACTTGAAATGTGACTAGTGGCTGAGAAGCTGAACTTTAAATTTTATTTCATTTTAATTAATTTAAACTTAAAGAGTTGCATGTGGCCAGCGGCTACCATAGTAGACAGCGCAGCTCTAGACCCCTGCCCTGCAAAATGATGCTGTTTTTTACTAAGAGTATCAACCAGTAAGCAATAGATAGAAGTAATAAACTCATTTTCACACAGGAAAGAGAGGGTTGTTGTTTCC
This sequence comes from Balaenoptera borealis, assembly GCF_965194805.1. NCBI lineage: Eukaryota > Metazoa > Chordata > Mammalia > Artiodactyla > Balaenopteridae > Balaenoptera > Balaenoptera borealis. The sequence goes on along the minus strand of NC_138881.1, from coordinate 21,405,285 downwards.
TAAGGTTCTAATTTTTGGCAACTGACACCAGCAATCTGATGCTTTATATGTGGATTTATGGGAGGAAGACCATCCACTTTTGTGTTAGCCATTCTTACTCCACACTGCTACAAGGCTTCAAGAGGCAGACTTGGTAATAGCAGCAAATGCAATGCTGATTCTCTGAAACCTTTCATGTGCATCTACAGGACTGTCGCTGTGCAGTTTATTTCAATGAACATTTATTGAACATCTACTATGTAACTGGCATCATCCTAGATGCTGAAAATAAAAGGTCCCAGCCCTCCAGGAGTTTAAAGGCTTTGGGGGAAAAGACAACACAGAAGCAGATCTTTTCAAAATAATACGACAAATGCTGCAATGGGTAAGGGTTCGATGGGGGTCACAGAAAGGGCTCTTAGGCCAGTTTGGAGGAGGATTAGGAAATTTTGGGAGACCACACTGGGGCTGAGCCAGGTGAGGGCATTCTAGGCAGACAAATACAGTGAGTAAAAGGATATGGTATAAAGAGCAGTAGGTACATACAGCAAACTATTTCTAGGACACAAAAGTCCTACACAGCAGGCAACAGAAGCCCTGCTGAGGAACTTGGACTGTAAGTCGCAGGCAGCAGCCACTGCGGATTTTCTCTAACGAGGAAATGACGTCCTGAGCAATCACTCAGGCTGCAGTGTGGAGGATGACAGCTGAGGGATCAATTAGGAGGCTGGGTTCAGTAGCAGGAAGGGCTCAAGGGTGGGAGTTGCGAGGAGAGAGAGAAGACAGCTTGTCTAGTTTAGAAGGAGAAAACTAATAAGACTTGGTGAGGGAAGTGAGGAAAGGGGGGACTCAAGGCTGGCTCCCAGGTTTCTGGTTTTGATGGGACCATTAATCAAGTCAGGGAATAAAAGCCAGCCTGGAGCAGACACAGCAAAGCACAGGGAGTGGCACCAGGATGGGCAGGCCCACCACGTCACCCAACTCCAGTGAGCACCAGCCATGCTGCTGTGCTGGGAGGTCACACGACACACACGTGAAAATGGTGTCCCCTGAAGCTGTACCATGGGGCCGCCCTGAGTATAATTTGCAAAGCCTCATGAAATCACACTTGCCGGCCCACCTCGCACCAGCGAGTTACAAAGCAGGCAAAGAGGTGAGAGGGTCTAACCAGATCATCTTGCCCTAGCTCAGGTAGATGAGATACCATTTCTAAGACTGCTTACATCTTTACCTCAGCAATGAACACATGGCAGTTTGCTACTCAAGCGGCTCCACAGGAGTTTCAACTCTTTGATAAGCAGAGCATATTAATGCTGCTGCCCCGCTCTGATGGTTAATACTCAGACTCCAAGAAATCACTTTGAAAAATTCAGTTTGTATCTACCCTTAGATCCAGAAACGGATCTGAATAAAGGCAACTGTTTAAGGGTGTATACTGTATTTTTTATGAATCTGACATGCCCTATCCTGCCCAGCCCCACAGTGAAGAAGTGCTCAAAGGAGCACAGAAGGAAACTAGAGAGCCTCCTGGCTCTTTGTGAGTCGGAATTCGCAGTATCAGCTCATTCGGAGGAGGACCTGGGAATTAGCCTGGATCCCTCCTTTCCGTTAACCCCCCACATCCATCCATCCATCCGCCAACGAGTTCATGTCAAAGTACATGTTACAGGCATTCGCTCCTCTCCTTCTCCACAGCCGCCACTAGTGCAAGTAACTAGCACACCTGCCGTGGACGGACTGATCTCCAGGGCTTCCACACTCCCCGACTCCAGCCCTGGGTGGGCGCGCGTGCGCGCGCACACACACACACACACAAACACACACACACACAGCCTCTTCTCCGCATAAACCAGAGGGTTCCTGTTAAAATGTAAACCCAACCATGGGTCCACTCGACCCCCTCACCCCTGCACCCCGCACTGAAAATCCTCCACTGCTCTTACAGTAAGACCTCAACTCCTTAATACGGCTTTTGAGGTCCTTTATTATCCGGCCTTTGCCTTCTCTCCGACTTTTCAGCCACGCAGGCCTCCTCCTTTCTCTCCCCAGGCCTCTGCACTTACGGGTTCCTCAGGCTGAAATACTCTCTCCTCGGCTCTGAATGTGCCTCAAATCTCAGCCCAACGGCCATTTCCTCAGACAGGCCTGCCCTGGCCATCCCCCAACTAACTGCCTTTACACCGTTCATTAACTTACCTTATTTACTGCCTATCTCTCCCACCCTACTAGAACGTAAGCTCCATTAGGACAAGGAATTTGCCCAGCTTGTTCACCCCATCTTAGTGCCTGACACAGGGCAGGTGTTCAAATTGCTGAAGGAACAAATTAAAGACTGATTCCACTTTAAGTAAAGTGCATTCCAATACGTTCAGATACATCGACGGTGAACTATAATACAAGCACACACTGCAAAACCACATATAACTGGTTTTCGGGATAAGCGTCTGTAAGGACTACTCACACAACTCCTCTCCATCCGGGTGGCTCACGCACTTTACAGTGAACGAGTGCTGCTCTCTTACTATGTACGTACATGAGGGCAGAGCCTGTTCCAATTACAATCACTAAAACACTTCAGGGAAAGGCGCTATTCCATATTAAAGACATCCAGTTGCTGTATGTAACTGTATGATTACCTGGTTGGCTGTACGGATCTTCATAAGCATCCAGCCAATAAAACTGAAATACTTGTTCCTCATCTGCCCCTTTCACCAGTGGGAGGTGACTGGAATCCACTTGAACTTCCAGGGCTGAGAAACTGCTGTCATCTTCCTGATCAATGTCCCAACAAGAGACATCTGGGAGAAAACTTGCTCTGCAAAAATCACATTTTCAAAAACCTTTCAAAATCCGACGGGATAATTGTAGCACTACTTGCCAGAAAAGTCATAAAATGCTCTTACGAGTAGGGTATGGTCCCTTTCCCAGGATCTGCCTCATGTTTTGTCCCCTCTGCTGGCTCCCTCTCTTGGTCGGAGGTCTTGGCACCCACAGGCTCCACGTCCACCTCCTCCGTTTCCATGGGCTCATCAAAGTCGCCATCTTCAAAATCCACTGCCCCTGACTCCTCCTTGTCAACTGTACACAATGCCGGCGCCGGCTCTCCTGAGGGCGGCATCACACATTCCCATCATGTGCCGCTGCCAGGGAGCACAAAAGCTTCCCCTACGCTGCAACGGCAGCCCACCCCTTGCCCACATGCTATTTGCATTTCTCTTCAATCTCCAAATTGGATGTTTTTAACTTTTCCTGCTATGAATTCAAACCTTTCATGCTGAAACTGGCTATTGCAAGCCCTTCAAATTCCCCCCACTTCCTCCTTCACGGGGCCTCCATCTTTTGACAGCACTTTGCAACTGCTTCACACCCTTGCAATTCTGCTTGACAGCAGACTTACCAGCAAATCCAGCACATTGAAGAGGAGCAGGGGTTAATGAAGGCTCCTTCCTTGAGACCGGGGAAGCGGTTTTTCCTGAAGGAGCTGCCTGTCAATGTTTTTAAATGTTTAGTCAGTTAGACCTGCATATTAAAAATATGCATCTGTCCTACCCTGACCAGAGAAAATGACAGTTCCCATTTATAAAACGATTTTCTGTTTTATTAATTATTTTACTGTTACCTAGGTTTACAAAAAAAAACACTTGTTTCCAGAAGGAAAATTATTGCATTTAGCACAGTTGTAATACCTATAATAAACACATACTAGTTACTACAAAATTTACTATGAAAAAAACAGGCACATGCTATTTTTGAAATATGTGAAACTACATAATATGAAACAGGAGTCCTAATTTAAAACAAAAGCAAGAACAAATTCAAAGGCATTTCACTCACATAGAAAAGCAACAAAATAAGTTTTAAGCAATAATATAAATCAAGATTGAAGGTATTTCCACACACTATACCTTGGGGGTGTGTACAGAGAAGGGATTCAGTGAAGCTCCACTGGATCCTTTCTTCTTCGGTATTATTACAGGTGGTGGAGTTATTTGAGGTGTCTAAAAGGAGGGGAAAGACAGACATTCACTGCCATGCTTGGTTTACCACAAGACACAAAAAGTACGATTCTTCCCCCAGTGAAGCCCAATGAGCAAAGCACTTTTTTCCTTCCCTGCTCCCCCCACAGATCTATGTTCATGCAGTGAGGTTACTATAGCAACAATACCACAGACTCACTAGAAAACCAGAATATTGAATCCACCCCTCATCAATTTTTTCTCTTTAAAACTTAACATACTTCTCCCTTACCCTTCCAGAATATTACATTTAAAAACTGTCAAGCTCGAACTACACAGTGTAGGTGTAAGTCATTTTAATCAAGGGTCACTTAGAAAGAAGCACATCTCTAAATGAGAGCTTAGTCTTGCTGTGAAACAGCCCAGTTGCAAATTCCAGTACAGATGAACCTGTCTGAGTTCTATCAGGGACAGCTCACTGACTCTTCCCTCAACCCCACTCGGAATTCAAGACGAGGATCTCACGCCTGATTGTGCAGACTGACAGGCTTCAATCCATTTCGGGAACATACACGGCAGCAACAGAGCGCGAGCAGTGTGCCTTCCCAGAACTGACTCGTGTGGATTCCTACTACTTCAAACACAGCCCCACGCGGCCCAATCTACACAATCACAGAGCCTAGAGTAGCTAGAAACTACTCACCTAAAATGGTGAGAAGAAACCAATTTGAAGGGCTTTGTTTTGGTTTGGGGGTTTGTTTGTTTTCTTTTGTTTTGTTTTTTGGTGGTGGTGTTGTCACTGAATTTTCTGTTTTGCATTCTAGCAACAGTCTGTTTTGTAAAATTACTGAATTGTTTCTTCAGCCCATGTCTCCTGAATATTTGACAACTCCTGGAGATTCACTTACCTCAGTGTTCAAATCCTGTAGAATATCACCTAGCAGATCATCCTTGGACAAGTCAACAGCTTTCTGGAAATTATAAAGGCAGGGAGAATGAGAAAGCCCTGCCCTTCATATTTTCACCCGGACCCCATGTCAGTGGAAGGAAGAACCCAGCCAGTCAGTCCTTGCCTCTTCACCCCTAACTCTGACGGCTCCTCTACTACTCACAGATCTTAACCACCACGGGCCTAAACATAACTCCTACACCCCGAGCCCCCGCCCTCAATTTTCAGCTTCATTCCATAATCCTCCTGCTAATCACCAAAATAAACACACTCACTGTCAGTGCAGCTTTCTGGTTCAGTTTTCTCTTCTATCTCCAAGCCACAACCACTGAGGTGCCTCAATTCACCTAGAAATCTACATCCAACTTAGTGACTGAGATTGGGAAAACATTACTCAAATATCTGAGTTCAAACATATTGGGACTTCCCTGGCAGTCCAGTGGTTAGGACTCAGCACTTTCACTGCCGTAGGTCCGGGTTCAATCCCTGGTCAGGGAACAAAGATCCCACAAGCCACGTGGCGCGGCCAAAAAAAATTAAAAATAAAATAAAATAAAATAAAATAAAAAATAAAAGCAACATTAAAAAAACATATTGACGGGCTTCCCTGGTGGCGCAGTGGTTGAGAATCTGCCTGCCAATGCAGGGGACACGGGTTCGAGCCCTGGTCTGGGAAGATCCCACATGCCACGGAGCGACTAGGCCCGTGAGCCACAACTACTGAGCCTGCGCGTCTGGAGCCCGTGCTCCGCAACAAGAGAGGCCGCGATAGTGAGAGGCCCGCGCACCGCGATGAAGAATGGCACCCGCTTGCCGCAACTGGAGAAAGCCCTCGCACAGAAACGAAGACCCAACACAGCTAAAAAATAAATAAATAAATAAATTAATTAATTAAAAAAAAAAAAAAAAACATATTGACCACCTATTAACTGTATAATCAAACATTAAATATAATCAAAGATCAAAGACCAAGCTCATCTAGAACCAGGGGATTAGCCTAGCAGCCTTCATAAGATCATCTGTTTAGAGCTACAGGGAATCTGACAGGAAAGGTGAACTATGAAGAAACAGGACTCTTCGCTTCACAAAGGAAGAGGCAAATATAAGAAAACCATGAGACTCACATCTGCGGTTTTCCTCCCAGCACTGGCAATGAACATTGACTTGATATTGTTCGGTTTTGTCACCACGGCCTTCTTGACATTCCTCTTGTCTTTGTTGCATGCTTTATCATTTTTTCCTGTGGGAAGAAAATTTATTTAGAAACACGCACCAGCAAAAATCAAAATGGAAAACCAAAAGCCCAGTCACCTGCCCTCTGTATATGAGACTGTGACAAGAAAAATGTTAAAAATTCAAAATACAAAACTATGAGACTTTATGCAAGGTACACAGGAAAGAATCTTTAAAATGAGCTGAATTCAGGACAACCTGACTAAATGTTACTACAGAAACTGATGAAATGCCAGTCAAATATCAGGATGAGTTAAGTGGGACTGTTTAATTGCTACTGTTAATGTAAATAAAAAGCTTTTTAAAAGGTGGGTGGTTTTTTTTTTCCCCATGGAAATAAAAAGATCAAGCTCATCTGGTACCAGGGGATTAGGCTTGCAGTCTTCATGAGATCATTTTAGTGTGATACTGACTCTGACAGGAAAACTGAACTACGAAAAAACAAGATCACCAGTTACGATACTGTAGCATCCTCGTTTCCATTTTATGAGGAACGCATGTCCTAGCAACACTAAACAGCACGGAGACATTTGTTCCATAAAGAACAACTTGTGCCATATGTTTTCTCTTCCGGGCAAGTGGAAACCACCTGCAAACTCCTCTACTACTGTCAATTTTACTCTCACTTTCTGACTCATCCCAGAGCAGCCTCCACCTACAAAAGACCTAGAATGAATAGTTAACATAGTGTGGTAGTGGCATATGAATACACAGACCAGATGAAACAGAATATGGAGTCTAGATAAAGACCAAATTACTTATGGAAATTTAGCATAAAACAAAGGTGACATCTCATATTACTGGGGAAAAGATGGACTTTTTAATAATTAGCGTTGGCTACCCATTTGTAAAGAAGTAAATCAGTATAAACACCAAGCAGGTCACAGGGCAAAATTTTAAAAATGAAATTATACAAGTACTTTAATAAAAAAGGCGAATTCCTTGTAACCTGGGTGTGGGGAAAGTCTTTCTATCTATGATTCAAAATCCATCTGCAAGAAAAAAAAAAGGATCGATAGATGCAATTATATCAGAAACAGGGTTAAAGACAAAACAGAAGAAAATTTTTGCAATATGTTTTGCAGAGAAAAAACCAATTTCACTGATATTAAAAAAAAAAGGCCAATGGAATTCCCTGGCAGTCCATTGGTTAAGACTCCACGCTTCCACTGCAGGGACCCAGGTTCGATCCCCTGGTCAGGGAACTAAGATCCCACAAACCGCGTTATATGGCCAGAAAAAAAAAAAAGGCCAAAAACCCAAAGAGAATGTGGGCAATAAATACTAACATATGGTTCACATTAAAAAAATATATAGGGCTTCTCTGGTGGCGCAGTGGTTAAGAATCTGCCTGCCAATGCAGGGGACTCGGGTTTGAGCCCTGGTCCAGGAATATCCCACATGCCGCGGAGCAACTAAGCCCATGCACCACAACTACTGAGCCTGTGCTCTAGAGCCCACATGTCACAACTACTGAGCCTGCGCTCTAGAGCCCGAGAGCCACAACTACTGAAGCCTGCGTGCCTAGAGCCCGTGCTACACAAAAAGAGAAGCCACCACAATGAGAAGCCCACGCATTGCAACGAAGAGTAGCCCCCGCTCGCTGCAACTAGAGAAAAGCCCGCGTGCAGCAACGAAGACCCAACGCAGCCAGAAAAATGAAATAAAAAATATATATAAACAGCTATTAAGTTGTATGAAAAGATACCCAACTTCATGCGTAAAAGAAATGCAGATGAAAACCACACCAAGATGTTATTCCTTGCATATTAGAGTGGCAAAAATTCGAAAGCTTGACAACACATTCTCACCACATTCTGTTGGTGAGGCCATGGTGTCCAGATGGACGCTCATGTTGTTCATGGGAGTGTAAAATGGGACAACTCCAATGGAGAAGAATTTGGCAATATCTCATGAAACTTCATGTGCATGTACTCTCTGAGCCAGCAATCCCACCTCTAGGAATTTTCCCTGAGGAAAATACCATATGCACAGTTATTCAATGTGGTATTATCTGCAAGAGCTAATTACTGAAAATCTAAATGTTCATTCAAGAAAACCACATGAATAAACCATGGTACATCCATACAATGGAATACTATGCAGCTATATAGAAATGATCAAGAAAGAAAGAAAGCCCTCTATGTGCTGATATGCAGTGATTTTCAGGATATCTTTTTTTTTAACATTTCAGAATTTTAATTTTTTCTGCATTATCAATACAGTTTTATTTCTTTTTTGTTTTCCTTTTTTAATTGAAGTATAGTTGATTTAGGATATCTTCTTAACTGAAAAAATGCCAAGTACAAAAGTATCTATAGAAAATATCCTTTGTGTAAGAAAGAAAAGGAAATAAAAATACATACACGTAATTCCATTCCTCGGCATATGCCCAAAAGAATTAAAAACAAGTGTTCAAACAAAAACTGGTACACAAAAGTTCACAGCAGCACTGGTCACAATAACCAAAAGATGGAAACAACCCAAATGCACTACAACTAATAAATGAATAAACAAAATGTGGTCTATCCTTGCAATCGAATAGTATTCAGCCCTAAAAATGAATGAAGTACTGATTCATGCTACAACATGAACGAACCTTGAAAACACTATGCTAAATGAAACAGGTCAGACACAAATGTTCACATAATTGCATGATTCCAACTATATGAAATGTTCAAAATAGGAAATCCAGAGACAGAAAGCGATTAGCAGTTGCCAGGGGCTGAGGGAAGGAAGACTGGGGAATGACTGCTTAATGGGTATGGGTTTCCATCTGGGGTGAAAGAATGTTCTGCAACTAGATAATGGTCATGGTTGCAAACACCGTTAATGCACTAAATGTCACAGATGATAAATTTTCTGTTATGTACTTTTCATGTGCCTAAGACTATGAAAAGATTTGTAGCACATTTGTGAAAAACATAAGACAGGGGAATTTAATTTTTTAAAGAGATCATTTGGAGCAGTTTGAAAAGAGAATATAGGCAATGGTCAAAATATTTAGTAAACAAAATTCAGGTCCTAATAAAGAGTATCAAAAGAGAAGGTCAATAGAGGTTTGACTAGCAAGGAAGGCTTCACTAAGGGTCTTTAATCTCACCATTGTAGGTTAGCAGGAATTAGATAGGACAACAGGAAACAGAGAAAGAACAGGAGTCAACATTTGAGATGAAATTCTTCCACAATTTTAGGGCTTCTGTTTTGTTTCTGTTTTTTTTCTTTCTTTCTTTCCGGTTTTTTTTGTTTTTTGGCCGCGCCACGCAACATGCGGGATCTTAGATCTTAGTTCCCCAAGTAGGGATCGAACCCAGGCCCCCTGCAATGGAAGCGTGGAGTCTTGACAACTGGACCGCCAGGGAAGTCCCCAATTTGATTTGTTTTATTCGTTTTCCCACTGATTTTTCTTCATTGGGATTTAGTTGATGTTTTTCTGTCTCTGTTTGAAAACAACATGCCAGGGACTGGATCTACACCAAAAAGAGTTGACCTTTTACTCCCAGGCAAAACTCTACGATTTCTTCTAAGTGTTTAAAGTGGATTGCGGAATTCCATTTCCGTTCTGAAGATCTTGGGACCTTATTGGGCAACTTGGGAAGGACACTGAAACAGCAGCGACTTGTGGGTGAATGGTGACAAAGCATGGAATAGATTTCTAAGACTAGTTCTCCTTCAGAATGTCAAGTCATTCTCTCCACTGACGTATTAGTGGGAAACGATAACATAATGATTACAGAAACAGAGATGGTTCATTTATTCAATAAATGCTGCACATTTTCTTTGCACTTGCTATTGTGATCAGCATTGAGATGATGAGGACGTGGGTCCTTTCCTCGAAAACCTCCCTGTCCAGTCCAATCTCCTAATTTACAGCTGACAAAACTAATGTCCAGATAGGTGATGGGACTCATTCAAGATGATATAATTAACAACAACGCCAGAAACTAACACAAACCTCCTCACTTCAGGGAGGTGAAAAATCACATGGGCTCACTTCATCCTCTTCTTCATGGACTCATAAAAAGTAGGAATAACACAATTAGCCACACTACTATCTAACGGTCAGTACCAGTGTGTAGCGTTCCTACATGACACAGGTTGGCAGAAACCAGGAAGATTATCCACATAATTTAACTAATGAATGAACGAATGACATCCCACATGAAAAAAAAACATATACAACCTTATTTTTTTGTAAAAGGGAACACAGGAAGGATAATTAGAAACTAATAAAAATGGTTACCTATGGAGACGGGGAGAAATGAAGTAGAAAGCATAGAGGTGAGAGTAAAAGTTATCTAGTCTATTTCTTGAATATCATTTTGATTTTTAAGCCATAAGTGTTTTACAATAGTCAAAAACTAAAATTAAAACAAAAGGGAAAAAAAGGATATTTTTAAAGCCTAAATTCAAATACAAGCAAAAACAAATGAACCTGTGTAGTAAACTGATACTACAGCACACAGAAAAAAATTACTTCATATAGCTTCTAAACACAATACCGTCACCATACACCCTCAGTAGGGTATATGCCAAGAACAAATAAAACTGCAAAGAGGACTTCCCTGGTGGTCCAGTGGTTAAGACTCCATGATTCTACTGCAGGGGGCACGGGTTCGATCCCTGGTGGGAGAAGTTCCCCATACCGTGCAGTGTGGCCAAAAAAAAATTTTAAAAACTGCAAAGAAATTGTAAACTTTACTTAGAAGTGTTGTTGCTAGAGGTATGGGTTTAGTAATTCTAAAATTCCCAAAATTATCCTGAGTATATTTTAGAAGACAAGGGTTTTCACTGAGGGTGAAGCTAAATACAAATATAGATTGGGAAAATGAAGCACCCTGTGGTTTTACACTTGAATCGAATGTATCAGTATGAATTCACAGCATACATGTATAATCTCCTAGCTCTGTTCACTCAAAGGGCCTAGAAACCATTACATCCCAGTAGCAACGAGCACATCCCTCCCCCAGATCTGCTACCATTCTCCACTAAAAGGAACCATGATTCTTGGGAGAAATGGTTGATTCCAGGTCTAGGACAGGAATCACCCAAGGAGAACCTGGAACATCTTGTTGGCCCAGAAAGCAAAGAAATGCTCAAAGACTGATGAGACCATCTCAAAAGGACAGAAGAGCCAACTCAAAGGGTCTCCCACTGCCAAATTTGTGGTAATTTGCACATCAAACAGAAAAAAGATGATAATGGATACTGAACTGTAACAGCACTTTTATTTAAATCCATGAGTTTGAAACGCTAATTTAAAAAAGGAGAGTAAGGGGAATTCCCTGGCAGTCCAGTAGTTAGGACTCAGCGCTCTCACTGCCGGGCCGGGTTCAATCACTGGTTGGGGAACTAAGATCCCGCAAGCTGCACAGCGTGGCCAAAAAAAAAAAAAAAAAATGGGTAAGGATCATCAGTAGAGGCTGAAAGCACTGGGTAAAAGTTGGTGGGGAAAAAGGGATATACACACACTGTCTCAAATTATCACCCCTATTTCCATTAATTACAAAGGTGGAAAGGTAGCTTCACAAGGAAGAGATCTGACAAACATCATCTTAAAGCAAGAGATCAAACTTCTTATCACCAGTAATGGGACAAACTGACCTTATGTGTCCCTGATATGAGTGGCAAGGACACAAGTTCATCTAAATTTCATTTTTGTCAAAATATTTAACCTGACTCTAAGCACAAAAAAACAATCATGCAAATCCCAGGTTGTGGGACATTCAACAAAACAACCAGCCTGGTCTTTTTTTTTTTTTTTAATTTTATTTTTGGCCGCACAACATGGCTTCCCAGGATCTTAGTTCCCGGACCAGGGATCAAACCCACACCCTCGGCAGTGAAAGCACAGAGTCCTAACCACTGGACCCCCAGGGAATTCCCTGGTCCCTTTAAAAATGTCAATGTCATGAAAGACATTGGGCCAGAGGGGGAGGAAGGAGGGATGGTGCTGCTCTACACTAAATAAGACTAAAGAGACATGAAAAGCCAAGTGGACACTGCATTTTTAAAAACAGTTATAAAAGACATTATTGGGCTAAATGGGGAAATCTTAATATGGACAAAATCTTAGATAATATCCTGAGAATGGTACTGTGACTAAAACGACAAGAACCCTTGTTCTTAGGAGATCACCGCTGAAGCATGTCTACAACTTACTTTCAATAAATTCACCAAAAACAAAGTCTGCATGTATGTGTCTGGGAAAGGAGAAGAGGGACAAAGTAAACAAATGTCGTAAAATGTTAATAATCTACAAATTAAGATGCAGACTTTCTGAAAAGGGTAAGAGAGCACAGATTTTAGGCTTTGTGGTCACACACGTCTCTTAAGCTGTTGCATATTCTTCTTTGAATTCTTCTTTTCTTTTTTTACACTCTTTAAAAATGTAAAAGCCATTCTTAGCTTGAGGGCTATATAGTAACAGGTATGATTTCCTTCTGGGGTAATGAAATTGATTGTGGTGATGGCTGTACTACTGTAACTATACTGAAAGCCACTGAAATGTTCACTTTAAATAGGGGAATTGTATGGTATGTTAATTATGTCTCAATAAAGCTGTTCAAAAATAAACTGGCCGTAAGTGGGCCATAAACAAACTGGCCGTAAGTGGGCCACAGAGTGCTGACCAGTGATCTACCACTTGGTAGTAATAACGAACTAAACCAAAAAAACAAATACTGAAGGGAATTTTCCCCTCTCATTTTACAGGAACTAAATCAGGCTTGTTTACTCAAAAAAATTTTTTTGCCAATGATTGTGTAGCTAAGAAGATATGACACATACATTCATATCATTTTAAACTTCAATTAAACAAAGCAAGTCGACAAAAGTTCTAAACCTTGTTATTGTACTGTACTTCTATCAAAGAGCTAAAATTCTAAGTATGTCACTTCAGTAGGAATGAAAAGACATCAATTCTTACAGCCCTCAAAATTAGCAAGTCTAAAATGACCACAGGACTAAAAGTTCCAAAATAAGTAAGACTAAACTCTTTGGATAACAGAGACATGATACCTCATTTCCTGGTTGTTTACGTTTTTTGCGTTTAATTTTCTACATAACTACGCTTCTTGCAACATTAGAACATTTTCTATACTGAAGAACAATTGTGGTAGGTCCTTTTTCCTTAAAGAAACTGTGCCAAAGTACCAAGTCATCTGAAATTTTAGACAATTCTGTATATCTCAAAATGCAGATACCTTTCTCATGGGAATCAAGGGCATGATCTTCAAGGTCATCATCAAAAATCTCTCGGCCATCCTCCACATAGCCAATACCATCTGCAGGAACAAAATTTAATATCAGGATCAAATTTCTAAAATTGGCCAATAATATTTTAGCCATGACAAAAAGATTTAAAAAAACCCTTTTATACCCACTCAGAGGTTCTCCTGGCCCAGGCCATTTTTAAGTGCAGCAGAATCCTGTTCAACCAGAAGTCGGATGAAACACAGCACCAACACAGGTTTTCTGAGTCAAAACCAAAGCATATACAGTTGACCCTTGAACAACTTGGGGTTAATGCACACATAACTTACAGTCAGCCATCAGTATCCACAGTTCTTCCAAATCTGCGGATTCAGCCAACCACGGACCATGTAGTACTGTAGTATTTACTACTGAAAAATATCACATACAAGTGGACCCAAGCAGTTCAAACCCATACTGTTCAAGGATCAACTGTATACTATGCCTATTTGGGTGAACTAAGGTAATAATTTGGCCCATAGGATCAAAGTTTGCCACAATAGGATGCTTTACAGTACTTCTACTCTACCAGAAGAATAAAAAGTAAAAGAATCAAGATCACCAGAAGTCGGGCTTCCCTGGTGGTGCAGTGGTTAAGAATCCGCCTGCCAATGCAGGAGACACGAGTTCGATCTCTGGTCTGGGAAGATCCCACATGCCGCAGAGCAACTAAGACCGTGTGCCACAACTACTGAGCCTGGAAAGCTGGCAATATAGCTGAGTTCAATTACAGAAGTAGGAACAAAAATACAGTGGCAGGCACGGTCTACACCCCCCTCCCTCTGCTCCGCGGTCAGCACTCACACGCCCAAGGAGTCAAATCCCACAAACAGGAACCATCGAGCTTTCCACAAGGGCTGTAAGAACATGGGGACCAGCCTCTGCCCGGAGCCCCTGCCGAAGTTACTCTTCACGAGTACAGTCTCCTGTAATCCTCACAGCCATTCTGTGAGATAGAGTTTTCCTACACCCCATCCCATGGGGATAGCCCACAGGTTCCTTCCAATTCCTACAGTCATTTCCTGGAGGATTTATACTATAGCCTGAGGTATGTGCCTGGCTTCTCCCAAATGTCCCTCAATAAATTTCCTATTGTTCTGCTTTCACACCCTCAAATCATGCATTTGAGGAAAACCCAAACCAAAGGTATGACCTTAAGTTAGCGCCTTACATCTGCCCAAGCAAAGCAGCAACTCCACTGAGTGAGAAGCTACGAAAAGCAACTGATACAGTGCCTGGCAGGCGGTTTCTTCCCACATACCATCATCCACGATCCAGTCGTCATCCTGGCGGGCCTGGACCAGCTTCGAGTACTGTTCCTCATCAACTTCTTCATAAACACTTGTGAAGTCCTCTACCTGCCATCATACAAGTTTGAGAAAGCTTCAAGTGGAGTGAAAGTGTTAAACAATTCTGATGAAAAAATTGTCAAATTCAAAGTGGAATGGCAGCCTGAAGGAGTAGCTGCAACCAAATCATGAGTTCTGACATTCAACACCACTGCAGGATTTTCCTTAAATAGACATCAATTAACTTAGTATTCCTTTTAGGTGGGTGTTAACATAAGATATTAAATGATTCCATTAGCATAATACACTTGTCACACCAGCAATTACTCATCTACTTCATAAAAAACAAACTGAATTATAGCCAATTCTTCATTAGCTGCTTTGGGGATTAGTCACTTGTAATTTTGAGACTGGTTTCTCCTGTACTTGGCAAACCTGTAAGACATGCCACCTCCCTCTCCACTAGCTGATGGTGCCCCACAAATAGATAATAATCTTAATAACTGTTCAACCAACCAAATGTAATTCAAATGGAAAATCTCCCCCATCCACCCCCCTCCAAAAATCAGCAAAACACACACTATATTCTACGGGTACACTAGAAATGGTTTTTGAGTGATCCCTATTTGTATTACCATTGATTCCCCACCATTTTCAGGTCTTAAAAACTGAGGGCAAGTGCGGAGAGAATGGCAAGGCCTGCAATCACACGGGCTGCCCGACCGCCAGAAGGCCAGAACACCACAAACTACTGGCATGAACAGAGCAGACCACCTCAGCACAGTTAGAGCAACAGACAGCATAGATGCACACCACTGCAGTGAGAATTTGGTGGGCTCCCATCTCCCAGATGAGAATTTGGTGGGCTTGTCAGCAAGAACTTAAAGATACCTCGTTAAAAACTCCCCCTTCTCTTGAGAGTTCTGCCTTTTCAAGTGGGGACTGGAGGAAATGACCAACTCCATCTGAAGAGCTAAGACTCTAGGAAAAAACACCTGGACACAGAGCTTTGAGAGCCTTGATGGGTAGAGTTGACTGGATTTCTGCCACACCTACTGGGCTTATAGTAATTACAGGATTAAGCTTAGTTTTTACCTCCGGTTTAATCTACTCGACAGGGATCACTGGCAAATACTGATCTGGCCTTTGATCATTTGGTGACAGAAATTACCTGCCCTACCAAATTAAGTTTTTTGACAACCCAAACACAAACTAGTCTAATTAAAATGACTATACTGACCAACTTTCTTTTTGAGGGGAGAGGGAACTGGCAAGGTTAGCTTTGTTGGCTTAAGTCTATTATGCGTACTGTGTCTCTCGTTTAAGCAACTCATTTATATACTATCAAATGACACCGGAAAACTATTTTTAAAAATCATTTTGAGTTAAAAAGTCATTTTGACTCAATCTCTAAAAACATTGCTACTGCTCAGCTTGAACTCTTAGAGCCATGCCATTAACATCAGTGATTAATGGGAAATCAGTCACATTGTGTCAACATCTGAAATGCCCCACAGAACTCCTTTATAGAAGTACCTACATTAAAAATGCTTTACTCTTGCTTTATTGTAATCCTTTTAGCAACCCTTTATGATCTGGTTGACTCCCTTAACTTGAATGAATGGTGCCAAACGACAAAAATCCTCTTCTACTTGCTTACTAGCCCAATACAGAATAGGCCATGGCTAAACAGGCACATTCTGAAGCCAGGCTGCCTGGGTTCCAATCAAGGCTCTGCCACTGTGACCTCAGATACCTCCCATGCGAAATGCTGTTAATCATAGTATCTAACTTTATACGGTATTGGAAGGATTAAATAAATGAACATATTTGTAAAAGCACTTAGAACAGTGTTAGCTGAAAAACTGCATTAGTTGCTATTGTTGTTGTTGTTGCTATTATTATTTTCTCATATTAATCACTTTCCAGCCCTGAGGCAGTTAAGATCCTCAGGGAGTGCCCTCAATGTGAAGTTAGACAATGTTGTGCAGATGGTAGCCACTCTGCTTTTCTACCTGCAGGGCATCGACAGTGGGTAGAGGAAAAGAGCCAAAAGGGCATCACATTCAATCCTACACGCAGGACACAGCAGAGGGAAGGTCCAAGTCCCTACCGCGCTCCCCTTGCATATGAGATTAGGAACAACAATTCTCTCCAAGGAGCAGCAGTGCTCGGCTAGACTGCTCAATACCTTATGAGTAAAGTAAAAGCATCTCTAAGTTCCCTCAACGAAGCCATGGAACTTAGCAGAGATGCAGTGTGCTTACTAATTTTAAAAGCATCTGTAAGGTGCCTCATGGGAACTTTGAGTTGAGTAGTCTCCCATAACCTGTAAATCTACCTCATGCCCATATGTTTGATATTAAGAAATTACTATTACAAGAAGCTTGAAATATATGCATATTTCTAATCAGTGACAAAGGTGACGTAAGATTATCTACAGGCTATGAATTAGATGAAGCACAGGAGAAAAAGCCCAGAAAAATGGTTACTTACTTCATATTTATACTTCTCACCAGCTTTAGCCCTTTTCAGTCTTTCCAGAGCTTCCTGTCGCCCTTTCTTTGATTTCTTCTCTCTCCGGGATCGAGAACCTACAAAACTCCCTGAATCTGACACAGCTGAAAAGAAGCCAAATTTACATGAGATGTACAAAATTGTCAGCCATCTTCCCTCAAAAACAAAGCAACAGTTTTTAGCCAATAGTAATATACAACTTTAATGTTATACAAATGGATTCTTTTTATAATGGAAATAATTCACAAGCTCAGGGCTGAATCTGCAGCTCCTGTGGCTCTTCAGAAATTTCCAGCTGAAGCAACTGTTATTTTTTTCCTCCAAAAAGAGAAAAATTCCAAATTCAACTGATATCCCCTGGAGACACTAAAGAGAGATCAGCCGTTAGTCCACAACCTTTCCCAGGGAAATGGCAGGCCGTTAAGTGGTTATAAAAGGGACAATTCATTTTGTATTCTGTTAATCAACATTTGAAAGGCTTTGAGGAGCACCTGCTCTTTGCAAAGTACCAGGCGCTCTGAGAGACACAAAGAAAGACAGGGCCCACAGACTCACAGAATTTACAATCTGACCTGGGAGATACCTGGCAGACCTCGGAGATACTGCGGGTTCAGTTCCAGACCAAGACCCATAAAGTGAATATCGCAATAAAGTTAGTCACACGAATTTTTTTTTTTTGGTTTCCCAGGGCATATAAGGGTTATGTTTGTACTATACTGTAGTCTATTAAATATTCAAAAGCATTATGTCTTTAAAAATACTTTATTGGTAAAACCGCTAACCATCATCTGAGCCTTCAGTGAGTTGTAGTAACATCCAAGATCCCTGATTACAGATCACCATAACAAATATAATAATGAAAAATTTGAAATGTGAGAATTACCAAAATAATGTGAACACAGGGACATGAAGTAATAAGCAAAGGCTGTTGGGAAAATGGCGCCAACAGACTTGCCCGATGCAGGGATGCCACAATCTTCAATTTGTAAAAAAAAAAAAAAAAAAATGCAGTATCTGTGAAGCACAATAAAGCGAGATATGCCTGTAAGTAGCAACTAACTCTAAAACAATTTTTAGAAGTAACACGTGCCCTAACAGAGGTACAGATAAAGTGTCTGGAATTCCAAAGGAAGGATAAATTGGGGGTTGGGAGAATTTAACAAAGGTGGCTCTGAGGAGATTCTTGATTCCACCACTGATTTCCAGGCCTCATGCAGTTGGTTACGACATGAGAGGATGAGGTGAAAGATTACAAAGATTAAAATCTGTTTTGTGGAAAATTACTGAAGTACCAGAGAGCCTCAGTGGTCAGTCATTCAACTTCTGAATTACTCACACTTTGGGTCATCATAAACTGACCACCTCACACACGTACTGAAAAGATTTCATCCACAGAATGAAGACTTTCATATGCCAGCTGATGAATACCCAAGCCAAGCAAGACAGTGCCGCCTGCCAGCGATGAGTTGAGGCTCAGCACGACTGCCACCTACGTCTGTGAAATTGAGTACTGTATTGTATTTGGTGCTAATTATTTTATAAAAAGTAGTAAGCACAGAAAAGGAGAAGTATTGATAACAGGCATCCTAAAAGCTCCAACCCCCCTGGAACATTCATAACAACATTCAGCTGTTTGACTAAGCGTTTGAAATAGAAGACGCAATTTACAGAACATGTACCAAGTGCTGGCAATAAACTGTTGAAAACTGTATCTTAAAGGTGAGGCATAATTAGAGATATTTTTTTTTCTAGCTTTCTGGAAATGGAATCTCTCTTTATAACATCTCAGCCTATTGTCTGACTTTCACATTTGACTTTTAAATCCATTTTCAGAAAGGCATTAAAGAATGCAGGTACTTAATGATGACAGCCACAAAATCTTGGGTGTCACTCAAATGATTTCAAAAAATCGTGAGCAGGCCTACACGAAAAGGTTTTGGAGATTATGGAACATGACCACTGAGAGTGAAAAGGTGGCCTCAGTGTATTCCCTTCAAGACTCCCTTGACTCCTTTGTCAGGTTATCCTGACAAAATCCATAGGTTTTCAAAAAGACTTATTCCACAGGCAACGATGTGCCACTCTAAGGGTTTGGGGTACAATTACAAATAGGACAGAGTTGCCGGTCCTCAAGGGGCTCCCAGTCAAGGAAAGCAAAAAGACCTGAGGCTCCCACCATCATATAAAGATGGTGCCATATAAGAGATAGGAAGCCAGTATTGAGGAAATGTAGAAAAGAGAGCCATTAATTTTGCCTGGGAAATCAGACAAGGCTTCACAGGGGAGGTTTCCAACACAGAAAGAGTAGAATTTCACTATCAGAGTACAGGGTAACAAGGGGCACAAGCAAAGGAAAAGGCATGAGCCAAATTACAAAGGGATGAAAATGCAAGGTGTATTCAGAAACCAAGAGGAAGTCAATGTGGAAGGTAAGCTGGACATGAGAGCGTAGAATGAGTGGGAGAACAGGAGATTAGGAAGAAGCGACACAACCAGGCTCTGCCACTTACTGGGTGACATGAGACAACTGGGTGACATGAGACAACCAGTTAACCTCTCTGAGCTACAGTGGCCAGGTGTCTTGTTGTTTTTTAAGCTGCCCAGCATCAGAATCTGTGAAGTCCCCCCTCCCTTATGCCCTTGCAGCTAGGGCATGTGCATATAAA
Organism: Balaenoptera borealis; assembly: GCF_965194805.1. Lineage (NCBI taxonomy): Eukaryota > Metazoa > Chordata > Mammalia > Artiodactyla > Balaenopteridae > Balaenoptera > Balaenoptera borealis. The sequence continues at coordinate 21,385,442 of NC_138881.1, read as the reverse complement.
ATAGGCCCTCCAATTATGAACACCTGCTCAGACTTTAACTCAGAAGCTAGTGTGACAAGGAAAGGGAGACGGTTAATGGAAGATTCTAGAAGTATCAACAGCTACAGGAGGATTGAGTACCTGGAACAACAGTGCCAGCAATGTCCCAAGGTACTTGCAGGCTCTAACTTGAAGTACTTGGCCATGGTTGGCAACAACCTCCTCAATGGACCAGTTTTGTGGCATGATTTTAACCACTGTTCCTAGCTAAGCTGCCCCCCGACTGGCTCCCCGGAGTTTGTGAACATCACAATATCCTTCAGATAAATTCCTTTACGGTTTAAATCAACTAGAGTTGGTTCCTGTAGCCTACACCTAAGGACTCTAATGCAGAGCCTCAGGGTCCTCATATGTGAAATGGGGATAATCATGTCTGCTTCATAAAGTTGTTAAGGATTAAATGAAGATGCTTGGCTTACTTTGTACTCAGCAATACAAGAGCTCACTTAATGTGTGTGTGTGTGTGTGTGTGTGTGTGTGTGTGTGTGTGTGTGTGTGTGTGTGTGTGTGTGTGTGTGTGTGTACAGATGCAGGGTAGTCACACACACATATGCCAACACCCCACACTTCGCACTAACATGGTCTAGCTTCTAGAAAACAAAAATAAAGCAAAGCCGTTTTCTCAGGGAAGCCCCAATATAGCACTGCATATAATTACATGTTTACCATCTCAACTCCATGAAGACAAAAACCATGTCCAGCTTACCTACCACTGTTAACACCAGAGCCTGATAGAATGCCTATACCTCGTAGGTGCATAATGAATATTTGCTGAATGAACCACTGTACCTGCTTTTTTTAATCATTAAACTCTCCCCGATCCATTTCCATATACAGTAACAGCTAGTTATAGACCTTTCAACTTTTCACAGCCACCCCATCTTCTAATACTTAAGCAGAAAAAAGGCCTAAATTTTCCTTTATGGAATACGTCTCCAATGCTTCAAGTAGGTAAGTTAGCAAAAAAAAAAGAATAAGCATGAAAAAAATCCAGTTACCAAAGTTTAAATATTTGGTTCAAAATTACCATCTGGAGTACCCCCACCATCCCCCAAGGCAGACACACACAAGGCTGCAACAGTCTTTCAGGTAACAATCTTTCCAAGTTGGCTGGAAAGGAAAAATTCCAGTCACAAGTCCCCAGCCACTAATCAACACCATGACTTAAGAGGGATCTCAAGATTGCACGATGTCCTCCAAAGAGTGATTTCTTGATGTTCACGGAGAACGTAGTTTTTAGGGTGAAGAAAGGGCTTAGTGACATATCACTGATGGAGGGCTGCAAAGACTGTTCACATACTCACATCCCACATCCCATTTGTAATTCAGGCTAGTCGGCTCTCCAAAACAAATTGTCTTAAAAAGCGAAAGGCTAGAAGAACAAATTGAAATCTGTGACTCACCACTAGGTGAATGCAAAGGAAGCTGATTAGGAAGCAAGTTCTCATTAATGGTGATGTATTTGAGTGACAGGAGATGTGATGCTTGAGCTGAGAGAGTGAAGCACCTAATTTTAAGTTGGAAGTTCACTGAAGTGAAGTCACACTTTAGTTGCACACTGCTCAAAACTCAGAAATCAGACAAATCCATTTGCATTTTTGTATTCTATTTTTGGAAATAGAATATTACCACTGAAAACGGAGTAATATACAAGGCATCCGAAATGCTGCTGAACTGATACTTTTTTTTTAGAAGCTTCACCTGAGATGACTAGACTGTGAACACTATTTCTGTGCGGCACTTGAAGAACTTTACATAGAACTTGAAAAAAAAATTGTTAATGCATAAAGTAGAAACCCATTACCTACAAAGGCAAGACGCGTTTGTATCTTCAGGTGACAGCACTTAGAGCTTTCTTTCCTGCTTAGGTACAATGTGTAACAATCTTCCCAGCAGTTTCTATCAAGGGAAGGGCGCACATCCGTTCCGTCCCAGCCCTCAAGCGGACACATGGGGCGGGAGCAATGAAATACTTTCGGCCAATACTGTGCCCCACCAGGGCCAGTCTCATGAAGGTGTGCCCAGCACGTGGGATGAGATTCACCAAAAGAAATAAAAAGAAAGGCAGCCAAGTGCGGAGACCCGCAGTGACAGAGGTGAGGCAGCCTCCCAAACAAAAAGCCCCGCAGGGGGTTGCTCGGGTTTGCCAGGACCCAACAGCCCTGCAAAGACCTGTCCGAGGCCTCATAGGTTCCAGTCCTGGACGTCCGAGGTCCGCGCCCAAAGAGACCCGCGGGTCAACCCGGCCGTGCGCCTCCCTAAGAAAAAAATAAAACAGAGCCCCCACCACCCGCAATCATGCCACAGTCTCCGCACTCCCAACTGGGGACCCCGCGCGCGGGGTCATCTCTCACCGTTCGCCCCCAGCTCGCAGTCATCGCCGTGCACGGGCGCCATGGTCCCGGAGTCTTCCGATTCCGCGCCAACCAGCCCGAAACTGGCGCGGAGGCCGACACAGGCGCCACCCAGAAAACCAATCAGCAGCTCCAGAGGCTGCGGACTTCCGCCCGGAAGGCCACTGACGTGACGCGCCGCGCCGCGCGGCGCCCCGCCCCCGGGCTTCCCGCGGGCGCGCGTTTGGCGCCCCGTGATGACCCCTTAGGGAAAAGAGCGAGCGGCGGGGGAGGCCGTGGAGAGCAGAAAAAGAAAGCGGTCGGGCGCTGGAAAAGAGCCTCCTGGAGACTCGTTGCGCAGGCGCACCCATGCTGATGGGAAAAGACTTGGGCCCCTTGGAGTAGGAGCTTTCTGGTTCTGAGGGTTGATTTTCCGAGAAAAGAGGCGCGGGAGGCAGTAGGGTGGGCGTGGTTGAACGGGTTTCCCAGGAGCCTGGGAAAACGACTGCCTCCTGCTGCGCACTCGGAGTCTTGCCTGATACTTTGCTTCTCTGAGTACGAATACAGTCGCTGTGTGATTTATGGTATTGCAATATATGCACCAAGTTAACCAAAAGGTCAAAAGTACCATCACCAATACGGGGCCTCCCGATGTGGTGCACTTGGAAAAAAGGAACAATATCACCTACATAGTCTTCTTGCAGATAATGTTTAACCTGAATCTAACCATGAAGAAACAATCAGATGTATTCAAAACGTAGAACAATCTATAAAACATCTGGCCTGGACTCCTGCAAAATGTCAATGTTATGTAAGATAAAAAGGGCATTAGATTCTTCTGTTTGGTACAATACGTGCAATGTATGCACCTCATTTATTGTGTTTTTTTTTTCATTTATTGTTTAATAGTAAAACCAGAGACGTCTACATGTATATCTTAACTAGAGAGCACTATTTAAACCAAGAACTTAGAATGAGAATTAACCATCTTTTTGGTTAACTCTTTCTACAATTTGTGTAGAATTAACTTTAACCATTGAGGCCAATACATCTGAACACTTTTCTCAAACCCACTAGTGCACAGGGCTCTTGGTCCCCCCCCACCCCCTGCCCCTCCCCCACTACCCCCATCCAGAACAAAGTTAGATCCATGCCCTCAAGTGATTCAACATGAATTATTGACCAATGGACAAATCTTTTGTGATAATTGAGCCCTGGCTCATAGCATAAACATGCAATGTCATCGTGAATAAAACCTGCCCCCAAAGACAAATAGCTGTACTAATGCTTCAGAATCTTCTAAACCAGCTGCATGAACTAATGCTTGGGGATGGGAAACCAGAATTCTTCTGGGAATTATTAAAGGTATTGGAGCAATTAAGAAAGCATTATGAGTTAGAACATTGATGGTATAGTCAGTCAACAGTGAATTTTAGATTAATCCTTTGTCCGGTGATTCATTTGTAAATATTTTCTCCCATTCTGAAGGTTGTCTTTTCGTCCTGTTTGTAGTTTCCTTTGCTTTGCAAAAGCTTTTAAGTTTCATTAGGTCCCATTTGTTTATTTTTGTTTTTATTTCCATTACTCTAGGAAGTGGATCAAAAATGATCTTGCTGTGATTTATGTCAGAGTGTTCTTCCTATGTTTTCCTCTAACAGTTTTATAGTGTCCAGTCTTACATTTAGGTCTCGAATCCATTTTGAGTTTATTTTTGTGTATGGTGTTAGGGAGTGTTCTAATTTCATTCTTTTACATGTAGCTGTCCAGTTTTCCCAGCACCACTTATTGAAGAGGCTGTCTTTTCTCCATTGTATATCCTTGCCTCCTTTGTCATAGATTAGTTGACCATAGGTGCATGGGTTTATCTCTGGGCTTTCTATCCCGTTCCATTGATCTATATTTCTGTTTTTGTGCCAGTATCATACTGTCTTGATTACTGTAGCTTTGTAGTGTAGCCTGAAGTCAGGGAGTCTGATTTCTCCAGCTCCTTTTTTTCCCCTCAGGACTGCTTTGGCTATTCAGGGTCTTTTGTGTCTCCATACAAATTTTAAGATTTTTTTGTTCTAGTTCTGTAAATAATGCCATTGGTAATTTGAGAGGGATTGCATTGAATCTGTAGATTGCTTTGGGTAGTATAGTCACTTTCACAATATTGATTGTTGTTTGAACACAAACACCTGTTTGTATCATCTTTAATTTCTTTCATCAGTGTCTTATAGTTTTCTGCATACAGGTCTTTTGTCTCCCTAAGTAGGTTTATTCCTAGGTATTTTATTCTTTTTGTTGCAATGGTAAATGGGAGTGTTTCCTTAATTTCTCTTTCAGACTTTTCATCATTAGTGTATAGGAATGCAAGAGATTTCTGTGCATTAATTTTGTATCCTGCAACTTTACCAAAATCATTGATTACCTCTAGTAGTTTTCTGGTGGCATCTTTAGGATTCTCTGTGTATAGTATCATGCCATCTGCAAACAGTGACAGTTTTACTTCTTCTTTTCCAATTTGTATTCCTTTTATTCCTTTATTCGTTTGCAAAAATATTTGCAAATGAATCAACGGACAAAGGATTAATCTCCAAAATATATAAACAGCTCATGCAGCTCAATATTAAAAAACAAACAACCCAATCCAAAAATGGGCAGAAGACCTAAATAGACATTTCTCCAAAGAAGACATACAGATGGCCAAGAAGCACATGAAAGCTGCTCAACATCACTAATTATTAGAGAAATACAAATCAAAACTACAGTGAGGTATTGCCTCACACCAGTTAGAATGGGCATCATCAGAAAATCTACAAGCAACAAATGCTAGAGAGGGTGTGGAGAAAAGGGAACCCTCTTGCACTGTTGGTGGGAGTGTAAATTGATACAGCCACTATGGAGAACAGTATGGACGTTCCTTAAAAAACTTAAAATAGAACTACCATATGACCCAGCAATCCCACTGCTGGGCATATACACAGAGAAAACCATAATTCAAAAAGACACATGCACCCCAATGTTCATTGCAGCACTATTTACAATAGCCAGGTCATGGAAGCAACCTAAATGCCCACTGACAGACAAATGGATAAAGAAGATGTGGTACATATATACAATGGAATATTACTCAGCCATAAAAAGGAACAAAATTGGGTCATTTGTAGAGACCTGGTTGGATCTAAAGACCGTCATACAGAGTGAAGTAAGTCAGAAAGAGAAAAACAAATATCATATATTAACACATATATGTGGACCCTAGTAAAATGGTACAGATGAACCAGTTTGCAGGGCAGAAATAGAGACACAGATGTAGAGAGCAAACGTATGGACACCAAGCAGGGAAAGTGGCGGGGGGGTGGTGGTGGTAGTGGTGGGATGAATTGGGAGATTGGGATTGACATATATACACTAATATGTATAAAATGGATAACTAATAAGAACCTGCTGTATACAAAAATAAAGTTCCAAAAAAAGTGAATTTTAGGAGAGGATGGCAGCATGAGGGTTTCTTAATTTACATATGACCAGTGTTCTAGAAAGTTTAGAGCAGTGGTTCTCAACTTTAGTTGCAAATTAGAATCATCTGAGCAGTTTTTCAAAGTTCTAACGCCCCCTGGACCTATTAAATCAGAATTTCTGAGGATGGGATTCCAATGTGCAGCCAAAGTTGAAAACAAGTGGTCTAGACAAGGCGTTGCTAAACCTTTTAGAGTCATCAGCAGGATGGCTAACCTGGACATAAATATCCAGTTGAACAATTATGTGGTCACACATACCTGGACACACCTCTTTCCGTGAGAAAGGAAAGCTCATTTCCCACCTGTTCTAAAGACTTTCACTCTTTAAATCTTACAGCATTTAGTGCTGTAACTTCCTATAAATTGAATGATATCTAGGTTACCTAAAACTCTTATGCAAGGCCAGCACTAGCTTTATTAGAAACAGCGTGAAACCACCCCCCTCATTAAGCATCGGTCACCAATAGAAACCATAGCCTGACTGTCTCCATGGTTTGGGTTTAGGAAATAGAGAGTTATTTTAGTTCAAGCAGTCATCACTTGTTGCTTCATTTTATTACCCTTGATGCGGAATCCCGCCTCTGTACCCCGACACCGAATTAAATCTCGGAGACAGAGTTTTGGATAAAGTAAAAAAGAATAGCTTTATTGCTTTGCCCTGGAAAGGGGGCCACAGCAGGCTAATGCCCTCAAAACTGTGGGTCCCAGAGGGTGTGATCAGCCTGTGGACATTCTTCTGATTGGTTGGTGGTGAGGTAAGTGAGAGTCAGCATCATCAACCTTCTGTTTCCAACTGGTCTGGGGTCTGTGTGCTTGTGGGCAGCATACCGTTAACTTCTCCCACCTGGTGGGGGCTTCAGTATCTGCAAAACAGCTCAAAGATACTGTTATGTGTGTCCCTTGAGGGGGAACCAGGACCCTGCCCCAAGGCTGCACTATTGTTTCTTGACTGCTCATCCCTTGTCTCTGCATCCCCTCCCTTCCCTAATTAGCAACTGTTTGAACTGCCCATTGGAACTCAGGGAAGGTCCTGGAGGCTGAATAAAGCCTGTTTCCTGTAATCAAGAAATGGGGGACACAGAAAGACTTTTGTGCCCAGGAACCCCACAGGGTCCTGCTTGGTTTCACCCTCTGTGTTCCTTCCACAGTAAAGACAACTTACATTTCATTGCCCTTTGTCCTTAACTCTTATTGAATAATTTCTGCCAGTGAGACAAAATTGCCCAGTCATTAATACTTCAGGCACAGTCAGTAATTTGTTTTATAATCATCCGCTTGAAAAGATCATCCTAGATAAACCTAGAGATTATCATACTAAGTGAAGTAAGTCAGACAGAGAAAGACAAATATTATGATACCACTTATATGTGGAATCTAAAAATTGTACAAATGAACTCATTTACAAAACAGAAACAGACTCACAGACATAGAAAACAAACTTATGGTTACCAAAGAGGAAAGTAGGGGAGAGATTAAAAAAAAAAAGATCATCCTGGAAATACAAAATGTGTTCAAAAGTGGGAGAGGGACACGTCCCCTAGATCAGACGTAAGCAAAGTAAGTCTGCTGGAAAGTTATGTATGTGCATATAAATCTGATGCTTTCCAGAGTTGTATATGTTCTCCTTAGATCAAAAACAAAGATTGTCTTGATGGATTTATTTTCTTTTCCCTCTATTGGCATAATCAATGGTGAGCTACACTTGATGACTTACTATGTTATATCTATACCTCTTTAATACAATGTTGCTTAAAATTCCTGTCAGTATTTACTTGCTTTTTACATGTTGTAGTCCACCTTACATTTTTTAATTAAATTTTTAATTTTGAGATAGTCATAAATTCACAGGCAGTTATGAGAAATAATACAGAAAAATTCCATGTATCCCTTACCCAGTGTCTCCCACTGGTAACATCTTGCAAAACTATATCACAACCTGGATGTTGGCATTGATACAGTCAAGATACAGGACATTTCCAACTCTAAGGATCCTTTATGTTGCCCTTATACAGCCATATCTGCTCCCCTCCTGCACGACCCAACCCCCACCCCATCCTTAACCACTGGTAACCACTAGTCTGTTCTCCATTTCTATAATTTTGTTGCAGGTCTTTGTACAGACTTCCATTTCTCTCGGGTAAAGACTTGGGAGTGGAACTGCTGAGTCATGTGGTAAGTATATGTTTAACTTTAAAATAAACTGTGAAACTGTTTTTCCAAAGTGGCTGTGCTATTTTACATTCCCACCAGCAGTATATGAGAGATTTAGTTGTTCTACATCCTCAGCAATAACTATCAGTTTTTATTTTAATTTTTGTTCTAGTGATTATGTATTAGTATCTCACTGTGGGTTTTAATTTGCGCTTCCCTGATGACTAATGAGGAGTGCTTCTTGGCTATTTACAACTGTTTCTCTTGGATGCATTTGTTCTTTGTTTCTCTTTGTTCTTTGTTTCTCTCTTTTCCCCCTTCTCTGGGTTTAATAGAGCATTTTATATGATTCCATTTTATCTCATCTCTTGGTATATCATTTATACTTCTTTTTTTAAGAACTTTTTTAGTGGTTGCCCTAAGGTTTACAATATACATTTTAAAATAATCTAAGTCCACCTCCAAATAACATCATACTGCTCCATGTGTAGTTTAGGTACCTTATAAGTGAGTATTCCCAAATCCTCCCTCCTTCCCTTGTGACACCTTGCTGGTGTCCAGGAATTGTTTGTTAGTGTAGGAAAATGCCCCACCCACACATTGGAAATTGGGTCTCAGAACACTTATTATCTGGTTTCTGATGAGAAGCCCATGTAATTCTCATCCTTATTCTTCTATAAGTAAAGTTTCCCACCCTCCACCCCTCACCTCTGGCTTCCTTCAAGATTTTCACCTTGTCCTTTGTGTTTTGTTTGTTTGGTTGGTTGGTTGGTTGGTTTTTGGGTTTTCTTTTTTCTTAATAAATTTATTTATTTATTTATTTTTGGCTTCGTTGGGTCTTCATTGCTAGGCTCGGACTTTCTTTAGTTGTGGCGAGTGGGGGCTACTCTTTGTTGCGGTGCACGGGCGTCTCATTGTGGTGGCTTCTCTTGTTGCGGAGCATGGGCTCTAGGTGCATGGGCTTCAGTAGTTGTGGCATGAGGGCTTTAGTAGTTGTGGCCCACGGACTCTAGAGCACAGGCTCAGTAGTTGTGGTGCACAGGCTTAGTTACTCCGTGGCATGTGGGATCTTCCCAGATCAGGGCTCGAACCCATGTCCCCTGCATTGGCAGGTGGATTCTCAACCACTGTGCCACCAGGGAAGCCCTTTTTTTTTTTTTGCTTGTTTGGTTTTGGGTTGGGTTTTTTTGGGGGCGGGCGTTGTTTGTTTGTTGCAATTTGAATATGATGTTCCTGGGTGTGGGGTTTTTAAAATTTGTTTGTTTGCTTTGGTATTTATCCTGCTTGGTGTTTTCTGAGCTTTCTGGGTCTGGTTGTGTTTGTCATATTGATGATACATTATTTGGAAAGTTCTTGGCCACTATTACTTCAGATATTTCTTCTGCTCTATTTTCTCTTTCTTCCCCTACTGGTATTTTGATATTGTTCCCATACTCCTTTCTCTGACTGCAACAGTTGCAATCTATTTCCTCCAAGTCTTGTCCCCTGTTGACTATGATTATTTTTATTTTTCCTCAGGTGAAACAGAAAAGCTGAAGAGAGCTGAAACTCCCTTCCCCAAGCTAGGATAATATTGCAGTATTGCCCTTTGACAAAGTCTTTCCTCTGCAGAGTAGGCCTTTGTGATTGAGAAGATTCTGGAAGGGTTTCCTGTTGGTTACTCTTCCTCTTCCCCTGCCAAAGCCCCCAAGGGATTTTTCTCAGATCCTCAAGTTGAGAATCTGGTGAGGTTCCTGGAGAAAAAAGCCCACAAAAGTGTGTGGTCCTCCCTCTGATTGCAGCGTACCCCTCAGGAATTTCTTAATTTCATGCTAGTCCATACTCAGCCTCCAGCAATTCATCAACATTGCCATGTAAGTGTTCCCACCAGATTATGGTTCCAGGTAAGCAAATCTCAGCTGTGATTCCCTGTATGTGCCTATCTCTCCAGATTTGGGGATGGCAATTTGCCCCGTTTTCTCAATTCTTTTTGAGAATTTTCTTGTCTAAGAAAAGTCATTGATTTTCAGTTTATTCATATTTTTCTTGATGTAAGGATGGTAGCAACAGTATCCACGCACTTTACATGTAAGAGCAGAAATGAGAAGTCACTTGGCCATCTCTTGTATACATTCTTTGGTGAATTATTTGTTCAAATCTTTTGCCCATTTTTAAAATTTTGAGTTATTTGTCCAATTATTAAGTTACAAGAATTTTTATACATCCTAAATAAAAGTCCTTTTGAGGCAGGAGATAGATGGGCCTCCGGCTGAGCAGCTGGAGTTCATCCCCTGTGGACAAATACTCCAAACTAGCAGGAGGGAGGAGAAGCTGAGCCCTGCCCCATAAGAGATAAAAGACCACATATTCCTCATTCTCGAAGTCAAGGAGACCTTCCCAACTACACATGCGCAGAAAGGCTCCTTGAAGGTCAGAAAGGGAGGGGGCGCCACCCCATAGTAGGTGATGTCAGCCTACCCATAGGCCTCTTTGCTAGAATCCATCTTGGCTAAGAGATGCGTGCGCACACATGGGAGGACGCTGAGATAAACCAAATGTGGACTCAGAACCAGCCAAAGCAAGATGATTGGCCAAAGGAAACCCAGAAGAAATGCCCCATAAAAGTGATTCAAACAACCACGAGGGCGTGGCTCTCTCTCTAAGCCTGCCCATGTGTCTATCCACATGTACTCTTTTTCCTCCTAATAAGCACTTTACTTGTTTCACTACTTTCCCTCTCTGTGTGGAAATTCAGTTCTACACAGCTGACGGGCCAGGGCCTTGTCACTAGCCACTGGTCCCTTGTGATCTAGTGGCTAGGATTCAGCGCTCTCACTGCCACAGCCTGACTTCAATCTCTGGCCAGGGAACTGAAATCCTGCTTCAAGCCACTGCAGGCTGAGGCCACCTGAGACCACTTTATAAATATGTGTTTTGCAAATATTTTCTCCCAGTGTGTGACTTTTCTTTTTTTGTGTGTGACGTTTCGTCTTCTTAACCGTGTCTTTTTTTTAAAATAAATTTATTTATTTATTTTATTTTTGGCTGTGTTGGGCCTTCGTTGCTGCACGCGGGCTTTCTCTAGTTGTGGCGAGTGGGGGCTACTCTTCATTGCGGTGCGTGGGCTTCTCATTGCAGTGGCTTCTCTTGTTGCAGAGCATGGGCTTTAAGGCGCGCGGGCTTCAGTAGTTGTGGCATGTGGGCTCCGTAGCTGTGGCTCGCAGGCTCAGTAGTTGTGGCACATGGGCTTAGTTGCCCTGCAGCATGTGGGATCTTCCCGGACCAGAGATCGAACCCGTGTCCCCTGCATTGGCAGGCAGATTCTTAACCACTCCGCCACCAGGGAAGCCCAACAATTATTTTCAAAGCAGCTACTATGAACCTAGAACTATGCTAGACAGAGCAAATTATTTCACCTCAGTCCAGAATCTAGCCCTCAGCCACTAGATTCAGAAAATCATACTGTTCATACATTCAGAGATGATCAGACTTTTGATAACAAACTACTTGTAATTAACTGTAATTAAAATAACCAGAAAATGCGAAAGAATTCATTAATTTCTACAGTGATTTAGAATACCTCTGGCTGGGCCTGCTTTAATATTTGTGGGGTCAGGACAAGAATATAAATGGAAGCCCATATATCATATGTCTAAATATTTAAAAGTTTGAAATTAGGCTAACAGACTGTTTGTTATATGGGGTGGGGGGAGCCAGAGCCAGAACCCCTCCTTTGTACCACACCACGGGGTGCAGCCAGCCCAGATATCCAGATTCTGTTCACATTTTCCTACTGAAAGGTTGACCACCCCTCGTGCCCAAGGATATACAACTCTGCAGTGAGGTTACCCCCAGGAGGGTGGCCTTGGGGAAGAGGCTGCACATGCCCTGGAAACAGGTTGAGAACATTTTGGCAGAGAACTCCAGAGTGTTCTAGAAGTGGGTTGGGAGTCCCAAGGCATGTACCCTGTCCCCATGACCACATGGACTCCTCAGAGGAGGAGAGCCAAAGTAGGGCCCTCTTAAACATGGCACACAAGGCCATGATCCAGGGCACACCCTGCCCACTGGTGAGGTACTACAAAGCCAACAGAATACTGCTGGGGAATTCGTGCAACAGGAGGCTGATTTCACCAGCTCTGAAGCTGAGGCCTAGTTGATCATCCATGTCTCCCAGCGTAGAACACCTCGTGGGCCATGAGGATACTTGTCCCCCAAATTCAGGTGTGTACCTCCTGTGATAGGGCTGACACAGTTTGCTTCCCCAACAATATCCTTTTCTCTGAAGGTCAGGGGCTGCAAAAGCTCCTCACAGAGTGGGAGAATAGGGGCTGAAATCCAGCCATCCCTCTGCTCACCAGATGGGGCTGCTTCTGTCCAGAGGAGCACCTTTTTCTAATTTACACAAGGTGCCATATAGGGTAGCTGAGACATGTTGTCCACCCATTTACAATTCTATGGACCTGGGCGACTAGGCTCCACCCACTGACACAACGCTCAGAGCTCTGGAGCGCCCCCTGTGGTAGACAGGGAATCGTTAATAGGACTCTCCTGAGACCATTTCAGTTCAAGAGGCTCTCAAAAGTAGAAGAGACCCCAGAAAGCCACCAATAAGTGTTCAGATAATAGACACTTTCATAATCCAATTAAGGGTAAACGGCTTAATTTACTGACCCAACTAGGTGTGTGATAATAATACAGAATACAGTTGTATTGGTAGCCCTCTTTCCATTCTATTTGCTTTACAGTCAGAATTAATCAAGACCTACCCTCTCAACTTTCTCATGCTTATGACAAACAATCACCTTCTCTAAGCAGGAATTAACTGAGGGAATAGATTGGCAGTGATTCTTATTTTGGATGTGAGACAAGAAGCTTGGAAATATAATCAAATGCACTGTTATTCTAATAGATGACAACAAGAGGCAATTTCAAAACAAGCCTCTCTTGTGAACCATTGGGCCTTGATGACACAAGAGTGATTTTTCCGTTACTGAGAAGAGCAAACCAGTGCAAATAGAGGTGGATGATGTTTTCCGGACAGCTGAACCAAGCTTCAGTTTAGATTTAGAGAAACCTCCTCTTTGAATCAATCTGTGCTATGTCGAGTTGGGCCATCATTTCAATGGATCCAGTGAATCACTCTGGAAGAAATAATGTGCCCAGGACTTCCTTCTTTTCTTCCTCTTTTAGTTTACTACCTGGAACCCACCCTGGGAATGTGGCTTACCTCTGATGTCCAATCCCAGCCTCTTTGAGGGGATGATCCATGGAGGATAAGAATCAAGATGAGGGAGAACCTAGGAAGGAAGAAGGAAGAGGTATCTGCAAAAATGCTTGGATCTGAAAGTGTTGCAGGGTGAGGGCTATGGGGAACTGGGGGGAGAGGTCCAATACAAATATAACATCTGTTTCCTTGGGTTCTGCAGTAGCTTCTACACACAAGTTCTATGGGGTTGCCTCCGTATTGCCCTCTAAACTTCCCCCATGCTGAGGATTCTCTCCTAACAGTCCTCGTACCATTTGGAAAAGTGAGTGTATTTGTCCTAATTCTGTCGGGGAAGCGGACCACTGTGAGCCATGGAGGAAGGGATTTATTATAGGAAATAGACCTGGCCCCTTGTGGGAGGGGCTGGGGGAGTGGAGGTCTGGGAGGTTGGAGGATGAGAGAGGCCACCCACCTGGCAGTCGGAAGCCCAGCACATCTAGCTGCCAAAGTGGAGGAGGAAGCCCACGAGAAGCTTTGGGAAGCTCTATGGGGCTGCACACACATCTGATGGTGGGCCTGGGGCTGCTGTTGATCAATAGTGTAGCAGTTCAGAAGAAGATCTGGACGCAGAGTGAAGAGAGGGAGGACAGGCTGGGACCCACTGTCACATCCCCCTCTGTTTGTCACCACATCCAACCACTCGCTTCACTCTCTTTGGAAGATTTTGCCTTCCAAATCTTGTGCAAATTCCTCTCTTGGTCAACTCTAACCCAAAGCTAAGGGAATGGGATCCTTGGAAATGTGATTCCAGCTCACCAAGTCAGCACACTAGGACTTCCCTGGCGGTTCAGTGGTTAAGATGCCACGCTTCCACTTCAGGGGGCACCGGTTTGATCCCTGGTCGGGGAACTAAGATCCTGCAAGCCACGTGGCCAAAAAAAAAAAAAAAAAGTCAGCACACTACATACAACCATGCTAGGAAACCAGCAGCGAATTCACTGACAGAGCTTCCCCTGCAACCGTACAGCACCGGATCAGAGAAAGTGCGGGATGGATGGATGGATGGACAGAAGGAAAGCTTGAAAGGATCCTTCAGCTGATCAGAGCAAGTTTTACCGTCCAGAAGATGGAATATGTAAGCAAGCAATTAAGAGTTTTCCTGCCAGGGTGGGACATAGGAAATCTTTACGTGGCTTAGGTGAATTTAGATAGCAGTTTTTCTGAACTAAGTTATGATACTCATTTTAACAGTCAGCAGCCAAAGTTCCCATAGCACTTTGCTGCAGCCAGATTGAAAAAGAATCTTTTTCAGAGAAAGCCCCAAGCACATGCATGTTTAAAGAGTTCTTTTAACACACAGCATTATCTGAGGGGAAATGACTTTAACACAAATTGTGAAGATTCCACATTGTTAAAATGCACAAATTCACTGCCAATGGTGCTTAGAATAGCTACCTGAAAGAGATAAAATGTTTATTAGAATCAAAGTCCGTTTGAGGGATTTATTTTCTCTACCTTTATTTTCGTATTTGAAGAAAGTGCTGAGTTGTATGTTAACACTTCAAGGTCTTGACCACTTTTTATGTTGAAAAAAAGAGAGAAAATGTTTGTCATTCCAGGAGCATAATCAGTTGAGCCAGCACACAATGACATTGTTAATTCACCAGCGGAATTTGTTGCCATAGCTCCAGTGAGGGACAGGGTAGATGAAACAATGGCCTTTTTCACCACAACCTGCCTGTCCCCAGCAACAGGCCATCACTGCGCCGGGCCAGAGCACAGCAATTGTCAATGAACAACAGCCGGAGGGGACAACAGGAGGCTTATGGTAAATAAAGCAAGAGCGCCCGGTAACTTGGATCTCTGCTTATTCAAGCACTGGGACACAACTAGCTCCTCCGAGCTTATCTTTAAGCTTAACTTTTGGTAAAGTGCTCCCGTAAATCCTCAGAAAGAAAATTTTCACCTTGTGCCTCAAAAGAACTCCAAAGGGAAGAGAGGACTCTAAAAAAAGAGGGAAAGCACATCAGGAGCAGACATGGTGGGTCACCAGGATTGCACCATGGAAGAGGACACCAGGGACAATTGCACCCCCCAATTCTGGCGCAAGGTAATGTACATGCTTTCTTATTGATTTGTGCCTCTTTGATTATCAAGGTAGGTTCAAAAAGTTAAGTCCTATGTATCTGTGATGGACCTGTGATAATTAATAGAATCACACTCAAAAGAGAAATATTGGGAATTCCCTGGTGGTCCAGTGGTTGGGACTCTGTGCTCTCACTGCCGAGGGCCCGGGTTCAGGCCCTGGTTGGGGAACCAGGATCCCACAGCCGTGCGGCGCGGCCAAAAGAGAAAGAAAAAAAAAGAGAGAGAGAAATATTATCCCTTCTTAAGAGAAATATTTTCCCTTCTTAAGGTGATAAAAATGAAAAACTGTGGCTAATGGTTCTTTATCCCCTGACTGAGGATGCAAGCACCCTGGACAGAGTTAGAAGACAGGAACAAATTCTCTTCCTAAAAAAAAGGTCAAACAGATACACACTACTATATATAAAATAGATAAACAACAAGGACCTACTGTATAGAACAGGGAACTATATTCAATATCTTGTAATAACCTATAAGGGAAAAGAATCTGAAAAAGAATATATGTATATATATATATATATGCGTGTGTATAACTGAATCACTTTGCTGTACATTTGAAACTAGCACAACATTGTAAATCAACTATACTTCAATTAAAAAAATAAGGAAAAAATTTTCAGAAGGTCAGATCAGTATGAGTAAATGTAGGTAGTTCAATGCCAAGAATGATGCTGTAGGAGCCTGAGGGTGCTGGAGAAATATTTTAACAAAATGTTCGTTATCCTGTAGTATTAGCAACTTTCCTAGTAGAAAAGTCACAAAATCCTGATTAGAACATCCATTTCTGAATTCCTTGCAGTGTAACTATCATATAAGTGATACTACCTTCTATGGTCTTTTATTTGGGGGGAGGGGTGCCTAGGGGAATGTGTACTTTAGTGGAGCTTTGTTAAACCAAAGAGTTCTAGACAGAAAAAGTTTAGGTGGTAAGACAAAATAGTAAGGATTCCAGATGATGTGAAGAAGAGATTGATGCAATCTCTCTGCTTCATAGAAAAGCTGCTTTCACAGCACTCCCCAGAGATTGGTTTCTCAGGCCTTAAGACACTTGGCCCTGCTCTTTCCCGTCCCAGCACTCCTTCAAAACTTTCCCATGCCCCTGGGAGTGGCTGGGGATGGCTGGTTAAAGCATCGGATGGCTCAGAAAGGAATCTGGGTCCATATCCACCAGGCACTTGAGCTACTTGACTGGTAGACCATTTCCCCCAATCGGTCCCTTCCCTGTTTGCCTCCATATTATCTCAGATTTGGAGAAATTTGTATGTTGAAGACTCATGAGTTTTACCAACTCATTTTATTGAGTTAATGGGGGACTCAGGAGGCATTTTAGTCATTCATTCATTTACTCACTCATTCATGCCTCATTCCAAAAATAGATTTGAAGTGGTATCAAAACAATTAGATTCAGTTCTTGACTGGTCCAAATATGGAAAATTGATTTAATCTTTCTACGTAGAGTTATGTAGAATTCAATCTGCAAATATCACTCTGTACTCCTATACCTTTTGTGAATTGAAAAATAACCAAAGGCTTCTAATCTCATGGATCTCCTAATAGCATCACTTATTATCATAATAATAGCTGACATTTTTAGTTCTTAGTAGGTGGCATGCCCTGTCCAAGTACTTTACAGGCCTTATTTCATGTGATTATAGCCAATGAAAGTGTTCAAACTCCTAACCACTAGCCTATTCTGCTAATTTGAGCCTCAGTTTCTCCCAGTTAAATGGAGTGGGTTTATTTAACCTCCTTGGGCAAGCAAGATGAATTCTATTATTAATTGTAACAATAATAAAGAAATGATTGCATTAACATTTTAATCATGCTTTTCAGTTCTCAGTGTACTTTTCATACAGAAGCTGATCTCAATTTCTGTAAATTTAATTTTCTGACTGCCAGCCCTTTTGGGCACCATACATTGATACCCTCAAGCTGACACATGACCATTTAAGGCTATTGCTAATGGTGCTGCTTACCAGCTAATAGTTATAAACATTGTCATTAAATATTGTATCTGAATGGTGAGGTTTTGAATTTAATAATACAGTTGACCCTTGAACAGTGCAAGGGTTAGGGGGCCAACCCTCCGTGCAGTTGAAAATCTGAGTATAACTTAGTCTGCCCTCCGTGTCCGAGGATGCAACCAACCACGGGTGGTGTAGTACTGTAGTATTTACTATTGAAAATAGTAAGTGGACCCGCACAGTTCAAACCCGTTGTTCAAGGGTCAACTGTATTTTTAATCTCTCCAAGAATGGAAACTCCCTTTATTTGAAAGAGTTGGTTATTCACTTTCCACATATTTAACTTTAGTACTTGATTGGCACTTATTTTGATAATAGGAGAATGCCTGAACATCATCTCAATTCCTCTTACTCCAAAGGCTATGAGGTAGATATTATTTATATTCTCATTTTCAAGTGAAAATTGAGGCTCAAAGAGGTTAAGTAAATTGTCCAATGTAGTTAAGCAGAGGGCTGAAATTCAGATTCTTGGAATCCAGTTTCACTTTTTCTTTCAACCTACACCATCAAATAAGGTAGCCACTAACCACATATGACTGTTTAAATTTAATTTTAATTAATTAAAACTAAAAAAAATGTAAAGTTTAGATCCTCACTCGCACTAGCCACATTTCAAGCGCTCAGTAGTCACAGGTGGCTAGTGGCTACCTTATTTGGACACTGCAGATACAGAATATTCCATCATTGCAGAAAGTTCTATTGGATAATGCTGCTTTAAGCCATAATGTCTCTTTTAGATATATTGACACATTTCCTCAGAATATATTGCAGTTCTGTCACAAGAGATATGGATTTAAAATTTTACCGTGGGGGCTTCCCTGGTGGCACAGTGGTTGAGAATCTGCCTGCTAATGCAGGGGACACGGGTTCGAGCCCTGGTCTGGGAAGATCCCACATGCCGCGGAGCAGCTAGGCCCGTGAGCCACAACTACTGAGGCTGCGCATCTGGAGCCTCTGCTCTGCAACAAGAGAGGCCGCGATAGTAAAGAGGCCCACGCACCGCGATGAGGAGTGGCCCCCGCTCGCCGCAACTAGAGAAAGCCCTCGCACAGAAACGAAGACCCAACACAGCCAAAAATAAATAAATAAAAAAAGATTACTGTAAAAAAATTTTACCGTGAAATCTCATTCATGTGAAGTTTCTTCATTTGCATAGCACCAAGTTAACTTTGATCTGCAA
The DNA here is from genome assembly GCF_965194805.1 of Balaenoptera borealis. Classification (NCBI taxonomy): domain Eukaryota; kingdom Metazoa; phylum Chordata; class Mammalia; order Artiodactyla; family Balaenopteridae; genus Balaenoptera; species Balaenoptera borealis. The sequence continues at coordinate 21,366,876 of NC_138881.1, read as the reverse complement.
ATTAATAATATAGATAAGAGCCAAGGAGACATTAAACACACTTCAGAGACCAAAGTTTTTAAGCACCATCAAATAACTCCAGAAGCCCTCACTTAGATGTAAGCAATTGATATGATAATTACACATCATTTTTATTTATTCATTAAAACCGGGATCCCCTAAATTGCCCTGGTAGGAAATAATGTGGTTAGCCTAGTTCTTTCTAGCAGCCCTTCTGCTATTCCTAAATTCTATGTAAAATCATTTTATACCATTGATTTACCTTCCTCTCTTCCTTTGGTAAGTCAGTAGCATAAAATACTTTCACGCTGAAAAGTTTTTTTTTAATTATACTATGATTTTTTAAATTAATATTTATTTATTTATTTATTTGTCTGCGTCAGGTCTTAGTTGAGGCACATGGGATCTTTGTTGCAGCGTGCGGGATCTTTTGTTGCTGCACGCAGGCTCTTCGTTGCAGCTCGCAGGCTTCTCTCTAGTTGTGACTCACGGGCTCTAGAGCACACAGGCTCAGTAGTTGCGGCTTGCAGGCTTAGTTGCTCCGTGGCATGTAGGATCTTAGTTCCCTGACCAGGGATCGAACCCACGTACCCTGCATTGGAAGGCAGATTCTTAACCACTGGTCCACCAGGGAAGTCCCTCATGCTGAAATTTTTACTAGCTCAAGATCTAGTTCCAAAGCCCTTGCTTCTTCCACTATATCCCAGGACTCCCTGGCAGGAGTGCTCCTGTGGGCCCCTCACAGAGGCTGGCACATAGTACGGGTTCCATGAAAATCTGTTGATTGGCAGACAAAGACAGTTCTTTCAGGATGCCACCCATTGGAGTAGACTCTGATTTTCTACAAAGAATTCATGGATTAAAAAGAAAACTCTCTCGTTTCTTCTTTTTCCTTTACCAGTCTTTGCTGCAAAGCCTTCATGATGAGATAAGGGCTTCCTGTTTGTGAGGAAGATGTTTTCTGGGCACTCAGGTGGGAGTGGGGAGTGCTAAAAGAGATGTATCTAAAAGAGATATTATGGAGACTTCCCTGGAGGTCCAGTGGCTAAGACTCCGTGTTCCCAATGCAGGGGACCTGGGTTCGATCCCTGGTCAGGGAACTAGATCCCACATGCTGCAACTAAGAGTTCGCATGCCGCAACTAAAGATCCTGCACGTGGCAATGAAGATCCCACGTGCCGCAACTAAGACCTGGTGCAACCAAGTAAATAAATATAATAAAATAAAATAAATTAAAGAGACATTATGGCTTAAAGCAGCACTATCCAATAGAACTTTCTGCAATGATGGAATATTCTGTATCTGCAGTGTCCAAATAAGGGGTGGGGGTGGGGAGTGCTATCCAGCCCGAGGATTTGGGAACGAAATCTGCCAGCTCCTTCAGAAGGGACAGCTGCCTTCCCACGGCACCAGTCATGGGTTAGGTCCATCAGTCCCTAAACATTATGTTGAGCACATTTGCCAGGTACAGGTTCTAGGTAACAGGATAGAGAAGAGAATATCGATTTCTTTAGAGAAGAATGGCACTTGCATTCCTAAATCTTTAGTTAAGGTGGTTTCTTATAACTTGCTTTGTTTGATCATACCAAACTTCAATGCCTTTTTTAGCAAAAATAAAACTCAATTCCTCAATTTAGCAGTAAGTTTCAAAGAATATGACTTGTCAATTCCTTATGTTCTTTAAAGGAAATTTATAGTGCGTAGGCCATAAGAGAAGAAAGAAAAATTAATAGAAACAGTATAAGTGTATGTTGACTATTTAGTCTTTATTTGGAGGAAATTAAACAATTAGAACCCTCCAAATTTCTGAAGTTTAGATATCTGAGCATTTTTTTTCCTGCCACTTGTGGGAGCCAATCTCTGGTTCAGGAAAGGCTAGAAAGAGATCTCTTTGTCATGAAATCTTTGCCAGCTCCTGTATAATATCTGTGGCAGAGTCAGGACCATTTGAAAACTTAACAAATGTGCCAAAAAGAAAACCACCACAACTATCTGAGCATTTTTTAAAGCCACTTAAAGGGAAAGTAGGTATTACATTTTTACTTTTTGTTCCAAAAAGCAATTAGGCCTCTTTCTTCTCATTCCTCTGTAATTCCTGCACATGAATCCTAATATTACAGGAACAGGCATTTATTTGCACAGCCTTCAGCTAACTCAACTGTCTTTGTCTCCTTTGGAAACTGTATGGTAGATTGATCCAAGGTCACATGTCCTCTGAAACCAATTAGCAGGTGTGTCATCACTGCCATAGGCTGCTCTGCTGATTGTTCTTAGGCTGAAAATTGACAGGTGGAGCACATGCTCCATTCCGGATACAACTGAATCCAAGTCTCTAGAAGACACTAATGTCTCTGCCTAAACTGTAGAGCCTCACCCACTGTGGTCCTCTAAAGCAAGCCTTGACCATCAAGCATCTGAGAACTCTCACAGGCTCACAAAAATGGCTCAATTAGCATGCAAAAAGATGGGAATAAGAGGCTGGACTTGCAAATGTGTGAAACCTGGGGTTCCCTTGGTCTTTCCAGTGCTGGGAACTATGGGGAGAAAAGGAATCTTACTGGTTTCTCTTATTTTTGTCCTTTATTCTAAGGGACTTGGAGCCAACTCTCAAATACCATGGAGTAAAGAATATACAAGAAGTGGCATAAAATTAATCTTGCCCCATTCTCACAATGAGCCCTCATAATGTGCAAACATACTCTTTATTTCAATCTCACCCCAGGTATTAGGATATTTGAAAAGTTCTCTTTGTCTTTCCATGAACTACAAATCCTCTCTCTCTCTCCCTCTCTTTCTTCCTCTCTCTCTCTTTCTCTCTCTCTCTCTCTCTCTCACACACACACACACACACACACACGCAGAAGGAGAAAAGGAATTTTAAAAATAGGAAAGTATTGGAAAGAATGGCCCAGGACAAAAAGGAAAAATGCCTGTTTCAAATCTGTTTTCTTCATTCCATTAAGACAGAAATAAAAAGTACAGAAGCATGTAAATGATAACTCTTTTGAAAGCAAAGACCAGTATGATTAGAATTTTTAACAGTACCATCATATTTACAAAAAATTAATCTTTAAGAGTTTGCCCTACATATATATTTTTTACTCTATATATTCTTTGAGAGTGAAGACTATCACATTCATCTTAGATACTTGGCACCTGACATACTGTAGATGCTTAGTAAATGTTTGTTGAATGAGTGAAAGGAACTTAAATCGCTGTTTATTCTATATCCTCTTTGCCCAGGGAGAGTCCTGAGTTTGTCCATCTAAGGTCATCTCTAAGGTCATCTAGGAGAGTGAATGAGTTTCATCCCAGCCTTTGAGACACAGATCAGTGTTGGGTGAACCAACTTCAATTTGACTCCAAAAGCAGAAACTAACACACCATTGTAAAGCAATTATACTCCAATAAAGATGTTAAAAAAATTTGACTCCAGCCTCTAAATTCATATTATCGTTAACACCAGCAACAAAGAAGTGATCACTGTTTACAAGGCTCTCCACCTCAAATCCTGCCAGACTCCTAGGGTTGCTATAGGTTTGTGATATCTGAAGGCCAGGTGGGTCCTGCTTAGAAAGATGGCAGACTCACCCTCTACAACTCTTCCTCAGCTTCCCCAGAGATGGGCAGAGCTGGATCAGCCTCCAAGAGAGATGGGTGAGACTTGAACACAAATCTGTCCCATAAATTCTTTTCCATGTGACTGCCACACTTTTTCTTTTTTTTTTTCGGCTGAGTGTGGCATGCGGGATCTTAATTCCCCGACCAGAGATCGAATCCGTGCCCCCTGCAGTGGAAGCGCGGAGTCTTAACCACTGGACCACCAGGGAGGCTTCTCATTGCAGTGGCTTCTCTTGTTGAGGAGCACGGGGTCTAGGCGCTTGGGCTTCAGTAGTTGTGGCGCATAGGCTCAGTAGTTGTGGAGCACGGGCTTAGTTGCTCTGCAGCATGTAGGACCTTCCCGGACCAGGACCCCGTGTCCCCTGCATTGGCAGGCGGATTCTTAACCACTGCGCCACCAGGGAAGTCCAATAAGAGTTTTGAAAAAAAAAAAAAATAAGAGTTTTGTAGGGCTTTCTCCATTATACAAGGTAGCGGAGAGTTATAATTACCAGGGAGTACAGAATTCTTCTTATCCTATACAATGCAGACCAGTAGGTCAATTCACTGAAAAATAAAATGGTTATAAGGGAGACTTGTTTTTAAAAATGATAAATACATACATTAAACATTATATTTAAATTTAAAATAAATATATTATAATTTGTCAATCCTTTAATTGGTCCACTGATTAGAGTTCTGTGTTTTCTTTTTCATTAGGCATACATATATGCAATGTCTCTGATTTCCAAATTTTGTTAATTCTAAATGAAGTGAAAACTCAAGATACTTTCAAAATACTCTGAGTATAGAATCCTAGATTTGGGGGTATTTTGTCCCCTATCTTTTATAGTACTCTTGTTTGCACCTAATTCAACAGCAATTTTAAAAAGTCACATGACTGTATCTTTTCTTTCTAAAACAATTTAGTTTCTTTAAAAAAAAAACTTCTTGTTTCCCATAATTTTATCAATTTACATAACATTTAATTAAATTATACCGTTACAATCACAAGTAAAATGGGCATAAACAGATTTGGGGAAAAGTTCAGCTAACTCTTGGAAAACTTATGACTCAACTGGTGGGAGCAAAAGTATCCAGGCATTCCCAAGAGTAGCTTACCTACTTAGTCTGAAGCATTCAGAGGGCTCTTAGGACTCTGAGGGGAAATGGAGAGCATTGATTAATTCTGCAGGTTGCTTAACTTGGAGGTTATTTAAGAGAATAATTACTGTTACTTTTTGGGCATAAAATGTTAATATATTAGTAATCAGAGCAGGAAAGAAATCTTTTTGTCTTCCATGCCTCAGGTGTACTGCCTTATTTAATGAGCACCTACCGCGGAGTAGGCACTCTGCAGATTGAAAGAGACATTTTTTTACAGATATAATTCACATTTTAAAGTATATAAGTTGGGCTTCCCTGGTGGCACAGTGGTTAAGAATCCGCCTGCCAATGCAGGGGACACGGGGTCGATCCCTGGTCTGGGAAGATCCCACATGCCGCGGAGCAGCTAAGCCCGTGCGCCACAATTACTGAGCCTGTGCTCTAGAGCCCGCGAGCCAGAACTACTGAGTCCACGTGCCACAACTACTGAAGCCTGTGCACCTAGAGCCTGTGCTCCGCAACAAGAGAAGCCACCACAGTGAGAAGCCTGCGCACCGCAACAAAGAGTAGACCCCACTCACCACAACTAGAGAAAGCCCGCGCGCAGCAACAAAGACCCAACACAGGCAAAATTAAAGTAAATAAATAAATAAAAAATAAAGTATATGTTAAGCTGTACACCTGAAACTAACACAACATTGTAAATCAACTATACTCCAGTAAAATTTAAAAAAATAAAGTATATACATCAATTTTTTTAGTATATTCGCAGGGTTATGTAAGCATCAACACAGTTTAATTTTAGAACACTTTCATTATCCCCCAAAAGAAATTCCGTACTCATTAGCAGTCACTTTCTGTTCCCTCCTAATACCCCCAGCACAAGGCAGCCATTCATCTACTTTCTGTCCTATGGATTTACCTATTCTGGAAATTTCATATAAATGAAATCATACAGTATGTGGTTTTTTGTGTGTGTCTGGCTTCTTTCACTTAGCATATGTTTGCTTTTTTTAAAATTTATTTTATTATATTTTATTTTTGGCTGCGTTGGGTCTTCGTTGCTGCACGTGGGCTCTCTCTAGGTGCGGCGAGCAGGAGCTACTCATCGTTGTGGTGCGCGGGCTTCTCATTGTGGTGGCTTCTCTTGTTGCAGAGCATGGGTTCTAGGCGGGTGGGCTTCAGTAATTGTGGCACATGGGCTTAGTAGTCGTGGCTCACGGGGCCTAGAGGGCAGGCTCAGTTGTTGTGGTGCCCGGGCTTAGCTGCTCCACGGCATGTGGGATCTTCCCAGACCAGGGATCTTCCCAGACCAGGGATCGACCCCGTGTCCCCTGCATTGGCAGGTGGATTCTTAACCACTGCACCACCAGAGAAGTCCCATTAGCATCTGTTTTCAAGGTTCAGTCATGTTGTAGCATGTATCGGTACTCCATTCTGTTTTTGTGGCCAAATAATATTCCAGTGTATGGATATACAACCATTTGTTTCTCTATTCATCAGTCAATGGACATTTGGGTTGTTTTCACTTCTTGGTTATTGTGAATAATGCTGCTGTGACATTTGTGTACAAGTTTTTTTGTGGACATGTTTTCAATTCTCTTGGGTATATACCTAGAAGTGGAATTGCTAGTTCAAATGGTAACTCTACTTTTAACTTTTTGAGGAACTTTCAATCTGTTTTCCAAAGAGGCTGCACCATTTTACATTCCCACCAGCAATGTGTGAGGGTTCCAATTTCTCCATATACTCACCAATACTTGTTATTTTCCACTAAAAAATTATAGCCATTCTAGTGGGTGTGAAGTGGTATCTCATTGTGGTTTTGATTTGCACTTCCCTATTGGCTAATGATGTTGAGCATTTTTTAATGTGCTCATTAGCCATTTGTATATCTTCTTTGGAGAAATATCTACTCAAAGTCTTTGCCCATTTTGAACTGTGCTATATCTCTCAAAGACCCATCTTTGCCCTAAAACAAGGTTTCTCAACTTTGGCATTATTGACGTTTGGGGATGGATAATTCTTTGTTATGTGTGGTTTTCCTGTGCATTCTAGGATGTATAGCAGCACCCCTGGTCTCTACCCACCAGATGCCAGTAGCACCCTCCAACTTGTGACAATCAAAACAGACACTGCAAAATCACCTTGGGGCGGGGGGGCACAAAATCTCTCCTAAGCAAGAACCACTACTGTAAAAGATCCTTCTGTGCATCTAAGAAACACATGGAAACATAACTCAGTTTTAGTGGAGTGGTGGAGGCAGAAGTCAGTCTGAGTGGGTTGAGGATGATGTGAGAAAGTGGACGGACCCTTGGGGTATGAACTGATCTTCCCAAGTCTGGTTGGTGAATTAATTGACAAAATGAGAGATAGATATCAAGGTTACAAATGAGGATTAGGTCACATGATGAGATAAATAATAATTCAATATAATAGCACAAAATGAGTTATAAGACTGCATATGAAAGTATCAAAAGTGTGGTATATCTAGAACTGCTTATAGGATTTCTGAGACAGGGAATTTACTGGGAGCTGGTCTCTGGGGCCTAGTGTCGTCCCTTGACCTTCCTAGGCATGAAGCGCAAATGACTGTTAAGTGGCCTTTCCCTGTTAGACGGCTGTCAGCTTCATTTCTCATGTTAGTGTCATCTCTTGGTGGTGATGTGGACACATCTGTCTCAGACATAGATGGTTGGATTGTAAGGAACATCACCCACTAAGCTAGCTTTTTCAGTAGGGAGGAATGCAAAGGGCTGTCTAATAGAAGCCACAGAAAGCTGAAAAGCAGACCTTAGCAAGGACAGGAACTAGGGCAGCTTGAGAAGCTGTCAGGAAGGGTCATCTGTGGACATACTTACTCTGCTGCTCTGCCCACAACTCAGCTCCTGACCCATTCAGTCTCCACCTTTTTTTTTTTTTGGCTGCACAGCGTGGCATGCGGGATCTTAGACCAGGGATTAACCTGCACCCCCTGCAGTAGAAGTGCGGAGTCTTAACCACTGGACCACCAGGGAAGTCCCCAGTCTCCACCTCTTAGTTCTAATTCCTGAAAGAGGGAATCTGAGGATCTCAGAAACCACTGAGTAGGCCATGGCTTGGCTCTCTTAATTGGATGTCCTAACCCAGTTCCCTGGGCTGTGGGGTGGGGCAGTTTTCATAGAACACATGGGGTGGGGTGAGGGAGAAATAAAGAAATACGAACCACATCATAGATACTTAAGCCATTCCACCACGTTTACAGATTTTTCCCCACTTTTTACCCTAAACATTTTTACCCCACTCTTCGCTCCCCACACCCCAACACACAACACATCTCACAGAAATAGCCTTACCATTGTTTGCCAGTTGAATACACAGTTACCACCATTTACCTGACTCTTTCCTTCAGTGCCTGTGGTACTATGGTCTTGACCTCAAGTATTCTGACTTTAGAAAGGGGATGGAGGGGAGAGAGGAATTACCCATCATGTTTTCTATTTAATAATGACATGCTAGGAAGGTGTCATCTAAACCTAGCTGGGCAATTTTTTTTTAATTTGTTTATTTTTATTTAATTTATTTTATTTTTGGCTGCATTGGGTCTTCGTTGCTGCGCGCGGGCTTTTCCCTGGTTGTGGCGAGCGGGGGCTACTCTTCGTTGCGGTGCGCAGGCTTCTCATTGTGGTGGCTTCTCTTGTTGTGGAGCACAGGCTCCAGGTGCGGGGGCTTCAGTAGTTGTGGCACGTGGGCTCAGTAGTTGCAGCTCACGGGCTTAGTTGCTCCGCGGCATGTGGGATCTTCCCAGGCCAGGGATCGAACCTGTGTCCCCTGCATTGGCAGGCGATTCTTAACCACTGCGCCACCAGGGAAGCCCCCTTAGCTGGGCAATTTTAACAAGAGAAATATATCTGTTTGGGGAGCAGTGTCTGAAACCTCTTCATCCCAATCCTCCCCCATTGGCATAACAGTTGGGAATAAAGACTACCAAGCTGTTGGGAGATGGTACATCCTTCGCACTAGTTAATAAAGTGATGCTCTGCCTTCACAGTGTATTAATTAAAAAGGTAATCAGTGCATGCTTCAAGTTTGCTGTTTGAAACTCAACAGCAATAAAATCAGAACACTACTCAGCTTTTTTTTCTCATAAAGAAATGAAAAACAAATTAGGGCCACAGAGATAGAGTAATCACATTTTGAATGATTTCTCCTGAGCATGCCTTTAATAACCTGTATGCGTCGGGTAAGAAGAACAAAGAAAGGCAAAGTTAATTATCTAGGAAAAGCTTCATCTAGGAGTTTTAGTCACATTAGCCCAGGGTTTCTCAGCCTTGGTACTACTGGTATTTGGGGCCAGGTAATTCTTTATTGTGGGGAGCAATCCTGTGCCTATAGTAGGATATTTAGCAGTATCCCTGGTCTCTAACTAGTAGATGCCAGTAGCACCCCTCTACCCAGGTTGTGACAACCAAAAATGTCTCTAGACATTGTTAAATATCCCCTGCGGGGCAAAATCACCCTGGATTGAAAACTACTGAGTTAATTACACACGTTTATTCTCACCCCTCATTCCCTGGATCCCTCCAGGGTTTGCTGTTTTAAACCCTTGGAACCAAACGTACCAGGCCATCTACATTTTCCAGGGAGTAATATGAAAAGAAGTTGACTGGATCAAAATTACTTGTCCAGATGACAAGAAGGGCTCCTTGCGTTTCTGTATTGAAAAGTAGCAGACAAAAAGAACAAAGGAAGAAAGTCTAATAAAAGTATTTATTTAAGGCACTCAGCTAAACACATATTTATTCCCTACAAAATCCTCAGGGACATCATTAGCCTTATTTTATTGGTGAGGAAACTGAGGCCGAAAGATGCTGAGTAATTTGCTGAAGAACACAGTTTGTAATTTAGCAGTGGAGCTAGAAATCTGACAGCAAACTTTGTGCATTTATACACACTGCCTCAGTATAGGCACTTAAAGTGCTAGACAGCTAATAAAGCAGTGACCAATTTTTATCTTTTCAAAAAATACTTTTATTATGGAGAGATTCAAACACATGCAAAATTAGACAAAACAGTTCCTTCCCATTTGTGCTGTTCATGTACACTTCATCTCTAGCGTCAACAATGATCAACTCATGACCAATATTGTTTCATCTAGAGCTTTTCAACATTGCCATTATGGACATTTTGGGCTTGATAATTATTTGTTACATGTGTCCAGTCCACACACAAGACAAGGCAAGACCCTAGCCAAGGTCAGACTGATTCGACTGGTAAAAGTACATTGAGTTGCTTTTGGTTTCAGACAGTTTTTTTTTTAATTTTTAATTTTTAATTTTTAAATTTTTGGCTGTGTTGGGTCTGTTGCTGCTCACGGGCTTTCCCTGGTTGTGGTGTGCGGGCTTCTCATTGCAGTCGCTTCTCTTGTTGCGGAGCAGGGGCTCTAGGCACGTGGGCTTCAGTAGTTATGGCACATGGGCTCAGTAGTTGTGGCTCACGGGCTCTAGAGCACAGGCTCGGTAGTTGTGGTGCACAGACTTAGTTGCTCCGAGGCATGTGGGATCTTCCCGGGCCAGGGTTCGAACCCATGTCCCCTGCATTAGCAGGCAGATTCTTAACCACTGCGCCACCAGGGAAGCCCCCAGTTTATTACTTACATAGACGTGAAAGAAATGTAGCCAGCTTCCTGTAGTCCTTGTCCCACATATCGAAAAGGACAACATGGAAACAAAAGAGGCCAGATGACCTCAACTCCCATTGATGAGAAGCCCATTGTAAATGGCAACTAACTGGTTTTCTACTCTTCAGCTCTACAGTGAGGAGGGCAGGGCAGGAAGCTCCATACTTCAATAGAACCAAGAAGGCATTAGAAACTCTCATGAAAGCCTCTCAGAGGATGTAGGGAGGGAGTGGGAGATGGGCTCAGAGCGGCTCCTAACAGGCCTCCCATCTCTCATGTTCCAGGAAGATCACAGGGCAGTCTGCCAACACTCAGATGAGCTGCAGTTCAAGTCTTTGCCAGTGTGAACTACATGGACAGGTTCAAGGTCATCAGGGTGCCAGGGCAGAGCTACTCCCCCACAGTGGAGGGCTGTTCCTGTGCACTGTAGGATGTTTAGCAGCATCCATGGCCTCCACCCACTAGATGCCTGGAGCACCACCCGCACGATGCGACAACCAAAAATGTCTCCAGACATCCTAAATGTACCTTGGGGGGCAAAATTGCACCCAGTTCAGAACTACTCATCTAGAGTCCTATCCACTCCTCACACCCACATGATATATTTCATCTGCAAATACTTCAGTGTATATTTGTAAAATAAAGTTTTTAAAAACATGAACACAATATCATTTTCATACCTAAACAAATTAATTATTTTTTATAGCATCCAGAAACTGTTCAAATTTCTAGTTGTTTCATAAACCTTGTAATTTTTTTTTACAGTGTTTTGAATTAGGATCCCAATAATATAGTCTATATATTTCAATTGATTGCTATGTCTTCTAGATATCATTTCTTTCAATTTTTTTTCCTGCAAAAAGCTTTATTGTTTCCATTTGGTCCAAGGCTTGGGAGAGGGCTCCAGGGTGGTTAAAAAGCTGCCTAGTGGCTGCAGAGAGGGGCTTCAGGCAGAAGCCCTGACGCCAGAGGGGCTCCTCAAAGGCCGCTGGGCTCCGGAGGCTCCTAGTCGTGCTGGAGGGTGAGCCTTTCGACGAGGGACTCGCCCAGCCCCGCCTGGGGACCGGCCGGCCTGCGGAGGTTGGTCAGGTGATCGCGCATCTTCTGGATGAGTTTCACCTGCTCATCTAGGAGGCGGCTCTCTGGGAAGTCACGGAGGCGGGGGTCTGCGCGGGCAGAGCCCAGGGCGTGCAGGTCCGCAGGGGCCTGGTTCAGGTTCTGCTCCATGATAATGGCGGCTTCCACAGCGTCCTGGGTTTCACCCCGCTCATCCTGAGACGCTTCTGCACGTCCTGGAAGAGGGCGCGGCCGCCGCGCTGTTTCTGCATTTTCAAGAGGCGCTGGGCGCCCTCACGCTTCCCCTCGGGCACTTCGCGGAGAAAGTGGCCCAGGCCCTCCGGAGCCGCGTCGTGGCGGTGGAAATAGGAGCCCAGAGAGAGGTAGGTGCGCGAGGCCCGCAGGTGCATGTTGACCAGGCGGTTGACGGCGGCCTCCACCTCGGCGGAATCATTCTGACGAATCTGGGAGCTCGTGGTGGATCGGTAATACGGCGTTAAGCTCAAAATATGGTGCTGGCGGTCCCGGTGGCCGAGGACAGCTGAGCGGCTGGTTCCGAAGGTTGCGAGTGGAACACAGGTTGGAGGTGGTCGGAGGCGGGAGCAAGGGGCGCCCCTGGGTCTGTTCCGTCCACACACCGCCGTAGCAGGAGACGGAGCCGCGGGACTGTCCAGCGCACTGACTCTTTCAGTTTTTTGATTGTACAAACTGGCTTTGTCCTATAGAGCGTCCCACAATCTGGATTTTGTTGATTGCATCCCTGTGCCGTTAGCATACTCCTTTATCCCTTCTGTATTTCCCGTAAATTGGTCTTGGATCAAGAGGTGTGGTCACAGCCAGGTTCTATTTACTTGGCAAACTACTTCATATGTGGTGCGTGTACCTCTATCAGGAGCATATAACATTTGGGATTGTCTTTTTGTCGTGTTAGCAGTTGTTGATGCTTAATGTCTAGATCCAGTCATTCACTTGGCATTATAATAATATGGCTAGTCTCAGTCATTGCTTTTTTCATTACCTTCTTCATTACTCATTCTACAGTGATACACTTCTCCTTCCTTACTATTTGGTCACCCAGAGGTACAGTTTGTAGAGGAAAGGTAAGATACATGCTTAATTCTTTCCCTCCAGTTCCCAGTTTTCAAAATAATACATTTGTTCCCTTGAATTTTCCAATGCAGACAACTGAGGTTTTGGGTTTGGGATTTTTTTTTTTTTTTGGTAGTATTAGGAACTCATGGATTTAAACGTATTTGGTGGATTTCAATCCATTGCAGTTCTTACCCTTTGGATGCTTCCCTTTTCATCTTTGGTTGGCAGGAGTCTCTCCAAGTTGGTTCCTGAGTCCTTTCGATAATTTCTATCCTTTTAAAAAAGGATAATAGAACTTATATGTTCACATGAGTATTTTTTTAATGATTTTAAAAAATTAATTAACTTATTTTTGGCTGCGTTGGGTCTTCATTGTGGTGCACGGGCTTCTCACTGTGGTGGCTTATCTTGTTTCGGTGCACGGGCTCTAGGCATGTGGGCTTCAGTAGTTGTGGCACACGGGCTCAGTAGCTGTGGCTCATGGGCTCTAGAGCACAGGCTCAGTAGTTGTGGCACACAGGCTTAGTTGCTCTGCGGCATGTGGGATCTTCCCAGACCAGGGCTCGAGCCCGTATCCCCTGCATTGGCAGGCGGATTCTTAACCACTGTGCCACCAGGAAAGTCCCTCGCATGAGTATTTTTATCTTCACAGTTTCACCCTACAACAGTGTTACTTAAAGTGTGGGCCTCAGGCAATACCTGTGAGCTGATGGAATGTCAAGTTAACCGGCCCTACCCAGGCCTACTGAATTAGAGTCTCTGGGAATGGGGCCCAGCAAACTGTAGTTTAACAAGTTCTCCAGGTGATTCTTATGCACATTAAAGTTTGAGGACATATGCTCTACAAGAATTGACTTCAGGGTAGGACAGGAATAAAGACACAGACGTAGAGAATGGACTTGAGGACACGGGGAGGGGGAAGGGTAAGCTGGGATGAAGTGAGAGAGTGGCATGGACATATATTCACTACCAAATGTAAAATAGATAGCTAGTGGGAAGCAGCCGCATAGCACAGGGAAATCAGCTCGGTGCTTTGTGACCACCTGGAGGGGTGGGATAGGGAGGGTGGGAGGGAGATGCAAGAGGGAGGAGATATGGGGATATATGTATACGTATAGCTGATTCACTTTGTTATACAGCAGAAACTAACACACCATTGTAAAGCAATTATACTCCAATAAAGATGTTAAAAAAAAATTGACTTCAGAGCCTAGCTTTGGGTCACCTTCCTCACTTAAGATCCCTAGCCCTTCAGGAATTTTTTGCCAGAATAGACCACCCCTCTGTTCTTATGGGATATCATCAGAGGGCACAGTCATCATTGAGGGTTATTGATTGATAGTTTGATAGGTGAATGATGAATCTGGTTAATACCTCTTTGGATCCAAAAATTCCAATGTAATTGCTTTTCATAAGTGGCCTTATAAAGCTGCCGCGATGAAAATTTCAAAAGAATTACTCCAAAAATGTTTTGAGCAATGGTGGTATTATATGTGCTAGGGACTGCCATGGTTTAATGCTAATGGTTTTGCTCCTGTTAAGTTCTTATGGTTGAATGGTGTGGTGAGGTTATCCAGACTATTTTGCAGAAATAAAGGATTATTTTTCTTTGAAAGTGCTTATTCCATGCCTGCTTAGTTGCTTACTCAAGAGAATTTCTTCTTGTAGCAAAGATGGCCTTCTGTGGAAGCACACTGACTGTATATAGTTATTCTCAAGCACCATTAGTGAGTCATTCAACATAGCCTCTCATCTGGCACATAAGTAGACTAGGTTTAAAATGATTGCTTTTAGACATAATGGTTTTCACATAGCCAGCTTCGTGGGACACATACACTAATAGGGCTTATTTCTTTCAATGTAAACAAAATAGAGATTCTTGGAAAAAAGAGAGCCTAATAGCTTTGGGGTCAAGACCCATGTCTTAGTAAAGTCTCTCACCATATCTGCTTCACCATAGTGGTTTTCAACTCTTTTTTTTGGTTTTGTAATTGTGAAAGTTCTGATACTGTTCCCAAGGCCAATTAGGCCAGAATATCTAGAGAGTGGGAATGTAGGCTCAGGGGGTTTGAAAGGCCCACCACCGCCAGGTGATTCTAATGTACAATCAAGGCTGAGAACCTTGTGGAGTGAAGCAGAGACAATGAGAAACTTTATTAAGACATGAACTTACACCCCTAAAGTGTTAGGTTCTCTTTTTTCAAGAATAAGATATCTGATATACTTGGGGGCCTTTGGAAAGATCAGTTCTCACCAGCACTACCTGATATTATTCAGAGATTTACATTTCACTCACAGAGAAGATAACCTCCTGAGTCTACTTCTGCTTGTATGATGGAGGAAGAGCCCATCTGATGCTACTTTTTGGAAGATTTATTAGAGGATGTGAAGACAACTTGAATGAGTGTTTCAAGATGACATCCTCCATTGGCACCTACTGAATGAGTCAAATATGAGATTTATAGGGGCTTAATAAAAGGTTTTACCTAGCTAGGTTGTATTATTTAATGTCAAACTAAATGAAAAGCTTTCAACAAGAAGGCTATCCAAAGAGAGCAAGCCAAGCAGAGTATGGGAAATGAGCTGCAGAGGCAACATATGATGAGCAGGGGCTTTGAAGTCCAACAGACCTGGGTTTGAAACTCAGCTCTGCCATTGACCGGCTCCATGACTTTGGGCAAATTACTTAACTTCTCTAATCACGGATTCTTTTCTGCAAACCTGGCATAGTGCCTGTGCTTGACACAGAGTAGGGTTTCACAAATTACTAAGTATTAAAATTACAGGGAATGTATTGTTCGAATATCTGGAGATGAGATACCAGGTCCAGCTCATGCTAAGGAAGGTGTGGTATTCAGAATAATGCCCCCCCCCCACATATGTCCACATCCTAATTCCCAGAACCTGGGAAATACGTTACTTTACATGGCAAAAGGGATTTTACAGATGTAATTAGGTTCAAGATCTTGCAATGGGAGTGAGTATCCTGGATTACTCAGGTGGGCCCAGTGTCATCACAAGGGTCTTTTCAAGAGAAAGAGGCAGGCAGGAGAGTTAGAGAAGATATGACTCCTGAAGCAGAGGCTGGAGTGGTGCAATTGCTGTTTTTGAGATGGAAGGAAGAGGGTTGTGAGCCAAGTAATGCAGGCAGCTCTAGAAGCTGGAAAAAGCCTCCTCTAGAGGCTCCAGAAGAAATGCAGTCTTGCTGATACATTGGCTTTAGTCCACTGAGATCCCTTTCAGACTTCTGACCTCCAGAACTTTAAGATAATAAATTTGTGTTATTTTAAGCCACTACGTTTGAGGTAAATTGTTACAGCAGCAATAGGAAACTAATACAGAAGATTAAACCAAATCTCTCTTTGAGCATTCAAAGATACCAAGTACAGATTTTGCAAGATGAAGATTTCACTTTGGAGTCCACGCCATTCAAATCAATTAGTATAAAGTCCAAGGATTGTAATAATAGTTTACTTGTAAATGAATTTATCTATCCTGGCATCGGATGGTCTTGATTCTTCACTTGCCAGTCAAGCACATTTGTAGCACGTTCAGAAGGCCCCTGGCGCAATCCTCAGGACCGTGCAGTATTTGCTGCAGTACTGAGAGACTGCCTGGTGGGGAAGCAAGAAGGAAGAAAACTGGTAATGGCAGATCAATAACCAAGAAAGACAGCTCTTGGGGATTATCAGGAGAAGTGGCGATTTGGTCAACTATTCTGGAGGACGATTTGACAATAGCATCAAAAAAAATGTATATAAAGCCTTAAAAATGCAAGTCCTCTGACTCAGCAATTCTACTTGTAGGAAAATTTATCCTAGGGGAAAAAGCTGAATTAGTATGCATATCATTTACCTGCTTAAAAAATCCTTTCATGGAACACTTGGGGGAGACTCAAGGGAGACAGCAGTACATCCACTTACATTGGATAATTAAAAGTGGCAGGTGTTTGTACTGGCCATAGCTTGGTCTACATGTAAATCTGGTTAGATTAACCTCGAAGGTCCCCAAGCCACCTTTGCTACATTTGATCTCTTTTATGAAAATCACTGAAACGGTGATTGTGACTAACAGTTCCAATGTTAAATTGGTGTCTGCCCTTGAACACTTACTATAAACTATCATCCAATTTTGTGACTTAAATAAATTAAAATTTTTATACGTCTGTGTAATTGAGCACTTAGGTGTTGAAAATTACCTATATTCTTACCCACTGACATTCAGATAATATATTTGTCATGCAAAAGCTGTGATACCAAATTATGCTCAAATCCAAGTGAGGAATCTTTATTCATTTTTTTTTTCTGTTGTATTATCTGTTTTGGCCGTATGTCTGGACCCAAATCCCATCAAGGAGGGACCAAAATTTACACAACATTCTTGAGTATGATGGCGGCTGCATTTGAAGTTTTGATTAAACTGCTCTACATGTGTGATTATTACTTGTAAACAGATGATTAGATATTAATTAGACAATAAGTGATTGTAAAGCACTTAGAAAATAAAAGTGTTTATAAATACCACCAAGTAATAGCAACAGTAATTCTTTACTGACTACACAGCTGCTAATGTCAACAAGAATGATTTATTCTAGCTAAATATGCAAAAAAGCTGCTATCATATCTGTTTTGCTACAGCAAAACAAAATATATCATATTTACAAGTGATTTTACATCAGCGTTTAGATAAATACATCTCATTTTGATAAAAACAACTTACCTCTTTTAGGACCTTCTCAAACACAGGTACAACCATTGTGGTGTGGTGTCTTTGAGTGCTAAGAACTGAAGCTCCTTCCTGCTCATCTCTCTGACTTATGTCAAATGTTTATTTCTTTAAAATATAAGATGTAAGGTGACATTTTGTGAATGGCATTTTCATTCATGCAGTAGTTTTGTCATGTTGTGTCTGTGCAGTAGCTCCCCAGCACCTTAAAACTGTGTGTAACAGACTCAGTAAATGTTGGTCAGATGGATGAGGAAAAGTCAGTTCTTTTTTGGTTATTCTAGAAGCTGGTAAAAGAAGAAAATCCATGTCAAGAATAAAATAGAGCACTTTCTATCTTCTTGATTTTGTTTTTCAAAAAAAAGTTTTGAAACTGACTGCTTTTTATGTCCAATCATTATTTTTTCCCCTAAAGGCCTTTATGGGTCATGGACCTGTATCAGCCTCACTCTTGACTCACTGGTGAATTTGGCAATGCATGTGTTTGACTTTCTGTCGTAAGTAAACTCAAGCACCTACAATGAGTCCAGGTCCGTGGTTTCAGAGATATGAAATGAACTGAACGAATGCAAGTGAAGAGTGCTTCATGTTACATGAGTTCAATAGAAAAGGGGTGGAGTGGTTATTTTGGATGATGAGATACTCATGAGTTAGCTCAGCAACCTTGTTAACAAAGCAAATCTAAGTGAGGCAGTGTAGTTTGGTGGAAAACAGAGTTGAACTTTGATTCAGGAGACCTGGATTCAAGTGACACTTCTGCCACTTACTCTGTGACCTTGCTCAAGTTACTTAACCTCTCTGAATCTGTTTGCTCATTTGAAAATTTTCAATATTAAAACTTGTCAATCCCAGAACACTATTATGATATAATTCAATGTGTAAAAGAACTAAGTGAGGGGTGAAATGCTTTACCCTGAAAAAAATTTTTATTACAATAATTTCCCTGGAGTGGGTGAAAAGGAATTATTCATGGGTTTCATTACTTAGATGGTGAACTTTTTTTCTGGACTGTGTCAGGTTTTAGGCCCAAACCGTAAGCCACGTGTAGAAAACTGGGGAACTGGCTCAAAATAGAGCCAGAAAAGTAACAATTCCACAGAAGGTCAGTGGTTTCCGGGAAACCTTTGTCTTGTTCTTTTCACGTCCTTTCCTTCTTTGTAATAAATTTCTTATCTGGTAAACCTGAGGCGCTGAGGAAAATGAATAAAAAGAAAAAAGGAAACGTGGAAGAAATAGCGGACTCAGGAGTGCTGGTAAGGGGAAAGGATTTGGAATGAAGGAGGTTTTACATACGGCCTTCTTGATAAATATTAAGAGCAGTATAAAGTATGTAGGGACATACAAACTGGAAGTAAATAATTTAAAATTTTCAGTACGGTTGACAACATTTTTATACAGTGGATATAAAATTTGTAGCAGCATGACTAGATTAAAGATTGGAAAATAAAAAGGGAAAGGTATTTTTAAAGAAGAGAAAGCTTAAATGTAATGCCTGCTTTTAAAAAAATAAACAGATATACGATGTTATGACATTTTTATCCACGTGTGATGAGGACATGAAAGGTATTTGCCATAAGAAATAGATCATATTAGAACTTTATGATGGGGCACTGAAATAGTATTAGTTGGAGATCCTCCAGATGCAGATGCAGACCCTGAGCCAAGAATTCAAGTTCAAGTTAATTTGGGAGGTGAGTCCAGGAAACACCCACAGGAGTGTGGGCAAGCGAGACAAAGAAAAGAAGGCAGCCAATACAATTCGGGGCGCTCTGTCAAGCCAGCTACCACCATGGGAAGTTGAACTTAGTCCCACTGGGGAACTCTGGGAGTCAGTGTAGAACAGCGTAGATTCAATTATCCCACTTGAGGACTGAGAGCAGTGTGGTATTTGTACATTCACTCCTCTCAGTCATTGGTTGAGAGCTCTTGGGGGTGTGGGCTGTTCCTTTTCTGGCCCTTCAGCCCTGTCTCAACGGTATTGTTGGGGAGAGGGGGCAGGGCTTTCGGTGGCCTGAGAAAGCCCTCAGGCAGAGATGCAGGTGCTGGCCGTTGGCAGCCAGCGGGCAGGTGTTGACGACAATGGTAAGGCCTGAGGGGATCAGGGAAAGCTCAGTTTCTGCTCTGAAGAGATTATTTTAGTTCTTCCCTGCAGATATTTGGGAAGAGTATTTCCAATAATTTGATATTGAAGTGAAGACCGCTTGGGGGAAGAATGATATCATTTGTAGGTCTCTTCCAAGCTGAAGCAAAGGTCCCTATGACTCGGTTTCCTCATCTGATCAGCTGTTGAGGGGGTTCCAGGTAGCACACGGTAAGTACCTAGCATAGAGCTCAGAGCGGAAGAGGTACTTGATAAACGGTAGAAAGAAAGATGGTGGTGCTTGTGAGGGGCAGCGCTGATGTAACAAGTTCTCATGAAGCCGTGCCCTACTTGTAGAGGTTACAAGACTCAAGAGCCCTGTCCCCAGAAGTTCCCTGGGGATTTTCTGAGCAGCCTGCCTCCAACACGTTCCCTCTGCTTCTGCTAACGGGAGATAGGACTCCCCCAGTTTCAGCTTTCTTGTTTCCTCCACTGAGCCCCTGCACCTTTCTATTCTCTCACATGCTAACCTCTGCCTGCCTCATCCCCACCCCGTATCCAGCCCTTGATTCCTTTGGGGAGAAAGGGTAATGTTCATTTTCCCCCCAACTATCGGGGTAATAGATGCTCATTTTAAAATACTTGTTATAGACCTGAAAATATAAAAAAGAAATCAAAATCCCCCATAATCCCACCGTTTAAAGATGTTACTTAACATCCTGATGTATTTCCCTCCAGTGCTCTTTTCTAGGCATGTACATATCCCATAATCAGGATTATTTTTCAGAATCGTATTCTGTGGCCTGCTTTTCTCACCTGACACAATATTAACATGTTCCCCTAGCATTAGATTTTCTTCAAAAACATGACTCCTAATGCATGTATAATACTATATGGATGTATTTAATTTTTATTTTAACCATTTCTCCTATTGCTATAAATTGTATCTTTTTTTTTTTTCTTCTTGTAAATAAGTCTGCATTAGCATCTTTGTATGTAATTATTTGTGAGCTTCTGGTTGTTTCTTTGGGGATAAATTCCCAAGGGAAAGCCCTGGGTCAAAGGGTATGAACTCTCTAAAGGCTGTAGCATGTACTGACAAATGTCCTCCATGGAGGTTTTTTTTTAAGACAATGTTAACATTGTGTATAGATTTGTGTAACCATCACCATAATCAGGATACAGAACAATTCCATCACCCCAGTAACCCCTCTTCTCCTATCTCTTTATAGTCACCCCCCCCATATAACCCCTAGAGGGTTATGGAATACTTAATTCCATATTGTGTAATTAACTGGTCATTCTTAATCATCTTAATGGCATTACAAAGCCCCCAAGTTTAAATAACCCATTCAGGTATTGTTAAGAAGTTCCTGAATCAGGTTGCAATAGCAGCCAAGACTCTGATCCCCAGAGTGGGTGAATCTGGTAAGGACCCCTCTCAGAGTGGTGCCTGAAAGAGTTTATTTCTCCCCATTAGGACTGTGAGAGTCAACCACTGGGCTGTGGGGAGAGGGGGATGAGAAGCCAAGACAAGGCTGGGGTAGGATTAGTGGGAATAGAGTTACTTATAGAGCTGACCCTCAAGGCAGTTAGAGGTCTAAATTTTGAGGTTCAAGGACTTGGGCTGATTATGTGTCAGGTACGACTTGGACTTAGCACATAATGGCAGTGATGGTTAAAGGTCTGGTTTAGGTGACACGATGAAGATGCTCAGGCAGAGGCAGCATCTTGTTTCGATGAGACGGGGGGCGGGGGAAGAAGGGGGCATCTGCCCACTTTGACACAGAAAAGGCTGGAGGTGGGGGATAAGGGCACAGTCTAGGCTCTTGGGCAAGAGGGGTTTGCAAGGACCCCACTAGCCATCAGGACGCTGCTAAATAGGAACAGGTGAGCGTCCCATTCTAGAGAGGGAATTAGAGGACCAATTAGGAACCAAGCTGGTAGCTCGGTGGCCCAGAACACAGTGGGGGTTAGGGGGTGAGGTGCTTTCCAACGGATCATGTACGGCCAAAAATAAATAAGTAAATTTATTTTAAAAAAAAAAGAAATGCAAATTCCAGCCCTATCCCAGACCTACTGAGCCAGGTCTTGAGGGATGAATAATTTACATTTCCAACAAGTTCTCGGGTGACGCTGATGTTGGTGTGGCTGGTCCTGGAGCATACTTGGATGAAAACCACTGCTATAGATTAAAATGAAAGATATAGAAGCCCAGGGACTTGTCTTAAGAGGATTTCTACCTAGATGTTTTTTTCTGTCACTACACCTGCTGCATCCCCCCCGCCCCGCCAAGCCCGCATCCCTCCAATCCCAGCTCCACTGCTTATGAGTTTGAGGCCCTGAGCAATTACTGTAAATTTCAATTTTCTCACCTGTAAATGGGGATAATGATAAGATTGACCTCTTTGGGTTGTTATGAAGATTAAACAATATCTAGGTAAAGTACCTAGCACTGTGCCTGTGCTTAATAAATGCTAGCAATTACCATGATTTTTTTTTTTTTGGCCAAGCTGCGCAGCTTGTGGGATTTTAGTTCCCCAACCAGGGATGGAACCCGGACCCTCGGCAGTGAGAGCGTGGAGTCCTAACTATGGACTGCCAGGGAATTCCCAAGCTGTGATTTTTATTAATGTTATTTAAAGTGTGATATTTCACTGGAACGAATACCTTTGTGAGTTCTTTTCTTTGGGTGTGTGTCTCCAGAACGCCCTCTTATAAATGGTGGTTATTCTCGGACGATTTAGACATTAAGGCACATCATCTTTAATTCCCCATCTGTGGTGTTTCTGTGATTGCCATGAGCATGTGGCTGAGAGCAGGGTGCTTAGGAAATGGGAGCACAGGAATAATAGACCAGCGTAAGGAACAGTGTATGGAAGCGCAGACAACAGCAAGACCTCATTGAGGAAACTCAGAATAGCTGGGGAGGAGGAGGAGTGGCCGAGGGAGGAGGTAATTGGGAGGGCAGTCAGAGGTGTGGGAGGCAGGTTTTCGAAGACAATCTACCTCCTTCGAAGTCCCTCTCAGGGCAGCCCCAGGGGTAAGCGCCAGGGCTACACCAGGCCTCAGAGGATCTGCCGCTGCTCTTGTTGCAGTCAAGGGGGTGAACACTCAGGTGCCCTCAATGAATGCAGTGAGAGGCCCTCCGAGGCCAGGTGGCAATTGTGGGCACAGGGAGTTTGGGCTCAAAAGTGGCTTTGTCTTCAGGGTGACTCCTATTTGGCAAAATTCTGACTACAGCACAGCAAACATGTCAGGGACTAGGTCTTTTTTAGTGGAGGTCTGCTATGTTCTGTCTCGAGGCGTCCTGGGCACGTCAGGACGCGGTTTTTTCTTATCTGGGTAGTGCAGCCGGGGTCCCTAGCCCAGAATGGACCTTTGCAACTGAATTAAACAGGAGAAACAAAAGCAGCAAGTTCGGGCCCCCAGGGCACGGCCCGCCAGCCAATGGGGCCCGGCCGCTCCCCGGCGGAGTGGTACTACTATGACAGTAGCCAACCAGCGCGCTCCATGCAAATGAGGTACTGTATCCCGCACCCGCAGCTCCTGTGCCGTCTGGTTGTTATAGTGATAAACTGAGGCCTTGCCTCTTGGGTTTTTGGAGAAGGAAAGTGGTGGGGGTGGAGGATAACCTCTTTACTTCCCCCTGGGAAGACAGAAGGGACGAAGAAGGGGGATGGGTGGGGGAGAGAAAAATACGTGACAAAGAAAACATTCTCTGCCTAGGAGGAGACTCTCAGAGGGTGTAGAACTGGAGGCAGCATTCACTGGCCATGCCAGTACTTACCACTGATGCTGAGTCAGAAACAGGTATCCCAAAATCCCTTTCCAATGAGCCTCCCTCAGAAACCATGGAGGAAATCGAGCACACATGCCCACAGCCTCGACTGGTAAGTAAAGACAAAGGATGCAAATGTATGCGTGGCTATGGCACAAAAGAGTTTCAGCGAGGAACTCTTTTATGCGCCCGCAGCCAGCGAGGAAAGCGATGCTTAGAGGATTTTCATGTAAATGAGAATAGAGCTACCGCCTAATCCTTCTCAGCTGTTTATACTTAGCTTCTATACCGAGCGCTGCTCTTAGCTTACAAAGCATTATTGTATTGGCTGGGTAGGAAACGGGCTGCTTGGGCTATGCTGTGTTTTTGTGCCTTGGGAGGAGGGGATGGGCTTTTTTCTTTTAGGTGTATTCTCATCTAAAGATACAGATCCTATGGTACAATTTTAAAATGGCATTCTCTTCACAAAGCTTGAGACGAGTCCGTTGTTAAGTTCTAAATTTTAGGTAAGGAATGATTCTGTCCTCAACTAATTTTGGTGCCTAATGTCAGTTTTGGAAAAATGAAAACGACATGGAAGCCAAACTTCCCCATTCGTTTGAAAATTTCAAAATAAATAAGTAAAAGGGTCCCTCAGTGATGTGTTTAGAAATAACGTGCATCTTAAATGAATTGTAAACATTTCCGGAGCGTGCTGTGAGGGTTTCTCTTCAGGTAGTGGGAACCTGGAGCAGCTACATTTACTTGGAAAGGGGCTGCATGCCTTTCATAATGAAAGTGTGGCAACGGGGCACTCAGAGCTTCCTTGCATCTCAGTTACTGGTATCCCAAATTTCATCAGCTTCTCCACCACTGGTCATGATTCCTTAAGTAAATGTGGAAGGTGGTTCTCAAACACCTCAACGTGTATCCTCAAGGAATCAAAAACACCAAATGGGTGGTGGATTTTCTGTGGCCTGAAGTCTTCGGGAACTTGGGGAGACCTCTCTTTGGACCCTCAAATCCAAGCAACATACTAGTTAGAGCTTCTCTCTCTGTAGCGATTTCCCTCGAGTTAAAAGGTGCAATATTTTGATTGGCTGTGGAGTTTGACCCTGGGAAGAGGTTTTTTTAAAAAAGGATTTTGTGATGTAGCATTTTTTGTGAACTCCCAAAATGAGGGCTCACATTTTTCAAGGCCAGTCCATCATGTAACTGTTATATCTTCATAAGGGTTAGTGAGGGTTCAAAGGGAGACTTAGGACAATTTTGTAAAACATGAAAACCAAGAAAGTTACATTAGAGCACCTAGGGCTTTTGTTCACTGTGTTTCTGTTTTTAAAGATATATTTTCTTAGGGAAGTTTGATATTAACTGCTCCCCAGCGCTTAAGCCACTTGCTGAACAACATACACAATGTAGTACCTGTTTCTGATGGGATACAAACCATCCCCATAAGTTTGTTACCAAGGGATTCCTTTGAGCCACTAAACAACTCTTGGTTAAGCACTGCAAAACAGCAACAACAACAACAAACTGACCATTAAAAGCTTGTTATGAGATCACCCAGAATATATATATATTTTTTTTTTTTAAATAAATTTATTTATTTATTTTTGGCTGCATTGGGTCTTTGTTTCTGCACACAGGCTTTCTCTAGTTGCGGCAAGCGGGTGCTTCTCTTGTTGAAGAACAGGGGCTCTAGGCATGCAGGATTCATTAGTTGTGGCACGCAGGCTCAGTAGTTGTGGCTCGCCGGCTCTAGAGTGCAGGCTCAGTAGTTGTGGCGCACAGACTTAGTTGCTCCGCAGCATGTGGAATCTTCCCGGACCAGGATTTGAACCCGTGTCCCCTGCATTGGCAGGCAGATTCTTAACCACTGCGCCACCAGGGAAGTCCATCACCCAGAATATATTTTTTAAAGTTAAACTCAGTGTTCAGATTTGCATCACACACCTTCCTGACAGGTCAAGGGCAGGGGAGAGGGGGGCATCTGGTTCCTGTTTGTGTATCATTTCAGTCTCTCGTGCCTACTTCTTTTCCTTCCCTTTTTGCCTTTTAGCTATTCTGCTCCTTGGTTGCTTCTGCCTGAGAGGGTGGGCAGAGGAAATCAAGGGAAGGAAGAAAGTTCAAGTACTTTCTACTTTCACTTGTGACAGCTCACCCTGGAGGTTAACTCCCAAGAACCATACAAAGCTGGCAGTGTTACACCTCCACCTCCCTGCCAGTTTAGAAATGAGGAAACTGAGGTTCAGAGAGGGTAAGCGACTTCTCCAAAGCCACATTGCTTTGAAGGGCTGTAGAGCTGGGATTTGAACACAGAGCTCTATACCTGCAAAGTGGAAGACCTTTCTCCTGCAACACACCTTTAAGTGAGATACATTCTTTTTCCATCTTTTTGGCAGTTCTGGCTTAAAATGTGTGTGTGTGTGTGTGTGTGTGGGAGTGTGTGAAGGATGTACAGAATTTGAACTGTTAAAGTGATTGCTTTGATCTACCTTTGATAAAAATTTCCCATGTTGTTCATCATTACTGTCGTCTATTGAAAATTGGCTCTGTTTAAATAGGGGCTGCAACCAATTTATAAACCACTATTAAGTTTTTTGAAGCACCTTTTCTCTTATCAGCAAAATTGGGTCATTGTGGGGTTATATTCTAAATTTAGATTTACACTTAATAATGAAGGCACATATTAACTACCTAGTAACATAGTTTGTTGATGAAGAGAGTGGCAAGTGAAAATATTAAATTAGGATTTCTTTTTATGTTTTTTAGTAGTTTCTGTTGATCTTTAGCTTTGCTAATATCTTCATATTTCAAATTATATAAATTCTGTTTCTCCCAGTACCCAAACATATTGCCCCAAGTCAATCGTGGGTCCCTCAGAGCATGGCTGCTCTGTTGCTTAACTAACTTTGGAAAGTGCATGGAAGACTTGAGAGATTCCCCTCCAGAGGACAGGCTCCTTCCCCTACGTGTTACCAAACTTGGGTTCATAAAGTTTAGAGGAAACAGGACACAATAACAAAACATTATCTTAAAAAAAAGTAGCATTTACCAGAGTGGTTGTGATTGTATTAGCCGAGGCACACACTGGTTCCCCAAACTCACTCTAACTTTACCTAGAGATACGGAAAAGGACATTTCTGGGTAAATAAAGGGCCATAAAGCTTTACTGCAAGTCCCAGAATGTGACTTTATGTCACTGAATGTCACCCTCTGTAAATACGAATTTTATTTAAATCTCAGCAATCGTGTAAAATGCCCTTTTTAAATGAACCATGCTCTTGATTTAGCCTGGCACTTGAGAAGGTGTGTACAAGTGTCCCTGTCTACATGCATTTGTCTATATATTATTTACAGTGAAGGCTGTTTATTGTGATCCGGGTTAGCTCTGCCCACAGTGATTGAGTACCTACTACGTGCTGAGCTCTGAGCCCTGTGGTACTTTGTGATCCAGAGATTCTAGAAGAGACTGGCACACAAACAGATTGCTTTCACACAGGTTGAGAAGGACACAACCTGCAAAGGGGTGTGTTCCCAGGTGCAGTGGGGGCAGAAAGGAGAGAGCGGCGAACTCCTTGACAGCGAGTCCACGTTTGCCAGCGGGATGTTGAGTAGAAACCTGTCTTGTCCTCACCGTATCCCTGGTGTCTAATACAGAGCCTGGCATAGCCCTTTAAGGAAAGGGAGTGGGAAGCTGGCATACCTAAATACACAGGACTTTAAAGCAATCTATACTTTAGACCCTTGTAAGTAGCAAATTGATAAGGATATTGAGGATACAATGGAATCATGTTCAAGGGGGAACTTTTCTGGAAGGTATACCTGTAGGTTTTCCACCTGCCTTTTTTTTTGTTGGAAGAAAATATAAGAAAGAGTAAATAGAATTAAATAACACTGATAAAGAAATTAGAAAAGAAATAGAAAATTACCTAGGTTTTATGATAGAGCCTTGGAAATGAAAAAGGGCTGGTTCGATCTGCCACGTTAGCAGGAGTTCATTTTGGACTTTACTTCAAAGTGGAGCAGTGCCAAGAGACTGCTGTCTTGCAGAAGGTGCATTATGTTCATCGGGAGGTAGGGCACTCACCCGCTAGTGCTCAGAAAGATGACCAGGTTTCCAGAGACATCCTTGGCTTCCTTTACTAGCCTCGCCATCTATTTAGCTACTCAGACAGCATACATTTTAAAAGCGAGATACTTACTGTGCTACGTCAGTGAAAATAAACAACCATGAGCTTCCTTGGGCATTTACTGTGGTCGACTGGAATTCTGTCCAAGGTTATTATTAGACATCTTCCTGCTGGTCTTGTTCCAAATGCAACATCCATTTCTTGCAGATTGGTAATAGTCGGGCATATTGAACATGGGATCAATGAATTAGTTTCTCCCATTCTTTTCAGTTTATTCTTTCACTATCGCTCCAACCCTCCTTCCCCAATTTTCTTAATGCTGAACTCCTTATGGAGGATATTAATATAAATCAAATATAAGAAGACAGGTCTGTTCTTTGTTTTATTTTGGCATTCGAGCATCCAGAAATGGAAAGGGTGTGTCCTCATTCAGGCAGTGAGGGGGATTTAAAGTATTCAGTGACGCAGGGCTTTAGAAGGTAACTGAGAGGAACCTCAGCCCCTGACCAACGATCCACAGTTAGCCAGCTGCTCAGAAACTTCCACACACAGCAAGGCACCAGGTGCTGTGGAGAGAAATAAAAGAAATAATCCAGAGCCCCTGCCCTTGAATATCGTTTTCATTTAACAGGAGGCAGTAGTTTGGTAGGTGGAAGCATGCCAGGATGCTGAAATCCCTTAAGAGAACTTTTTTTTTTTTTATAAGTTTGGCTTTAATATATTGGGCTTTCTACAGCATTTAAGCTATATTTTATCCATTGAGCAGAAGTACCTCACAGCAGGGGGACTTCCCTGGTGGTCCACTGGGTAAGACTCCACGCTCCCAATGCAGGGGGCCTGGGTTCGATCCCTAGTCGGGGAACTAGATCCCACATTCATCAAGCATGCCGCAAGTAGGAGTCCGCATGCTACAAGTTAAAGATCCCGCAACTAAGACCTGGCACAGCCAAAAAAAAAAAAAAAAAGTACATCAGAGCAGGGAGTACTCCATTATCCTGATCCCCAAGTTAAGGCAAGTCCCTGCATTTGAAGAAAAGATGCAGCTTGCCGATCCCAAAACATTTTTGGATATGGAAAGGATCAGTCTATTTCTGAGGGGATCTTAAGCCCTCAACTGTGAGTGGCACACTCCAGCTGCTACAGTAACGCTGTCCAGTGGAAATACAATGTAATTTAAATTTTTCTAGTAGCCACAATTTAAAACGTTCTTCTAAAAGGTGAAATTATTTTCAATAATATATTTAATTTAATCTGATGTATCTCAAATATTATCATTACAAATGTACTCAATATAAAAATGATTAATGAGGTATTTTATATTCTCCATACCAAGTCTGAAATCCGGTGTGTCTATTACACTTATAACACATCTCAGTTCAGACTAGCCAATTTCGAGTGCTCACTAGCCACATGTGGCTTTAGAGGGAGCTCAGACACCTGCCCAGGCCTGTGGAGGATGAGCTCTGAGAAGCCACAGTGATAAATACATTTCATGTTGCATAGCACACACGTGCATGTATTTACTCAGAACTAAAAAAAAAAAATCACCTTCCTTTACTTCATATTTTACACTCACTTTCTCTGCTCTCCTATTCTGTTTTTTTAGTAATCTACGTGAGAATTAATAAGTTTGAAGTTAGGGGTGGGGTAGTGGAGAAGAAGAGTACTGGATGGATGTGGGAGACTTTAAAGGAGGTAAATGCACCAGGACTTGTAACTGAGCCTGAGGGCGGGCAGTATCAGGACGACTCAGTTTTCTGGCTGCAGTGAGTGGGTGCCACCCCTGAGGTGGGAGCATCCGGGAATAGCAGTTTGTGAGAGTTAATGTTGGGGATACCATGGGGACGTCCATTTGAAGGTGTCTAGTTAATGTTTGGTTTTGGAACTCAGAAGAGAATTCTGAGCTGGAGATGTTGATCTGGGAGACATCAGCATGGAGGAGATGGAAGTGGAATCGAGGTAGTGAAATTGATGGGAGCGAAATTAGTCAGTTTCTGGACTGATGGAAGAAGTGGATGGAAATGGTTAACTAGCAAGAGTGCCTCAGGATAATCCTACTACGGGGTAATTCTAGAAAATAACTGACCCTGAGCCATCCTATCAGGTTCTTAAAAGGAGTAAAATGGAAGAGCTGTAATTAAAGCTATTAGAAGCCTCCTTGTATCTGTCTGTCTCTACATGAAATCTGGTTAAATTAATCTACTTTATCCCAGAATCTTTCCAGGATGTAACCCTGAGGAACACCATTTAAAGAGCCAATAGAGGAAGGATCATGAAAAGAGGACAGACATCTCAAATATCTGGGAGATCAGGGGTACCAAGGGCAGGGTAATTCTGTGGAGGGAATATCCAATAGAACCCAGTGCAGCAGAGAGATCACATGAGATAATAAGGGAAAGTCTCCTTTGGATTTTGGAAGAAGAGGTCAATCATGATGTTTCAGTGAAATGGTGAAAACAGAGACCAGATAGGTTGAAGAGCATTTAGGAGGTGGGGAAGTAGAAGCTTGAATGAGAGGAGAAGCATATAGAGTGTATAGGACCCAAAGGTGGATAAATCAGGGTTTAAGATTGAGAGAAGCTAGCTTTTCTCTCCTCTTCTTTTTTTTTTACTTCCATACTTCCCTCCAGCCTTCTTTCCTTCCATCATCCAGGATGTCAAAGCTTCTGGTTGGCTCATTCTTTTAAGATGGTACCAACTTGCAGTTAAATATGAATGGGAAAGAGCCAGTGGGAGAATGTGAAAATGATGGGGAAAATTGATGAAGGGAATGACCCTTAGACTGGAGATGTTGGGATCCAGTGCACAAGAGGAAGAATTGGCTTCACGTTGATAAAGAGATACCTCTCCCACTGTCTTGGTAAAGAAGCTGGTAAGGATGTTTTGGGTTATAAGGGGAAGGGTATAGAAAGTTGAAAGCCTCCCTTATCTGATAGCCTCTGTTTTCTCTGTGAAGGTGGAGGCAAAGTCATAGTGACTTGGTTCTGGTAGGTGCAGAGTGTAATTATGGGACAACCTGGGAAGTCAGGTCCAACCCCAAGGTATTTCCTCTCCACAGGCCTCCAGGCTGGGGCAGGGGCAGTAGGGGAAGGTGGAAAGGCTGAGTGATTCCTCATGAGAGATGTGGTATTGATGAGCAGAAATGGATCTGTTCCTTTATGGCCTTTGGGGCTCCATACCAACCCCCAAATCAAGGCAGATCCAGATCTGTAGCCCCAGGGGGAACCGGACTGACCTACAGCGAAAGGGCTGGATGCTGGCAAGTCAAGTAGGCTGCAGCTTAGTCTCAGCTTGCTGGAACCCACAATCTCATTCCAACATCAGTTTTGCCATTGAATTAATTATCGTGTGGGCTTCAGCAAATCACTTCTCCTCTCTGGACCTCAATTCTGTGACCCACTATGGTTCCAGTTTCAAGACTTTTCCAGTTCCAAGACCATGATTCTAGCTTCCATAGCCATGGAACGTGGTTCACCACAGTGTTCTCTGTTTGACCTGATGCTCATATCAAAAATCAGGGCTGGGGACTTCCCTGGTGGCGCAGTGGTTAAGAATCCGCCTGCCAATGCAGGGGACACGGGTTCGAGCCCTGGTCTGGGAGGATCCCACATGCCACGGAGCAACTGGGCCCGTGAGCCACAATTACTGAGCCTGCGTGTCTGGAGCCTGTGCTCCGCAACAAGAGAGGCCACGATAGTGAGAGGCCCGCGCACCGCGATGAAGAGTGGCCCCCGCTTGCCACAACTAGGGAGAGCCCTCGCACAGAAACAAAGACCCAACACAGCCATAAATAAATTAATTAATTAGTTAATTAAAAAAAAATTAAAAAAAAAATCAGGGCTACCCCACTCCTCACCTCCCTTTGTTTTATCCATTTAGAGTAAAAACAGGTTGAATGATCTTATGGCAAGACACACTGGCAAAATATGCATAACAAATGTTCACAAAATACTTTGGAACTTTATATTAATGTCGTACAAACCACTTTTGCTGTCTTCCGCTTTATTCTTCAGATGCTTCTTCAGAAAGATTGGATGTATTCTGAATCATGTGTTGAATATTCTAGTCATTGTTCAAAGAAACCTGTGTTGAATTTCTTTTTAATGTGAACAATAGCCTCCTAATTTATCTACTTAATAATACTGAAGTTCAAAATACTGGGTTTTCCACATGAAAAGGTGCTCAACATCACTAATCATTAGAGAAATGCAAATCAAAACTACAATGAGGTATCACCTCACACCAGTCAGAATGACCATCGTCAAAAAATCTAGAAACAGTAAGTGCTGGAGAGGGTGTGGAGAAAAGGGAGCCCTCCTGCACTGTTGGTGGGAGTGCAAATTGATACAACCACTATGGAGAAGAGTATGGAGGTTCCTTAAAAAACTAACAACTACCATATGACCCAGCAATCCCACTACTGGGCATATACCCTGAGAAAACCATAATTCCAAAAGAGACATGCACCACAATGTTCATTGCAGCTCTACTTACAATAGCCAGGACATGGAAGCAACCAAAGTGTCCATTGACAGAAGAATGGATAAAGAAGATGTGGCACATATATACAATGGATTATTACTCAGCCATAAAAAGAAATGAAATTGAGTTATTTGTAATGAGGTGGATGGACCTAGAGTCTGTCATACAGAGTGAAGTAAGTCAGAAAGAGAAAAACAAATACAGTATGCTAACACATATATATGGAATCTAAAAAAAAGTGGTTCTGAAGAACCTAGGGGCAGGGCAGGAATAAAGACACAGACCTAGAGAATAGACTTGAGGACACGGGGAGGGGGAAGGGTAAGCTGGGAGGAAGTGAGAGAGTGGCATGGACATATATACACTACCAAATGTAAAGTAGATAGCTAGTGGGAAGCAGCCACGTAGCACAGGGAGATCAGCTCGGTGCTTTGTGACCACCTAGAGGGGTGGGATAGGGAGGGTGGGAGGGAGATGCAGGAGGGAGGCGATATGGGGATATATGTATATGTACAGCTCATTCACTTTGTTGCACAGCAGAAACTAGCACAACATTGTAAAGCAGTTATACTCCAATAAAGATGTAAAAAAAACCCATACTGGGTCCTCTTTGAGGTATAGCAGTATGGCGTTGAACTCCAGGGGCCTTCTTTAACTGATGCTGCCCATCTAAGAATCATATTTGGGCTTCAAGACCAACAGTGGGTCAGGCCATAGTCCTGCGACTCCTGCATCTTTTGCCGGTGCCCATACAAAGCTTCTCAGTGATCCTTAGTGAAATAAATGTAGAAAGATTTATTCCATCTGATCACTGGAGGCACGATGAAAAGGAGAAAGCAAGGAAGGTAGAACAAACTAAGTCATTGCAAAATAGGCCTATTTTCTTCCAATAATTTCCCAGGTAACAGCCTCTGCCTTGCTAGGATCTGATTACCTGTTGCTGGCCTCAGACCATAGCATTATTGTTTTAACATTCCTACCTTCCTCTTTATCCCAGCATGAACCAGGTTGTGTGGGAGGCTGGGGAAGCTGACCCTGCTCGGGGATAAAGAGACAGTTTAGCACTCAACACTCTTGAAGACACACTTGAAAACACAGTGATTCGAAAATAAAGCAGCAAACCCTGGTAGTGTGCGCCTGTGTAATAATGTACAGGGCTAGCCTGTGGATTCATTTTCATATCATCTCATCCCTGCCAAAGTTTTTGACTTGGCGATTTTTGTTTTCCACTCAGTAATTCATGCACACTGAACCTGATGTCAGTGTAAAAGGATGCTGAGGGCTATTTAAACTGGCATTTAAGAAAAAGAACAACAACAACAATAATAATAGGTTAATAGAAGCATCATGAATGGTGTGTATGGCCCATTGGCAACCAAATGTTGTCAAAAGCTTGCTGCTGGTACTCATGGGCTTCTGTGCTTCATCTCTAGTGGGCCTGAGATTGTAGGCGAAGTCACATAATACTAAATTCTGTTGTACCTCCAGATGGTTTAGCTATAAGGTCATTGTTCTATAGTGACTTCGGGGCCAGAGGTCTCACTCACTTATTTTCCTCCATCGGCAAATGAGGGAATGGAACAACTATTTATGGCGCATACTGTGTTAGGCGCTGTGCCGGCTGCTTTATATGGGTTATCTTGGTTAGCCAGGCTGCAGACCTGTAAAATAAGAATGACTATTCCCCATCTTATAAATAAGAAAACCAAGCATTAAGTAATTCCCCAAAGATCAAACACTAACTCATAAAGCTGGGCTTTAAAATTCAGTTTGTCTGACTTCTAAAGCCTCCTGTTGCCACCACACACAGTTCTCCCACATAAATGAGCCGAGAACCACCTGCTCAAGCTCCCAGGTGATTCAGAAACAAGATGTGTTTGGATGCACTTTGAGAAGTGCTGTATTTAGCTCTGCCATGTTACATTTGGCACATGCTTTGGCACTTTGGCACTACGAGTGGAAACAGATCAGATGTCTAAGCTCTTTGTAGTAAATTTAGAAATTCAAAATAAATATATTTGACCCAGCACTTCTACTCCTAGGAAGGTTGTACATACGACCACCAAAGACTAGTATTAAGATGTTCTTAGTGGCATTATTCATAATAACCCCAAAGTGGAAACTACCCAAATGCCCAGCAGAAGTAGAATAAATAAATCATAGTATAGTCACACAATGTTATGCTACCCAGCAATGAGAATGAAGAATCTACAACCACCTGCAAAAATAGGGATGAATTTCACAAACATAATATTGACTGAAAGAAGCCAGACATGAAAGAATATACACTACACCATTCCATTTCTATTAAATATTTTAAAAGTAGGCAAACTAACCTATGACGTTAGAAGTCAGGATAGTGGAAGGAACACAGGATGGATGCTGGCAGTGGTTGGTTACTTGATCTGGATGCTATACGTGTTCAGCTTGTGAAAGTCCACTAAGTCGCACACTTAGGATATGTGCACGTTTCTGTATGTATGTTATTCTTTTTTTTTAATTTTTAAATTTTATTTTATTTTTTATACAGCAGGTTCTTATTAGTTATCTATTTTATACATCTTAGTGTATATATGTCAATCCCAATCTCCCAGTTCATCCCACCACCACCATGCCCCCCGCCACTTTCCCCCCTTGGTGTCCATACATTTGTTCTCTACATCTGTGTCTCTATTTCTGCCCTGCAGACCAGTTCATCTGTGCCATTTTTCTAGGTTCCACATATATGCGTTAATATACGATATTTGTTTTTCTCTTTCTGACTTACTTCACTCTGTATGACAGTCTCTAGATCCAACCATGTCTCTACAAATGACCCAATTTCATTCCTTTTTATGGCTGAGTAATATTCCATTGTATATATGTACCACATCTTCTTTATCCATTTGTCTGTCAGTGGGCATTTAGGTTGCTTCCATGACCTGGCTATTGTAAATAGTGCTGCAATGAACATTGGGGTGCATGTGTCTTTTTGAATTACGGTTTTCTCTGGGTATATGCCCAGGAGTGGGATTGCTGGCTCATATGGTAATTCTCTTTTTAGTTTTTTAAGGAACCTCCATACTGGTCTCCATAGTGGCTGTATCAATTTACATTCCCACCAACAGTGCACGAGAGTTCCCTTTTCTCCACACCCTCTCCAGCTTTTGTTGTTTGTAAATTTTCTGATGATGCCCGTTCTAACTGGTGTGAGGTGATACCTCATTGTAGTTTTGATTGGCATTTTTCTAATAATTAGTGATGTTGAGTAGCTTTTCATGTGCTTCTTGGCCATTTGTATGTCTTCTTTGGAGAAATGTCTATTTAGGTCTTCTGCCCATTTTTGGATTGGGTTGTTTTTTTAATATTGAGCTGCATGAGCTGTTTATATATTTTGGAGACTAATCCTTTGTCTGTTGATTCATTTGCAAATATTTTCTCCCATTCTGAGGGTTGTCTTTTCGTCTCGTTTGTAGTTTCCTTTGCTTTGCAAAAGCTTTGAAGTTTCATTAGGTCCCATTTGTTTATTTTTGTTTTTATTTCCATTACTCTAGGAGGTGGGTCAAAAAAGATCTTGCTGTGATTTATGTCAAAGAGTGTTCTTCCTATGTTTTCCTCTAAGAGTTTGATAGTGTCCGGTCTTACATTTAGGTCTCGAATCCATTTTGAGTTTATTTTTGTGTATGGTGTTAGGGAGTGTTCTGATTTCATTCTTTTACATGTAGCTGTCCAGTTTTCCCAGCACCACTTATTGAAGAGGCTGTCTTTTCTGCATTGTATACTCTTGTCTCCTTATCAAAAATAAGGTGACCATAGGTGCGTGGGTTTGTCTCTGGGCTTTCTATCCTGTTCCGTTGATCTATATTTCTGTTTTTCTGCCAGTGCCATGCTGTCTTGATTACTGTAGCTTTGTAGTATAGTCTGAAGTCCGTGAGCCTGATTCCTCCAGCTCCATTTTCCTTTCTCAAGATTGCTTTGGCTATTCAGGGTCTTTTGTGTTTCCATACAAACTGTAAGATTTTTTTGTTGTAGTTCTGTAAAAAAATGCCATTAGTAATTTGATAGAGATTGCATTGAATCTGTAGATTGCTTTGGGTAGTATAGTCATTTTCACAGTATTGATTCTTCCAATCTGAGAACATAGTATATCTCTCCATCTGTTTGTGTCATCTTTGAATTCTTTCATCAATGTCTTATAGTTTTCTGAGTACAGGTCTTTTACCTCCTTAGGTAGATTTATTCCTAGGTATTTTATTTTTTTTGTTGCAGTGGTGAAAGGGATTGTTTCCTTAATTTTTCTTTCTTTTTTTTTAAATTTTTATTGGGGTATAATTGCTTTACAATGGTGTGTTAGTTTCTGCTTTATAACAAAGTGAATCAGTTATACATATACATATGTTCCCGTATCTCTTCCCTCTTGCATCTCCCTCCTTCCCACCCTCCCTATCCCACCCCTCTAGGTGGTCACAAAGCACCGAACTGATCTCCCTGTGCTATGCGGTTGCTTCCCACTAGCTATCTATTTTACATTTGGTAGTGTATATATGTCTATGCCACTCTCTCACCCTGTCACATCTTACCCCTCCCTCTCCCCATATCCTCAAGTCCGTTCTCTAGTAGGTCTGTGTCTTTATTCCCGTCTTGCCACTAGGTTCTTCATGACCTTTATTTTCCCTTAGATTCTATATATATGTGTTAGCATACTGTATTTGTTTTTCTCTTTCTGACTTACTTCACTCTGTATGACAGACTCTAACTCCATCCACCTCACTACAAATAACTCCATTTCATTTCTTTTTATGGCTGAGTAATATTCCATTGTATATATGTGCCACATCTTCTTTATGCATTCATCCGATGATGGACACTTAGGTTGCTTCCATGTCCTGGCTATTGTAAATAGAGCTGCAATGAACATTTTGGTACATGACTCTTTTTGAACTATGGTTTTCTCAGGGTATATGCCCAGTAGTGGGATTGCTGGGTCGTATGGTAGTTCTATTTTTAGTTTTTTAAGGAACCTCCATACTGTTCTCCATAGTGGCTGTATCAATTTACATTCCCACCAACAGTGCAAGAGTGTTCCCATTTCTCCACACCCTCTCCAGCATTTATTGTTTCTAGATTTTTTGGTGATGGCCATTCTGACCGGTGTGAGATGATATCTCATTGTAGTTTTGATTTTCATTTCTCTAATGATTAATGATGTTGAGCATTCTTTCATGTGTCTGTTGGCAATCTGTATATCTTCTTTGGAGAAATGTCTATTTAGGTCTTCTGCCCATTTTTGGATTGGGTTGTTTGTTTTTTTGTTATTGAGCTGCATGAGCTGCTTGTAAATCTTGGAGATTAATCCTTTGTCAGTTGCTTCATTTGCAAATATTTTCTCCCATTCTGAGGGTTGTCTTTTGGTCTTGTTTATGGTTTCCTTTGCTGTGCAAAAGCTTTTAAGTTTCATTAGGTCCCATTTGTTTATTTGTGTTTTTATTTCCATTTCTCTAGGAGCTGGGTCAAAAAGGATCTTGCTGTGATTTATGTCATAGAGTGTTCTGCCTATGTTTTCCTCTAAGAGTTTTGTAGTGTCTGGCCTTACACTTAGGTCTTTAATCCATTTTGAGTTTATTTTTGTGTATGGTGTCAGGGAGTGTTCTAATTTCATACTTTTACATGTACCTGTCCAATTTTCCCAGCACCACTTATTGAAGAGGCTGTCTTTTCTCCACTGTATATGCTTGCCTCCTTTATCAAAGATAAAGTGACCATATGTGCGTGGGTTTATCTCTGGGCTTTCTATCCTGTTCCATTGATCTATATTTCTGTTTTTGTGCCAGTACCAAACTGTCTTGATTACTGTAGCTTTGTAATATAGTCTGAAGTCAGGGAGCCTGATTCCTCCAGCTCCATTTTTCGTTCTCAAGATTGCTTTGGCTATTCGGGGTCTTTTCTGTTTCCATACAAATTGTGAAATTTTTTGTTCTAGTTCTGTGAAAAATGCCAGTGGTAGTTTGATAGGGATTGCATTGAATCTCTAGATTGCTTTGGGTAGTAGAGTCATTTTCACAATGTTGATTCTTCCAATCCAAGAACATGGTATATCTCTCCATCTATTTGTATCATCTTTAATTTCTTTCATCAGTGTCTTATAATTTTCTGCATACAGGCCTTTTGTCTCCTTAGGTAGGTTTATTCCTAGATATTTTATTCTTTTTGTTGCAATGGTAAACGGGAGTGTTTTCTTAATTTCTCTTTCAGATTTTTCGTCATTAGTGTATAGAAATGCAAGAGATTTCTGTGCATTAATTTTGTATCCTGCTACTTTACCAAATTCATTGATTAGCTCTAGTAGTTTTCTGGTAGCATCTTTAGGATTCTCTATGTATAGTATCATGTCATCTGCAAACAGTGACAGCTTTACTTCTTCTTTTCCAATTTGGATTCCTTTTATTTCTTTTTCTTCTCTGATTGCTGTGGCTAAGACTTCCAAAACTATGTTGAATAATAGTGGTGAGAGTGGGCAACCTTGTCTTCTTCCTGATCTTAGTGGAAATGGTTTCAGTTTTTCACCATTGAGGACAATGTTGGCTGTGGGTTTGTCATATATGGCCTTTATTATGTTGAGGAAAGTTCCCTCTATGCCTACTTTCTGCAGGACTTTTATCATAAATGGGTGTTGAATTTTGTCGAAAGCTTTCTCTGCATCTATTGAGATGATCATATGGTTTTTCTCCTTCAATTTGTTAATATGATGTATCACGTTGATTGATTTGCATATATTGAAGAATCCTTGCATTCCTGGAATAAACCCCACTTGATCATGGTGTATGATCCTTTTAATGTGCTGTTGGATTCTGTTTGCTAGTATTTTGTTGAGGATTTTTGCATCTATGTTCATCAGTGGTATTGGCCTGTAGTTTTCTTTCTTTGTGACATCTTTGTCTGGTTTTGGTATCAAGGTGATGTTGGCCTCGTAGAATGAGTTGGGGAGTGTTCCTCCCTCTGCAATATTTTGGAAGAGTTTGAGAAGGATAGGTGTTAGCTCTTCTCTAAATGTTTGATAGAATTCACCTGTGAAGCCATCTGGTCCTGGGCTTTTGTTTGTTGGAAGATTTTTAATCACAGTTTCAATTTCAGTGCTTGTGATTGGCCTGTTCATATTTTCTATTTCTTCCTGGTTCAGTCTCGGCAGGTTGTGCATTTCTAAGAATCTGTCCATTTCTTCCAGGTTGTCTAGTGTATTTTTGATTTCAGTTATTGTATTGTTCATTTCTGTTTGTTTGTTCTTTAATTCTTCTAGGTCTTTGTTAAACATTTCTTGCATCTTCTCTATCTTTGCCTCCATTCTTTTTCCGAGGTCCTGGATCATCTTCACTATCATTATTCTGAATTCTTTTTCTGGAAGGTTGCCTATCTCCACTTCATTTAGTTGTTTTTCTGGGGTTTTATCTTGTTCCTTCATCTGGTACAAAGTCCTCTGCCTTTTCATTTTATCTATCTTTCTGTGAATCTGTATGTATGTTATTATGTAGGACTAAGTTTAAAGATATTCTGATCACTGTAATAGGGAGAGAGTATGCTCTACCACAGATTTCCCATTTCCAAACAATTCTGGTGATCTAATGGGTAACACTCTAGGGAAGAGTATCAGATCCTACCTACAGTTACAGTTCTTGGCTGCTCACAGAGCTCCAATGTACTCAGTCCTTCCAGGAGTCAGTATACCCAACCCCAAAGAGGATGTAGATAAGCCCTTGAATTAAACTTGCCTTATTTCTAGGACCAGTCCAGCCCTAGTCAGGTAATCTGTGAATTAAAATCCATGGTGCCCAATCTATATGTGTTGTCTAACAATGGCCTGGCCTCATGGTTTGTAGGCTCAGAAGGAAGTGGATGGAATTGGTTAGCTAACAAGGGTGCCTCAGGATAATCCTGCGAATTGCAGAAAAGCTGACCTTGAGCCGTCCTATCAGGTTTTTGAAGGGAAGGAAAATGAAGAGCTGTGGTTAAAGCAATTAAAATCCTCCCTATATCTGCCTATCTCCATATGCAATGTGGTTAAATTAATCTACTTTACCCTCCAGTCTTCCAGGATGTTACCTCGAAAAACAACATTTAGAGAGTCAATAGAGGAAGGGCCATGGAAAGAAGACACAGAGGTATTTCTCAGAAAGGTGGGAGATCAGGGTCCAAGAGCAAAGCAATCACCTCATTGGCAGGTACACTTACACAGGTTTTCCATATATGTATTTTTTTTTTTTATTAAAGAAGTCATCCAGTTTGCAGAACCAGTCTTCTTTGGAACATCTTTCTTTGGAAAATCTTTCTTCATTGGAACATCTTTAGTGGCTCAGAAAAAAGGGGTTTTATTATTGAAATAGAATCTAGCAAATACCTCAAGCTGAGACATGTTAGAAATATCTGTACTTCCATCCAACTGTATAGCAAACCTCCCACACTGCATAATTTGTTCTAATGCTTGTTTCTTCCAGTCTTCAGCAATGTTTTCTATATGTCTTCCAAATATATTTGCTGACAAAGGAATGCATTTTTTTTAAGGAATGCATTTTTGTTTGACATCAATTTTTTTCTACACATTAGAGCAGCCAGTTTTACTGTGACTTAAAGAGCAGGTGTTTCTGCAATGAGACTTTTGGTTTTTCTCTATTGAATTGTAGCAACTCAAAAAAGGCTTCTAAACATTTATCATTACATAGAACGTTATTTTGTGAAGTACAGGATTGAGTATCACATCTTGAAATGTTGCTGAAAAAAATCAAAGAGATTTGTCTGAATGTTCTGAATGCTTCATTTTTAAGTATCATGGTAATTACAATAGCTTCATACCATCATTAGCTAATATCTCAAGGTACAATATATGCTCCAGGTGAAGTTTAATGCTAATAGCACATATTTCAAATAGTCTTCTTTGCGATCATTTTCGATTCAGCTCTCTTTTTGTCAAATCTAATGAGGCCATCATTGTTCACACCTGATAATGTGGCTGGTGCAGAACTTATACAAAGGGTAGAAGGGTCAGCTTGGCCACTTTTTTGGTGTTAGTTTGTGCTTATGGTATCTTTACTTTCCTATTTCATTGTAGGAAATGTTTTAAGCCACCTGCTGATCTTGTGAGCATTGGTTTAGTTAAAACTAGGTAATATAATCCACAAAGGCACTCATATAGGCCCCGGTGAACTGTATTTTACTGCAGTAAGCCGAAAGTAAATGAAAATATCAGGGGACCCAGGCCACCCTTCTCTATTGTAACGACTTGCATTCTTCCTTTGGAACACCTTGTAGAATTAAAATTCTACAACATAGAATACATAAACATATATTTATGTTGACAGAGATGGGGCACCAGGGTAATTTTGGAAATTATAGTTGGTTGTTAGTAATCCTTCCTTTCTTGTTTTTTAACATGAAAAAATAAATTTAGACACAAGTGTTGCTCTCTAATGGATTGTTTTGCGCATCCCACGTTAGAAAACCCTGGTCTCCATATTTTAAATCTTGCCCTTGGATCCATCCATGAGTGAGAGAATTGCATTCTCAGACTGCATGTTTGACCCCTTGTAGAAATGCTTTTTTGAACTGCTTTTTGGTCCTGGGGCTCTGCCTTACAGGGAGGGTGCTACAGAGACAAACATAAAAAACAGGATTGTCTTTATCAGGAGGATGTCATTGAATATGTTGGTGTTGCTATGGCATCACCCAAAATGCCCCTTATAAAGGCATCATGGGAGGAATTTCAATAAAAACTTGGCATCAGGAAATGCTGTGCTTCTCCTCAGTATCTCTTTTGGGTTTTGCCTAGAGAGAATATTAACTTTGTCTTCCTCTTTGCTTTGACTGCTGGGAGCTTAAAGCCATTTTTGTGCCCTGCCCCCTGAAATATAGAGGACCATGATAGACATTCCTGTGTGCTCATTTCACCCTGGGCCTTTTTTCAAAACCCCTGTTTCCATCCTCACCCACATGTTGCAAGTATTATTTTAAACTTCCATTATTTTTTTTTTATTTTTTATGATGGCTTTTATTGTTAAATTGTCTTTATCTTTTTTTTTTAAATTTCTTGGCCACACTGCACGGCATGCGGAATCTTAGTTCCCCGACCAGGGATCACATCCGCACCCCTGCAGTGGAAGCGTGGAGTCTTAACCACTGGACCACCAGGGAAGTCCCAACTTTCATTTTTTAAAAAGTCACCTCAAGTCCTATGAGGAAGGAGATGGAGATGGATAAGAAATAAGATTATTATTGATACTCATTGTAAACGTCTTGAGCTCAATTACCTAAGAAAAAATTGGTTTAGTGTATGGAATTTTTATCTCTAGGTAAAGGTGATTATTTTCTATTGTTCGTAGCATCTATGCACTTCTTAATTTTAAGAAGTCATTAATTGTAAGACACGCTTCCCTTTCAGAGGTGTTAAAGTGTCAGAAAATGGCCAACATGGATTTTAAGTCATTTATTGCAAGACCCCTTCTAATCTCAGACATGTTCAAATGTGGGGGGAAAATGTACATTTTAGTATCAATGCAATGTGGTATTATTTGTAGTACTAAGAGTCTTCCAGCTGTTTGAAATCCACTGCTGTGGGGTTTGGAAGGTGGGCACGTGGGGGGAGTTACAGATTATGGATGGTCAGTGTTTTAAGGGTATAATAAAATTCTGATCCCTGATAGCTGGAAGGGCAGTAATTACTAGCCTGACCTAGATGTGGGTGTTTACACATTGTTTTAAAAAATGGAATTCTTGTGAGGGGACTCTAGATAAAGTTGGAAAATGTGTTTTTTTAAAAAGATATTTAAGATAATTTTTAGACTACTATTGTTTTGCTTTTAACTAACTTCAAAATACTTATTCTCAATAATAGAAAAATGAGCAAAGGACAGATTATTCTCAGTGGAAAATACAAATGACTAATAAACATTTGAAAAATGTTCACTCTTTCTTGTAATCAAAATAATTCAAATTGAAACAGCGTGATGCCATTTTTTTAAAAATTTGTTTTTACTTATTTATTTGTGACTACGTTGGGTCTTTGTTGCTACACGCGGGCTTTCTCTAGTTGCGGAGAGCAGGGGCTACTCTTTGTTGCAGTGCGCGGGTTTCTCACTGCAGTGGCTTCTCTTGTTGCGGAGCATGGGCTCTAGGCACGCAGGCTTCAGTAGTTGTGGCACACGGGCTCAGTAGTTGTGGCTTGCGAGCTCTAGAGCACAGGCTCAGTAGTTGTGGCGCATGGGCTTGGTTGCTCCGCGGCATGTGGGATCTTCCCGGAGCAGGGCTCAAACCCGTGTCCTCTGCATTGGCAGGTGGATTCTTAACCACTGCGCCACCAGAGAAGTCCGTGATGCCATTTTTGATCTATAAAATTGACAAAGATAATACTGAATGCCAGTGAGATGGCAGCAAGATAGGTGCCTTCATACACTGTTATGTGAGTATAAGTGATGCAGCTTTTGGAGAAGATAATTTGCCCATATATGTTAAAGTGTTCTTTAAATATTCATCTTTAAAATGTTCATACCCCTGATCTAAGTAATTCAACTCCTATCCTAAGGAAATAATCAGAGGTTCAAAATTATGTCTAGAAGGTTATTTATATTAGTAAAATATAAGCAACTTTTTTTTTTTATAAATTTATTTATTTATTTATATTTTTGGCTGCGTTGGGTCTTTGTTGCTGCGTGCAGGCTTTCTCTAGTTGCGGCGAGCGGGGACTACTCTTCGTTGTGGTGTGTGGGCTTCTCATTGCGGTGGCTCCTCTTGTTGCAGAGCACAGGCTCTCGGTGCGTGGGCTTCAGTAGTTGTGGCTCGCGGGCTCAGTAGTTGTGGCTCACAGGCTCTAGAGTGCAGGCTCAGTAGTTGTGGCGCATGGGCTTAGTTGTTCCGCGGCATGTGGGATCTTCCCGCACCAAGGCTCGAACCCGTGTCCCCTGCATTGGCAGGCGGATTCTTGACCACTGCGCCACCAGGGAAGTCCCAAATATAAGCAACTTAATATTCAATAACAGAGAAATACTTAAAGAAATTATGATTTTTCTATTTGGTGGGACGTTTCATAGCTATTAAAATTAGTGAGAGTGCTATGGGAACTATCTGTACCTTCTGCTCATTTTGCTGTGAACCTAAAACTGCTTTAAAAAATAGTCTATTAATAAAAAAAATAATGAAGTTGAATACTATTTAAATGATATGATAAAATAATCATAATGTATTGAGTGAAAAAAACTGTCCATGCAGTAAGATTCCAAAGTTGTTAAAATGTATATATAACCTATCAGAAAGCTTGAAAAAGAAATGTAGAAAATGTTAACAATGATTGTATTTGGCAAGCAGAATTCTTACAAGTTTTGC
Source organism: Balaenoptera borealis (assembly GCF_965194805.1). Lineage (NCBI taxonomy): Eukaryota > Metazoa > Chordata > Mammalia > Artiodactyla > Balaenopteridae > Balaenoptera > Balaenoptera borealis. The sequence continues at coordinate 21,322,840 of NC_138881.1, read as the reverse complement.
CTTCGTCTCTTTATTTTCTCAAGTTCCTAGTAGTATATATCATGATGATAAGAAAAGTTATGGAACATTGATAAGTGTATTTTTTTTTATTATGTGAGTTTAATCTTTATCAATAATCTTCATCCATAATCATTCTCTCTCTAGTTCTTTTATCAATAATCATTCTCTCTCCAGTGACTTTAAATTCCCCCATTCAACACATATTTATTTAGGACATTTTATATGCCAGGTACTGCCTTAGGGAGTAGGGATATAAAAGTGAATAGAGCAGACTTGATCCCTGTTTTTTGGAGTTTCCATAGTAGTTGGGGGAGACAGGCCATAAATATACATTGTTTCCTCATCTGCCCACCAGGACCTCTCTTCAACCTGCGCTCACCCCCTTAGCTGAATTAATGAATCTAGTCTAGTGGTTTTAAATATCGTTTATATTCTGATTGCTTCTTAACCTATATTGCTAGCTTAGTCCTCTGTCCCAGACTCCAGACTTGTACAACCAACTGCCTACCTGACATCTCCACTTGGAGATCTAATAGGCATGTCAAATCAAATGTGTGAAATTTTATTTTTTTCTTCCAGTTTTATTGAGATATACTTGACATATAGCACTATAAGTTTAAGGTGTACAGCATAATGATTTGACTTACATACGTTATGAAATGATGATCACGATAGGTTTAGTGAACATTCGTCGTCTCCTATAGATAGATACAAAATTAAAGAAATAGGAAAAAATTTTTTCCTTGTGTTGAGAACTCCTAGGATTTACTCTCCTAACTTTCATATATAACATACAGCAGTGTTAATTATATTTATCATGTTGTACATTACATCCCTAATACTTACTTATCTTATATCTTTGTACCTTTTGACCCCCTTCATCCAATTTCCCCCTCCAGCCCCACCCCCACCGCTGGGAACACCAAATCTGATCTCTTTTTCTATGAGTTTGTTTATTGGTTTTTGAAGGATAATTGACCTACAACACTATGTTCCTGTTACACAATGTAGTGATTCGATATCTCTATACATTTCAGAATGATCACCACTGTCTAGTTATGGTATGTCAACATAGAAAGATATTGAAGTTATTAACTATATTCCCCACACTGTACATTTCATATCCATGACTCATTTATTTTGCAACTGGAAGTTTGTACCTCTTAATCTCCCTCACCTATTTCTTTCCTCCCCTCACACCCCTCTCCTTTGGCAACCACCTGTTTGTTCTGTGTATCTATAACTCTGTTTTGTTATGTTTGTTCATTTGTTTTTAAAATTCCATATATAAGTGAAATCATACAGTATTTGTCTTTCCCTGTCTGACTTATTTCACTTAGCATAAAACCTTCTAGATCCATCCATGTTGTTGCAGATGGCAAGATTTCATTCTTTTTTTATGACTGAGTAATATTCCATTGTGTATGTGTATGTGTGTGTGTATGTATACACATATATGTGTATATATGTATACACACATATATTTATATTATATATATTTACATGTATACATACATACCACATCTTCTTTATCCATTCATCTATTGATGGTCCCTTAGGTTGCTTATGTATCTTGGCTATTGTAAATAAGGCTGCAATGAACATAAGGGTCTGTATACCTTTTCTAATTAGTTTTTGTTTTCTTTGAATATATACCCAGAAGTGGAACTGCTGGATCATATAGTAGTTCTATTTTTAATTTTTTGAGGAACCCCCATACTGTTTTCCATAGTGGCTACACCAACTTACATTCCCACCAACAGTGCACAAGCATTCCCTTTTCTCCACATTTTTGCCAACACATGTTAGTTCTTTTTCTTTTTGATGATAGCCATTCTGACAGGTGTAAGGTGATGTCTCATTGTGGTTTTGATTTGCATTTCCTTGATGATTAGTGATGTTGAGCATCTTTTTATGTGCCTGTTGGCCATCTGAATGTCTTCTTTGGAAACATGTCTATTCACATCCTCTGCCATTTTTTAATTGGGTTGTTTGTTCTTTTGATGTTGAGTTGTATGAGTTCTTTGTGTATTTTGGTTATTAACCCCTTATTTGATATATCATTTGCAAATATCTTCTCCCATTCAGTAGGTGATCTTTTCATTTTGTTGATAGTTTCCCTCACTGTGCAAAAGCTGTTTAGTGTGATGTCGTCCCATTTGTTTATTTTTGCTTTTGTTTCCCTTGCCTGAGAAGACATATCCCCCCACCCCAAATACTACTAAGATCAATGTCAAAGAGCGTACTGCCTGTGTTTTCTAGTACAAGTCTTATGGTTTCAGGTCTTACATTTAAGACTTTAATCCATTTTGAATTTATTTTTCTGTATGGTGTGAGAGAGTAGTCCAGTTTGATTCTTTTGCATGTAGCTGTCCAGTTTTCCCAATACCGTTTATTAAAGATGTTGTCTTTTCCCCATTGTATATTCTTGCCTCATTTGTTGTAGATTAAACAAATCTATATAAAAGCGTGGGTTCAAAAATGGAATTGTTGATCTCCCCATCCTGTCCCTCCCACCCTCAAACCTACGCTTCCAGTGTCCTCCTCATCGTAGGGAATGGCAACGCCATCTTTCCAGTTCTGCAGGCCAGTAACTTTGGCATTATCCTGTCCTCTCATTCTTTCACACGCTACATCCAATCAATTCCAAATTTTATTTATTGAGAATCTATCCAGAATCTGAACACTTCTTAACCACTTCTACTGCCATCCCTCACCCTGGCCCCAGCCTCCATCTACTCTTGCATGGTTATGATACCAGATGTCTCAGGGGTTTTCTTGCTTTTACCTTTGACGACTTGTAGTTTGTGCTCAATATAGCAGCCAGGTGGTCCTGTTAAAACTAAATAGATCATATCACTCTCTGTTCAAAACTTGCTAATGGTTCCCATCTCCTCAGAGTGAAAGCCAGTCTTTTTAGCATCCTAAAAACCCCACACCGCTGGGTGCCGTCCATCGCCTTCCTTCAGCCTCACCTCTCTGGCTGTATTTCCTACTACTTTTTTGCTCACTTCCTCCAGGCATACTGGCCTTCTTGTTATTCCTGGTAGAAGCCAGGCATGCTCCTGCCTCAGGGCCTTTGCACTTGCTGTTTTCTATGCCTGGAGTGTTCTTTTACCACATGGCTCAATTGATCCTTTATATATTTACACATATATCAACTTCCTTAACTATCCTATTTACAGTTATACTCTCTAACTCCCTTTCTCCCTTCGTTGCCTTATTTTTTTCCTATAGCACTTATCTCCTTTTAACATACTACACCTTTTACAATCTTTTTTTGTTGTTTATCATCTTTAAGCATCACAAGGCAGGATTTTTTTCTGGGTTTTTTTTTTTTTTTCTGTTTTGTTCCCCTATGTATCCTCAGAACCTAAAATAATGCTTGGAATACAGCAAGCACTCAAGTAGTGTTTGTTGGAAAAATAAATGATGGGTGGATACTATGAAGACAATTTATTTTTTTTATTATTATTTTTAAAATTTATTTATTTTAGGCTGCGCTGGGTCTTCATTGCTGCGTGCCGGCTTTCTCTAGTTGTGGCAAGCAGGGGCTACTCTTCATTGCAGTGTGCTGGCTTCTTATTGTGGTAGCTTCTCTTGTTGCGGAGCGTGGGCTCTAGGTGCGCGGGCTTCAGTAGTTGTGGCATGTGGGCTCAGTAGTTGTGGCGCACGGGCTTAGTTGCTCCATGGTGTGTGGAATCTTCCCAGACCAGGGCTCGAACCTGTGTCCCCTGCATTGGCAGGTGGATTCTTAACCACTGCGCCACCAGGGAAGCCTGAAGACAACTTAAATGGTTTCTAAAAGCTCAAATGAGTTTTAAACGTTCCACATACCTGGGAATAATGTCATTTAACAGTGAGTTTATGGATAATACTTGTTATTTTTTAAAGTACTCATTTCCTGTTAAATAGCTTTTCCCCCTTACATTCAAGACACTTGATCCTTGGTTAAATTTCCTGCATCTCTGAATTCACAGGGGAGGAAATATTTCTTTAAATTTATTTTTAAATTAGATACATTGTATGAATGTATTCTCATGGTAAAAAGTAAACAAAATAAGAGATATATACAGAGTAAACAATGAAAACATTTTTTCGTCTCTTCTCCTGATGCTATCTTCTTCCCCAGAGGTAACTCCAGTTAAAAATTTGTTGTGTATTTTTCTAGGCCAGTGCTGTCCAATAGAACTTTCTGTGATGATTGGAATGTTCTATATCTGTGATAATACAGTAGCCACTAGCCACACGTGGTTATTGAGCATTTGAAATGTGGCTAGTGGGACTGAGAAACTGACTTGTTTTATTTAAATTTAATTAATCATAACTTGAATTTAAATTGCTACATACAGTTAATGCTAGGCATTGGACAGCACAGTTCTAAACTGTTTCTACACAATTACCTAGTTCTCTCTCTCTTTAACCATAAATGACATCATACTATATAACATGTATGCATAGTAGACATATTGTTTTGTGACTTGCTTTTTGCATTGAACAGAATGTCTTAGAAATCGTTCCTTGTCTGTGCAGATGTATCTGTCTTGCTGTTTTTAATGGTGCCTATTACTTCATAATATGTGCGTACCATACTTAGCTAAATGAAAAATGGATATTTCTTGGTGCTGAGCCGTGTACTGGGTCTCCTTTTCCTCTGCTCCACTGGCATCTGTCGAGGCTTTGCACCAGCTGCCTGATCTGAGATTCTACGTCGTCAATAACACAGTCCAAGACTCCAGTGATTCATATGTGTTGGGCCTCTGGTCAACTCTAAGATCTACTTTTCCTTTCCTCTCTATTTTCAAAAGACTAATATTCTGATCCCAAATAAAATCAGGCCTTAAAAAAATATATTCAGTGACGGGTAAATACAGACCTGACAGCATGGGACTGAGGGAGGAGTTTTGTGCCATCTTTTCGTGTTTCTGATTTTGCAGTTCTAAAGCTGGCCCGTCCTGAAGCAAAAGCCCTCCATGGGAGAAGTAGATTCTTTCCGAAATCCTGCTCTTGTCTCTTGCATATCCTGACTAAAATGTTCTGTCGTTGTAAAAGTCTTTCCAACTGGAAGACATTCTTGAGACAGTTATGGCTTTATTAACTATGGGTAATTCACGTTTCAACTGATTTCTGTGCTTCTAACATGCCTCATCACCATTTGCTAGCTAAATTTACTGAGCCTGGCATCAGACTATTATATGTACTGTATCAGTCAAGTCCTTGTCGAGACGTAGACGGCTTTCTCTAAAGGGGAAATTTGAAGAGAGGTTAACAAAGGGACCATTTACAAAGGCATGGGCAGAGTTTAAGGAAACCTCAAGGCACAGTATGGTACCTGAGGCCTAGGGACACTTGGGGGTTGCCACCCCTAGACATGAAGGGGCAGGGGGAGAATGTGGTTACCAGAACCTCATGGAGCTGTGGCTTTTGGTAAAAGGGCAGAACCAGCATACTGCTTCCTATCAGGGAGGATGCCAGGGAGATGAGTATCCTGAGCTCATTCTTGTCCTACCCTCCAGCGTTCTGCACGCTTCCCATGGACCCAACCCACCTGGAAGCGGGAAGGCAAGGGAACTCATTGGTGCAGTCCATACAGAAAGCCATACAGAGAGGAGTAGAGAAGGGGAGGAAAAAGTAGATTCTGGAGAGGCAGAAGGAAGATATTAATCACACATATGTCATTTCATTTACTTCTCACAGCAGCTTCATGAGATAGATCATTTTATTATCGTCCTTTTATAGGTGAGGATACTGAAGGTTAGAGAGGTTAAGAACCAGCAGTTTTCTAAAACTCAAATTTGGAAGATCAAATGGCTGGGGCTTCCCTTGTGGCACACTGGTTAAGAATCCGCCTGCCAATGCAGGGGACATGGGTTCCAGCCCTGGTCCGGGAAGATCCCAAATGCCGCGGAGCAACTAAGCCCGTGCGCCACAACTACTGAGCCTGCGCTCTAGGCCCGGGAGCCACAACTACTGAACTAACGTGCTACAACTACTGAAGCCTGCGCGCCTAGAGCCCGTGCTCTGCAACAAGAGAAACCACCGCAATGAGGAGGCGACGCACTGCAACGAAGAGTAGCCCCCGCTCGCCGCAACTAGAGAAAGCCTGCACGCAGCAACGAAGACCCAACGCAGCCAAAAATAAATAAATAAATATTTTAAAAACAATCAAATGGCCATTGGTTTATGGAAGTAGGATTTGAACTCAGGCCTGTCTGACTGGAGAGCCTCACTGTAGTTAGAAAGAGGTTAGCTTTGGGGCTTCGCTGGTGGTGCAGTGGTTAAGAATCCTCCTGTCAATGCAGGGGACATGGGTTGGAGCCTGGTCCGGGAGGATCCTACATGCCGTGGAGCAACTAAGCCCGTGCACCACAACTAATGAGCCTGCGCTCTAGAGCCCACGAGCCACAACTACTGAGCCCATGTGCTGTAACTACTGAAACCTGCATGCCTAGAGCCCGTGCTCTGCAACAAGAGAAGCCACCACGATGCGAAGCCTGCGTGCCACAACTAGAGAAAGCCCGTGCGCGGCAACAAAGACCCAACTCAGCCATAAATAAATAAATAAATAACTTAGCTTAAATGAGCAGCTCTGCAGTTGGCCTGTCACCATCAGCAGTACTATGCTAAGTTCTGATTGGTTGATTAGCTTGCTGTCTGATTGATCCAGTCGTCAGTCAGGGATGCCTATTGCATAAGTAGAGGTTCTACCGACCATTTTTGCACTCAAGTCATGTTTGTATTGTATATTTTATATAGTGCCTAATACCTTTTGTTTTAAGTAAATATTTGACAATGTCCAGTTGAACATATTCTGCAAATGAAATGCCCAGTGTCTAATCTTCCCCCTTTAAAAGCTCAATGGGTATATGGCTTTGGTATGGTGCTACCATGTCATTTACATAACCAGAACTTACGTGACAAATAGGCAACATGTTCACATGCAATGACTGGGTGTTGTGAAATCTTAAATTAGGTAGAAAGAAGTTTTATTGCAGTCTAGCTCCAAGTCTGTGGCCTGGCAAGGGCTTTGTACATGTGAGGTCCAGGGCTCTGGGCCAGGGCTTTTTTTTTGGCTGCGCCCTGTAGCATGTGGGATCTTAGTTCCCCAACTAGGGATTGAACCTGTGCCTCCTGCACTGGGAGCTCGGAGTCTTAACCACTGGACCACCAGGGAAGTCCCGGCCAGGGCTTCTTAACCCTTTAAAATCCTCACTCTCTTCTAGTAAACATAAAAATTTCATGGGCCTCTCTATCCCCAAATTTGGAATATGGCTTCCTAGGGGGGCATAGTCTATCCTCTGATGATCTCTACCAGTCAAGAGGCTTAATTTCTATGACTTGTAGGTTGAAAAGGGTAGAGTTTTCTCCCCATATATAAAATTACTAAAAATTGAATATGCCTTTTTAAACTAATACCTCCTCCCATTCTAAACAGGCCACCTTTCGCCTTTGAGGATTGCTGCCCCAGAGCCAATTCTGCTTTTCCCTTTCTTATTTCCTTCCCTGACTTATCCACCCTACAAACATCTAGCATCATATGAAACACATAGCATGTGCTAGTAAACACTCGACTATGTAATTTGGAGTCTAAGTTGAGGCTCGTTTATATGTAAGTCATCTGACCTATTTCACTAAGTCTGAGTAAAAATATGGTCCCATGCTTTTGTTTTTTCAATTAATTGTTTGCCCCCCTCACTTTTCTAATTAGCAGGAAGTTCAGTATCTCCTTTTTGAGGCCCCTTTATCCTAATTGTCTAAGAATCCTAGCGTATCCTCAGTTCAAAGGAAGCCAAAAAGGTACCTGAGTCTGAGGGATCTACCACTGTTGTTGCTTCTTGCTGCCACTTGGCGTCACTGTTGAAGACAGGTCCTTTACAGTTCAGTGGAGGCAGTACCTGCCTCGCAGAGTTGTGGTATAAATTAAATGAGCTAATACATTTGATAGCATATAGACGGATACATGGCACTAAGTAGGCACTTAAAGATTTTTACATTATGTTATTGGGCCTCAGTTTTATGTCTTATATAGGGCCTAGACGAGAGGATCCCTGCAACCATTCCAGCTCTGGCAAACGGTGAGGAATAGATGAGGGCCTGGGTCCCCTGCAGGCTGGTATAGAGCCTGGAGGCCAGGTTGGACCAGTCCCTGTCCCTCTCTGGAGGCTCTGGCTCTCTTAATCCCATTGCCCTGAGGTTGGTCTGCCCTTTGTAGGTGGAGGAGACAACTTGGTAGCATAGAATTCCTTCTAAATCAAATGCTTTGCTCTGGCTCAGAGGAGGAGGAGTACTGGGATGTTTAGGCTGAAGAAATACTGTCTCCAATCACAGGGCTGGTTGATGGTAGCTGGGTCTTAACCAAAGTCTTCCTGAATGCAGAGCTTGAATCTCAGCTCAGGAAGTATTCTGCCTCATTTTGGAAGGCAATGTTCTAGAGAACAAGGCTGTGACTCATTTATTTTTACATTCTCCCCATTCTAAGCACAGTGCCTTGTACATAACAAGAAATACCCCTTCTCCATGTCAACTGCTGCTAATGATACAGACTCACAAGGACACTTAGGAATACTCTCTGCCTTCCATCTCTTTGCTTCTCCCATTTTCCTACTTCTAGGCTATGATAATTAAGAACAAAATGCACAGTGCATATAAACCTTTTTTCACCTTTGAGTAACTACTGTTGCTTTACAACTTTAATTACCAGATTTCACACCCTCTAGAACACAGCTTTCTTGGAAAATGGCAACACCTTATATCTTTAATAAAGTTTGTGACTAGCACATAAAAGATCTCCAATTAGTAATTTATTTCAGATCATGTGAAAAAGAGTCACTGCCCACATAGATTAAAGGTTAATCAGTCATTAATATAAGCTAACCCCATCTGCCAATTCATTTACCTATTTGGGTTGTGTCCTAGAGTTCAATCAAGAGTCAGTTTGCTTGTTTCAATGGGGAACTACACAATAGATATAATTATCATAATATATAGTACTATATATTATGACATATAATAATGAACACTAATAGAAGCACTAAAAATTGCTCCAAGTCATTGAGTACCAGCTACTTTACATAATGATCCCTATTTTTCACAACAGCCCTACAAGATAGGTACAGATTTTACAGATAAAACTGAGTTTCAACTAAGTTGAGGAGCTTCCTTTCAAGAACACACAAAGTCAGATACATTTCTTGCCCCAAAGGCAGCCCCTGCTAAAGAAGCAGTGACAGGCCACCCATGACCTTCCTGGCCACTCCTCCTCCCTTCACCAGCTACAGCCGGTGGGCCCCAGGTGGCACCCGACTCAGTGCCAGCCAATCCTGGTTGTGGCCTGGTTTGAAAAGATGAGCTTGGCCAATCTGATCTTCCTTTAGGAATTTGAATTGGGAAACATGGAAAGAAGCAGAAAGTTGGTAGGAGCAGGAACTGGGGCTGAAAGGCTCAACCCAAAGTTGCTGAATGAATCTTGGGAAGGGAGGCTGAGGAAGCTGTAATGGGCCATGTTCAAGCTGAAGTTTATCAGGGAGGAGAACGCAGAGACTTTAACGTAGCAGAAGGACATAGAGTAATCAGAGTGGGAGCAGCCAGGTTGATGCAGAGCGCTCTGGGGCTAATCCGCTGCCCCTTTCCTCCTTTCTTCCCCACAGTTTCTGTGCCAGGGTAGCCATAAAATAATCCTTCATCTCTTGAGCTACGTTTAGTATCAGTTCCTTTCTTTTTAAAAAAATTTTATTTATTTTTAAGTTTCTTTCTTCTACCTTCTACTTATTTTATTTTATTTTATTTTTATTTTTTGGCCATGCCACACAGCATGTGGGATCTTAGTTACCCAACCAGGGATTGAATCCGCGCCCCCTGCATTGGAAGGGCGGAGTCTTAACAACTGGACCGCCAGGGAAGTCCCTAGTATCAGTTCCTTTCAACTAGGAGAGCCAAATTAGAACACACAGCCTTTAAGTGCTGGAAAGAGAATTTGAACCCCCATTTTGTGGCTACAGAGCCTCTGCTCTTCTGACTGCACCTGCACCCCTTTGCTACATCACAAACACTGCTCTAGCCCATCACGGCCCACAAGGTCACCTTACAGTATGTGAAAGAGAACCAATAACAGACTCAAATTTCCAGAATCCATGTCTCAAGTCTCGGTTTGCTTTCAGAGTCCCGAATGGGAGGGTGGCGCTTAAGAAAGTCTCAGGCAACTGGGAGGTCTCCAAAGAACTCTGGGACAGGACTCCAGCTCCCAGGGTGGAAGGTGCTACAGTGGGGAGAGGGTGGGCACAGGGCAGGACGGCTTCTTGGCAGGGCAGAGGAGAATGGGGGCTACTCGAGGATAGGGACTGGTCTTATCCGTGCTTCTATCCCCAGTTCTAAGATAGTGCCTGACATATATTTGAATGAGTGAATGACTGAGTGAGTGAATGAGTGAATGAGTAAATGAATGGCAGAAGTGGGCCACAGCCCCCCGTCACATATGTGGATCATTTTTCAGTCGAGTCTTCCCAAGTTAAGGAACACCTGTGTCTACCTCTAAGAAATAATTCATGCAACAATATGAGTATGCGTGCAACAGTATGTTCACAGTGACTCGTCACCTTCAGCTTTAAAAAAATTAAAGATGATGTAACGATGACCACGGTAAGGGCATGGTTCAAAGACTACAAATAGATTTGGGATTGCATTTGCCCTGTTTACAAAAATACTGCTCGCTTTGTCTTCCCCTGTCTAGAGAGAGTGAGGTTTTCATTTTAAGAGGCTGACTCAAAAATGCAGAGCCACTTCCTGGGCAAGCTTCCAAGTGACTACATCTCTCTGACAGCGCTCCCCAGAGCCCCAGTGCAAGCTGCCTGGGGCGGGGCCTCCAGCCGTTGGTGGCTGTGGGAGCTACCAGAGGAGCAGTTATCTGCAGCCCGCCAGACATGCTGTGCTTTTAGGCAACCCCCTCCACACTGCACCCCCCCCACCCCGCCCCGGGCACAGATAACGGCTTTGGCCTTTGCGCTAAAGAGACGTCAGAGTTTGTGATTGGCCAGGCCGCTGTGTGTGAAATACAGATGTCTGCCACACTCCTGACTATGGCATTCCTTCCAGCTGAGTACCCCCGGGTGTGGGTAAGTCTGAATGTTTGAAGTCTGCCCTCGTTGTTGGTGAAATGCTCAAAGCTGAGCATTGTGACTTTCCAGGGGCATGACTTAGCATATTTCTTAATCCTGCTAAGCCTCAGTTTCCTTTTCTGTGATATAGAGATGGTATCATCCTGCACTGTAGAAGGATAGAATGCCTATAGGAGGAGAGCAGTATCTAGCCATCGTGGGGCCTGGGAGAGAGAACGTGTCCAGAGCACCACATCTGGTACCTGGCAGATAGTACACACTGAAGAGCTCTTATTTCTGAAGCATCATTCAAAAAAAAAAGGTTTCAGTGACAGCGTCCGTTTTTATTTCTAACAGTACAATATTTCTTCAAAAGACTCAGCAGATATCTTCTACTTAATCACACGCGTGTAGCCAACAGAAATAAAACTTCAGGGGAAGTTAGTGCCAAAGAAAAGTTTGTCAGACTATATTCTCTTTCTCTTTTTCCCTTCTAGACCCTGACTGCACCTGCCCCATTTGCAGATGAAACCAGCTGCCAGTGCCAAGCACCCCATGAGAAACTGACCATTGCTCAGGCCCGCTTAGGAACACCAGGTGAGGCTATACTTCTTGTTCTCCGGACAGGCCCTGTCCTGACTTCTCAAGTGGCAGAAAGGCCATCATTATTTGTGCAGCACTGGCTTTGAATTGGAGAGATGAATTTAGAGATGACAGCACAGTGCAAGAAGGGTAAACACCGACGGCGATAAACTGGACCAAGCAAAGTAGCCAAGGGAAAGCTGCCACGGGATACGGGAGTTGGCGCCCAAGCGCTGCCATTTAGTCATTCTACTGCCTTGGGCGAGTCATGAGAACAATCTGAATCTGTTTCCTCATGTGCAAACAGGGCCAATGGTACCTGCTTCACAAGGTTTTTGTGACAACTAGATTGCGTTAAAAATACCATAGCATTTTTTTTTAAACTGTGAAGTCGTAGACAAACCTATGCTACTGTAATTATTATCATTCTTAAAAATCTGTGGTTTTTTTGAACATCTTTATTGGAGTATAATTGCTTTACAGTGTTGTGTTAGTTTCTTCTGTATAGCAAAGTGAGTCAGCTATATGCATACATATATGCCCATATCCCCTCCCTCTTGCATCTCCCTCCCACCCTCCCTATCCCACCCCTCTAGGTGGTCGCAAAGCACCGAGCTGATCTCCCTGTGCTATGCAGCTACTTCCCACTAGCTATCTGTTTTACATTTGGTAGTGTATATATGTCCATGCCACTCTCTTACTTCGTCCCAGTTACCCTTCCCTTTCCCCGTGTCCTCAAGTCCATTCTCTACGTCTGTGTCTTTATTCCTGTCCTTCCCCTAGGTTCATGAGAACCATTTTTTTTTAGATTCCATGTATGTGTGTTAGCATACGGTATTTGTTTTTCTCTTTCTGACTTCACACCGTACGACAGACTCTAGGTCCATCCACCTCACTACAAATAACTCCATTTCATTTCTTCTTATGGCTGAGTAATATTCCATTGTATATATGTGCCACATCTTCTTTATCCATTCATCTGTCAATGGACACTTAGGTTGCTTCCATGTCCTGGCTACTGTAAATAGTGCTGCAATGAACATTGTGGTACGTGACTCTTTTTGAATTATGGTTTTCTCAGGGTATATGCCCAGTAGTGGGATTGCTGGGTCGTATGGTAGTTCTATGTTTAGTTTTTTAAAGAACCTCCATACTGTTCTCCATAGTGGATGTATCAATTTACATTCCCACCAGCAGTGCAAGAGAGTTCCCTTTTCTCCACACCCTCTCCAGCATTTATTGTTTCTAGATTTTTTTGATGATGGCCATTCTGACCGGTGTGAGGTGATACCTCATTGTAGTTTTGATTTGCATTTCTCTAATGACTAGTGATGTTGAGCATCCTTTCATGTGTTTGTTGGCCATCTGTATATCTTCTTTGGAGAAATGTCTATTTAGGTCTTCTGCCCATTTTTGGATTGAGTTGTTTGTTTTTTTGATATTGAGCTGCATGAGCTGCTTGTAAATTTTGGAGATTAATCCTTTGTCAGTTGCTTCATTTGCAAATATTTTCTCCCATTCTGAGGGTTGCCTTTTGGTCTTGTTTATGGTTTCCTTTGCTGTGCAAAAGCTTGTAAATTTCATTAGGTCCCATTTGTTTATTTTTGTTTTTATTTCCATTTCTCTAGGAGGTGGGTCAAAAAGGATCTTGCTGTGATTTATGTCATACAGTGTTCTGCCTATGTTTTCCTCTAAGAGTTTTATAGTGTCTGGCCTTACACTTAGGTCTTTAATCCATTTTGAGTTTATTTTTGTGTATGGTGTCAGGGAGTGTTCTAATTTCATACTTTTACATGTACCTGTCCAATTTTCCCAGCACCACTTATTGAAGAGGCTGTCTTTTCTCCACTGTATATGCTTGCCTCCTTTATCAAAGATAAGGTGACCATATGTGCGTGGGTTTATCTCTGGGCTTTCTATCCTGTTCCATTGATCTATGTTTCTGTTTTTGTGCCAGTACCATACTGTCTTGATTACTGTAGCTTTGTAGTATAGTCTGAAGTCAGGGAGCCTGATTCCTCCAGCTCCATTTTTCGTTCTCAAGATTGCTTTGGCTATTCGGGGTCTTTTGTGTTTCCATACAAATTGTGAAATTTTTTGTTCTAGTTCTGTGAAAAATGCCAGTGGTAGTTTGATAAGGATTGCATTGAATCTGTAGATTGCTTTGGGTAGTAGAGTCATTTTCACAATGTTGATTCTTCCAATCCAAGAACATGGTATATCTCTCCATCTATTTGTATCATCTTTAATTTCTTTCATCAGTGTCTTATAATTTTCTGCATACAGGTCTTTTGTCTCCTTAGGTAGGTTTATTCCTAGATATTTTATTCTTTTTGTTGCAATCGTAAATGGGAGTGTTTTCTTAATTTCACTTCCAGATTTTTCATCATTGGCGTATCGGAATGGAAGAGGTGCATTAATTTTGTATCCTGCTACTTTACCAAATTCATTGATTAGCTCTAGTAGTTTTCTGGTAGCATCTTTAGGATTCTCTATGTATAGTATCATGTCATCTGCAAACAGTGACAGCTTTACTTCTTCTTTTCCGATTTGGATTCCTTTTATTTCTTTTTCTTCTCTGATTGCTGTGGCTAAGACTTCCAAAACTATGGTGAATAATAGTGGTGAGAGTGGGCAACCTTGTCTTGTTCCTGATCTTAGTGGAAATGGTTTCAGTTTTTCACCATTGAGGACGATGTTGGCTGTGGGTTTGTCATGTATGGCCTTTATTATGTTGAGGAAAGTTCCCTCTATGCCTACTTTCTGCAGGGCTTTTATCATAAATGAGTGTTGAATTTTGTCGAAAGCTTTCTCTGCATCTATTGAGATGATCATATGGTTTTTCTCCTTCAATATGTTAAGATGGTGTATCCCATTGATTGATTTGCGTATATTGAAGAATCCTTGCATTCCTGGAATAAACCCCACTTGATCATGGTGTATGATCCTTTTAATGTGCTGTTGGATTCTGTTTGCTAATATTTTGTTGAGGATTTTTGCATCTATGTTCATCAGTGATATTGGCCTGTAGTTTTCTTTCTTTGTGACATCTTTGTCTGGTTTTGGTATCAGGGTGATGGTGGCCTCGTAGAATGAGTTGGGGAGTGTTCCTCCCTCTGCAATATTTTGGAAGGGTTTGAGAAGGATGGGTGTTAGCTCTTCTCTAAATGTTTGATAGAATTCACCTGTGAAGCCATCTGGTCCTGGGCTTTTGTTTGTTGGAAGATTTTTAATCACAGTTTCAATTTCAGTGCTTGTGATTGGTCTGTTCATATTTTCTATTTCTTCCTGGTTCAGTCTCGGCAGTTTGTGCATTTCTAAGAATTTGTCCATTTCTTCCAGGTTGTCCATTTTATTGGCATAGAGTTGCTTGTAGTAATCTCTCATGATCGTTTGTATTTCTGCAGTGTCAGTGGTTACTTCTCCTTTTTCATTTCTAATTCTATTAATTTGAGTCTTCTCCCTTTTTCTCTTGATGAGTCTGGCTAATGGTGTATCAATTTTGTTTATCTTCTCAAAGAACCAGCTTTTAGTTTCATTCATTTTTGCTATTGTTTCCTTCATTTCTTTTTCATTTATTTCTGACCTGATCTTTATGATTTCTTTCCTTCTGCTAACTTTGGGGTTTTTTTGTTCTTCTTTCTCTAATTGCTTTAGGTGCAAGGTTAGGTTGTTTATTCAAGATGTTTCCTGTTTCTTGAGGTAGGCTTGTATTGCTATAAACTTCCCTCTTAGAACTGCTTTTGCTGCATCCCATAGGTTTTGGGTTGTCGTGTCTCCATTGTCATTTGTTTCTAGGTATTTTTTGATTTCCCCTTTGATTTCTTCAGTGATCACTTCGTTATTAAGTAGTGTTTTGTGTAGCCTCCATGTGTTTGTATTTTTTACAGATCTTTTCTTGTAATTGATATCTAGTCTCATAGCGTTGTGGTCGGAAAAGATACTTGATACGATTTCAATTTTCTTAAATTTACCCAGGCTTGATTTGTGACCCAAGATATGATCTATCCTGGAGAATGTTCCATGAGCACTTGAGAAAAATGTGTATTCTATTGTTTTTGGGTGGAATGTCCTATAAATATCAATTAAGTCCATCTTGTTTAATGTATCATTTAAAGCTTGTGTTTCCTTATTTATTTTCATTTTGGATGATCTGTCCTTTGGTGAAAGTGGGGTGTTGAAGTCCCCTACTATGATTGTGTTACTGTTGATTTCCCCTTTTATGGCTGTTAGTATTTGCCTTATGTATTGAGGTGCTCCTAGGTTGGGTGCATAAATATTTACAATTGTTATACCTTCCTCTTGGATCGATCCCTTGATCATTATATAGTGTCCTTCTTTGTCTCTTGTAATAGTCTTTATTTTAAAGTCTATTTTGTCTGATATGAGAATTGCTACTCCAGCTTTCTTTTGATTTCCATTTGCATGGAATATCTTTTTCCGTCCCCTCACTTTCAGTCTGTATGTGTCCCTAGGTCTGAAGTTGGTCTCTTGTAGACAGCATATATATGGGTCTTGTTTTTGTATCCATTCAGCCAGTCTGCGTCTTTTGGTGGGAGCATTTAACCCATTTACATTTAAGGTAATTATCGATATGTATGTTCCTATTCCCATTTTCTTAAATGTTTTGGGTTTGTTATTATAGGTGTTTTCCTTCTCTTGTGTTTCCTGCCTACAGAAGTTCCTTTAGCATTTGTTGTAAAGCTGGTTTGGTGGTGCTGAACTCTCTCAGCTTTTGCTTGTCTGTAAAGGTTTTAATTTCTCCATCAAATCTGAATGAGATCCTTGCTGGGTAGAGTAATCTTGGTTGTAGATTTTTCTCCTTCATCACTTTAAATATGTTCTGCCACTCCCTTCTGGCTTGCAGTTTCTGCTGAAAGATCAGCTGTTAACCTTATGGGGATTCCCTTGTGTGTTATTTGTTGTTTTTCCCTTGCTGCTTTTAATATGTTTTCTTTATATTTAATTTTTGATAGTTTGATTAATATGTGTCTTGGCGTGTTTCTCCTTGGATTTATCCTGTATGGGACTCTCTGTGCTTCCAGGACTTGATTAACTATTTCCTTTCCCATCTTAAGGAAGTTTTCAACTATAATCTCTTCAAATATTTTCTCAGTCCCTTTCTTTTTCTCTTCTTCTTCTGGGACCCCTATAATTCGAATGTTGGTGTGTTTAATGTTGTCCCAGAGGTCTCTGAGACTGTCTTCAGTTCTTTTCATTCTTTTTTTCTTTATTCTGCTCTGCAGTAGTTATTTCCACTATTTTATCTTCCAGGTCACTTATCCTTTCTTCTGCCTCAGTTATTCTGCTATTGATCCCTTCTAGAGTATTTTTAATTTCATTTATTGTGTTTTTCATCATTGCTTGGTTCCTCTTTAGTTCTTCTAGGTCCTTGTTAAATGTTTCTTGCATTTTGTCTATTCTATTTCCAAGATTTTGGATCATCTTTACTATCATTATTCTGAATTCTTTTTCAGGTAGACTGCCTATTTCCTCTTCATTTGTTAGGTCTGGTGTGTTTTTACCTTGCTCCTTCATCTGCTGTGTGTTTTTCTGTCTTCTCATTTTGCTTATCTTACGGTGTTTGGGGTCTCCTTTTTGCAGGCTGCAGGTTCATAGTTCCCGTTGTTTTTGGTATCTGTCCCCAATGGCTAAGGTTGGTTCAGTGGGTTGTGTAGGCTTCCTGGTGGAGGGGACTAGCCCCTGTGTTCTGGTGGATGAGGCTGGATCTTGTCCTTCTGGTGGGCAGGTCCACGTCTGGTGGTGTGTTTTGGGGTGTCTGTGGCCTTACTATGATTTTAGGTAGCCTCTCTGCTAATGGATGGGGCTGTGTTCCTGTCTTGCTAGTTGTTTGGCATAGGGTGTCCAGCACTATAGCCTGCTGGTCGTTGAGTGAAGCTGGGTCTTGGTGTTGAGATGGAGATCTCTGGGAGATTTTCGCCATTTGGTGTTACATGGAGCTGGGAGGTCTCTTGTGGACCAGTGTCCTGAAGTTGGCTCTCCCACCTCAGTGGCACTGCCCTGACGCCTGGCCAGAGCACCAAGAGCCTGTCATCCACACGGCTCAGAATAAAAGAGAGAAAAAATAGAAAGAAAAAAAAGAAAGAGGATAAAATAAAATAAAGTAAGATAAAATAAAGTTATTAAAATTAAAAAAATAAAAAATAATTATTAAGAAAAAATTGTTTTAATGTAAAAAAAAAAAAAGGGCGGACAGAATCCTAGGACAAATGGTGAAAGCAAAGCTATACAGACAAAATCTCACGCAGAAGCATACACATACACACTCACAAAAAGAGGAAAAGGGGAAAAAATAATGTATCTTGCTCCCGAAGTCCACCTCCTCAATTTGGGATGATTCGTTGTCTATTCAGGTATTCCACAGATGCAGGGTACATCAAGTTGATTGTGGAGATTTAATCCTGCTTCTGAGGCTGCTGGGAGAAATTTCCCTTTCTCTTCTTTGTTCGCACAGCTCCCAGGGTTCAGCTTTGGATTTGGACCTGCCTCTGTGTGTAGGTCGCCTGAGGGCGTCTGTTCTTTGCTCAGACAGGATGGGGTTAAAGGAGCAGCTGCTTTGGGGGCTCTGGCTCACTCAGGCCAGGGGGAGGGAGGGTACGGAGGCGGGGCGAGCCTGCGGCAGCAGAGGCCAGCGTGATGTTGCACCAGCCTGAGGCGCGCCGTGCGTTCTCCCGGGTAAGTTGTCCCTGGATCACAGGAGCCTGGCAGTGGCGGCCTGCACAGGCTCCCGGGAGGGGAGGTGTGGAGAGTGACCTGTGCTCGCACACAGGCTTCTTGGTGGCGGCAGCAGCAGCCTTAGCGTCTCATGCCCATCTCTGGGGTCCGCGCTGATAGCCGCGGCTTGCGCCCGTCTCTGGAGCTCGTTTAGGCAGCGCTCTGAATCCCCTCTCCTCGCGCACCAGGAAACAAAGAGGCAAGAAAAAGTCTCTTGCCTCTTCGGCAGCTGCAGACTTTTTCCCGGACTCCCTCCCAGCTAGCTGTGGCGCACTAGCCCCCTTCAGGCCGTGTTCACGCCGCCAACCCCAGTCCTCTCCCTGCGATCCGACCGAAGCCCGAGCCTCAGCTCCCAGCCCCTGCCCGCCCTGGCGGGGGAGCAGACAAGCCTCTCGGGCTGGTGAGTGCTGGTCGGCGCCGAACCTCTGTGCGGGAATCTCTCCGCTTTGCCCTCCGCACCCCTGTGGCTGCGCTCTCCTCCGTGGCTCCGAAGCTTCCCCGCTCCGCCACCTGCAGTCTCCGCCCACGAAGGGGCTTCCTAGTGTGTGGGAACCTTTCCTCCTTCACAGCTGCCTCCCACTCGTGCATGTCCCGTCCCTATTCTTTTGTCTCTGTTGTTTCTTTTTTCTTTTGCCCTACCCAGGTACGTGGGGAGTTTCTTGCCTTTTGGGAGGTCTGACGTCTTCTGCCAGCGTTCAGTGGGTGTTCTATAGGAGCAGTTCCACGTGTAGATGTATTTCTGATGTACCTGTGGGGAGGAAGGTGATCTCCGCGTCTTACTCTTCCGCCATCTTCCCAATTCCCCCCATGACTCTTTTTGAATTATAGTTTTCTCAGGGTATATGCCCAGTAGTGGGATTGCTGGGTCATATGGTAGTTCTGTTTTTAGTTTTTTAAGGAACCTCCATACTGTTCTCCGTAGTGGCTGTATCAATTTACATTCCCACCAACAGTGCAAGAGGGTTCCCTTTCCTCCACAACCTCTCCAGCATTTGTTGTTTGTAGATTTTCTGATGATGGCCATTGTGACTGGTGTGAGGTGATACCTCATTGTAGTTTTGATTTGCATTTCTCTAATGATTTGTGATGTTGAGCATCCTTTCATGTGTTTGTGGGCAATCTGTATATCTTCTTTGGAGAGTGGACTTCAGGACACGGGGAGGGGGAGGGGTGGGCTGGGACAAGGTGAGAGAGTGGCATGGACATATATACACTACCAAATGTAGAATGGATGGCTGGTGGGCAGCAGCCGCATAGCACAGGGAGATCAGTTCTGTGCTTTGTGACCACCTAGACGGGTGGGATGGGGAGGGTGGGAGGGAGATGCAAGAGGGAGGGGATATGTGTATACATATGGCTGATTCACTTCGTTATGCAGCAGAAGCTAATACACCATTGTAGAGCAGTTATACTCCAATAAAGATGTTGAAAAAAAAAAGTAACTGTTGGTAGTGGTTGGAGGGAGTGTCGTGGAGATTATCTAAACATAATTGTTGGAGCATTGTACTGTTACTAGAGAAGCTCACAGAGTTTTAAAAATATCTTGCTGTTTGACTATTATTTAAGAAAACAAGAGAAACATCATTACTTTTTTGAAATGTTTGGTAGTTTTCAAGACTAGTAGGCAGTTACCTTTCTGTGGTGCCGTCTTGAGCATCCCTTCAAAAAGACAAAAGAGACCTGTATTGAGGGTTCATAATGTGCTTCAAGATTATAGTTGCAACTGAAGTCTTTCACTAACTCCTTCTCTAGCCCATTTTATGACTTCATACAATTGCCTACATTATGTTTCGTGGTCTTAGGTCTGCCCAAACAGGAGCTGGTGTATAAATTCTAAAAGGGGCTGCTCATAGCTTTTAGCTCCTGGACCTCATCTGTGAGGTCAGAGAGTGATGAACCTCAGGAGAAGGAGCACAGTAGAGCAATTGGAACTGGCACCTTTTTCTTTTAAGTTAATTAATTAATTTATTTTTGGCTGTGTTGGGTCTTTGTTGCTGCGCGTGGGCTTTCTCTAGTTGTGGCGAGCAGGGGCTACTCTTCATTGCGGTGCATGCGCTTCTCATTGCGGTGGCTTCTCTTGTTGCAGAGCACAGGCTCTAGGCGTGTGGGCTTCAGGAGTTGTGGCACATGGGCTCAGTAGTGGTGGCTCGTGGGCTCTAGAGCGCAGGCTCGGTAGTTGTGGCGCACAGGCTTAGTTGCTCCAAGGCATGTGGGGTCTTCCCGGACCAGGGCTCGAACCCGTGTCCCCTACATTGGCAGGCGGATGCTTAACCACTGCGCCACCAGAGAAGTCCCGGAACTGGCACCTTTTTAAAAAATTTTTTTTATTGAAGTATAGTTGATTTACAAGGTTGTGTTAATTTCTTGTGTACAGCAAAGTGACTCAGTTATACATATATATATATTTTTTTCATATTCTTTTCCATTATGGTTTGTCGCAGGATACTGAATATGGTTCCCTGTGCTATACAGTAGGACCTTGTTGTTTATCTATCCTATATATAATAGTTTGCCTCTGCTATTGCCAAAATCCCATTCCTTCCCTTCCCTACCCCTCCTCCCCCTTGGCAACCACAAGTCTGTTCCCTATATCTGGGTGTCTGTTTTTGTTTCGTAGATATGTTGATTTGTATTGTATTTTAGATTCCATGTGTATGGTATTTGTCTTTCTCTGTCTGACTTACTTCGCTTAGTGTGATAATCTCTAGGTCCATCCATGTTGCTGCAAATGGCATTATTTCATTCTTTTTGATGGCTGAGTAATATTCCACTGTATATATGTACCACATCTTCTTTATCCATTCATCTGATGGACATTTAGGTTGCTTCCATGTCTTGGCTCTTGTAAATGGTGCTGCTATGAACATAGGGGTGCCTGTATCTTTTTGAATTAGAGTTTTCTCTGGGTATATGCCCAGGAGTGGGATTGCTGGATCATATGGCAACTCTATTTTTAGTTTTTTGAGGAACCTCCATACTGTTTTCCATAGTGGCTGCACCAATTTACATTCCTACCAGCAGTGTAGGAGGGTTCCCTTTTCTCTGCACCCTCTCCAGCATTTATTTGTAGACTTTTTAATGATGGCCATTCTGAGTGGTGTGAGGTGATACCTCACTGTAGTTTTGATTTGCATTTCTCTAATAATTAGTGATGTTGAGCATCTTTTCATGTGCTTTTTGGCTATTTGTATGTCTTCTTTGGAGAAATGTCTATTTAGGTCTTCTGCCCATTTTTTAGTTGGGTTGTTTGTTTTTTGTTGTTGTTGAGTGGAACTGGCACCTTTGATCTTAGCTCAAATAGTCCAGCTGTGGAGGTATGACCCTCTAAGGTTTAGTATGTATCCTGAGACAGAGAAAATCAGTAATCTGCCTGGAGATAAAGGAAAAGCCCAAGTGATTGCTTCATAGGTTCCTTTTCATTAAAGCTGACATTTTTTCTTAAAGGGAAACTCAGTTCTGATTTCCTATTTTTCTTCACAAAAAGGGAATTTATATTATTCTGTTCACACAGTGATATGTGTAGTTTTCCAAATTCATTTTTCAAGAGCCACCTGAATGAATTTTGCCTTATTTCTGTGCCACCTGTACTGTAATTTACTTAATTTTTTAAAAAATGTACTCTTTCTTTTTTAACTTAAATTTAATGTATTTTAAAAAGCAAACATCAGTCGTCATTTATTGAGAAGAGCATCGCTGGCTATAAGTAGAAGGAAATGATTAAGTTTATATAAAACTATGTAAACTTTGTGAGATAGGTAACTATTAGATTTTAAAAGGTTAAATTTTGTGCCACCTCTTTTGCACATCAGCTGTACACAAAAACAATACCAGTTACCATAATTACTGGGCATTCAGTAACAGTCTGTCTTTCTCTCTCTCTCTTTTTTAAAAGACTCCATAATGGCATGTAGTTTTCTAGAAGGCATCATGAGTTAGAAGAAAGATCAGTGGAGTTTGGTTTGCACTCAAACTCCATCATAGGTTGGTTGTATGATGCTGGGTAAGCTGCTCAGCTTTGCTGAGCTTCCATTTGCTCCTCTGTGAGAGAGGATAGTAAGTCCACTCTCTTATACCTACCTCACAGAGTTGATGGAAAGATTAAGTGAAATACATGTGCTCTGTAAATCATATGTACTTTTAAGGCATTGTTAATAAGCTGCATTTTAAGAGCCATAATAAAAAATGAATAATCACCCTTTTATTGTTGCCCGAATCTGAAACAATACCAAGAAACACCATAACATGCCCTACAAAAATGTGAATTCAGATGTACTGTAGTTGGTGACTGCCTCCTGTCTTGCCGTATGGTATGTGTATGTTTAACTTTTTAACCAACTGCCAAACTGCTTTCCAATGTATTTGTACCATTTACATTCCCAGCAGCAGTGTATGAGAGTTCCAGTTGCTCTATATCCTCATCAGCACTTGGTATGATCAATAGTTTTTAAATTTTTAGTCATTCTAGTGAGTATGAAGTAGTATCTCAGGGTCACTTTAATTTGTATTTCCCTAATGACTAATGGTATTGAGGATCTTTTCATGTGCTCATTTGCCATCCATCTATTTATTTTCTGTGGTGAAATGTCTGTTGAAATTTTTTTGCCCTTTTAAAAATGAGTTGTTTATCTTATTATTGAGTTTTGAGGGTTCTTTATATATTCCAGATACAAGTCTTATATCAGATACATATTTTGCAGATATTTTCTCCCTAAGACTTGCCTTTTCATTTTTGTAAAAATGTCTTTTGAAGAGTAAAGGTTTTAAATGAGGTTTAATATATAAATTTTTTTGTTTTATCATGTGTCCTTTTTGGTTCCTATTTAAGAAATTTTTGTCAAACTCAAAGCCACTAAGATTTTCTCCTGTTTTCTTCTAGAACTTTTGTAGTTTTAGCTTTACGTTTAGGTCTATGATCCATTTAGAGTTAATTTTTGTATATGGTGTGAGATGCTATATAACATATTACCACAGACCTAATGGCTTAAAGCCCTGCACATTCATTATGTCACAGTTTCCATGGATCAGGAGTCCAAGCCTGGCTTAGCTGAGTCCTCTGCTCAGGGTTTCACAAGGCTGCATTCAAGGTGTCACCCAGGGCTCAGTTCTCATCTGGAAGCTTGACTGGTGGATCTGGTAGATCTGCTTCCGAGCTCACTCAGGTTGTTGGCAGAATTTATTTCCTTGGAACTCTAAGACCAAGGATCTAGCTTCTTGCTGGTTGTCAACCAGAGACCACCCTCGGCTCCTAGAGGCCACCTGCAGTTCCTTGCCACATGGCCTTCTCAAAATATGGCAGCTTGCTTCTTCAAAGCCACCAAGGGAGAAAGAATGAGTCTGCTAGCAAAATGGAGTCTTATATACTGTAACATAATCATGGGAGAGACATCTATCACCTTTGTCATATTCTCCTGGTTAGAAGCAAGGCATGGGTCCCACTCCCACTTCAAAGGGAGGGGATCTCACAAAGGTGTGAACAGCAGGAGGTGTGGGGGTCAGTGGGAGCTACTTTAAGGTCTCCACCATGGCCATGGAATAGGTGTGCTCCATCTTTTGATCATTGCCAAACCTCTAGCTTCACAGGCCAGTGGTTCCCAGCATATACCCTCTGGAGAGTCCCCAGATGCCTAAAAGGATGTCCAGAAAAACTTCGAACAAGAGATTAAAACAAATAAACATACCAACTAACTTACAAAGCCACAGTCTATTAAAAAATATTATGGAGAATTTCAAACATTCACAAAAGTAGAACAATATAATGAACCTTCATGTGTCCATCACCCATACCTAACAACCACCATCCTGTAGCCTTTCCTCATCAACTCTCCCCTCTTGAATTATTTGAAACAAAATCCCAGGCTTCCTATCATTTCATCCATAAATACTTCTGTATATATGTCTTAAAAAATAAGAACTCTGGGTTTTTTTTTAAGGCATAACCACTATATCATTATCTCACCTAAAAAATTAACAGCAATTCTTTAATATCATCAAATATCCAGTGTTCCAATTTCCAGTTATCTTATGTCACCATTTATTTATAGTTTGTTTGAACCCAAATCCAAATAATGTCTATATATTACAATATGTTGAGATGTTTTTTAAATACCTTTTAATCTCAAAGTCCCCCCCCCCCTTTATCTCTTTCCCTCTTCTTTTTTTTTCTTGAAGTTTATTTGTTGAAGAGATCAGGGATTTTTTTTTTTTTTTTTGGTCCTGCAGAATTTCCCAGTCTGGAAATTGCTGACACACTACAATTTTTTAAAGTGAGCTTATTGCAAAATCAACTCCACAAATACTCTTCACAAATTTACTAAATGGCCTTTTTTCTCAGTAATTATATCGTCTTTCTTTACTTTTCTTTCCTCCCTGCTTCCTGAATTTATTTATCTTGATCACTTCTGAATCAATAACAAAAAATTTTGCAGAACTGCCATCTGCTTCCCCCTAGGGTTTATATCTTAAAACAAATTTTCCTCAATTGAATTCAAATTGAATAAGAGCTTTGAAACTAAGGATCCCTCATTAGACAGCTTGTTATTTCAAAGTATTTTCTATTTACCGTGCCTTATTTAGAATACAGTATAATCCTGTGAAGGCAATTCTCTTTGTTCAAAACGGTGTGTAATTGGGAATAATTGCAATTCCCTATCTGACACAAAGTCTCTCGAGTTTTTTTTATTAGTGAAATTTAATTTATTAGAAACATTGTACCATCTGAATATGTTAATGTAATATTCCTTTCAATTTATGTTCTAAATTAACGAGGTTGTATTACATCAAGAAATAATCACAATTTAAAATCTAAGCCTTAAAGATCATTCAACAGAAGTGTGCATTGATTTCTTTTTTTTAAATTTATAACATCAATATAATACGTGCATCTAGTTTAAAAAGTTAGTAGGACTCTTAGGCTCGTAAAACAAACAAACCAACAAACAAACCAGCAATCTCTTTGCCTACCTGCCCCACCTCTGATTCTTGTTCCCTGTAGATACTCAGCACTTGACAATCAACTTTCCAAAATGTTGACATCTCCAATCCACTGTCATTGCCTTTCTTGTTTCCTCTGCCCTTGGGGGATTATCCCTTTTTAATTCTTTCTCTGTAATTCTTGTGGTGTTAGAGCGGAAGTGGAGATAAGTGTGTGTGTGTTCGGTTTGCCACGTTTAGTTTGTCGTTCACCATATTTTCATTTTCTAGTTCCTTTGTTGAGAATCCAAAATGGTGTAAAAGTAAAAGTTGGCACCCAGCCCCTCTACCTCCCTATGTCTCCCTCTTATTGGAGGGGATGGGTCTTTGGCTGACTCAGCAAAAGTGTCATCCAGCAGCTAGCTCCTAGTGCAGTCTCCTGGCTCCCGGGAAGCTCTGGTGAAGTGTGTCCCTCTTCCTCAAGAAATGGCACTTCCCAAGCACTGTATGCCACAGTGAGAGTGTCTGTTGTGGCCGATTTGCTCTTGACCCTTCTCCCTAGGAATGACTGTAGTGTGGGTCACTCGCCTCCAACCCTGAGCACCCCGCCATGTAACTTTTGCTCCCTGACACTCCTCCCCTTGGGGCATGTACGCCCCGCCCCACGTCTTAGGATACCAAAGAGAATAGGGAGTGTGACCTTTGTGCAGTGTATGCTGGTAAATGTTTAACAACTGGCCCTCCAGGGGGAAATAAGCCCTGATTTGAGCATTTGCCAATTTCTATGGTGTAAATACTCCTACCAAGGCTGATTTTACGCTGCCACGGTGACTTGGAAGAGGTGCACAGCTGTGTCTTTGCCTTTGGGAATAGGACTCAGGGGTCTTAGTTCAGGACTGCCAGACTCGAGGATGAAGTCATTTGTCCTTTTCATTGAGCTCCTCAGTCACTCCTACCTTGATATTCCCGCTGGGCTGACTCTCTCAACCCTTTGGTTATGTCTGGTGTGTCTGAATCTGCCAGCTCAGCCACCTGAGACTCTACTCTGGATCAAGAAAACTCCCCAGTGCTCTGCGGCTAACAATGTGTGTTCTGGGTCAATCTTAATTTTGTTATGTTTTTACTCTGCTTTGATGTCCTTAGAAGAACCTCTTGGTAAAGTTAATTTCGTGCACTAATATGAAACTGATGGTATGTAGACATTGTGTTTTCTCCAGGTAAACCTTATTACGGTGCTGTACTGATGGAAGGATCAGGTGACTGGGCTCCTTATTCTGCAGTTCTGTTGATGATGTTTTCTTTCTTCCACAGTTGACAGACCTGTCAGAGTATACGCAGATGGAATATTTGACCTCTTCCACTCAGGTCATGCAAGGGCACTTATGCAAGCAAAAACACTGTTTCCCAACAGCTACTTGTTGGTAGGAGGTAAGAAGTGCATTTTCTCTTTGTCTAGAAAACTCTTATATAATGTGCTTCCTGAAAAGGACCCCTTTCAGACTTCCATCGTTAACACCTCACATTGTTAATGCTCCCAGTTCAGCCTATATTGCGTCACTTGTTCACTGCGTGAAATTTAAAATGATATTTAAAAAACCATAGGGGAAATTACATCATCAGATTATAAACCATTGATTCCCAGAGAAAGACGAATAATATCACCAAGGGTAACTGCTTCATGTTCTCCATTTATGCCTTTCTTCTTGTGTTTGAGGCATGATCCAATTTCTGTTTCTGAAATTTCCTAGAGGGTTAGGAGAAAAGCAATATTATTCTGATTTCAAATCTTAGAGACCTGAGGGGATTCAGGATGATTAATGGTAAGTAAGGTCATTGTCTATTTCCTTGGTGTGACCCACAGTACTTAGGACAATGTTGCGCTAATGGTAGTGGCTTACAGCAGTCCCAATTAGTTGAATTTATGTGCCGTGTATTAAAGAAATAGAGATTTATATACCCAGGTAATCTTGGTTTACAGTGAAGGAACTGACTGATTTCATAAGCTTGTGGAGAGAGAAGGGCAGTTAGACATAAAATGTTCTTCTTCCAAAAGGCCTACAGATTTCAATTTGGGTAAAAGGGAAAGTTTCTGACCTGCAAGACCTGGGTCTCATCTCTGTAGCTTCTGGAAACAGCATTTCCTTTCACTATAATCATTTTTTGTGACGTTACATGAACTAGACACCATCAACCCTTAGACCTCTACCGTGAGGGAAAAAGGTGATGGTAAGAGACTACATATCTGTTTTAAAAAATATTTTGTTATCTTCCACAAGTTAAAAACTACTTTTTGGATATTTGAGAGGAACCTTTTGCAGATTTTGCCAAGCATGGTGACCATGTGGTTACTGAATGGAGTTCCTTCCAGAAGGAAGAGGTGATACGAGGCAGTTCATTTCCCTTTATTTTGAGTGGAAAATCATTTCTTGCATGAGCATTAGCACCTGCAGTGTGGTCCTAAGCTGCCGGGGTCCTGGGGAGACCTCTGCAGTGGTTGGGCTTTGGTCATTTTGGCAACCCAAGTTTGGAGGTGGTTAGGTGTAAGCAACACTTAACGGGAACACTGCCTTGGCCCTGGGTTAGCACATCAAAAGTAAAGGCAAAGGAAAAATGTGACTTTCAGTACATTCACGTAAATTGGAGAAAGCAGTAAATTAATATCAGCAGCTGTCTAGGTCGCTAGGCAACAGTGGTTTCTCTGATTTACTGAATGATTCCTTCACTTAACAACTATTTATCGAGCTCCTACTATGTGCCAGGCATTCTTCTGTACACTGAGAATGCAACCATGATCGAAGCAGACTGTGTCCTCAAGAGAACTTAGAGTCTGAAGGGGAGGCAGACACTGCCCAGTAAACAATCCAGAGTAGGGGTTCTATGAAGAAATGTAAAATAGGGTAAGGGGAAAGAGTGGCTGGTGGGGCAAGGAGGGACATTTCAGGTATGGAGGTCAGGGGAGGGCCCTCTGGAGTGTTGACACCTGTGCAGAGACTTGAATGAAGTGAAGGGCACACGAAAGCCAGAGCACAGAACCTTCCTTGTGCGGTGATCTTCCCACCAGTCTAGATGAGAATGTTGGGACAAGTGGAGAAAACATGGTAGCTACAACTAGATGCGTTATTTTGTTGACTTGTTATGTCTTAAGGAGGCTTTCTATAAAAGCACAGGTGATGTAGTACTCAGAGAAATGAATATGGACAGGAGTTCAGAGCCAAGAATTAAAGCAAAAGAGAAGGAGAACAACTCCCACAAGAAATCCTGAACTTCTTCGCAGCTATGGCAGAAGGAGCCACAGGGTCATTCCATAGCTTCAGATGTTAGAGCTGATACTGCTCCCCGATGAAGAACCAGCTCCTCCTGCCCTGAGTTCTGAGATGTTTCAGAGGGTTGATGCCTAAGCAGCATCGAGTAATGCAGTAAACGATGTCCTCTCTCTCTAGCAGATTTACAAAGAAATGTAGCTACCCCCCTTCAATGGCTATTACCTGGATTCTCCATGGAAGCCAAGGGCATGTTAAACTACTAAGATAACCATGGAGACCATATCTTTTGGTAGGTGACAGGGACTAGAGTATAGATGGGAAATGAAGCAGTAATACATGAAGCTGTAAAAACGTGGTATGTAGCCTTCTGGAGACAGTGACAGAGTAAGAGTGAAAACCTACAAGCAATGTAAACAATAATAAATAATTTCAGTATGTTATTTTCTCCACTGATATATTATTATTCTATTTAAGATAATTGGCAATACTATGAAATATTTTTAACCACCCTATTAATAAAATTCAGTGTAGGGACTTCCCTGGTGGCACAGTGGTTAAGAATCCGCCTGCCAATGCAGGGGACACGGGTTCGAGCCCTGGTCCCGGAAGATCCCACATGCCGCGGAGCAACTAAGCCCGTGCGCCACAACTACTGAGCCTGAGCTCTAGAGCCCGCAAGCTACACCTACTGAGCCCATGTGGCACAACTACTGAAGCCCACACACCTGGAGCCCATGCTTCACAAGAGAAGCCACCGCAATGAGAAGCCCATGCACTGCAACGAAGAGTAGCCCCCGCTCACCACAACTAGAGAAAGCCCGCGTGCAGCAGCGAAGACCCAACACAGCCAAAAATATATAAAATAAAATAAATTTATAAAAAAAATAAAATTCAGTGTAAGCCAGGCTTCCCTGGTGGCGCAGTGGTTAAGAATTTGCCTGCCAATGCAGGGGACACAGGTTTGAGCCCTGGCCCGGGAAGATCCCACATGCCGCAGAGCAACTAAGCCCGTGTGCCACAACTACTGAGCCTGCGCTCTAGAGCCTGCGAGCCACAACTACTGAGCCCACGTGCCACAACTACTGAAACCTGCATGCCTAGAGCCCGTGCTCTGCAATAAGAGAAGCCACTGCAGTGAGAAGCCCATGCACCACAACGAAGAGTAGCCCCCACTTGCAGCAACCAGAGAAAGCCCGCGCACAGCAACAAAGACCCAACACAGCCAAAAATAAAAATAAATAAAATAAATAAATGTTTTAAAAAATTCAGTGTAAGCCTATATTTCATGTGTCTCCACTAATTTAATTGTATTTGACTCCTAGTCTGTTAAACAGAATCTCCAACCTCCTGTGTGTAGGCAGATTTCTACAGGGGCATGGTAGCTCAAATCCCATGACAAAGAACAATCTTCCTTCGATGTATATAGTAGTTGCCTTCCTCTAAAATTTAGCATTTATCACAGCTGTTCCAGAAATACATTGCAGTTATATGTAAAACAAAATTAGGGGCTAGATTCAAATAATTTAAAATAATTATGCAGAGACATTCAGAAATCTTACAGGATGTTAGAAAATTCTCATGTGGGACTGCGCCACACATAGCAAGATGTTTAGGGACTTCCCTGGTGGTTCAGTGGCTAAGACTCCATGCTCCCAATGCAGGGGGCCTGGGTTCGATCCCTGGTCAGGGAACTAGGTCCCACATGCCGCAACTAAAGACCCCCTCATGCCACAACTAAAGACCCCCGCATGCTGCAACGAAGATCCTGCATGCCGCAACTAAGACCCGGTGCAGCCAAATAAATAAATAAATAAAATACTTTAAAAAAGATGTTTAACATTGTTGGCACCCTGCCCACTAAATGCCAATTGCTGCCTCCAATCATAGTGACAACTAAAGATGCCCTACAAATTTCCAAAAATGCTTCCTAGGGGATGCTGAAGCCTTTGTTGAAAACCATTGTCTTAGACTAAGAGTCTTCACTCTTTGTTCCCCACAATCCCAAAAAGAATTTTGAAAAACTATACACCTTCTTACAGATTTTTAAGCTGACATCTAAAATTTTCCATCCTAAGTTTAAATAGTTGTAAAAGATGTAACTTCTGGAATACTGTAAATTTTAACATTTTCAAAAATTAATAAACTTTATTTTTAAGGGAAGTTTTACATTCACAGCAAAACTGAGCAGAAAGTACAAAGGTTCCCATTTACGCACTCACGCACAGCCTCCCCATTATCGACATCGGCCACCAGGGTAGTACATTTTTTACAGTCCATGAACCTACATTGACATGTTATTATCACCCAAAGTCCATAGTTTAATACGTTAGAGTTCACTCTTGGTATTTTACATTCTTTGGGTTTGGACAAATATATTATGACATATATCCACCATTGGAGTATCGTACAGAACAGTTGCAGTGCCTTAAAAATCCTCTGTACTCTGCCTATTCATCTATCCCCCACCCAATCCCTGGTAACCACTGATCTTTTTACTGTCTCCATAGTTTTGCCTTTTCCAAAATGTCATGTAATTGGAATCATACAGTATGTATCTTTTTCAGATTGGCTTCTTTCACTTAGTAATACGTTTAAGGTTACCCCATGGCTTGTTGGCTCATTTCTTTTTAGCACTGGGTAATATTCCATTGTCTGGATGTGCCACAGTTTGTTTATCCTTTCACCTACTGAAGGACATCTTGGTTGCATTCAGGTTTTGGCAATTATGAATAAAGCTGCTATAAACATCTATGTGCAGGTTTTTGTATGGACATAAGTTTTCAGTTCAGTTTGGTAAATACCAAGGAGTGTGATTGCTAGATCATATATTAAGGGTATGTTTAGCTTTGTTAGAAACTGCCAAACAGTCTTCCAAAGTAGCTGTACCATTTTGCATTCCCACCAGCAATGAATGAGAATTCCTGGTGCTCCAAATCCTCACCAGCATTTGGTGTTGTCAGTATTTTGTACTTTGGCCATTTTAATTGAGGTATAGTGGTATCTCATTGTTGTTTTATTTTGTAATTTCCTGATGTAGAACATCTTTTCATATGCTTACTTAACATCTGTATATCTTCTTTGGTGAGGTGTCTATTCAGATCTTTTTTGCATTTCTTAATCAGGTTGTTCATTTTCTTATTGTTGAGTTTTAAGAGTTCTTTGCATAGTTTGGATAATAGTCCTTTATCAGTTGTGTCTTTTTCAAATATTTTCTCCCACTCTGTGGTTTTTCTAATTCCATTGACATTGCCTTTTGCAGAGCAGAAATTTTTAATTTTAATGAAGTCCAGTTTATCAATTGTGTCTTTGATGGTTTGTGTGTTTGGTGTTGTATCTAAAAAGTCACTGCCATACCTAAGGTCATCTAGGTTTTCTCATATATTATCTTCTATGAGTTTTATGCTTTTGTGTTCTACATTTTGATCTATGATCCATTTTGAGCTAATTTTTGTGAAGAGTATAAGATCTGTATTTAGATTCCTTTTTTTTGCATGTGGATGTCCAGTTGTTACAGCACCATTTGTTGAAAAGACTATCTTTGTTCATTGTATTACCTTTGCTCCTTTGTCAAAGATCAATTGACTGTATTTATGTGGGTCTATCTCTGGGCTATTTCATTCCATTGATCTATTTATCCATTTTTTCACCAATACCACACCTTCTTGATTACTGTAGCTTCACAGTAAGTATTGAAGCTGAGTAGTGCCAGTCTTCCAACTTTGTTCTTTTCCTCCAATATTGATTTGGCTATTCTGGGTCTTTTCCCTCTCCAAATAAACTTTACTATCAGTTTATCATTAGCCACAAAATAACTTGTTGGTATTTTGGTTGGGATTGCATTGAATCTATAGATCAAGTTGGGAAGAAATGACATCTTGACACTATTGAGCCTTCCTATCCATGAACATGAAATACATTTCCATTTATTTTGTTCTTTGATATTTTTCATCAGGGTTTTGTAGTTTTTCTCACGTAGATCTTGTACACATTTTGTTAGATTTATACCTAAGTATTTTATTTGTTGGGGCATGCTAATGTAAACAGTAATATGTTTTTCATTTCAAAGTCCACTTGTTCATTGCTGACATATAGGAAAGTGATTGACTTTTGTATATTAATTAACCTTGTATTCTACAATCTTGCTATCATTGCTTATTAGTTCTAGGAGGTTTTTTTGGTCAGTTCTTTAAAATTTTCTACATAGATGATTATGTCATCTGTGAAGAAAAACAGTTTTACTTCTTCCTCCCCAATCTGTATACATTTTTTAAAATTTATGTATTTATTTATGTTTGGCTGCGTTGGGTCTTCATTGCTGTGTGCGGGCTTTCTCTAGCTGTGGCGAGTGGGGGCTACTCTTTGTTGCAGTGTGCAGGCTTCTCATTGCAGTGGCTTCTCTTGTTGCGGAGCACAGGCTCTAGGCACACAGGCTTCAGTAGTTGTGGCACGTGGGCTCAGTAGTTGTGGCTCATGGGCTTTAGAGCGCAGGCTCAGTAGTTGTGGCGCCCAGGCTTAGTTGCTCTGCGGCATGTGGGATCTTCCCAGATCAGGGCTCGAACCCATGTCCCCTGCATTGGCAAGCAGAATCTTAACCACTGCGCCACCAGGGAAGTCCTAATCTGTATACGTTTTATTTCCTTTTCTTGTCTTACTGCACTAGCTAGGACTTCCAGTACAATGTTGAAAAGCTATGGTGAGAGGTTACATCCTTGCCTTATTTCTGATCTTAGTGGGAAAACTTCAGTTTTCTCACCATTGAATATGATGTTAGCTGTAGGGTTTTTGTAGATAGTCTTTATCAAGTTGAGGAAGTTCCCCTCTATTTCTAGTTTGCCGAGAGTTTTTATCATGAATGGGTATTGGATTTTATCAAATGCTTTTTCTACATCTATTAATATGATCATGTGATTTTTCTTCTTTTGTCTGTTGATGTGATGGATTACATTAATTGATTTTATTCCATTTTTTTATTTTTAAAATTGAAGTATAGTTGATGTATAGTATTATATGTTACAGGTGTACAATATAGTGATTCACAATTTTTAAAGGTTATACTCCATTTATACTTATAAAATATTGGCTATATTCCCTGCATTGTAAATATATCCTCATAGCTTATTTATTTTATACATAATAGTTTGTATCTCTTAATCCCCTATCCCTTACTTGCCCCTCCCTCCTTCCTTCTCTCCATTGGTAACCACTAGTTTGTTTTCTATATCTGTGAGTCTGTTTACCTGGGATAAATCCCACTTGGTTATGGTGTATAATTCTTTTTATACATTGTTGGATTTGAGTTGTTAATATTTTGTTAAAGAGTTCTGCATCTATGTTAATGAGAGATAGTGGTCTCTAGTTTTCCTTTCTTATAAGGTGTTTGATTGTGGTATTAGGGTAATGCTAGCCTCATAGAATGAGTTAGGAAACATTCCCTCTGCTTCTATCTTGTGGAAGAGATTGTAGAGAATTGGTATAGTTTCTTCCTTAAATGTTTGGTAGAATTCACCAGTGAACCTATCCAGGCCTGGTGGTTTCTCTTTTGGAAGGTTATTACATACTGATTGGATTTCTTTAATACATAGAGGCCTATTCACATTGTCTCTTTCTTCTAGTGTGAATTTTGGCAGCTTCTGTCTTTCAAGGAATTGGTCACTTTCACCTGTGTTATCACATTTGTGGGCATAGAGTTGCTCAAAATATTCCTTCCTTTTAATGTCCGTGAGATCTGTAGTAATGTCCTCTTTTTAATTTCTGATATTAGTCATTTGTATCTTTGTCTTTTTTTCTTTGTTAGCTTGGCTAGAGCCTTATCAATTTTATTGATCTTTTCAAAGAACCAGCTCTTGTTATTTGTTGACTTTCTCTATTCATTCCTGTTCTCAGCTTCATTGATTTCTGCTCTGATTTTTATTATTTATTTTCTTTTGCTTACTTTGGGTTGAATTTGCTCTTTTTTTTCTAGTTTCCTAAGATGGAAGCTTAGATGATTGATTTTAGATTTTTCTTCTTTTCTAATATATATATTCAATGCTTTAAATCTCCTAAACACTTTTCATTGCATCCCACAAATTTTAGTAAGTTGTGTTTTCATTTTCATTTAGTTCAAAATAGTAAAAAATATTTCTTGATTTATTCTTTGACCCATGTGTTATATAGAAGTGTGCTGTTTAATCTCCATTTATTTTGGGATTTTCCAGCTATTTTTCTGTTGTTGATTCCTAGTTTAATTCCGCTGTGGTCTGAGACCAGACATTGTGCGACTTCTATTCTTTTTAATTTGTTATGGTGTGTTTAATGGCCCGGAATGTGATCTATCTTGGTGAATGCTCCATGTGAACTTCAGAAGGATGTGTATTCTGCTGTGGTTGGATGAAGTCTGTAGATGTCGATTATATACAGTTGATTGCTAGTACTGTTGTGTGCACACCCACACACACCCACACACACATACAATTAAATATATTGTTGCTGTTATTATTTTGAATATACTGTTATCTGTTAGATCAATTAAGAATACGAAAAATAAAAGTTTTGTTTTATCTTCAGTTATTCTCTAATGCTCTTCCTTTTTAAAATGTATATCTGAATTTCTGACCTATGTAATTTTCCTTCTTTCTGAAGAACTTTTAAAAACATTTCTTGCAAGGCGAGTCTACTAGAAACAATTCCCTCAATTTTTGTTTGTCTGAGTAAGTCTTTATTTCTCCTTCCCTTTTAAAGGATGATTTTGTAGGCTACAGAATTGTAGGTTGGTGGGGTTTTTCTCTCAACACTATAAATATTTCACTTCACTCAGTTTTTACTTATTTATTTATTTGGTTTGACCAGGTCTTAGTTGTGGCTCGTGGGCTCCTTAGTTGTGGCTTGCTGGCTCCTTAGTTGCAGCAGGCGGCCTCCTTAGTTGCACCTCATGGGCTTCTTAGTTGTGGCACACGAACTCTTAGTTGTGGCATGTGAACTCTTAGTTGTGGCATGCATGTGGGATCTAGCTCCCTGACCAGGGATCAAACCTGGGCTCCCTGCATTTGGAGCGTGGAGTCTTATCCACTGCGCCTTCACTCACGGAAGTCCCTTACTCACTTTTCAAAAAATTTTAATTTTATACTGGACTATAGTTTTTTTCTGTTTTGTTTTGTTTTCATTTTTGTGATGTTGAGCATCTTTTCATGTGCCTGTTGGCCATCAGTATTCAGGTTCTCAGCCCTTTTTTAAATTGTACTTTTTCTTTTCTTTTTTTTTTTAATTTTATTTTTTTAAACAGCATGTTCTTATTAGTCATCAATTTTATACACATCAGTGTATACACGTAAATCCAAATCGCCCAATTCATCACACCCCCACCCCCCCGTGGCTTTCCCCCCTTGGTGTCCATACATTTGTTTTCTACATCTGTATCTCAATTTCTGCCCTCCAAACCGGTTCATCTGTACCATTCTTCTAGGTTCCACATACATGCGTTAATTTACGATATTTGTTTTTCTCTTTCTGACTTACTTCACTCTGTATGACAGTCTCTAGATCCATCCACGTCTCAACAATTGACCCAGTTTCGTTCCTTTCTATGGCTGAGTAATATTCCACTGTATATATGTACCACATCTTCTTTATCCATTCGTCTGTCGACAGGCATTTAGGTTGCTTCCATGACCTGGCTATTGTAAATAGTGCTGCAATGAACATTGGGGTGCATGTGTCTTTTTGAATTACGGTTTTCGCTGGGTACATGCCCAGTAGTGGGATTACTGGATCATATGGTAATTCTATTTTTAGTTTTTTAAGGAACCTCCATACTGTTCTCCATAGTGGCTGTATCAATTTACATTCCCACCAACAGTGCAAGAGGGTTCCCTTTTCTCCACACCCTCTCCAGCATTTGTTGTTTGTAGATTTTCTGATGATGCCCATTCTAACTGGTGTGAGGTGATACCTCATTGTAGTTTTGATTTGCATTTCTCTAATAAGTAGTGATGTTGAGTAGCTTTTCATGTGCTTCTTGGCCATCTGTATGTCTTCTTTGGAGAAGTGTCTATTTAGGTCTTCTGCCCATTTTTGGATTGGTTGTTTGTTTTTTTAATATTGAGCTGCATGAGCTCTTTATATATTTTAGAGATTAATCCTTTGTCCGTTCATTCATTTGCAAATATTTTCTCCCATTCTGAGGGTTGTCTTTTCGTCTTATTTATGGTTTCCTTTGCTGTGTAAAAGCTTTTAAGTTTCATTAGGTCCCATTTGTTTATTTTTGTTTTTATTTCCATTACTCTAGGAGGTGGATCAAAAAAGATCTTGCTGTCATTTACATCAAAGAGTGTTCTTCCTATGTTTTCCTCTGAGAGTTTTATAGTGTCCAGTCTTACATTTAGGTCTCGAATCCATTTTGAGTTTATTTTGCTGTATGGTGTTAGGGAGTGTTCTAATTTCATTCTTTCACATGTAGCTGTCCAGTTTTCCCTGCACCACTTATTGAAGAGACTGTCTTTTCTCCATTGTATATCCTTGCCTCCTTTGTCATAGATTAGTTGACCATAGGTGCGTGGGTTTACCTCTGGGCTTTCTATCTTGTTCCATTGATCTATGTTTCTGTTTTTGTGCCAGTACCATACTGTCTTGATTACTGTAGCTTTGTAGTATAGTCTGAAGTCAGGGAGTCTGATTCCTCCAGCTCCGTTTTTTTGCCTCAAGACTGCTTTGGCTATTCGGGGTCTTTTGTGTCTCCATACAAATTTTGAGATGAGTTGTTCTAGGTCCGTAAAAAATGCCATTGGTAATTTGATAGGGATTGCATTGAATCTGTAGATTGCTTTGGGTAGTATACTCATTTTCACAATGTTGATTCTTCCAATCCAAGAACATGGTATATCTCTCCATCTGTTGGTATCATCTTTAATTTCTTTCATCAGTGTCTTATAGTTTTCTGCATACAGGTCTTTTGTCTCCCTAGGTAGGTTTATTCCTAGGTATTTTATTCTTTTTGTTGCAATGGTAAATGGGAGTGTTTCCTTAATTTCTCTTTCAGATTTTTCATCATTAGTGTATAGGAATGCAAGAGATTTCTGTGCATTAATTTTGTATCCTGCAACTTTACCAAATTCATTGATTAGCTCTAGTAGCTTTCTGGTGGCATCTTTAGGATTCTCTATGTATAGTATCATGTCATCTGCAAACAGTGACAGTTTTACTTCTTCTTTTCCGATTTGGATTCCTTTTATTTCTTTTTCTTCTCTGATTGCCGTGGCTAGGACTTCCAGAACTATGTTGAATAATAGTGGCGAGAGTGGACATCCTTGTCTTGTTCCTGATCTTAGAGGAAATGCTTTCAGTTTTTCACCATTGAG
This sequence comes from Balaenoptera borealis, assembly GCF_965194805.1. Taxonomy (NCBI): domain Eukaryota; kingdom Metazoa; phylum Chordata; class Mammalia; order Artiodactyla; family Balaenopteridae; genus Balaenoptera; species Balaenoptera borealis. Next base: position 21,284,929 of record NC_138881.1, on the reverse strand, counting down.
AATGATGTTTGCTGTGGGTTTGTCGTATATGGCCTTTATTATGTTCAGGTAGGTTCCCTGTATGCCCACTTTCTGGAGAGTTTTTATCGTAAATGGGTTTTGAATTTTGTCAAAAGCTTTTTCTGCATCTATTGAGATGATCATATGGTTTTTATCCTTCAATTTGTTAATATGGTGTATCACATTGATTGATTTGCATATATTGAAGAATCCTTGCATCCCTGGGATAAATCCCACTTGGTCATGGTGTATGATCCTTTTAATGTGTTGTTGGATTCTGTTTGCTAGTATTCTGGTGAGGATTTTTGCATCTATATCCGTGAGCGATATTGGTCTATAATTTTCTTTTTCTGTAGTATCTTTGTCTGGTTTTGGTATCAGGGTGATGGTGGCCTCATAGAATGAGTTTGGGAGTGTTCCTTCCTCCGCAGTTTTTTGGAAGAGTTTGAGAAGGATGGGTGTTAGCTCTTCTCTAAATGTTTGATAGAATTCACCTGTGAAGCCATCTGGTCCTGGACTTTTGTTTGTTGGAAGATTTTTTTTAATAAATTTATTTATTTTTCCTTATTTCTTTTTGGCTGTGTTGGGTCTTCGTTTCTGTGCGAGGGCTTTCTCTAGTTGCGGCGAGCGGGGACCACTTTTCATCGCGGTGTGTGGGCCTCTCACTGTCGCGGCCTCTCTTGTTGCGGAGCACAGGCTCCAGACGCACAGGCTCAGTAGTTGTGGCTCACGGGCCCAGTTGCCCCGTGGCATGTGGGATCTTCCCAGACCAGGGCTCGAACCCGTGTCCCCTGCATTGGCAGGCAGATTCTCAACCACTGCGCCACCAGGGAAGCCCTGTTGGAAGACTTTTAATCACAGTTTCAATTTCATTACTTGTGATTGGTCTGTTCATATTTTCTATTTCTTCCTGGTTCAGTCTTGGAAGTTTATACCTTTCTAAGAATTTGTCCATTTCTTCCAGGTTGTCCATTTTATTGGCATAGATTTGCTTGTAGTAGTCTCTTAGGATGCTTTGTATTTCTGCGGTGTCTGTTGTAACTTCTCCTTTTTCATTTCTAATTTTATTGATTTGAGTCCTCTTCCTCTTTTTCTTGATGAGCCTGGCTAATGGTTTATCAATTTTGTTTATCTTTTCAAAGAACCAGCTTTTAGTTTTATTGATCTTTGCTATTGTTATTTTGTTTCTATTTCATTTATTTCTGCTCTGATCTTTATGATTTCTTTCCTTCTGCTAACTTTGGGTTTTGTTTGGTCTTCTTTCTCTAGTTCCTTTAGGTGTAAGATTAGATTGTTTATTTGAGATTTTTCTTGTTTCTTGAGGTAGGCTTGTATAGCTATAAGCTTCCCTCTTAGAACTGCTTTTGCTGCATCCCATAGGTTTTGGATTGTCGTGTTTTCATTGTCATTTGTCTCTATGTATTTTTTGATTTCCTCTTTGATTTCTTCAGTGATCTCTTGGTTATTTAGTAATGTATTGTTTAGCCTCCATGTGTTTGTGTTTTTTACGTGTTTTTCCCTGTAATTCATTTCTAATCTCATAGCATTGTGGTCAGAAAAGATGCTTGATATGATTTCAGTTTTATTAAATCTACTGAGCCTTGATTTGTGACCCAAGATGTGATCTATCCTGGAGAATGTTCTGTGTGCACTTGAGAAGAAAGTGTAATGTGCTGTTTTTGGATGGAATGTCCTATAAATATCAATTAAATCTATCTGGTCTGTTGTGTCATTTAAAGCTTCTGTTTCCTTATTTATTTTCATTTTGGATGATCTGTCCATTGGTGTAAGTGAGGTGTTAAAGTCCCCCACTATTATTGTGTTATTGTCAATTTCCTCTTTTATAGCTGTTAGCAGTTGCCTTATGTATTGAGGTGCTCCTATGTTGGGTGCATATATATTTATAATTGTTATATCTTCTTCTTGGATTGATCCCTTGATCATTATGTAGTGTCCTTTTTTATCTCTTGTAATAGTCTTTATTTTAAAGTCTATTTTATCTGATATGAGTATTGCTACTCCAGCTTTCTTTTGATTTCCATTTGCATGGAATATCTTTTTCCATCCCCTCACTTTCAGTCTGTATGTGTCCCTAGGTTTGAAGTGGGTCTCTTGTAGACAGCATATATATGGGTCTTGTTTTGTATCCATTCAGCAAGCCTGTGTCTTTTGGTTGGAGCATTTAATCCATTCACGTTTAAGGTAATTATCGATATGTATGTTCCTATGACCATTTTCTTAATTGGTTTGGGTTTGTTTTTGTAGGTCCTTTTCTTCTCTTGTGTTTCCCACTTAGAGAAGTTCCTTTAACATTTGTCCTAGAGCTGGTTTGGTGGTGCTGAATTCTCTTAGCTTTTGCTTGTCTCTAAAGCTTTTGATTTCTCCATCGAGTCTGAATGAGATCCTTGCTGGGTAGAGTAATCTTGGCTGTAGGTTCTTCCCTTTCATCACTTTAAGTATATTATGCCACTCCCTTCTGGCTTGTAGAGTTTCTGCTGAGAAATCAGCTGTTAACCTTATGGGAGTTCCCTTGTAATTTGTCATTTTTCCCTTGCTGCTTTCAATAATTTTTCTTTGTCTTTAATTTTTGCCAATTTGATTACCATGTGTCTCGGCGTGTTTCTCCTTGGGTTTATCCTGTATGGGACTCACTGTGCTTCCTGGACTTGGGTGGCTATTTCCTTTCCCATGTTAGGGAAGTTTTTGTCTATAATCTCTTCAAATATTTTCTCTGGTCCTTTCTCTCTCTCTTCTCCTTCTGGGACCCCTATGATGCGAATGTTGTTGCATTTTATGTTGTCCCAGAGATCTCTTAGGCTGTCTTCATTTCTTTTCATTCTTTTTTCTTTATTCTGTTCCGCAGCAGTGAATTCCACCATTTTGTCTTCCAGGTCGCTTATCCGTTCTTCTGCCTCAGTTATTCTGCTATTGATTCCTTCTAGTGTAGTTTTCATTTCAGTTATTGTATTGTTCATCTCTGTTTGTTTGTTCTTTAATTCTTCTAGGTCTTTGTTAAACATTTCTTGCATCTTCTCGATCTTTGCCTCCATTCTTTTTCCGAGGTCCTGGATCATCTTCACTATCATTATTCTGAATTCTTTTTCTGGAAGGTTGCCTATCTCCACTTCATTTAGTTGTTTTACTGGGGTTTTATCTTGTTCCTTCATCTGGTACATAGCCCTCTGCCTTTTCATCTTGTCTATCTTTCTGTGAATGTGGTTTTTGTTCCACAGGCTGCAGGATTGTAGTTCTTCTTGCTTCTGCTCTCTGCCCTCTGGTGGATCTATATTGGAGTATAGTTGATTAACAGTGTTGTGTTAGTTTTAAGTGTACAACAAAATGTTTCAGTTATACATATACATGTATCTATTCTTTTTCAAATATTTTTCCCATTTAGGTTATTACAGAATATTGAGCAGAGTTCCCTGTGCTGTATAGTAGGTTCCTGTTGGTTTTCTATTGTAAACATAGCAGTGTGTACATATCAATACGAAAGTCCCAATCTATCCCTTCCTGCAACCCTTTCCCCCAGTAACCATAAGTTCCTTCTCTAAGTCTGTGAGTCTGTTTCTGTTTTGTAAATAAGTTCATTTGTATCATTTTTTTTAAGATTCCACATATAAGCAATATCATATATTTGTCTTTCTCTGTCTGACTTACTTCACTTAGTATGATAATCTCCAAGTTCATCCATGTTGCCGCAAATGGCATTATTTCACTGTTTTTGATGGCTGAGTAATATTCCATTGTATACATGTACCACATTTTCTTTATCCATTCATCTGTCATTGGACATTTAGATTGCTTCTGCAATGAACATTGGGGTACATGTATCCTTTCAAACCATGTTTTTCTCTAGATATATGCCCAGGAGTGGGATTGCTGGATCATATGGTAGCTCTGTTTTTAGTTTCTTAAGGAACCTCCATACTGTTCTCCATAGTGACTGTACCAATTTACATTCCCACCAACAGTGTAGGAGGGTTCCCTTTTCTCCACATCCTCTCCAGCATTTGTTTTTTTGTAGACTTTTTAGTGATGGCCATTCTCACTGGTGTGAGGTGATATGTCATTGTAGTTTTGATTTGCATTTCTCAAATAATTAGTGATGTTGAGCATCTTTTCATGTGCCTCTTGGCCATCTGTATGTCTTCTTTGGAGACATGTCTTTTTACATCTTCTGCCCATTTTTTGATTGACTTGTTTGTTTTTTTTGATATTGAGCTGCATAAACTGTTTGTAAATTTTGGAGACCAATCCCTTGTCAGTCACATTGTTTGCAAATATTTTCTCCCATCCTGTGGGTTGTCTTTTCGTTTTGTTTATGGTTTCCTTTGCTGTGCAAAAGCTTTTGAGTTTAATTAGGTCCCATTTTTAAAATTATTTATTTATTTATTATTTATGTTTGGGTGCCTTGGGTCTTTATTGCTGCATGCGGGCTTTCTCTAGTTGCGGCGGGCAGGGGCTACTCTTCGTTGTGGTGCACGGGCTTCTCATTGCAGTGGCTTCTCTTGTTGCAGAGCATGGGCTCTAGAGCGCAGGCTCAGTAGTTGTGGCACATGGGCTTAGTTGCTCTGCAGCATGTGGGATCTTCCCGGACCAGGGATGGAACCTGTGTCCCTTGCATTCGCAGGTGGATTCTTAACCACTCCACCACCAGGGAAGTCCCAGGTCCCATTTATTTATTTTTGTTTTTATTTCCATTACTCTAGGAGATGGATCGAAAGAGATATTGCTGTGATCTATGTCCGAGTGATCTGCCTATGTTTTCCTCTCAGAGTTTTATAGTATCCAGCCATGCATTTAGTTCTTTAATCCATGTTGAGTTTATTTCTGTGTACGGTGTAGGGAGTGTCCTAATATCATTCTTTTACATATAGCTGTCCAGTTTTTTCAGGGCCATTTATTGAAGAGACTGTCTTTCCTTCTTTGTATAGTCTTGCCTTCTTTGTTGTAGATTAATTGACCATAGGTGTGTGGCTTTATTTCTGGGCTTTCTATCCTGTTCCATTGATCTATATTTTTGTTTTGGTGCCAGTACCATACTGTTTTGGTGACTGTAGCTTTGTAGTATAGTCTGAAGTCAGGGAGCCTGATTCCTCCAGCTCCATTTTTCTTTCTCAAGTTAGCTTTGGCTATTCAGGGTCTTTTGTGTCTCTACAAATTTTAAGATTTTTTTGTTCTAGTTCTGTGAAAAATGCCATTGGTAATTTTTTTAAAGGCTACTGGATGACTTTATTTTTTTAAAAAAAAATTTATGTATTAATTTGGCTGTGCTGGGTCTTAGTTGCAGCATGTGTCATCTTCTTTGTGGCATGTCGGATCTTTTTTAGTTGCGGCATGCAGGATCTTTTAGTTGCAGCATATGGGAACTTAGTTGCAGCATGTGTCATCTTCTTTGTGGCATGTCGGATCTTTTTTAGTTGTGGCATGCAGGATCTTTTAGTTGCAGCATATGGGATCTTAGTTGCAGCATGTGGGATCTAATTCCCTGACCAGGGATTGAACCCGTGCCCCCTGCATTGAGAGCATGGAGTCTTAACCACTGGACCACCAGGGAAGTCCTGCCATTGGTAATTTGATAGGGATTGTGTTGAATCTGTAGATTGCCTTGGGTAGTGTAGTCATTTTGACAGTATTGATTCTTCTAATCCAAGAACATCTGATCTTTTGTTGTCAGTGTGTAGAAATGCAACAGATTTCTGTGTATTAGTTTTGTATCCTGCAACTTTACTGAATTCATTGATGAGCTCTAGTAGTTTTCTGGTAGCATCTTTAGTATCTTCTACGTATAGTATCATGTCATCTGCAAACAGTGACATTTTTACTTCTTCTTTTCCAATTTGCATTTCTTTTATTTCTTTTTCTTCTCTGATTTCTGTGGCTAGGACTTTCAAAACTATGTTGAATAAAACTGGTGAGAGTGTACATCTTTGTCTTGTTCGTGATCTTAAAGGAAATGCTTTCAGTTTTTCACTGTTCTGTATGATGTTAGTTGTAGGTTTGTCATATATGGCCTTTATTATGTTGAGGTATGTTCCCTGTATGCCCACTTTCTGGAGAGTTTTTATCATAAATCGGTGTTGAATTTTGTCAAAAGCTCTTTCTGCATCTATTGAGATGATTATATGGTTTTTATTCTTCAATTTGTTGATGTGGTGTATCACATTGATTGATTTGCGGATATTGAAAAATCCTTGCATCCCTGGGATAAATCCCACTTGATCATGGTGTATGATCCTTTTAATGTATTGTTGGATTTGGATTGCTAGTATTTTGTTGAGGATTTTTGCGTCTGTGTTCATCAGTGATATTGGCCTATAATTTTTTTTGTGGTATCTTTTTCTGGTTTTGGTATCAGGGTGATGGTGGCCTCATAGAATGAGTTTGGGAGTATTCCTTCCTCTGCTGTTTTTTGGAATAGTTTTAGAAGGATAGGTGTTAACTCTTCTCTAACTGTTTGATATAATTCACCTGTGAAGCCATCTGGTCCTGGACTTTTGTTTGTTGGGAGTTTTTTAATCAGTTTCAATTTAGTACTTGTGATTGGTCTGTTTATATTTTCTGTTTCTTCCTGGTTCAGTCTTGGGAGATTGTACCTTTCTAAGAATTTGTACATTTCTTCCAGGTTGTCCATTTTATTAACGTATAGTAGCTTGTAGTAGTCTCTTGTGATCCTTTGTATTTCTGTGGTGTCCGTTGTAACTTCTCCTTTTTCACTTCTAATTTTATTGATTAGAGCCCTCTCCTTTTTTCTTGATGAGTCTGGCTAAAGGTTTATAAATTTTGTTTATCTTTTCAAAGAGCCATCTTTTAGAGTCATCAATCTTTTCTATTGTTTTCTTCATTTCTATTTCATTTATTTCTGCTCTGATATTTATGGTTTCATTGTTTCTGCTAACTTTGGGTTTTGTTTGTTCTTTCTCTAGTTGCTTTACGTGTAAAGTTGTTTATTTGTGATTTTTCTTGTTTTCTGAGATAAGATTGTATTGCTATAAACTTCCCTCTTAGAACAGCTTTTGCTGCATCCCATAGGTTTTGGGCCATCGTGTTTTCATTGTCATTTGTTTCTAGGTATTTTTTGATTTCCTCTTTGATTTCTTCAGTGATCTCTTGGTTATTTAGTAGTGTATTGTTTAACCTCCATGTGTTTGTATTTTTTACAGTTTTTTTTTTCTTGTAGTTGATTTCTAATCTCATAGCATCGTGGTCGGAAAAGATGCTTGGTATGATTTCAATATTCTTAATTTTGCCAAGGTTCGCCTTGTGGCCCAACATGTGATCAGTCCTGGAGAATGTTCCATGTGCACTTGAGAAGAATGTGTATTCTGTTGCTTTTGGATAGAATGCTCTATAAATAGCAATTAAGTCTATCTGGTCTGATGTGTCATTTAAGGCCTGTGTTTCCTTATTGATTTTCTCCCTGGATGATCTGTCCATTAATAAAAGTGGGGTGTTAAAGTCCCCCACTATTATTGTGTTACTGTCGATTTCTTCTTTTATGGCTGTTAGTATTTGCCTTATATATTGAGGTGCTCCTATGTTGGGTGCATATATATTTACCATTGTTAAATCTTCTTCTTGGATTGATCCCTTGATGATTATGTAGTGTCTTTGTCTCTTGTAACAGTCTTTAAAGTCTATTTTGTCTGAGATGAGTATTGCTACTCCAGCTTTCTTCTGATTTCCATTTGCATGGAATACCTTTTTCCATCCTCTCAGTTTCAGTCTGTATGTGTCCCTAGACCTGAAGTGGGTCTCTTGTATACAGCATATATACAGGTCTTGTTTTTTGTATCCATTTAGCCATCTATGTCTTTTGGTTAGAGCATTTAATCTGTTTATGTTTAAGATAATTATTGTTATGTATGTTCTTATTACCATTTTGTTAACTGTTTTGGATTTGTTTTTGGAGGTCTTTTTTCTTCCCTTCCTGTTTTGTTCCCTCCTCTTGTGATTTGATGACTAACTTCAGTGTTGTGTTTGGATTCCTTTTTCTTCTTTGTGTGTGTATCAATTGTAGATTTTCGGTTTGCAGTTACCATGAGGTTTTGATATAGCAGTCTATACATAAACAAGATTGTTGTTGTTTTTTTTAAATTTATTTATTTATTTATTTATTTTTGGCTGCATTAGGTCTTTGTTGCTGCGCGCGGGCTTTCTCTAGTTGTGGTGAGCAGGGGCTACTCTTCGTTGCGGTGCATGGGCTTCTCATTGTGGTGGCTTCTCTTGTTGCAGAGCATGGGTTCTAGGTATGCAGGCTTCAGTAGCCGTGACATGCGGGCTCTAGAGTACAGGCTCAGTAGTTGTGGATCATGGGCTTAGTTGCTCCATGGCATGTGGGATCTTCCCGGACCAGAGCTTGAACCCGTGTCCCCCTGCATCGGCAGGCGGATTCTTAACCACTGCGCCACCAGGGAAGCCCAAGAAGATCATTTTAAGTTGCTGGTCTTTTAATGTCAAATGCATTTCCAATATCCTGCATTTGTGCTCTCCTCTTCTCACAATTGCTGGTTTTGATATTATATTTGTTCATAAATGATTTCCTACCTTTACTGTATGTTTGCCTTTACCAGTGAGCTTTTCCATTTGTAATTTTCTTGTTTCTAGTTGTGGCCTTTTCTTGTTAGAGAAATTCCTTTAGCATTTGTTGCAAAGCTGGTCTGCTGATGTTGAATTCTCTTAGGTTTTGCTTGTCTGTAAAGCTTTTGATTTCTCCATCGAACCTGAATGAGAGCCTTGCTGGGTAGAGTATTCTTGGTTGTAAGTTCTTCCCTTTCATCACTTTAAGTATATTGTGCTGCTCCCTTCTGGCCTGCAGAGTTTCTGCTGAGAAATCAGCTGACAACCTTATGGCAGTTCCCTTGTATGTTATGTGTTGCTTTTCCCCCCTTCACTCACTTCTTGTTTGCCTTGTTTCTGTGGGGGTATCCAATGTAATTTTTATCCTCGCTCCTCTATAGGTGAGGTGTAGTTTTGTTTTTTGGGGGTTTTTTGGCCACGTGGCACGTGGGATCTTAGTTCCCCAGCCAGGGATCAAACCCGTGCCCCCGGCAGTGGTAGCGTGGACACCTAACCAGTGGAAAGCCAGGGAATTCCTGTTTTTGTTTTGTTTGTTTTAAACCTCTGGCTTCTTTTGAATGATTGAGAAGAAATTGTAGATGGATATTTTTGTGGATGAATATATTACTGCTAGAATGAGACAGGGTTTAACATTGATTTTATTCCTCTTTTTCTTTGTTACAGATGTAAGTGCTAAAATATTTTGTTCACAGAAATATTTAGATGGAAATGGAAGAAGTTTGTTACAGTGATACCACTCAATCTTTGAGCTTATAAGTTATTTGCCAAATATCACAAAAATAATTTATTATTGTCATCAAAATAATTTTAATGGTCTATCAAGTGATAATTTGTTAAGATCCTCTTTCAAATTTGTTGTTAGGCAGTGGATTAGAAATGATGTGACCTGGAAAAAGATTTGCTTCCAAGCTATTAGAATAATTTGCTTTTTCCCTTTCTAGGAAGTATAACACAAAGTCTTTACCAAGACTTATCAAATGACTCTTAATTATAGCCCTTACACTGTTACTTGAAAGCAACCTATTCAACCAGATATACTCAGAAAGGGTTGAGGAAATAGAAATGTTGGTAATTTCATTACGCCATTGCCAATCCAATAATTTTTGATAAAATGTATTTATCATTTGCTTAAAAACTTAAAACACACACACACAGACACACACACACACACACCTTGGGGCTGCAGTTTTAGCAAATTTAGCAAATTTGCAGAAAATGCCATCTAACTTAATTGGCAAAACCAGTCCTTATTGTCAAACCTACTAAAACCCTAGAAACTAAGACAAAGTCTTTTCAGTTCAAATGTATTAATTATTTCAAGAAGCTTTATAAAAACCATTGAGAAATAAATTATAGAATCCATTGTATAAAAAAGAATCAGTCAAGATTAAAATGATGTAGATCTAATATAACAAGTTACAAAGAAGATAAAAAGTTACAAAAATAAATCAATATCCTTAATTTATAGTAATACAATATAATTTATACATAAAATTATATGCTATTTATAAGAAAAGGAGTATGATTTTTAAAAAGACATGTTATTCCTTCTCTAAATATTGGTATATGTGTGTGTCAAACTCTGGTGTTTGGCTTTGGCGAATAATTAAATGAAATCCAATGTAAAAATCAGAAATATCTTTGTTAGATACCCTGGGTATCTAATAAAGGGTTAGTTTAAGTTAGGTTATATCTAACCCTTTATTAGATACTTTTCCTATGTACTTGAGGATAGAAAAGGGCATATACTACCAAAAAGTAATTTGGCATAGATCTTTTATTCTCTGTTATGAGGAGGTAGGAAATAACAAACATTTAGAAGATGAAATGGGAGAAAGATTATCTGTAAATGGAATAAATATGATGTGAGTTGATACAATAGATATTTAACTTCCTTTTTAAATAATATATATGAAGTCTGAGAAAAAAGCTTGTAAATATTTTATCCATGTGTTTATTCCAATGTACTTTGAAACATTTGACAATTCCAGGAAAATATTCCAGTTGTACTTCTAAGAAGCAGCAGTACCAGCCTATACAGCTTTGATTTATTGAAGTGATTTTGAAGTGAGTAGCGGAAAAAATGCTTATGCCTTAACTACAAGGGAAAAGGCAATTTTAGTATTCAATATAAGCATTGAGAAGAGCTGGAAAAATGCTTACCCTTAACTACATGAAAAAGCAATTTTTATCATTCAGTATTTCTTTCCAATGCTCCTTTTGCTTTGAATTCGTGGACCTTATCCCTCAAGATCCTTGCATCCTTTGATAATAGTTGGGAGAAGGTAGAGGCAAAGTTCTTTGGTAAAAATTGCATTATTCCTCACTCTACCATATTTAGTTTCTAACTTTCAACTTCACCTATAACAGAAACGTATGCAAGAAAGAGAAAGACAGGAAGCTTTTATAGGTTCATAGTGCTTTGAATAGTCATTAAACAAGGTTTCCATTTGGTTTGACCTCAGGATTTAATTCCCTGCCCCTAGCAATGCAGGTAGTAAGGTTTGGATGATGCCTTTCTTTTGTGAAGTAGAGTAAGGTTGGTTTTGGACACAGAGGCTTTCTCCGACCCATTAATTTTAGGAAAGGGTACCCTTGGAAGCTGAGGATCTGGAAATCAATTCCTTTAAAACTACCAGTGCTTGGATACCTCTTGAAAAACCCTTACATATCCCCAAGGGTATGTGTACCGTAGTTTGAAGAGTACCTTAGACTATCTTTCTTGAGTTTGACAAGACAGCTTAATGGCAGAAAATTCTGTAGGGAGGAAAGTTAGGGAGTCCTTTAAAATAGGTATTCTGTGTTGTTGGTTGAAAGGCTAGCTCTTAATATTATGTATATAGTTAGCAAATAAAATGGTTACAGTGAGTTGAAAGAACCTGCTATATTAATTGTGGGCCCCCTTACATCTGCAGGTAGGTTTGTTGTAGGAATTTCCTTGGGTGGAGCAAGGGCTTTGCTCATGAAACCACTCTGGCTGGGGCAAGTGCACAGACAGGTACAGCTGAAATACTTAGTATTTGGCAGAAATAATGGATTCAAAGACCAGAAACTGTGATAACTGGAGGTACTACAGTCTACTTCCCAACCTTAGGTAGTAACGGCTACCACAAACTGCCATGATTTTTGCACTATGATTATAATACCTGCATTTTTAATTTTTAAGCATGTAGTCAGTAATAATTTGAAATTTTTTTATGCAAACTTCTCCAGTGGGCATTATTTTAGTGAATTGAAACTATCCAGTTGTAATGCCCTTTCTTTCTCCATTTTAATTTAGAAGCTCATGTCGTTTAAAAACAAGACAAGAAATTAAAATTTATTGAATAGATCAGAGATTTTTTTCCTGGAAAATTTTTTTAAGGGTATGAGTCACCACATACTCACTTCTGCCTCACAGGAGGGGAATAAAAAGATAACAACCATAGAAATACTACGCCCACTATAGTAGACATAAATATTACTCTGTAAATGTGGGCTTATGCTCTATTGTGTCTTAATTGAAATTAAATATTCCTCTAAGACCCATTTTGCCTGACTGGTGGGAGATTCAGTCTCGGTCCTTGTTGGGGTCTCTTCACCTCCCCAGAGTCAAACAAGATTCTAAAATGTTTACAGAAACAGGAGAGGGGCTTGCAGTCTCCAGCCCAGCACTGTTTTTGCACTGCTCTCATCAACTGAGCCCACAGAATTGCTAGGAAGGAGCAAATCCACTGTTTCTGCGGAAGATGAGGCCCCGGTGGTCTGTGCCCAGGTGAACCCCAGTGTCCTCACCCCTCCTGAGGCCCTGCTGGTGGGACTCCCCTGACCTTTGACCTCTTCCTCCTGTGGAGGAATCTTCTGTCTGTCTTCTTCCTTACGGAATTCCCCCAAGTTGGGAAAACAGCAGCCAGAAAGACAGGTTGTCTACCAGCAGCTTGAACTTCACAGCTTCTGCGGGGGAGTATGTACCGAGAAGCCGGGCATGCGCGTGAAGTGGGGACAGGGAAAAGACAGAGCCCAAAATAGAAATGAATAAATATCTCCACAAATGGTCTTAGGTCACGAGTACTATTAATAAGTGGCAAACGTTTCTGAGCATGACTCTCTGCTCACACAGATGAGCAGATTTAATTCTCCAAACTTCGCCATGTGCTAAAGACAGACAACTGAGGCTTAAAGAGTTTGAGTAACTTTCCTGGTAATAAGTAGCAGAGCTGGGATTCGAACCAAGTCTGCTGGGCTCCAAATTCATCCCCTGTGTTATATTTTCTCTCCCGCGGGGTATTAGTAATAATTCATTTTGAGCACAGTGAGCTGCCAGTATAGGTTAGCTGCAGCGGGAGCTCCCAGACAGCTCAGTGAATTCATCCACGGAACACCATTGCTCAGAGTTCTCCATCTGGCTGTCAGGGTGCATTTGCCAAGACTGGGGAACAACAGTGCTGCTTTGGGCGCAATTACTGTTTAGACAATAACTGGTCAGCACGTTCAGCTGCTTCTTGAGGTCACTCCTGGGATATGAAGATAGGATTCCATGTCAGCATAAACAGGTTGGTTGTTTTCTTTGTGCTCTGTCAAGAGGCCATTATCTCCGTCATCTCGAAGTTACACCAAATTGCTCAGGTGCAGGTTCAAAAGGGAGAGAGGATATGGTTCGGCCTAGTTTTCTGTTGTTTAAAATAGAAAATTGATGGATCTCAAATCCATTTTTGCTTAATACAATTCTTGAGGTACTATTTTAATAAAATCCTTTAGTCTTTTAAAAATGTAAAGTCTTTTAAGAACATTTCAAAAGCTGTAGGTCAATTTTTAAATTGTATAGGTTGGCCCATAAATAATTCTTATTTATGGAATCAAAAACTAATGCATTCAGTGAATCAATACATAACATAGTCATTATGGCCCTACTAACCACCACCCACCCACCAAGCTGGGCGTGATGGGTGATTCAAACACAGGCTGGGCTCTTTACTCAAGATGTTCATAATATGCTTTAGGGGCTTTCAAATGTTGTATGCCTCAGAATCATCCCTGAAGCTTGTCAAAAATAGAGCTGCCTGGACCCCACTCCAGACCTACTGTCTTAGTCCGTTCGGGCTGCTAGAACAAGATACCAGAGACTGGGTAGCTCAAAGCAACAGAAGTCTATTTCTCATCATTCTGGAGGCTGAGAAGTCTAAGATCAAAGTGCTAACATGGTCTTCTGGTGAGGGCCAGCTTACTGATTCATAGCTGGCACCTTCTCACTGTTTTCTTACATGGTGAGAGGGGCTAGGGAGCTCTCTGGGGCCTCCTTTATAAGGCACTAATCCCATTTATGAGGGTTCCACCCTTATGACCTAAGTATCTCCCAAAGGCCCACCTCCTAATGTCATCATCTTTGGGAGTTAAGATTTCAACATATGAATTTTGTGGGGACACATTTAGACCATAGCACCCACTGAATCAAAACCTTGAGTGGAGCCTGGGCATCTTTAACAAGCTCCTAAGGTGATTCTAATACTTACCAAGGTTTTTGAGCCTGCCATGTGGTTGATGGTGTTTTGGTAACGTAAGACACTACAATGTTTTCTGTGGTGTATTGTATTCTACATATTTTTATACATCATCACAGGAAGTATGTATAGGAGATATATAGACATACACGTGTATCGAGAGACACAGTAGTCTCTTATTTGCATGTATGTTGAAATGTACCTGCAGATAAATATATACCTATTATCTTAAATCCTAGTAAACCTTTATTGAGCATCTGTGTGTATCAAGCATTGTTAATTCATTCAACGAGTAGTTGTTAAGAGCCTACTATGGGCCATCAGAAAATAAAACAGACAAAAGTCCCCGTCCTCAGGGAGCCATATTTTAATAGAGAAACACCAACAATAAACGAATAAGACAATTATATGATGGTGAGTGCCATAGCAAGAAGTGAGGAGGGCTGGGGCCTGCCAGTGGTGGGGGCGGATCCCAATTTAGAATAGGGTGGTTGGGGAAGCCTTGAGGGAGGAGAGGGGGTGAGCCCTATGGATATTTGGAGCACAACTGGTCCAGGTTTGGGGAACAGGAAGTGCAAAGCCCTGATCTCAGTAGGAGTATTCCTGGTGGTTTCAGGCAAGGAGGCCAGGGGCTGGGACGCAACAGGAGATGCAGTCAGAGAGGCAAGGAATGGGCTGAGGGAGATGTGGATCTTGTAGGGGCCTGTAGGCTTCTGGAGGAGTTTGGCTTTTACTCTGAGGGAGATGGGAAGGGTTCGGATCCTGGGGATGATGTAATCTGACAGGTTTTAATGGGATCATTCTGGCCAATGAGAACAGGCTGCTGGGGGTTGGGGGGAGGCTGGAATCCAGTGACTAGTTAGGGGGCCACTGCAGTAATCCAGGGTAGAGATGGTGAATGGGCTGGGAAGGGAGCAGTGAAGGTGGTGAGAAGAATGTGGCTTCCGGTGTGCTGTGAAGGAGCCAGCAGTTTTGCTGATGGTTTGGATGCAGAGGGTGTGAGGGCTGCAGTAGGAGGGTTTCTGAGGATGCTGGGTGTAACCGTTGGTTGTACTTACTCTGTGGCCAGGTTTGTTTCTGGAGATGTGGGTCATGATTTGGTTCCATCAAAATGACTGTTTTTGTTTTTATTTTTTAATAAATTTATTTATTTTATTTATTTATTTTTGGCTGCGTTGGGTCTTCGTTGCTGTGTGCGGGCTTTCTCTAGTTGCGGCGAGCAGGAGCTACTCTTCGTTGCGGTGTGCAGACTTCTCATTGTCGTGGCTTCTCTTGTTGCGGAGCATGGACTCTAGGGTGCGTGGGTTTCAGTAGTTGCAGCGCGTGGGCTCAGTAGTTGTGGCTCGCGGGCTCTAGAGTGCAGGCTCAGTAGTTGTGGCGCACAGGCTTAGTTGCTCCGCGGCATGTGGGATCTTCCCAGACCAGGGCTCGAACCCGTGTCCCCTGCATTGGCAGGCGGATTCTTAACCACTGTGCCACCAGGGAAGCCCTGTATTTTTGTTTTTAAAACATATCTTGTACACTTAACATTTGTAAGGTTATTGTATGTACATAATACCTTAAAGGAAAAAAAACCTCATCTTCAGGAGTGGTCAGGGTAGTCTGACTGATTGCAGTAAGACCCTGACGGGGATATTGGTAAACAGGGACTGTAGCCACAATGACGTCTCTTCCTGACATGTAGAAAAGCTGCTTTTGCCAACAAAAATATATTCTGGATATGATAATGAATAATATTTATTGCTCACTTTATTTCGAAGCACTTCTATATAAATCCTCAAAAAATCCTTTCTAAGGCTGATAGTGGAGGATAGTTCCATCCCCATTTGAGGATTCAGGAACTCGAGACCTAGAAAAGATGGCATGTGAGAAGGATGAACTCTGCTAGATCAGATCTTCTGTTTCGTGACCTTCTCCTCTTGATCGTGTGGCCCAATGTGTAGTGACTGGACCTCAATCCAGGGAACAGAAGTGCGTGTGTGTGTGTGTGTGTGCACACGTGCGCACGTGCGTGCATGTGAATCACACTTGGGTTACTAAGTACAATGATGTGTTAAAGGAATTGGAACTGATTGTTCAAACGTTCCATAACTCAGGCCTCTTGGTCCTTCTCCTTGCTCTGCCTTCTCTGTCTGTTCATTTGGTCATTTTATTTCTGGATAGTAATGTTCACTGAAGGGTGGGATAGGGAAATAAAAAGACGTGAAAGTCACATTAGGTAGCATGGAGAATAATTTTAATAAAAGCCACAGTGGAGAATGCAGTTGTAATTAACACTAAAATGAAATTCTCAATTGCCAGTGGATTTCAGCTTGCTTCACTTCCTGATCCTTCTTTCCCGTAAAAAAAACAAAAAAAAAAACTGAGTTTGATCATGTCACGCACCTAGCAAGGCTGAGTTCTTTGTCTTGCTGAAGGAGCCATGTCTGTATTGGGATGGCTGTGAGCAGGGCCTGGGCCAGCTAACAGCATTTAATGCATCTGCCTGTTTCAGTTTGCAGTGATGACCTCACCCACAAATTCAAAGGTTTCACCGTGATGAACGAAGCAGAGAGATACGAAGCGCTGAGACACTGTCGCTATGTGGACGAAGTCATCAGAGATGCTCCGTGGACACTCACGCCAGAGTTTCTGGAAAAACACAAGGTACTTATTCTTCCACGTTCTCTAAGTAGCAGAATTAGGGAGTCGTCTGTTTCTACAGCTTATACCCGGAAAGTCCAAAGACTCTTCTAATTTCGGAAAGAGGTAACTTCAGGCACTGTCATGTGATGTCACTTGATGCAGCACCTGTCCTGTGCCCACGCCTGGGGACCAACAGCATCCCACTTCCTCAGTGTGATCTCTGGAGCTAGACCACTCAGGTCCATGTGTGGCTTAACTTCTTAACTGTGGGACCTTGAGCAAGATATTGCACTCACTTACCTAAACCAGAAAATGGGTGCTGTTTTGAGGATCTAATGAGATCATCTAGTAAAACCCTTGGAACACTGGCTGGCTCAAAGCAAGAGCTCCAAAAATGTCATCATCATTATTATTGATGCTTATGGTTCCACAGGCATCATTTTTCATGGAACAAATGACCACACATCTTATCCAGAGGGACAGGGGTCAGCCTTTAAGGAAAGAACTGTGTATCTCTGATTTTGTGACCCTGAGACTCCTACTGATAGAAGATTTTTATTAGTTGAAAACACGAGAAATCCTTTTGATCTGCATCAAATTATGTGCTTTGTATCTCCCTACCAGCCCCACATTAGGAGCTCTTCTTTCCTTTTATAAGCAGTACAAAAAAATAAGATTAAGCTGTTCTAAGAGTTTTCTATTTTTAAATTCACGATGCAGGAGAGAATAGAGAACACTGATAAATGTGCATGGGTAATAGCAGAGGAGACAATTTCCCAGCAAGAATAAAAAGAAAAAGGAAAAACTACAATATGATTTACTTCCAGCAATCACTAACACATTTTTACTAAGCATCTATTGTATCTTCAACTTGTGTGCAGCATTATGGAGATGCTGATGATGGCTGCCATTTATCGAGTACTTTCCATGTACCCAGCCCTGTGCTAAGTGCTTTGCTCTTACATGAATCACATTCAATCTCATGGCTACCCTGAGACGTTGTTGTTGTTGTCATACACTGGAGACGAGGAACAACTAAGTTTGAGTACGAAGAATCGAATTGATGATAATAACATTTATTGTACTTGCTGTGTACCAGTTATTATTTTTAGCACTTTTACATAATTATATTATTTAATCCAGTGATTCTCAAGTGGGGGCAAGTTTGCCCCCAAGGGACATTTAACGGGGCCTGGAAACATTTTTGGCCGTCATAACTAAAGGGGTGCTACTGGCATCTGCTGGGTAAAGGACAGGGGTGCTACTAAGCTTCCTACAATGCACAGGACAGACTCTCCCCCTCCAGCAAAGAATTTTTTTTATATAAATTTATATACTTATTTATTTATTTATTGGCTGCGTTGGGTCTTTGTTGCTGCATGCGGGCTTTCTCTAGTTGTGGCGAGCGGGGGCTAGCGTTCGTTGCGCTGTGTGGGCTTCTCATTGCGGTGGCTTCTCTTATTGTGGAGCATGGACTCTAGGCACGTGGGCTTCAGTAGTTGTGGCACGTGGACTCAGTAGTTGTGGCTCCCAGGCTCTAGAGCACAGGCTCAGTAGTTGTGGCACACGGGCCTAGTTGCTCCGCGGCATGTGGGATCTTCCCGGACCAGGGCTCGAACCCGTGTCCCCTGCATTGGCAGGTGGATTCTTAACCACTGCACCACCAGGGAAGTCCCTCCAACAAAGAATTATCTAGTTCAAAATGTCACTAGTACCAAGGTTGAGAAATCCTGATTTAATCCTTACCACTAAATTATGAGTTATATAGCTAGCAAGTGGTGGGGCAGGAATCTATACACAGCAAAATTAAACTGTTACTCTACCTCTCAAGGTGGAGTGAAGCCTTGTCAAAGGGCTTTGAAAGTTAGGCAGGAAGTTTTTATTTGATGGAGGAGGAAACAAGGAACTAGTGCAGATCAGCAGGCACAAGGATGACAAGAAGAAAATTCTGTTTAAGGAGGTCCCCCCACCATGTGACAGAGGGATGGCTTGGAGAGGAAAGAGCCTGCAGTGAGGAAGGTCAGGTACAAGTTGGTATTAATAATCCAGGTGATGGGGCCCTGGATTTGGCATAAGCAATGGAGAGGAAGTGATGGGTGTATGCACTCATGTACACACACACACACACACACACACACACACACACACGCACACACACACACACCAATGGAACTTGTGACCTATGTGCTATGGAGAGTGAAGAAAGTAGGCAAAAAAAGGCTTATTCCAAGGTGTTTGGAGCCTAAGTAAACTTAGAAAATGGAGGTGCCCTTGGAAGGGGCACCAGTTTTCAGGATGAATTAAAATTCCAGACAGGTTTTTAAAGTGACAGCAAGGGTGGCAAAAGAGAAAAGGGTGACTTTGGGCAAATTTGACAAGTTTTATCATTTCAGCAGCCGTATGACCCAACTGAAGTAGTAATACTTGCCCTACCTGCCTCACAAGGTGGTTGTATGAATCAAATGCGAAGAGAGACGTGAATTCATTTCTACAATATAAACTATGACTTAAGTGGGGGGCTTCCCTGGCGGTCCCGTGGTTAGGACCCTGTGCTTGCACTGCAGGGGGCACGGGTTCCGTCCCTGGTCGGGGAGCTAGGATCCTGCATACCGTGTGGCACGGACAAAAAAATAAATAAATAAAATAAAATATGACTTAAATGTGAGGATGGGCCTATTGCCATCAGTGGGACAGGAAATGAGGATTTTGGCTCCTCATAGCAGAGGTGATTAAAATCTGAAGAATGAGTGAATTGTGTGAAGGAGAGATTTTAGAGGCAGAAGAACAGAAGGCCAAAAACACCTACTGTCAGAGGTAAGAGAAGAAAGAGGGACCAGCAAAAGAGAGAAACCAATCTAGTTCCCATCAGCTCGTGGAAACAGAGACAGTTGGAAATACCTTTCAGTCAAGGATTCAAGTCTACCTTATAAACTGCTTATTTCAACTGCTTAATTACAACTGCTTTGTTTTTTAAAAAAATATGTATTTTCAAATTGCAGACATGCAGCCCCATCCCAGCGGTGATGTCACTCTTCTCTCTCTCCAACAGATTGACTTTGTGGCCCACGATGACATTCCGTACTCCTCTGCTGGCTCTGATGATGTTTACAAGCATATAAAGGAAGCAGGTGAGGGTCGTCCTGTGCTCAGCTGTCCCCTGTGGCATAGTAATCAGGGTTAATAAGAGACGCCTGCCCTGGCCCTGCAGCATACACATACAAGGCCCTGGAGTTTCACATGTCTCCCAAGTAGCCTCTGCAAGCCTCTGTTGACATGCGCTAAGGCTCAGCTGTGGCACAAACACCAGTTAGGTATTTATATAGAAATTAACCTGAGCACCAAAGTACTCGACTTCCGGTTTGAGGCTCGATTTTAGAGTTCATCACAGGACCTAAAATCACAGGACCCTGTTTATTTTTTTTTATTGGAGTATAATTGATTTACAGTGTTGTGTTAGTTTCTGGTGTACAGCAAAGTGATTCAGTTATATATATATATATATATATATATATATATATATATATATATATATATATATATACACACACACACACACACACACACATATATTCTTTTTAATATTCTTTCCCATTATAGATTATTACAAGATATTAAATATTGTTCCCTGTGCTATACAGTAGGACCTTGTTGTTTATCTATTTTATATATAGTAGTGTGTATCTGCTAATCCCAAACTCCTAGTTTATCCCCCTCCCCGGACCCTGTTGTTTAAAGGGCAATCATTTTCCTCATTAACAATGAAATTACTTTATGTTCCCAAGAAAGTTCCTTCCAGAAGAATACAGATAACTGGCTAATTAATGATCTGGACTCCTCGTCTCCCAAGTCCAGTCCTGCCATATGTCATCCTGTCACATGATAATAATATCTTCAGGTACCACATGCAGAGGCCAAAAAAAAAAAAAAGAAAGAATGGATAAATATTTGTGGTAGTCAAGTAAAAATTAGTGGCAACTGTCATTCCTCGGCCACCTGTTTCCTCCTGAAACAGTTAACTGATGTCATGGAAGGCAGACATGGTGCCTGAGCTTTGGAAGTTGTCCCATTTGTCACTAGGCATTTCTCTTCAGGTCAGAGAGTCTGGTTGGCCCCAGGGAATTACTGGGGGACTGGAAAGAGGGAGGTTTCCTTCCATTGCGGGCTCCCCGGAATTAATTCCTTCATCAAGTACTCTTCCTACTCCTACGCTGCTCTGACTCCAGGGAAATCGCTCCTGGGGCATCATAGAAGATCTGTGGTTTCTAGCCTCAGCGGGATGCTCGGTGCTCCTTGGTAACATTTACCTCCTCTTTTTCCCCTTCCTGCCCTGATTTACCCATAACTCCTTGCGTCCTTGCATCCTTGCTTCCTCTCCTGCATCCAGAGGAAGAGGGGGGGGTATGTTTTCTGTCCCAGGCTAACCGATCATCTGAACTTACCTTCTCCCTTCCCTGAGCATGTTTTCTTTTATTCTTCCTCCCATTGTGATCCAAGGTTCTCACTCTCCAGTAGTTTCTTATCAGCTTACGTGGAAGTCTACAAAAACAAATAAACCCAAATCTTTCCTTCTGCCCGCCCTCCTGCCTCTACCTTCACTGACATCCTTGCGTGGTCCTCCTCTTAGTGGCAACTGTCATTCCTCAGTCACCTGCACTCTGACTTCTGTCCCATCTTTGCTCAGTTCTCAGATGCCCTTTGGACCACCCAATCCAGCGGCCTTAGCTCAGTCCCCCCTCTGGGCATAACGACACTGCTGACCGTGTTCTTTGCTTAGACGCTCTTGTCTTTGCTTCCATTTCTGGGACACTTCTGGGACCTTCTAATTTCCCATTGGTCTCTCTGACCACTCCTGGGGTTTTGTTTTTTTGTGTGTTTTTCTTTCTTAATATCTTTTGGCCGCACCATGGGGCATGTGAGATCTTAGTTCCCCGACCAGGGATTGAACCTGTGCCCACTGCATTGGCAGTGCAGAGTCTTAACCACTGGGCCACCAGGGAAGTCCCCACTCCTGGGTTTTGTTACTGGGTTTCTCTCCCTGTCTCACCAGCCTCAGCTCTGTGCTCTGCCTTCCACACGCTCTACGCTCCAGGTACACGGAATCTGTCCTGGTTTCCAGACACACCTCCGCTTTATACCTTTGCTCCAGCTGTTCTCTGGGCTTGGAATGCCCTTCCTCTGAGCATCTTGGGCAGGGCCCAGCTGAGGAGCCAACCCGGACATGCACCCTCTCCCTGGGGCATGATTCAGCACAACCCCCGCCCTCTTCAGAGGCAGACACTCTTCGCACATGGACCTCCTTTTCAGCTCCCTTCTCCTGATTGTGTGTGTGGGGGGGTGGGTTTGTGTCCCTAGCTAGAGTGAAGTGCCACAGGCCATGGCCATAACTCATCCATCTTTGCGTCCCCAGCACAGTCCCTGGTACATTTGTGGTGCTCCTCAAGTGCTGGCTGAACAAGAGAGTGCTTTTATTGAGTACGATGGGGAGGCAGCTTAAGATGGAAGCCTTTTGTGTGCAGGGGCTCCTCCCAACACACGGGGAATGGAGCCATTTACCTAGATAATGCAGGCACACACTTCTGTCTTGTGGAATGGTTCATATTATTTAGATGTAAGGGTGATAGTTTGGCCTGAGTGATATGGACCTTTCATCCAATGTGTTGGCTTTTCACTGGCACCTTGGCCTCTGAATCCCTCGCACACCTCTTTATTGAAGGAGATGCTGACGACAAGTGCTGAGTTACTCCAAACCATCTTAGCCTCACAGCCCAACAAAATCTCCGTGAAAGATGGAAGGGCTCACTCTTTGACTTGTTTCAAAAATGACTGTGATCTGAAAGATCTTTGAAATTGTATCTATGAATTTGCATCTTTCTTGCTCTACTTTATAACAGGCAAAAACTCACAAATTATAGGTGCTCTTTGGGGCAAATGTATAATGGAAAAGTAGTCTCGGCTATACCCAATACTCATCATTTTCCTGAGCTGAGGTTTTCTGTCAATGTCACAGGGTTTCAAATAATCACCAGGAATCAAAATAGTCATTGCTGGGATTTTAAAATTAGAGAAATACAAATCAAAACTACAATGAGATATCATCTCACACCGGTCAGAATGGCCATCATCAAAAAATCTAGAAACAATAAATGCTGGAGAGGGTGTGGAGAAAAGGGAACCCTCTTGCACTGTTGGTGGGAATGTAAATTGATACAGCCACTATGGAGAACAATATGGAGGTTCCTTAAAAAACTAAAAATAGAACTACCATACGACCCAGCAATCCCACTACTGGGCATATACCCTGAGAAAACCGTAATTCAAAAAGAGTCACGTACCAAAATGTTCATTGCAGCTCTATTTACAATAGCCAGGACATGGAAGCAACCTAAGTGTCCATCATCGGATGAATGGATAAAGAAGATGTGGCACATATATACAATGGAATATTACTCAGCCATAAAAAGAAACGAAATGGAGTTATTTGTAGTGAGGTGGATGGAGTTAGAGTCTGTCTTACAGAGTGAAGTCAGAAAGAAAAAAACAAATACAGTGTGCTAACACATATATATGGAATCTAAGGGAAAATAAAGGTCATGAAGAACCTAGTGGCAAGACGGGAATAAAGACACAGACCTACTAGAGAACGGACTTGAGGATATGGGGAGGGGGAAGGGTAAGATGTGACAAAGTGAGAGAGTGGCATGGACATATATACACTACCAAATGTAAAATAGATAGCTAGTGGGAAGCAACCACATAGCACAGGGAGATCAGCTCGGTGCTTTGTGACCACCTAGAGGGGTGGGATAGGGAGGGTGGGAGGGAGCGAGATACAAGAGGGAAGAGATATGGGAACATATGTATATGTATAACTGATTCACTTTGTTATAAAGCAGAAACTAACACACCATTGTAAAGCAATTATACTCCAATAAAGATGTTAAAAAAAAAAAAATAAAATAAAATACCCAGCCTCCCCAGATTATATCCATTTGGATTACTTAAAAAGACAGCTGGGGTAAAGGTAATTACTTCTATCCTCTTACAGGATCAGATATGGTTTTTCTGACTCTATAAGTGGAGCTGTCCAAGGTTGAGGAGGCAGTACGGTAACCTGAATTCCTTAGTTTCTCCATCCATCTTCCTTCATCAGACCACCTTCCATAAACTTCCCATAAGCCTGTTGCTGCCTGAGAATCTTGGAGCGAGGAAGAGTTTGAGGAAGGGATGGGCTGGAATTGGTATTTTAGCTAAAGGTAGATGCAGAAGTAGATTTTTAATGGCTTAGTTTATTTTCTGCTATTTTATTTTCTACCATACATCTCATCTATAGGTACTGTAGGTGCATCCATGCATACTTTCCTACATACATTAAGCCATTAGCTGGCATGGTACAGATACTGTAGTTAAGTGAGCTACCATATGCTTTACTTAGGGATTTCAAGAAGTCGAATACACGCCACTTTATATTTGAGCTGCCCCCATTGCGGGCACTTGCATCAGAGCCATCTTGCCCCTTCCTGGAGGCCACTGGGACTCCACCCATGTTGGTCCCACCATCCTTCACCCTCAGCCTGCTGCCGCTACAGCCTTTTCCTGGTATCCAGGGACCTTCAGTGTCTGAAGGTAGAACGGGCTCCTAAGGGTCACTCACCCACTCTTCTACCTCCTCTTTGGCATCACTGCCAGATCCAGGGAGAACTGACGCTTGCACGTCTCCCATGAGGGGGAGCTTCCTCTCTCCCAAGGCAGCCCATTCTGTCTTTGGATGGTTTTGACTCTCGTTGGTTAACACACGAACCGCTGAGTGCATCCACAAGCCTGAAATTGTTGGTGGGAAAATGGGATACAAAGATGAATAAGACAGCCCTCACCCTTGACAGAGAGCAGAGCCAGATATAAATAATTACACCAAAATATTAGAAGCCTGCTATATATAGCAGGCATGGGAGGTGTGTCCAAAGGTGGGAGTATATGAGGAAGTGCAGCGTATTGGGGGAAAATCAACAATGTTCATGTGGCAAAGGGTGCGTGGAGGTGGCAGCAGAGAGAAAAACTGGCAGGACGGGTGGTTTAGGCTTCATTCTGTGCGTCACAGGGAGCCAGATGCCACTCGGAGGCGGGGGAGTGCCAGGAACAGCTCTCTTGCGGGGGAAGGACAACTGGGTAAGGGGCAAGAGGAATTTCTGTAACCAGACTTAGGAGCTCCCGTTTCCACAGATGACAGAAAAAAAAAAAAATAAACCCACTCTTGACACTTGAAGTAATTCAGACTCTTCAAGGTTTGCACTTAGACCATGTGGACTCAACTTGTGGCCTTTTTCTCCTGGCATGATCTGAGTACTGGCTTGGATGGGGTGCGGATCTGGCCCTGCTGACCTGTTGTTGTGGGGTATCAAGACCTGCTCAGCCATCATCCCCGGCTACCAGATCCCCATGGCCGCCGCCTCCATCTGTTCCCCAGCCACGCCCCTCTTTGGCCTGTCCCTGCCACAGCCTCTGCCTCACTACCCGCCTCCCCGCAGTACAGGTGTGCCGCCCAGCAGTCATGCTGATCTCAAGTCCCAGCTACCGTCAGTGCTCCCTGAGAGGGTTCCCAGGAACGTCTAACATGACCTCCACCATTACTGGAGGGCGGTGGGAGGGAGCCACATGAGGCCCTGTGTGACCTGCTCGCCGTGAGGAATGCTCCACCGAGGCCTCCGCATGTTGGCACGGGGCCTCTGTGGGACCATTTCCTCCCACAGTTCCTCGAGGTAAACAGGGTGCCAGCCCCTCTGCTCTGGGCTTGCTCAGGGGGTCTCTTCCTTGCCTCTGCCCCCTGGGGTTTGAACCTGAGTCAGGGCAAGACAGAGGACCTGCTTCTATTCTCTTGCTTCTGATCGCTCCCTGGGCTTTTCCCTCAACGTCAGGAAGGGCTTTCTTATCCCCGGAGGGCAGGAAACTGCCCCTGTGTTAATTTCATGTCTTTCCCCACTCCAGGGCTTACAGTTAAACATTCTATACCCTGAACCACTCAGCCTCTGGTTCTTGATCATCAAAGGGACACTCCTGGGATGTAGAAAACCCTTTCTGCAGTCCTCAAAGCCTGGCTCTTTCAAGTGAAAGCCTTACCTTTCATAACTATTCTTTTGGAAATGAGCCTTCAGAAGAGCTTGTTTCAGAAGTCAAAAGCTGAACACAGTCTCCTGTATTCTCAGCTACATCAGCTTTCCCCTGAGGTGATGGAGGTCTCAGCATCAGTGGGAAGAGGGCTTCAGGACAGACATCATCCCCAGAAATGAAAATGACATTGGATAACATATCAGAAATTTATTCTGCTATGTATAATGTACTCAGTCTCCCTAATGGAGTTTTTTGTTGGTTCACATCCTTTTGGGGCCAGCTGGGGGAACTCCTTGCTACCCTGAGCTGGTCAGGTCTGTACTGTTCTCTTAGAAAGGGCTCCCTTGGTGGTCAGGAGCATTGGGTAAGAACGGGAGGCCTGACATTCTCAGATACCAGTCTTGTTTGTAAGGAGTTCCAAGAAAGGAAACCCCATACGCTTTAGACTTGGAAGGCTGCTAGGAAACATGGCGAGGTGGGGTTTGGTGGGTTGGAGAGGAGGGAGGAGGGGGAGAAACTGCCTGATGTGTCAGTAATACAGTGATGGGTTATGGCATGGGGCGAGTATTACCTTTTTAAGTCTTTGTAAGATCTGAGCTGTGAGCAAGCTGCTCCTTTCCTAAAGTTGTCGTGAAGGGCCTGGTATACACAAGTGCTTGTCAAGTGTCACTGTGCCTACAGATCCCTGCAGGATCTTGTTCAAATGCAGATTTGGGTTCAGTAGGTCTGGTGGGACCTAAGATCCCCATTTCTAATGAGCTCCCAGGTTGTTAGCTACTGCAGGTTCATAAAGCTCACTTAGAGTAGCATGAATCCAGACCAGGGATTCTGGTTCACCCAGAATTACCCCAGGGGTTACCCCCAGGTTTAATTGAGTCAGCATGTCCTGGGGTGACAGTTCTTCGACTGCCTTGTAGAGCAGCAACAAGCATTTACTGGTGGTTTTATTTCTGGGTGAATAGCCTCTAGTGAGCTAAGAGAAAGTTACTTTCCTGATTTTAGGAATCAGGAAAACCTCAAGTTCTAGTTGTTGGGTGTAGAAACAGGTCCAATATTTTTCTGACTCTAAGCAATTGATCATCCGATTGTCGCATAACAAATTATTGCTGCAGTTAGTGACTTAAAAGAGCCACTTCAGGGACTTCCCTGGCGGTCCAGTGGTTAAGACTCCGCGCTCCCAATGCCGGGGGCGCGGGTTCCATCCCTGGTCAGGGCACTAAGATCCTGCCTGCTGCACGGCATGGCCAAAAAAAAGAGCCACTTAATTTTGCTCATGATTTTGTGGAACAGGATTCCAGTAAGGGCTTGACTGGGTGGTTCTTGCTCAGGGTCTCTCAAACGGTTGTAGTCAGACACTGGCCCAGTTGGGCTGGAGGTCCCTGATGGCTCACTTAAGTGGCTGGCAGTGGGTGCTGGCTGTTGACAGGGAGCTCAGCTGGGGTTGACACTGGTTCTGGCCTTGGAAGCCACCCAGCATCACTTATGCCACATTCTATTTGTTATAAGCACGTCACGAAGGCCAGCTCAGATTCCAAGGGACAGGAATCGTGCCCATCTTTAATCCACCACAATTCCCACTTCCAAATTGAATAGCCAGGTGGCATTTTACTTGCTCTGGGAGCACAGGCATAAGACTTACGTGTGACTTTTCATAGGCACAAGGACCCTTTCTTGTGGTCCACTGATCTACTCTGCTGATTCCTCACCAAGGGAGAGCCACGGTAGAAATCTGTTTGGGGCCCAGGTAGCGAAGGCCAGAGCGTTCGTCGTGGGAGAAAGATGCTCAGAAATGGCGTCAGCATCCACATTTGGCTTTTATCCTCTAATCGAGGTTCATTCTGAAAGTCAAAAATCACTTTATATGAAGCCAGAGATATCGAGGGCATGAATTAAACTTTACAGCCCTCTGCTCTGCTTGTCAGAACATGTCAAAATTCTCCAGCAAAGCTGGATGAAAAGATGGAGCTTAAATGAAGTAGACTGTAAGGTCCACATTACTCATCGTCATTCTAATATTGCCTACTACTGTTGAAAGTTTCCTTCATTAACATGTGCTTTGCTGCTTCTTAAAATAGCTCCATAACCAAATGCCGCAGTTCTGAAAAGCATGATGAAAAAGGTTCTTTGATCACGCTCGTTACTGAATATTTTTAGCAGAGCAATAATTAGGATTTGGAGGAAGCTGGGTGCCTCATTATGTCAGCAGAGGGCTTGGCTTCTTTCAGAGACCTACCTCCCAACCAGCCAAAGCAAATCTCTCCCCAGCCCCAACTTTCAGTTACTCTGCCGCAGACACTTCACCCTGTGGCTTCAAAGAAACGGTGAGCTCACGTCACCAGTGTCTGAGTGACTTGCTAAAATCAGTTAGTGGCGAGAGAGTCTCCTTAACATTCCAGCCGGCTGTGGTTGTGAGTGAAATGCCTGCCTACTGAAAGACGGGCCATACTCCTCCCCAGGAAGCTCCCGGCTGCTCTCGCCAAGGTGAGGAAGTTGTCTCAGGCCCCCTGGCTTGGGACCCCTCAGGGTTCTTTGCCCACTAGAGCCCCGTGCACAGTTGGGTGCTATTTATATCCATGCCTTTATATGTCGGCACCCTCTGCCTTCTACTTAGTTTTCTATTTGAGTCCGCTTTCTTAGAAGGTGCTAAAAGAAGTTTCTGGCCTCGGGGCCAACCCCAACTCTGCCCTCTGAGCCACAGTATATTAGAAACTGGATGCTTTGTCTGTGACAGCAGGGCCACGCTGCTGCCGATACTGTCAATGTGCAGATGGCGGCGAAGGAAAGCTCCAAAGGGACGCCCTGGTGGGGGCTGGAAGGCTGACAAATTCACCACTGTCCACAGCATCCGAGAGAACTGGATTTGGAAAGGCACTCAGACATCAGTGTGCATCTAGTCACTCATTCAACAAATATTCCTGGTGCCTGCTTGTCACCCAGTGCTGAGGATACAGACGAGAATAAGGCAGGAGCGCTTCCTTCCCTCAGGCAGCTGATAGTCAGGTGGGAAAGGCGGTTATGGAACAAGTTGTCTGGGAATATTTGAAGGAAGAGAGCAGTGGACCATGGGAGAGAATAATAAGCAGGAAGACCCAGTCTGGGCTTTGAGAGATTTTCTTGAGGGAGTGATGCTAAAGGTGAACCCCAGTGGACGGCCGAGAGTTAACCAGGTGGAGAGTATGTGGCAGAGTGAGGGGAGGGGGCAGCCCTTGGAGGACACTGAAGTCCAGGGCCGCTGGGCCAAGGCAGGGCCAGCCTGTTGCTCAGCTCCACAGAAAACAATGAGAAGGGCGCCCGCTGCATCTGCGTGGCACAGGGGCCTTGGCTTAGGGAGGGAAGGCGGAACGCGGGTCTGAGATGAGACTGGAGAGAAGCACAGGGAAGAGAGAAGGCAAACTGCCTCAGAGTCAAGTTAAGGATTTGAATCCAAATACAAAGGACAGTAGAAAGCCAACGAAGGATGCTGAGCAGGTATCTGACTTCTATTTTGAAAGACTGCTCTGCGGCTCTTGCTACGTGGAGAGTAGATTGAGGGGACAGAAAAGCGACATCCCTGGAGACTGGTTTGGAGGCTCTTGCTGTAATCTTTGAACAAGATGGGGTTAGATTGGTTTAGATGGAGGATGGAGAAAAGTGGGTGAACCAGGGAGACATTTAGGAAGTAGATTGGTGAGTAGAAGGAAACTGGAGTAAGGAGTGAGGGAGAGGGAGGCGGCAGATGAGGCCAAGGTCATCTTGTGCAGCCACCTCATTTCTCAGCTTTGGAGGCTGAGGTTAAGTAACTTGCCTTCTGAGGCTTGAGTGACTTGCCCAAGTGTACAAACGGAGGACCCAGCACCCTTGTTCCTAGGCTCTGTCCATCATGCTGTCTCATGCCTGATATCTCTGACTGAGTGACCATTATCATATTAGATAGAAAGATCTCAATTGCCAACACGTCATTTCAGTTGACAACAGAAGTGCAAGCATAAACCAGATTCTTTTCAAAATTTTAATTTTACATTGGAGTATAGTTGATTAACAATATTGTGTTAGTTTCAGGTGTACAGCAGGGTGATTCAGTTATACATATACATGTATCTATTCTTTTTCAAGTTCTTTTCCCATTTAGGTTATTACAGAATATTGAGTAGAGTTCCCTGTGCTGTACAGTAGGTCCTAGCTGATTATGTATTTTAAATATAGCAGTGTGTATATGTCAATCCCAGTCTCCCAATCTATCCCTTCCCCCTGGTAACCATAAGTTCATTCTCTAAGGCTGTGAGTCTGTTTCTGTTTTGTAAATAAGTTCATTTGTATCATTTTTTTAGATTCCACATATAAGCGATATGATATTTGTCTTTGTCTTACTTCACCTAGTATGATAATCTCCAGGTCCCTCCATGTTGCTGCAAATGGCATTATTTCATTCTTTTTGATGGCTGAGTAATATTCCATCGTATATATGTACCACATCTTCTTTATCCATTCCTCTGTCGATGGACATATGGGTTGCTTCCATGTCTTGGTTCTTGTAAACAGTGCTGCAGTGAACATTGGGGTGCATGTATCCTTTTGAACCATGGTTTTCTCCAGATATATGCCCAGGAGTGGGATTGCTGGATCATATGGGAACTGTATTTTTAGTTTTTTAAGGAACCTCCATACTCTTCTCCATAGTGGCTATACGAATTTATATTGCCACCAACAGTGCAAGAGGGTTCCCTTTTCTCCACACCCTCTCCAGCATTTACTGTTTGTAGACCTTTTTTTTGTTTTTAAGAGGAGCGTGTCTTATTTATTTATTTACTTTTGGCCACACTGCACGGCTTGCAGGAGCTCAGTTCCCTGACCAGGGATTAAACCTGGGCCATGGCAGTGAAAGCCCAGAATCCTAACCACCTGGCCACCAGGGAACTCCCTGTTGGTAGACTTTTTGATGATGGCCATTCTGACTGGTGTGAGGTAATATCTCATTGTAGTTCTGATTTGCATTTCTCTAATAATTAGCGATGTTGAGCGTCTTTTTCATATGCCTCTTGGCCATCTGTATATCTTCTTTGGAGAAATGTCTATTTATGTCTTCTGCCCATTTTCTGATTGAGTTGTTTGTTTTTTTGATACTGAGCCACATGAGCTGTTTGTAAATTTTGGAGACTAATCCCTTGTCAGTCACATCGTTAGCAAATATTTTCTCCTATTCTGTGGGTTGTCTTTTCATTTTGTTTATGGTTTCCTTTGCTGTGCAAAAGCTTTTGAGTTTCATTAGGTCCCATTTATTTGTGTTTCATTTCCGTTACTCTAGGAGATCAAAAAAGATATTGCTGCGATTTACGTCAAAGAGTGTTCTGCCTCTCTTTTCCTCTAAGAGTTTTATAGTATCCAGTCTTACATTTAGGTCTTTAATCCATTTTGAGTTTATTTTTGTGTATGGTGTTAAAGGATGTTCTGATTTCATTTTTCTACATGTAGTTGTCCAATTTCCCTAGCACCATTTATTGAAGAGACTGTCTTTCCTCCATTGTATAGTCTTGCCTCCTTTGTCATAGATCAGTTGACCATAGGTGCGTGGGTTTACTTCTGGGCTTTCTATCCTGTTCCATTGATCTATATTTCTGTTTTTGTGCCAATACCATACTATTTTGATGACTGTAGCTGTGTAGTATAGTCTGAAGTCAGGGAGCCTGATTCCTCCAGCTCCATTTTTCTTTCTCAAGATTGCTTTGGCTATGCAAGGTCTTTTGTGTCTCCATACAAATTAAAATTTTTTTTTGTTCTAGTTCTGTGAAAAATGCCATTGGTAATTTGATAGGCGTTGCATTGAATCTGTAGATTGCCTGGGGTAGTGTAGTCATTTTAACAATTTGATTCTTCCAATCCAAGAACATGGTATATCTTTGCATCTATTTGTGTCATCTTTGATATCACCAGATTCTTGTCTTTGATAACATTTGTGACTTCTTTATGGCCCTGTATTGGTACACCCAAATATATCTTTGAGGACTTTTAGGAAGTTCTATGAGGAATTGGCATCCTCTGTGCTTGTTTGTTTTTACTCAGTCTCACAGAGTCTAGATGAAAGGGCCTTTGAGTGGTGAAACCACCATTCGGAGTAGATTGTTCTTAGAGGGATAAAATCATCTAGCATCCCCTGGGCATGTCTTTCAATCAGAGACAACAAAAATAGTCCACCCTTTTTCTTATCCTTCGCTGTAATGTGACGCAGAACTCCCAGGGGAAGAAGGGGAGTTGCTGTGATCTAATTCGTTGACTCGGTTGTTATTCTCCATTCACTTATTCATTTAATTTGCATTTATTGAGCACTTTCCATGTGCTAGACACCAGGGCACTGAGCTGGGTGCTGGGAATGCAAAGATGATCAAGGCACAACCTGTGCTTTCAGAATGTTCCGTTTCTACAAGGAGACGGATATCTAAAATACTTTTGTTAATGGAAATCAAGTTTATATTCTAAGTGCTGTGGTTTCTGCCTGGTGATGTCAGGAAAGACTTTGCAGAGGCATAGCCTTGAACCCAGACCCTGTAGGATAAGGAGCAACTCTGCAGATGCTGTGGGCAGGGAAGGGGGATCTGGGGCAGAAAAGAAGGGCTTGGCATGAGCAAATGTCGGGAGACGGGTGAGCGCCTGGTGCATCCAGGGAATAGGTCTAGGATGACGAACACACAGTGTTTATGGCAGGGAGGGAGTGTCCGGAACTGAGCCTGGCAGAGTCAGCTGGGGCCAGATGTGAAAGCCTCACTGACACACCTAAGAGCTGCCACTTTGTCCTGGAAAGGAGGGCCATTCAAGAAAAGGGGTCACCCGGGGCCACCTTAGTTGTTTTTCTTTATTCTGTCTTTCTTATTCGAACAGGAATGTTTGTTCCAACGCAGAGAACGGAAGGCATCTCAACATCAGACATCATCACCAGGATTGTCCGTGACTATGATGTTTATGCCCGACGCAATCTCCAGAGAGGGTACACAGCCAAGGAACTGAATGTCAGCTTTATAAATGTAAGTGTGCCACCCCGTACCCTCTGAGGACCAGCACATCACACTACTGCTGCCACTGTCTATTAATCACTTACTATACGCCACGTGGTATTCTTGATGTTTGACATTTGTCTCATCCAATCCATATAACAGCCCAGTGATGTATTATTATCCCCGTTTTATAGATGGAGAAACCAGTGTCCAAAGGGGTAACATAAGTTGACGAAGGCACACAGGTAGTGAGTGAGCTTCACATTTTCTAAAGGAGCTGCCTCGCCTCGCTCTCCTCACCCCAACCTCCCCCTTTAGAGTTCTCAGACTTGGGTGAAGGATTTCTGGGAGATCTGCCCTCACAAAAGGCAAGAGTTGTCTTCTGCTCAAAGGGAAGGAAGGAGGGCAGAGGCAGTGAAAAGCTAAACCCAGAGAAAATGCTTTCTTGTTTTAACATTTTACAACTTTCATTTTATTAAGGCCTTACAGATGCTCATTAGAAACCTTAACAGCCGCTTTTTTTTTATATTGTCCAGAGAAATTACAGCTGCTTAAATAAAGCCCAAAGTCTCTGGCTTCCTTTTGTATTTCTGCTGTATTGTTCCCACAGAGCTGCTGTTAGTTTAATAATAGAGCAACTGTTAAAACAATGTTTAAAACAAGCAAAACAAGCTGTTAAAAAGCAAAGAGGGCAGCACAGTTGCTGGAGGTGATGCTCGCGAGTCTGGATGACTGTATTGGCCTGGACTCCGAGGCGCGCATGGAGTTGAGTAAAATAAGAACTCTCCGTACGTACAGAATTTCCACCCGCCGAAACAGATACTGTCCAAGAGCGATTTTTCTACAAAACTAGATGCTTATAAGTATGTGCAGCCACAGTTATCCAGCAGCTTACACAAATCGATCATCCGTGCCTCCGAACGAGGAAGGGTTCAGGAAGCACAAGTCAGTCATTATTAGTTGTCCTCGCGAGGCAGGGAGCGTTGGGCGTCCAGGCTCTGTGGCTTCGTACAAACTGGGCAACAAAATGGAAAATGTCGGGTTCAAGTGGCACCAGAACAAGTGGCTGAAAAGAATTCCGGCAAAGTGGTTATTTGGTATCTTATAGAGCATAAAGCCCTGGTTATTTCAATAAATTAAACTGTCTGTTCTTTTAAATTGAATTCAGTAACCCATCCAAGCATGTCGAGCCATTTCCAAAAGTTATTGCTCACGCTCTTTCAACGGCCTGTGGATAAGCCACTTAGCTCAAGGAACCGTGTAGTCAGTGTGGATGAGCCCGTTGCTTTTCTGTGACAACAAACCTGGCTGCGGCTCAGAAAATCAAACGTGTTGGATGGGTGTGTAGATGAATCACAGAACCTCAGAGGTGGCAGGAACCCGTCGCCCAGTCCAAGTCCCTGAATTTAGAAATGAGGAAAGCTGAGCTCAGAGAGGGATGTGGCTACAGTCCTTCAAGCAAAGTAGAGGTGGAGGCAGCAGCGGCCTCCCAGCCTTTTGGCTCGTGGTCCAGTGTTCATTCTAGTATTCCGTGCTGCTCCTGAGAGCTGCATATAGTTAGTAACCACGTATTATGTATAGCTGGCTGGCAGCACAGATAGCTCGCACCCCACCCTGAGGCTGCAGTAAGGTTTGTGAAGTCTAGATCAGGGAATCCTGACCCAGTTTTGTAATACTGTACCTGGCTCAAAAAATTCTGAAATATGAAATGGACTTCAGTTCCATATAGTGAAGAAAAGTGATAAACCTTATTACCTCTCCGGGAGAAAATGTATTATGATTGCATGGAGGAAAAGAGCCTTTGTTTCATCTTACTTTTACGGTTTTGATTCCATTCTCACCAGGTAACATGACTAAATGCCTCTGCGGCGTAATAGTAATCAAACAGCCAACACACACTGAAGCTTCTACTAAATGCCAGGCTTTGTGCCAAGCACTTTACATGCATTATCTTATCTAATTGTTACAGCACCCCTATAGGGTAGGGACGATAATTATCCCTATTTTACAGATGAGAAAACTGAGGTTTAGAGATGACACGTGACTTGCCCAACATATGTGCCTTCCAGGCACATAGGTTATAGCAATGCTGCATAAAGGCTATGAACAAAATCCCAGTCCAGAGAAGCTATCAGAACAAAATCTTTCTTCGTTACCAAGGAAACTGATGCAGTTCCATTAGCTTAATGGCAAATATCATGACAGTGACAATTTTAGTATAACACATGGGTTCTAAGGCCCAGCCAATATTTCAACCAATATTGGTTTTAACAATGTCCCAGTAAAATAGGGAGCTCAGGTAGCTTCTGAGTGGCCATTCTATGTACAATTCATATTTTTGTCTAAGTCTCAGGAGAATTGAGGGGCTGTATTCACCCAGTATCTCTCCATAATAAAGAACAAATGTATACTTTTGGTTCTTCTCTTATAGAAGTGAATTCAACTCCAATATTTACAAGAAAGAGAACATTAAAACCACTTGTACTTCACTGTACACATTCAAGTAGACTAATGAGAAGTGACTTTTCTTACAAGAGAGGGCCTTCCTGTCAATCCAGCCCTTGGGAAATAGCATCCTGACTCTTCAGGTTAAGAACACACATGAGTTGAAATAAAATATGACCACTCTGTGAATGATTTCTCCCATGCCCTCTTGGATAAATCCGTTTCTTTCTCCTTTAATTTTGGACCAGGAGAAGAAGTACCGCTTCCAAAACCAGGTAGACAAGATGAAGGAAAAGGTCAAAAACGTGGAGGAAAAATCAAAGGAATTTGTTAACAGAGTGGAAGAAAAGAGTCATGATCTAATTCAAAAGTGGGAAGAGAAATCGAGGGAATTCATTGGCAACTTCCTAGAACTGTTTGGGCCTGATGGAGCATGGGTATGTAATTATTTCACTTGGCCCTGCAATAATGGGTGTTTTCAGTTTATCCTCCTTTCCAAGGAACTACTCAAGGGTTCCCTTATCTCAGTCCAATATGTGACCTCCACTTTGGGCATCAGCCCAAATGACTTCAAGTCTATGTCACTTCCTTATTTAGTTTCTGCTTTTCCTCTCACTATGGCACCCAGTAGTGCCCAAAGCCAGCTCTGGTCTCTATTTCTTATCCAGAGTTTGAAGCCATTTGGTAGTCATTGAATGTCTGTTACCGCAGAGGTTGGTTCCGTAGCTCATCCCAGTCTCCCAGTTGGATGATGCACAGCTTGGGGGTAAGGGTGAAGTGGGTCAGTGGTATCATGGAACTTGTAAGACGAGGCTCATGCCTCTTGGATCAACCAGAGGAGGAGGATGCAAAAGAAATGTAGCTGCCTTGATCGCCTTTGGTTGTCAGGAACTCCTCTTTCATTGGTTGGAATAGAGAGAAAGAAGAGGTAGGACTCTCTCTGTACTTATCATGCCCTGATTTGACCCCTTTTTTTTTTTTTTAAACATCTTTATTGAAGTATAATTGCTTCACAATGGTGTGTTAGTTTCTGCTTTATAACAAAGTGAATCAGCTACACATATACACACATTCCCATATCTCCTCCCTCCCGCATCTCCCTCCCTCCCACCCTCCCCATCCCACCCCCCCAGGCGGTCACAAAGCACCGAGCTGATCTCCCTGTGCTATGCGGCTGCTTCCCACTAGCTATCTATTTTACATTTGGTAGTGTATATATGTCCATGACACTCTCTCACCCTGTCACATCTCACCCCTCCCCCTCCCCATATCCTCAAGTCCATTCTTTAGTAGGTCTGTGTCTTTATTCCCATCTTGCCACTAGGTTCTTCATGAACTTTTTTTTTTTCTCCTTAGATTCCATATATATGTGTTAGCATACTGTATTTGTTTTTCTCTTTCTGACTTACTTCACTCCGTATGACAGACTCTAACTCCATCCACCTCATTACAAATACCTCCATTTCATTTCTTTTTATGGCTGAGTAATATTCCATTGTATATATGTGCCACATCTTCTTTATCCATTTATCTGATGATGGACACTTAGGTTGCTTCCATGTCCTGGCTATTGTAAATAGAGCTGCAATGAACATTTTGGTACATGACTTGACCCCTTTTTTTCCCCATGGTATGTATGTGCTGGGATAGGCATAAAGGTCTTGGGGGACTGAGGCCATGATCTGAATCTTAAAACTAAGACAGAAAATGTAGACAGGGTCTCTTGCCTAAATTCTATATAGAATTCTGAGTGAAAATTATGGAAAGGGAAAAGAAAATTCTGGAAACCACCTTCTATTCCATTGGTATTTCTATTGTGCATGCACTTCCAGAGTAAATAACCAGTATTATCAGCAGAGTTAATGAGGGTTCTATGAAAAAGATAGTTTTTTAAAACTGAAGTATAGTTGATTTACAATGCCATGTTAATTACTGCTGTACAGCAAAGTGATTCAGTTGTACATATATATATTTATTTTTAATACTCTTTTCCATTATGGTTTGTCATAGGATACTGAATATAGTTCTCTGTGCTATACAGTAGGATCTTGTTTATCCATTCTATATAGAAAAGCCTACATCTGCTAACCCCCAACCTCCCACTCCACCCCTCCCCCAACCCCCTCCCCCTTGGTAACCACCAGTCTGTTCTGTGTGTCTGTAATTCTGTTTCTGTTTCACAGATAGGTTCATTTGTGTCATATTTTAGATTCCACATATAAGTGATATCATATGGTATTTGTCTCTCTCTTTCTGACTTACTTCACTTAGTATGAAAATCTCTAGTTGTATCCATGTTGCTGCAAATGGCATTATTTTGTTCTTTTTGTGGCTGCGTAGTATTCCACTGTATACATATACCACATCTTCTTTATCCATTCATCTGTCAGTGGACATTTAAGTTGTTTCCATGGCTTGGCTATTGTGAATAGTGCTGCTATGAACATTGGGGTGCATGTATCTTTTTGAATTAGAGGAGTTTTCTCAGGGTATATGCCCAGTAGTGGGATTGCTGGGTCATGTGGTAATTCTATTTTTAGTTTTCTAAGGACCCTCCATAGTGTTTTCCACAGTGGCTGCACCAACTTACATTCCCACCAATAGTGTAGGAGGGTTCCCTTTTCTCCACACCCTCTCCAGCATTTGTTCTTTGTAGACTTTTTAATGATGGCCATTCTGACTGGTGTGAGGTGGTACCTCATTGTAGCTTTGATTTGCATTTCTCTAATAATTAGCAATGTTGAGCATCTTTTCATGTGCCTCTTGGTCATCTATATGTCTTTTTTGGAGAAATCTCTACTTAGGTCTTCTGCCCATTTTTGGATTGGATTGTTTGTTTTTTTGTTATTGAGTTGTATGAGCTGTTTGTATATTTTGGAAATTAAGCCCTTGTTGGTCACATTGTTTGCAAATATTTTCTCCCACTCTGTAGGTTGTCTTTTCATTTTGTTTATGGTTTCCTTTGCTGTGCAAAAGCTTACAAGTTTAATTAGGTCTCATTTGTTTATTTTTGTTTTTATTTCTATTGCCTTGGCAGACTGACCTAAGAAAACATTGGTACAATTTATGTCAGAGAATGTTTTGCCTATGATCTCTTCTAGGAGTTTTGTGGTGTCATGTCTTATGTTTAAGTCTTTAAGCCATTTTGAGTTTATTTTTGTGTATGGTGAGAGGGTGTGTTCTAATTTCATTGATTTACATGTGCTGTCCAACTTACCAACACCACTGGCTGAAGAGACTGTCATTGTATATTCTTGCCTCCTTTGTCGAACATCAATTGACTGTACATGTGTGGGTTTATTTCTGGACTCTCTATTGTGTTCCATTGATCCATATGTCTTTTTTTGTGCCAGTACCACTCTGTTTTGATTACTGTAGCTTTGTAGTATTGTCTGAAGTCTGGGAGGGTGATGCCTCCTGCTTGGTTCTTTTTCTTCAGGATTTGCTTTGGGCATTCTAGGTCTTTTATGGTTCCACATAAATTTTAGGATTATTTGTTTTAGTTCTGTGAAAAATGTCATGGGTAAGTTGATGGGGATCACATTAAATCTGTAGATTGCTTTGGGTAGTATGGCCGTTTTAACAATATTAATTTTTCCAATCCAAGGGCATGGGATATCTGGAAAGCGATAGTTTTAAAGCTAACTAACATTCCTTTTAGAACAAAAAGGAATGATTCCATTTGATTTTCCTGATTTTAAGTAGCCTAGATTTCCTATTATGACATGAGAAGTCTCTAACAAAATTCACTTTGGCTTTATTTTATTGATGGGTTGTCACTGCTGACTCTCTGCTCATTTGAGCTGGTTCATTATAGGATTATCTAAAAGTAAAACACTCAAATAGAAAAAAGAACAATGTTTGAGAAGTTAGAAGAGATGCTTTGCTTAAAGCCTAGCAGTCTCTAAGTGATTATAGAGGCAGCTGTCAGTAGGCCAACCATGTCTTGTTGGCTGAGTCTGAGAGGGGTGGAGGGTTTGCAAGGGGCTGCTTGAGCCCTTGATGACTTATAGAAAGAGCTTGTAAGAGTGGAGGAGCTAAGGGTTGGGTTCCTTTTCGTTTTCCCTGGGTTTCAGCTCAGTTCACTTTAATTCATGGGACATTGATTAATGTCCTTGTATGTGCATGGTACTAGGGAAGGACATGAAGATAAAGCGCAGACCCTGTTCTCTGGGATTCCGTGGTCTCTGTAACAAGTCTGAAATTTCTCATTAATCTAGTGTGTACTTTAATAGTTAACATTTTTCACAACTAATTTTCAGACTCTGAGGAAACAACTAGTGGTTTTTAAAAAATGAAACCATGTAGGCATTCATTTGCTTGCAGGGATTCAGAAATGTGTCTTTGCTGAGAAGCGCTGGTATTGTACCTCAAGCGGGAGGATGTTTCCTCCACCTGCAGTGAGCAAAGGCGGGAAAGGATATCATTTACATAGCAACTGTGAAGGTGGAATAGTAGCTGGAATTGTACTAGGGGAATTTGGTGACAGTGAGCTGAGGTGATTTTTAAGAAATGAAACCCAGCTAAGATACTGGAGGTTTTTCTTTTTAAAACTTGCTATTAGTGTCAAAACTGTTATTAACATTAATTTACCATATCAGCCAGACTTAGATGTTACTTTTTTTCTGTTGACATTAAAAGTACAGGAATAGTTACAAGGATGTTAAACGCCAAGATAAGTAATTTGCTTTCCATGAATATGCTATTATTATAATAATTCTTTTTTTAAAAAATTTATTTATTTATGGCTGTGTTAGGTCTTCATTTCTGTCCGAGGGCTTTCTCTAGTTGTGGCAAGCGGGGGCCACTCTTCATCGCGGTGCACGGGCCTCTCACTATCGCGGCCTCTCTTGTTGCGGAGCACGGGTTCCAGACGCGCAGGCTCAGTAATTGCGGCTCACGGGCCCAGTTGCTCCGTGGCATGTGGGATCTTCCCAGACCAGGGCTCGAACCCGTGTCTCCTGCATTGGCAGGCAGACTCTCAACCACTGCGCCACCAGGGAAGCCCTACAATAATTCTTTGTTTGTGGATTTGGGACTGGAACTCATTTTTTTTCTAACAATATAGTTTTTATTTGCAACATAAATTTAATAATAACAACATATAAGATGAAGTAAATTTATTTTATAATTCTTGTCCTACTTTTAAAGATAAAGACTCAAACTGGAATTGAAGTACAGCTGATGTACAATATTATATAAGTTACAGGTGTACAATATAGTGATTCACAATTTTTAAAGGCTATACTCCATTTATAGTTATTATAAAATATTGGCTATATTCCCTGTGTTGTACAATATATCCTTGTATCTGATCATTTTATACAAACTGAATTTTAAAAATGTATTTATTATAAAATTTTGTCCCCATCTAGGTACCAACTATTGTCATATAGTAAAAACCTCCTCTAATATATAATTCTTGTAGGAAAGTCATAAGAAACAAACAGCAACAAAACAGAAAGAGAACAACCACCCAGAGAACCCACTATTAACATACTGGCCTAAAAACTTTCAAATATTTTCTTCCATCAAGAATGTATATATAGGCATTCTTCCATGTCAGTGCTTTTCAGGTTTCTATTTCATGTAAGCTATTTTGTTTCCCTCCACCTTTTCCCGGAAGAATATTTTCTTAGTTCTTCATATTTAGGAATAACTCTATTTGTGCTAATTTTCTGATCTTCTCCAGAGAAAGCAACAGATCCTGGTACTATCAGATTTACTCATCCAAACATTGATTATGTCCTCTGTTATGAAATACAAGCAGAAGAGCCTGCTTTCCACCTCCCAGGGCAATGTTTCTCAAAATTTTTTCATTATTGCCCTTATTTAAACATTTTCCCTAATTGCCCACCGATGGCTTTTAGTACTATAGACACACTATACATCTGTTTATATACTATGGCCCGTGGGCGGGGTGGGTGGTATATTAGTTTTCTGTTGCTGCTGTAACAAATGACCACAAATTTAGCAGCTTAAACACACAAATGTGTTATCATACATCTGAAGGAATAGAAGTGTGACTCACTGTGTTAAAATGATGAGGCTGGAGGGGCTGCATTCCTTTACGGAAACCAAGGGGAGAATCTGTTTCCAGCTTTTAAAGGCCACCCACATGCCTCTGCTGGGGTCCCCTTCCTCCACCTTCAAAGCTGATGTTGAATCTGTGACTTCTCTTGTCTCTTTTTAGTTTTTTAAGGAACCTCCATACTGTTCTCCATAGCGGCTGTATCAATTTACATTCCCACCAACAGTGCAAGAGGCTTCCCTTTTCTCCACACCCTCTCCAACATTTGTTGTTTGTAGACTTTCTGATGATGCCCATTCTAACTGGTGTGAGGTGATACCTCACTGTAGTTTTGATTTGCATTTCTCTAATAATTAGTGATGTTGAGCAGCTTTTCATGTGCTTCTTGGCCATCTGTATGTCTTCTTTGGAGAAATGTCTATTTAGGTCTTCTGCCCATTTTTGGATTGGGTTGTTTGTTTCTTTAATATTGAGCTGCATGAGCTGTTTATATATTTTGGAGGTTAATCCTTTGTCCGTTGATTCGTTTGCAAATATTTTCTCCCATTCTGAGGGTTGTCTTTTCGTCTTGTTTATGGTTTCCTTTGCTGTGCAAAAGCTTTGAAGTTTCATTAGGTCCCATTTGTTTATTTTTGTTTTTATTTCCATTACTCTAGGAGGTGGATCAAAAAAGATCTTGCTGTGATTTATGTCAAAGAGTGTTCTTCCTATGTTTTCCTCTAAGAGTTTTATAGTGTCCCATCTTACATTTAGGTCTCAAATCCATTTTGAGTTTATTTTTGTGTATGGTGTTAGGGAGTGTTCTAATTTCATTCTTTTACATGTAGCTGTCCAGTTTTCCCAGCACCACTTATTGAAGAGACTGTCTTTTCTCCATTGTATATCTTTGCCTCCTTTGTCATAGATTAGTTGACCATAGGTGCGTGGGTTTATCTCTGGGCTTTCTATCTTGTTCCATTGATCTATGTTTCTGTTTTTGTGCCAGTACCATATTGTCTTGATGACTGTAGCTTTCTAGTATAGCCTGAAGTCAGGGAGTCTGATTCCTCCAGCTCCGTTTTTTTCCCTCAAGACTGCTTTGGCTATTCAGGGTCTTTTGTGTCTTCGTACAAATTTTAAGATGATTAGTTCTAGTTCTGTAAAAAATGCCATTGGTAATTTGATAGGGATTGCATTGAATCTATAGATTGCTTTGGGTAGTATAGTCATTTTCACAATATTGATTCTTCCAATCCAAGAACATGGTGTATCTCTCCATCTGTTGGTATCATCTTTAATTTCTTTCATCAGTGTCTTATAGTTTTCTGCATACAGGTCTTTTGTCTCCCTAGGTAGGTTTGTTCCTAGGTATTTTATTCTTTTTATTGCAATGGTAAATGGGAGTGTTTCCATAATTTCTCTTTCAGATTTTTCATCATTAGTGTATAGGAATGCAAGAGATTTCTGTGCATTAATTTTGTATCCTGCAACTTCACCAAAGTCATTGATTACCTCTATTAGTTTTCTGGTGGCATTTTTAGGATTCTCTATGTATAGTATCATGTCATCTGCAAACAGTGACAGTTTTACTTCTTCTTTTCCAATTTGTATTCCTTTTATTTCTTTTTCTTCTCTGATTGCCATGGCTAGGACTTCCAAAACTATGTTGAATAATAGTGGTGAGAGTGGACATCCTTGTCTTGTTCCTGATCTTAGAGGAAATGCTTTCAGTTTTTCACTGTTGAGAATGATGTTTGCTGTGGGTTTGTCGTATATGGCCTTTATTATGTTCAGGTAGGTTCCCTCTATGCCCACTTTCTGGAGAGTTTTTGTCATATATGGGTGTTGAATTTTGTCAAAAGCTTTTTCTGCATCTATTGAGATGATCATATGGTTTTTATCCTTCAATTTGTTAATATGGTGT
Organism: Balaenoptera borealis; assembly: GCF_965194805.1. Classification (NCBI taxonomy): domain Eukaryota; kingdom Metazoa; phylum Chordata; class Mammalia; order Artiodactyla; family Balaenopteridae; genus Balaenoptera; species Balaenoptera borealis. The sequence goes on along the minus strand of NC_138881.1, from coordinate 21,241,801 downwards.
ATCACATTGGTTGATTTGCGTATATTGAAGAATCCTTGCATCCCCGGGATAAATCCCACTTGATCATGGTGTATGATCCTTTTAATGTGCTGTTGGATTCTGTTTGCTAGTATTTTGTTGAGGATTTTTGCATCTATATTCATCAGTGATATTGGTCTGTAATTTTCTTTTTTTGTGGTATCTTTGTTGGGTTTTGGTATCAGGGTGATGGTGGCCTCACAGAATGAGTTTGGGAGTGTTCCTTCCTCTGCAATTTTTTGGAAGAGTTTGAGAAGGATGGGTGTTAGCTCTTCTGTAAATGTTTGATAGAATTCACCTGTGAAACCATCTGGTCCTGGACTTTTTGTTTGTTGAAAGATTTTTAATCACAGTTTCAATTTCATTACTTGCGATTGGTCTGTTCATATTTTCTATTTCTTCCTGGTTCAGTCTTGGAAGGTTATACCTTTCTAAGAATTTGTCCATTTCTTCCAGGTTGTCCATTTTATTGGCATAGAGTTGCTTGTAGTAGTCTCTTAGGGTGCTTTGTATTTCTGCGGTGTCTGTTGTAACTTCTCCTTTTTCATTTCTAATTTTATTGATTTGAGTCCTCTCCCTCTTTTTCTTGATGAGTCTGGCTAATGGTTTATCAGTGTTGTTTATCTTCTCAAAGAACCAGCTTTTAGTTTTATTGATCTTTGCTATTGTTTTCTTTGTTTCTATTTCATTTATTTCTGCTCTGATCTTTATGATTTCTTTCCTTCTGCTAACTTTGGGTTTTGTTTGTTCTTCTTTCTCTAGTTCCTTTAGGTGTAAGGTTAGATTGTTTACTTGAGATTTTTCTTGTTTCTTGAGGTAGGCTTGTATAGCTATAAACTTCCCTCTTAGAACTGCTTTCGCTGCATCCCATAGGTTTTGGATCGTCGTGTTTTCATTGTCATTTGTCTCTAGGTATTTTTTGATTTCCTCTTTGATTTCTTCAGTGATCTCTTCGTTATTTAGTAACGTATTGTTTAACCTCCATGTGTTTGTGCTTTTCACGTTTTTTCCCCCTGTAATTCATTTCTAATCTCATAGCTTTGTGGGCAGAAAAGATGCTTGATATGATTTCAATTTTCTTACATTTACTGAGGCTTGAGTTGTGACCCAAGATGTGATCTATCCTGGAGAATGTTCCATGCACACTTGAGAAGAAAGTGTAATCTGCTGTTTTTGGATGGAATGTCCTATAAATATCAATTAAATCTATCTGGTCTATTGTGTCATTTAAAGCTTCTGTTTCCTTATTTATTTTCATTTTGGATGATCTGTCCATTGGTGTAAGTGAGGTGTTAAAGTCCCCCACTATTATTGTGTTACTGTCAATTTCCTCTTTTATAGCTGTTAGCAGTTGCCTCATGTATTGAGGTGCTCCTATGTTGTTGGGTGCATATATATTTAAAATTGTTATATCTTCTTCTTGGATTGATCCCTTGATCATTATGTAGTGTCCTTCCTTGTCTCTTGTAACATTCTTTATTTTAAAGTCTATTTTGTCTGATATGAGTATTGCTACTCCAGCTTTCTTTCGATTTCCATTTGCATGGAATATCTTTTTCCATCCCCTCACTTTCAGTCTGTATGTGTCCCTAGGTCTGAAGTGGGTCTCTTGTAGACAGCATAGTTATGGGTCTTGTTTTTGTATCTATTCAGCCAGTCTATGTCTTTTGGTTGGAGCATTTAATCCATTCACGTTTAAGGTAATTATGGATATGTATGTTCCTATGACCATTTTCTTAATTGTTATGGGTTTGTTTTTGTAGGTCCTTTTCTTCTCTTGTGTTTCTCACTTAGAGAAGTTCCTTTAGCATTTGTTGTAGAGCTGGTTTGGTGGTGCTGAATTCTCTTAGCTTTTGCTTGTCTGTAAAGCTTTTGATTTCTCCATCAAATCTGAATGAGATCCTTGCTGGGTAGAGTAATCTTGGTTGTAGGTTCTTCCCTTTCATCACTTGAAGTATATCATGCCACTCCCTTCTGGCTTGTAGAGTTTCTGCTGAGAAATCAGCTGTTAACCTTATGGGAGTTCCCTTGTATGTTATTTGTCATTTTTCCCTTGCTGCTTGCAACAATTTTTCTTTGTCTTTAATTTTTGCCAATTTGATTACTATGTGTCTCGGTATGTTTCTCCTTGGGTTTATCCTGTATGGGGCTCTCTGTGCTTCCTGGACTTGGGTGGCTATTTCCTTTCCCATGTTAGGGAAGTTTTCGACTATAATCTCTTCAAATATTTTCTCTGGTCCTTTCTCTCTCTCTTGTCCTCCTGGGACCCCTATAATGCGAATGTTGTTGTGTTTAATGTTGTCCCAGAGGTCTCTTAGGCTGTCTTCATTTCTTTTCATTCTTTTTTCTTTATTCTGTTCCGCAGCAGTGAATTCCACCATTCTTTCTTCCAGGTCACTTATCCGTTCTTCTGCCTCAGTTATTCTGCTATTGATTCCTTCTAGTGTAGTTTTCATTTCAGTTATTGTACTGGTCATCTCTGGTTGTTTGTTCTGTAATCCTTCTAGGTCTTTGTTAAACATTTCTTGCATCTTCTCGATCTTTGCCTCCATTCTTTTTCTGAGGTCCTGGATCATCTTCACTATCATTATTCTGAATTCTTTTTCTGGAAGGTTGCCTATCTCCACTTCATTTAGTTGTTTTTCTGGAGTTTTATCTTGTTCCTTCATCTGGTACATAGCCCTCTGCCTTTTCATCTTGTCTATCTTTCTGTGAATGTGGTTTTTGTTCCACAGGCTGCAGGATTGTAGTTTTTCTTGCTTCTGCGGTCTGCCCTCTGGATGGAACTCATTTCTTTTTATATTTAAATTTTTTAAAGTATTTATTTATTTATTTATGGCTGTATTGGGTCTTCGTTTCTGTGCGAGGGCTTTCTCTAGTTGTGGCAAGCGGGGGCCACTCTTCATCGCGGTGTGCGGGCCTCTCACCGTCGCGGCCTCTCTTGTTGCAGAGCACAAGCTCCAGACGCGCAGGCTCAGCAATTGTGGCTCACGGGCCCATTTGCTCCACGGCATGTGGGATCTTCCCGGACCAGGGCTCGAACCCGTGTCCCCTGCATTGGCAGGCAGATTCTCAACCACTGCGCCACCAGGGAAGCCCTGGAACTCATTTCTTAAAATAGAGAATCTGTGTTAACCTGCCAATATAGTACTGATACAAATACAAATAACCCAAACTTGGAAAGGTACAAAATACAAGGATTTAAGGTACAAAATTTGGTACAACAGGTTTAGCATGTAGCTTATAGTGGGTACTCCATAAATGTTTCTAGATTGAACGAATAGATGTGTGATGAAGACCTATTCACAGAACTTTTCAGCACCTGCGAAGGATATGGTGAGGCCTAAATCCTCCATGTCTATATTGATCTATATATCTATGCTCTCTATAGATATCTGTATATCTGTATTGCTAGATCAACATATACCCTTAGCCTTCTATTGCTTATGGTGCTGGACAGGGCTTGGTTACAACTTAGCGTTTGGTGGCTCAATTTCAGTAGGCAGACTTGGTTTGCTTGGCCCTTAACAATGTTTAAACCTTTCTCATAGGGAGGGCACAAACTCTCCAGTTGACTGTGTCTATAACATTTCCCACTCTTCCTTGCTGCCACCTTCTCGAACCTTACACCTTTATGGTGCCCACGTGGCCTCAGGGAATATTTGTGTTTGCACCTTGTGGTATAGAGTCTTCAAGTCTCCCCCAAGTGACCTCATGTTTGGAATCAAGAACAAGGATATAAAACCCAAAACCTTACAGTCCGTCTCTAAGTGGAGGGTGGTGGTGATGTTACTGTCTAGAAGTTGTGTAGTAGGTTCAACTCTTTTTACATAGTTCTTTTATGTCTACTCTACCCATTTTAACCACATAAGAGGGTAGTATTATAGCAGTGTTATAAAGAAACAAAGGTCTAGAAAACTTATGAACCTTTCCGATGGTCTCATAGGAGTTTGGAGGTACCAGGATGGAGCCTGGGGCCAAGCCTCTTTCTCCAGGCCAGCACTGGATCCTTCATGATAGAAATGTCCATGGGATGCAGTCACTTTGCTTCCCTCTCCTTTGGCTAGTGTGTGGCACTGTGGAGAAACTAGGGTCTATCAAAAACCCTTCCTTTAAGGCTTTTGTGACAAAGCCAGTTGCCAAAAGGGCACATTAGGTCAGGGCATCTAGATTCAGGGCAGGGACTGTTGGCTCCTTTCCTAAGCAAGAAGAAATCACGGTGTTCATGGCTGTATTCATTATTAGAGTGTAACAAATTACCCCAAAACTTGGTGACTTAAAAACAAACATTAGGGCTTCCCTGGTGGCGCAGTGGTTGAGAATCTGCCTGCCAATGCAGGGGACATGGGTTCGAGCCCTGGTCTGGGAGGATCCCACATGCCGCGGAGCGGCTGGGCCCATGAGCCACAATTGCTGAGCCTGCGCGTCTGGAGCCTGTGCTCCGCAACAAGAGAGGTCGCGACAGTGAGAGCCCCGCGCACCGCAATGAAGAGTGGCCCCCGCTTGCCAGAACTAGAGAAAGCCCTCGCACAGAAACGAAGACCCAACACAGCCATAAATAAATAATTTTAAAAAACAAACATTATCTCACATAGTTTCTGAAGGTCAGGAAGCAGCTTAGCTAGATGGTTATGACTTGGGGTCTTGTTATGAAGTTGGCAGTCAGGATGTCAGCTGGCGCTGCAGTCATTTGGGGCTAGAGGATCCTCTTCCACACTCTGATGTCACTGTCGACTGGATACCTCAGTTCCTCACTATGTGGGTCTTTCCACAAGGCTGCCCAAGTGTCCTCACGACATAGCAGCTGGCTTTCTCCAGAGGGAGTGAGAGTCTAAGAAAAAAAAGCTATAGTCTTTTATGATCTAACATCGGAAGTGACAAAGCATCACTTTTACCATCTTCTATTGGTTACACAGACTAATCCTTGTATATTTTGGAAGGACACTACACAAGGATGTGAATACCAGCAGGTGGGGCCTTCTTGGCAGCTGGCTACCACCATTGCTTTTGAGAATTTGAAGCAAGCAATCTACTTTTCAACTGCTGTAATAGATTCTCAGTCCCCTTTTACTCAGTCTGATGGGTGGATTGTCAGAGACCAATATGTTAATTTTCAACTTTATCATCTACCACTCTATTTAGTTAACTGTTTGCTTGATTCTTGTAACTAGTTTTGACCCATACTCAGAAGAGAGCCTGTAACCCAACCAGAGCTGCAAAGGGAAGCCTTCCCAACAGAGACTTGGTATTACCTCTCTTTGGAGGATGCGTCTCTGAAAGACAGACTGTCTCGAGGGAAGGGTTGTAAAGGAGCTAAATTTTGAAGCTTTGTTGCTATTTAGGAGGCAACCCTGTTCATGTCCAGGAGGCAACCCTGTTCATGTCCAAGATATTGAGGGTCAAGAAGTCAGGATCAGGGGATGCCGACTTCCTAGTGAAATTTCATGTTTGCTCTGGGAATTCAAGCATTTCAAACAAACAAAGATAGCATTCTGTTTAAACATTAGTACCCCAGCCACATATGCTGTCCTTTAAAATATTACATATCATTTTGAATGATCTGCCATTATATTCCTCCATTGACTCTGAAAATAGAATCATTTCCTGTTTGAAGTGAAAATGGCTCTATTCTGTTTTACCATGTGAACATAGACCCTTTCCTGGAGCAACAGGTGAGAATGACCTTAAGTCAGGTGCAAGTTTTCGGTTTTTCCTGGACCACGAACTCCCTCAGCCTCAATCCAATCAGCCTGGTGGATCTGTAATTTGCCATCTGATATGAGATTACTTAAAGAAAAAAAAAAAACACCTTGATGGTGTGTTCTTTTTTTTTTTTTTTTTAAGAAAAACCAGATTTACATGACACGAGGTCCAATGCTAATTTTTTCAAACAGCACTAAAAAGACATACAATTCACCATTTTAACCATTTTTAAGTGTACGGTTCAGTGGTATGAAATACATTCACACTGCTTTCCAACAACCACCACCATCCATTTCCAGAACTTTGTTTTTATCATCCCATATTAAAACTATGTGCCCATTAAATAGTAAATTCACATTTCCCCACTCCCCTCAACCAGTCCTTGGGGACCACCCCTTTACTTTCTATCTCTATCAATTTGACTATTCTAGGTACCTCATAAGTAGAATCATATAGTATTTGTTCTTTGTTGCACGGCTTCTTTCACTTACTATAACGTCTTCAAGGTTCAACCGATATTATAACATGTATCAGAATTTCATTCCTTTTTAAAGCTGAATAATCTCCCATTGTGAAAGACTTTATTTTTATGTAAAAGAGGCTTATTATGTTAAAGCATCAGGGCTTCCTTGGTGGTGCAGTGGTTAAGAATCTGCCTGCCAAGGCAGGGGACACGGGTTCAAGCCCTGGTCCAGGAAGATCCCACGTGCAGCGGAACAAATAAGCCCGTGGGCCACAACTACTGAGCCTGCGCTCTAGAGCCTCTGAGCCACAGCTACTGAGCCCACGTGCCACAACTACTGAAACCCGCATGCCTAGATCCGGTGCTCCGCAACAAGAGAAGCTACCGCAATGAGAAGCCCGCACACTGCATCGAAGAGTAGCCCGCGCCCACTGCAACTAAAGAAAGCTCGTGTGCAGCGAAGACCCAATGCAGACAAAAATAAATAAATTAAAAAAAAAAAAGCATCGGCCTGAGGGGCAGGCATATAATTTAACATACTTCTTAGGGGCCTGCTGGTTACTCTCCAGGGATGGAGGCTGGTGGGTGCCATCTTTGTGTTCTCCCTCTGCCTCATTTCAGCTTGCTTGCTCATAACGTCCAGAAAGGAGCTTGTACCCTCCTTTGGCAGCCTGATTTTTCTGGCTGCTACCCACAAGATACCACTAGATCACCTGGATCTGGTGACCAGTGGGGCTTATGCTGAAGAATCCCACAGGACTGTAACCAACGGAGAAGACTTCTCGTCCAGGTACCATGCGCAGGACACAGCAAGAGGCAACAGACCCAGGAGCCCAGTCTTTCTGTGAAAGTGGCCTATTTGCTTGTCCTGGAGCTATGGCCTGAGGGACAGACTTTTATGGTTTGGCACACATCTAGGGACCTATTGAAGTGTACTCCAAACACAGAGGCCAGTAGATGCCATCTCTGCTCTCCTTCTGCCTCACACCAGGTCACCAATAGCTACCAGAAAGGGACAATAACTGAACTGAAAAATACACTAGAGGGATTCAACAGCAGACTAGATGAAGCTGAAGATCAGTGAATGTGAAGACAGGGCTGTGAAACTCACCTCAATCAGAGCAGCAAAAAGAAAAAAGAATGAAAAAAGTGAAAATTGCTTAAGGAGCTCATGGGACAATATCAAGCCAACCAAAATTCATATTATAGGGGTCCCAGAAGGAGAAGCAAGAGAGAAAGGGGCAGAAAACGTACGTGAAGACATAATGGCTGAAAACTTCCCTAACCTTGGGAAGAAAACAGAGACCCAGATCCAGGAAGCAAAGGGAGTTCCAAATAAGATGAACTGAAAGACACATTATAATTAAATTGTCAGAAATTAAGGACAAGGAGACAATCTTAAAAGCAGCAAGAGAAAAACAACTTGTCATGTATAAGGGAACCCCCATAAAACTATCATCACATTTTCAGCAGAAACTTTACAGGCCAGAAGGAAATGGCATGATATAGTCAAAGTGCTGAAAGAAAAAACCCACAACCAAGAACACTCTACTGGGTGAAGGTTGTCACTCAGAATTGAAGGAGACAAGAAAAGGCTAAAGGAGCTCATCACCACGAAACCAGCCTTAGGAGAAATGTTAGAGGGACTTCTTTAAGCTGAAAAGAAAGGGTGCTAATTATTAATAGGAAAACATATGAACGTATAACTCTCACCGGTAAATATAAATATGTAGCAAAATTAAGAATAATGTTATAAAGGTGCTGGATTAATCATTTATAAAGCTAGTATGAAGGTTAAGACCTTCATACTAGCTTTATAAGTGAGTAAAAATAACTATAACTACAATAATTAAGGGATACAAGAGATTAAAAGATGTAAAAGGTGACATCAAAAGTGTCTGTCAGACATCTGGCAGGGGTTAGGAGGGAGAGTAAAAATGTAGAGCTTTAGAATGTGCTCAAACTTAAGTTTTTATCAACTTGAAACAGACTGTTATATACATTTTTTATGTGTAAGCCTCATGGTAACTACAAAGTAAAAACCTATAGTAGATACACAAAAGATAAAGGAATCTAAGCACACACTAAAGAAAGTCATCAAATCACAAAGGAAGAGAGCAGAAAGGAACAGAGGAACTAGAAAACAGCCAGAAAACAATTAACAAAATGGCAATATTTACATACCTATCAATAATTAATTTAAATGAAAATGATTTAAATTTTCCAATTAAAAGTCAGAGTGTCTGAATGGATAAAACACACATCTACATGCTGCCTACAAGACACTCACTTCAGATGTAAGGACACAGACTTAAGGGAAGGGTTGGAAAAAAATATTCCATGCAAATGGAAACCAAAAGAAAGCTGGGGTAACTAAGACAAAATAGACTTTAAAACAAAGACAGTAATAAGAGACAAAAGCATTACATTGTGATCAAGGGGTCAATCAAACAATAGGATATAACATTTGTAAATATTTATGCACCCAACATAGGAGCACCAAAGTGTATTAACACTTTAGGAAAGTATTTCCTAAAAAAGGAAAGACAACAATACAGTAGTAGTAGGGGGCTTTAAAACACTACTTTCATCAATGGATAGATCATCCAGTCAGTACAGAAATTCAGCTGTAAATGACATATCAGATGGAGTTGATACATACAGCACAGTCCATCCAAAAGCAATGGAATATATCAATACATTCTTCTCAAGTGCACATGAAATATTATCCAGGAGAGATCATATGTTAGGCCACAAAAGAAGTCTTAACATATTTAAAGAGACTGAAATCATATCAAGCACTTTTCTAACTACAATGGTATGAAACCAGAAATCGATTACGAGAAGAAAACTGGAAAATTCACAAATATGTGGAAATTAAACAGCATGCTACTGAACAACCAATGAGTCAAAGAAGATATCAAAAGAGAAGTCAAAAAATACCTTGAGACAAATAAAAATGGAAATACAATACACCCAAACTTATGGGATGCAGCAAAAGCAGTTCTAAGAGGGAAGTTTGTATCAATAAATGCCAATATCAAGAAACAACAAAAAAATCCTCAAACAACCTAACTTTACATGCCAAGAACTAGGAAAAAAGAATAATACAGGAAGCCCAAAGGAAGGAAATAAAGATCAGAACAGAAATAAATGAAATACAGACTAAAAAGACAGTAGTTAAGATCAACAAAACTAAGACCTGGTTCTTTGAAAACAAAATTGACAAACCTTAAGCCAGACTCATCAAGAAAAGAAAGAGGACTCACATCAACAAAATTACAACTCACAAAGGAGACATTACAACTGATACCACAGAAATACAAAAGATAAGAGACTACTATGAACAATTATACACCAACAAATTTGACAACTTAGAAGAAATGGATAAATTCCTAGAAACATACAGCCTACTGAAACTGAATTGTGAAGAAATGGAAAATCCAAACAGACCGATTACTAGTAAGGAGACTGAATTAGTCAATCAAAAACCTCCTTGGGATTAATATATACACACTACTATATATAAAATAGATAACCAACAAGGACCTACTGTATGGCACAGGAGACTACACTCAATACTTTATAATCACCTATAAGGGGAAAGAATCTGAAAAAGAATGTATATGTATGTATATATATCTGAATCACTGTGCTGTACACTTGAAACTAACACAACATGGTAAATGAACTACACTTCAATAAAAAAAATTATATATATATATATATAAATATATAAAGTTTCACATATACTACTTCCTATGGTCTGAGCATTTGTGCCCCTCCCCCCCACCAATTTCATACATTGAGATCCTAACACCCAATGAGATGGTATTAGCAGATGGGGCCTTTGGGAGGTGAGTAGGTCATGAGGGTAGAGCCCTCATAAATGAAATTAATACCCACATAAAAGAGACCCCAGAGAGCTCCCTTGCCTCCTGCCACCACATAGGGACACAAGAAGGCTATGAACAGGAAGAGGCTCCTCACTCGATCATACTGGCACCTTGATCTTGGACTTTTCAACCTCCAGAACTGTGAGAAATAAATTTCTGTTATAAGCTAAAGAAAACAAAAAACAAAAACCCACCCAACAAAAGTCCACAACCAGATGGCATTACTGGTGAATTCTCTCAAACATTTAAAGAATACCAATCATGTTCAAAGTCTCCCAGAAAGAAAAGAAAAGAAAAAAAAAAAAGGAAGGAACACTACCAGGGCAATATCCCTGATGAATACAGATGCAAAAATCCTCAACAAAATATTAGCAAACCACATTCAACAATACATTAAAGGGATCATACACCATGATAAGTGGGATTTATTCTAGAGCTGCAAGGATGGTTCAACATCCACAAATCAATGTGTTATACCACTTTAACAAAATGAAGAATAAAAACCATGTGCTTACTCAATACAGAAAAAGCATTTGACAAAATTCAACATCCATGTATGATTAAAAACTCTCAACAAAGGGTATATAGAGGGGAATGTACCTCAACAACATAATAGAAGCCATATTTGACAAGCCCACAGCTAACATTATACTCAATGATGAAAAGCTGAAATCTTTTCCTCTAATATCAGGAAGAAGTCAAGTATGCCCCTCTCACCACTTCTATTTAACACAGTATTGGACGTCCTAGCCATATAGCAATTAGGCATAAAAAGAAACAAAAAGGCATCCAAATTGGAAAGGACAAACTGTCACTATTTGCTGATGACATATTATATATAAGAAACCCTAAAGACTCCACAAAAAAACTGTGAGAAATAATAAATTCAGTTCAGTTGTAGGATACAAAGTCAATATACAAGAATTGTTGCATTTCTACACACTAATAAAAACTGTCAGAAAGAAATTAAGACAACAATCCCATTTACAATTGCATCAAAAAGAATAAAATACATAGGAATAAATTTTACCAAGCAGGTGAAAGATCTGTACACTGAAAACTATAAGATGTTGATGAAAGAAATTGAAGACACAAATAAATGGAAAGACATGTCTGTGCTCATGGATTGGAAGAACATTGTTAAAATGTCCATACTACCCAAAGCAATCTATAGATTCAGTGCAATCCCTATCAAAATTCCAATGGCATTTTTCACAGAAATAGAACAAACAATCTTAAAGTTCATATGGAACTACGTATGATCCCAAATAGCTAAAGTAATCTTGAGAAAAAAGACCAAAGCTGGAGACATTGTGTGCCCTAATGTCACACTATATTACAAAGTGATAGTAATCAAAACAGTGTGGGATTGGCATAAAAACAGACACATATACCAATGGAACAGAATAGGGAGCCCAGAAATAAACCCATGCATATATGGTCAATTTATGACAAAGGAGGCAAGAATATACAATGGGGAAAAGACAGTCTCTGCAATAATGGTGCTAGGAAAACTGGATAGCCACATGCAAAGAGAACGAAACTGGACCACTCTTACACTATACACAAAAAGCTAACTCAAAATGGATTAAAGAATTTAGTGTAATACCTGAACCCATAAAACTCCTACAAGAAAACATAGGTGGTAGGCTCCTTGACGTTGGTCTTCGCAATGATTTGTTGGATTTGACACCAAAAGCAGAGGCATCAAAAGCAAAAATAAACAAATGGGACTACACCAAAGTACAAAGCTTCTGTAGAGCAAAGGAAACCAACAAAACGAAAAAGCAACCTACCAAATGGGAGAAAATATTTGCAAATCATATCTGATAAGGGGTTAATATCTAAAAAATATATATATATATAAAACTTATACAACTCAACAAAAAACCTATGATCCAGCAAAATGAGATCATAGATACAGAGAACAGATTGGTGGTTGCCAAAGGCAGAGGATGGGGGGTGTGCAAAATGGGTGAAGGGGGTCAAAAGTATAAAATTTCAAAATAAGTCTTGGGGAACACACAGCACGCCTCAGGCTGTTCCAACATCACGCCGGCCTCTGCCGCCACAGGCTCGCCCTGCATTCCGTACCCCTCCCTCCCCCCAGCCTGAGTGAACCAGAGCCCCCTAATCAGCCCCTCCTTTAACCCCCTCTTGTCTGGGCAAAGAACAGATGCCAGAGGGCGACCGACATGCAGAGGCGGGGCCAAATCCAAAGCTGAACCCCAGGAACTGTGCGAACAAAGAAGAGAAAGGGAAATCTCTCCCAGCAGCCTCAGGAGCAGCGGATTAAATCTCCACAATCAACTTGATGTACCTGCATCTGTGGAATACCTGAATAGACAACGAATCAGCCCAAAATTGAGGCAGTGGACTTTGGGAGCAAATGTAGACTTGGGGCTTGCTGTATGCGACTGACTAGTTTCTGATTTATATGTTGATCTTAGTTTAGTTTTTAGCACTTGTTGTCATTGGTGGATTTGTTTACTGGTTTGGTTGCTCTTTTCTTTATTACTTTTTAATTTTAATAATATTAAAATTCTTTTTTATTTTAATAACTTTTATTTTATTTTACTCTATTTTATTTCTTTCTTTCTTTTTTTTCTCCCTTTTCTTCTGAGCCATGTAGCTGACAGGGTCTTGGTGCTCTGGCCGGGTGTCAGGCCTGAGCCTCGGAAGTGGGAGAGCCGAGTTCAGGACACTGGACCACCAGAGACCTCCTGGCTCCATGTAATATCAATTGGTGAGAGCTGTCCCAGAGATCTCCATCTCAACGCTAAGACCCAGCTCCACTCAACGACCAGCAAGTTCCAGTGCTGGACACCCCATGCCAAACAACTAGCAAGACAGGAACACAACCCCACCCATTAGCAGAGAGGCTGCCTAAAATCATAATAAGTTCACAGACACCCCAAAACACACCACCAGACTCGGTCCTGCACACCAGAAAGACAAGATCCAGCCTCATCCACCAGAACACAGGCACCAGTCCCCTCCACCAGGAAGCCTACACAACCCACTGAACCAACCTTACCCACTGGGGGCAGACACCAAAAACAACAGGAACTATGGACCTGCAACCTGCAAAAAGGAGACCCCCAAACACAGTAAGTTAAGCAAAATGAGAACACAGAGAAATACGCAGCAGATGAAGGAGCAAGGTAAAAACCCACCAGACCAAACAAATGAAAAGGAAATATGCAGTCTACCTGAATAAGAATTCAGAGTAATGATAGTAAAGATGATCCAAAATCTTGGAAATAGAATGGAGAAAATACAAGAAACGTTTAACAAGGGCCTAGAAGAACTAAAGAGCAAACAAACAGTGATGAACAACACAATAACTGAAATTAAAAATTCTCTACAAGGAAACAATAGCAGAATTACTGAGGCAGAAGGAGGGATAAGTGACCTGGAAGATAAAATAGTGGAAATAACTACTGCAGAGCAGAATAAAGAAAAAGAATGAAGAGACTTCAGGACAGTCTCAGAGACTTCTGGGACAACATTAAACACACCACCATTTGAATTATAGGGGTCCCAGAAGAAGAAGAGAAAAATGGACTGAGAAAATAATTGAAGAGATTATAGTTGAAAATTTCCCTAACATGGGAAAGGAAATAGTCAATCAAGTCCAGGAAGAGCAGAGAGTCCCATACAGGATAAATCCAAGGAGAAACACACCAAGACATATATTAATCAAACTGTCAAAAATTAAATACAAAGAAAAAATATTAAAAGCAGCAAGGGAAAAGCAACAAATAACATACAAGGGAATCACCATAAGGTTAACAGCTGATCTTTCAGCAGAAACTCTGCAAGCCAGAAGGCTGTGGCAAGACATATTTAAAGTGATAAAAGGGAAAAACCTACAACCAAGATTACTCTACCCAGCAAGGATCTCATTCAGATTTGACAGAGAAAGTAAAACCTTTACAGTCAAGCAAAAGCTAAGAGAATTCAGCACCACCACACCAGCTCTACAGCAAATGCTAAAGGAACTTCTCTAGGCAAGAAACACAAGAGAAGGAAAAGACCTACAATAACAAACCCAAAACAATTAAGAAAATGGTAATAGGAACATACATATCGATAATTACCTTGAATGTAAATGGATTAAATGCTCCAACCAAAAGATATAGACTGGCTGAGTGGATACAAAAACAAGACCCATATATATGCTGTCTACAAGAGACCCACTTCAGACCTAGGGACACATACAGACTGAAAGTGAGGGGATGGAAAAAGATATTCCATGCAAATGGAAATCAAAAGAAACCTGGAGTAGCAATACTCATATCAGATAAAATAGACTTTAAAATAAAGACTATTACAAGAGACAAAGAAGGACACTATATAATGATCAAGGGATCGATTCAAGAAGAAGATATAACAATTGTAAATATTTATGCACCCAACATAGGAGCACCTCAATACATAAGGCAAATGCTAACAGCCATAAAAGGGGCAATCAACAGTAACAATAATAGTAGGAGACTTTAACACCCCACTTTCACCAATGGACAGATCATCCAAAATGAAATAAATAAGGACACAAAAGCTTTAAATGACACATTAAACAAGATGGACTTAACTGATATTTGTAGGATATTCCATCCAAAAACAACAGAATACACTTTCTTCTCAAGTGCTCATGGAGCATTCTCCAGGATGGATCATATCTTGGGACACAAATCAAGCTTTGGTAAATTTAAGAAAATTGAAATCATATCAAGTATCTTTTCCGACAACAATGCAATGAGACTAGATATCAATTACAGGAAAAAAAACTGAAAAAATACAAACACATGGAGGCTAAACAATACGGTACTAAATAACCAAGAGATCACTGAATAAATGAAAGAGGAAATCAAAAACTACCTAGAAACAAATGACAATGAAAACACGACAACCCAAAACCTATGGGATGCAGCAAAAGCAGTTCTAAGAGGGAAGTTTATAGCAATAAAATCCTACCTCAAGAAACAAGAAAAATCTCAAATAAACAACCTAACCTTACACCTAAAGCAATTAGAGAAAGAAGAACGAAAAACCCCCAAAGTTAGCAGAAGGAAATAAATCATAAAGATCAGATCAGAAATAAATGAAAAAGAAATGAAGGAAACGATAGCAAAGATCAATAAAACTAAAAGCTGGTTCTTTGAGAAGATAAACAAAATTGATAAACCATTAGCCAGGCTCACCAACAAAAAAAAGGAGAAGACTCAAATCAGTAGAAGTAGAAATGAAAAAGGAGAAGTAACAAGTGACACTGCAGAAATACAAAGCATCATGAGAGATTACTACAAGCAACTATATGCCAATAAAATGGACAACCTGGAAGAAATGGACAAATTCTTAGAAAAGCACAACCTCCCGAGACTGAACCAGGAAGAAATAGAAAATATAAACAGACCAATCACAAGCACTGAAATTGAAACTGTGATTAAAAATCTTCCAACAAACAAAAGCCCAGGACCAGATGGATTCACAGGCGAATTCTATCAAATATTTAGAGAAGAGCTAACACCTATCCTTCTCAAACTCTTCCAAAATATTGCAGAGGGAGGAACACTCCCAAACTCATTCTGTGAGGCCACCATCACCCTGATACCAGACAATGATGTCACAAAAAAAAGAAAACTGCAGGCCAGTATCACTGATGAACATAGATGTGAAAGTCCTCAACAAAATACTAGCAAACAGAATCCAGCAGTGCATTAAAAGGATCATACACCATGATCAGGTGGGGTTTATCCCAGGAATGCAAGGATTCTTCAATATGGGCAAATCAATCAATGTGATACACTATATTAACAAACTGAAGCAGAAAAACCATATTATAATCTCAATAGACGCAGAAAAAGCTTTCAACAAAATTCAACACCCATTTATGATTAAAACTCTCCAGAAAGTAGGCATAGAGGGAACTTATCTCAACATAATAAAGGCCATATATGACAAACCCACAGCCAACATCATTCTCAATGGTGAAAAACTGAAAGCATTTCCACTAAGATCAGGAACAAGACAAGGTTGCCCACTCTCACCACTATTATTCAACATAGTTTTGGAAGTTTTAGCCCCAGCAATCAGAGACGAAAAAGAAATAAAAGGAATCCAAATCAGAAAAGAAGAAGTAAAACTGTCACTGTTTGCAGATGACATGATACTATACATGGAGAATCCTAAAGATGCTACCAGAAAACTACTAGAGCTAATCAATGAATCTGGTAAAGTAGCAGGATACAAAATTAATGCACAGAAATCTCTTGCATTCCTATACACTAATGATGAAAAATCTGAAAGAGAAATTAAGGAAACACTCCCATTTACCACTGCAACAAAAAGAATAAAATACCTAGGAATAAACCTACCTAAGGAGACAAAAGACCTGTATGCAGAAAACTATAAGACACTGATGGAAGAAATTAAAGATGATACAAACAGATGAAGAGATATACCATGTTCCTGGATTGGAAGAATCAACATTGTGAAAATGACTCTACTACCCAAAGCAATCTACAGATTCAGTGCAATCCCTGTCAAACTACCAATGGCATTTTTCACAGAACTGGAACAAAAAATTTCACAATTTATATGGATACACAAAAGACCCCAAATAGCCAAAGCAATCCTGAGAAAGAAAAATGGAGCTGGAGGAATCAGGCTCCCTGACTTCAGACTATACTACAGAGCTACAGTAATCAAGACAGTATGGTACTGGCACAAAAACAGAAATATAGATCAATCGAACAGGATAGAAAGCCCAGAGATAAACCTACACACATATGGTCACCTTATCTTTGATAAAGGAGGCAGAATATACAATGGAGCAACGATAGCCTCTTCAATAAGTGGTGCTGGGAAAACTGGACAGCTACATGTAAAAGGATGAAATTAGAACACTCCGTAGCACCATACACAAAAATAAACTCAAAATGGATTAAAGACCTAAATGTAAGGGCAGACACTATGAAACTCTTAGAGGAAAACATAGGCAGAACACTCTATGACATACATCACAGCAAGATCCTTTTTGACCCAGCTCCTAAAGAAATGGAAATAAAAACACAAATAAACAAATGGGACCTAATGAAACTTCAAAGCTTTTGCACAGCAAAGGAAACCATAAACAAGACCAAAAGACAACCCTCAGAATGGGAGAAACTATTTGCAAATGAAGCAACTGACAAAGGATTAATCTCCAAAATTTACAAGCACCTCATGCAGCTCAATAACAAAAAAACAAACAACCCAATCCAAAAATGGGCAGAAGACCTAAATAGACATTTTTCCAAAGAAGATATACAGAGTGCCAACAACACATGAAAGAATGCTCAACATCATTAATCATTAGAGAAATGCAAATCAAAACTACAATGAGATATCATCTCACACCAGTCAGAATGGCCATCATCAAAAAATCTAGAAACAATAAATGCTGGAGAGGGTGTGGAGAAAAGGGAACACTCTTGCACTGTTGGTGGGAATGTAAATTGATACATCCACTATGGAGAACAGTATGGAGGTTCCTTAAAAAACTAAAATAGAACTACCATACGACCCAGCAATCCCACTACTGGGCATATACCCTGAGAACACCATAATTCACAAAGAGTCATGTACCAAAATGTTCATTGCAGCTCTATTTACAATATCCAGGACATGGAAGCAACCTAAGTGTCCATCATCGGATGAATGGATAAAGAAGATGTGGCACATATATACAATGGAATATTACTCAGCCATAAAAAGAAACAAAATTGAGTTATTTGTAGTGAGGTGGATGAAGTTAGAGTCTGTCATACAGAGTGAAGTAAGTCAGAAAGAGAAAAACAAATACAGTGTGCTAACACATATATATGGAATCTAAGGAAAAAATAAAAAATAAAGAAAGGTCATGAAGAACCTAGTGGCAAGACGGGAATAAAGACATAGACCTACTAGAGAATGGACTTGAGGATATGGGGAGGGGAAAGGGTAAGCTGGGACAAAGTGAGAGTGTGGCATGGACATATGTACACTACCAAACGTAAAATAGCTAGCTAGTGGGAAGCAACTGCATAGCACAGGGAGATCAGCTCGGTGCTTTGTGACCACCTAGAGGGGTGGGATAGGGAGGGTGGGAGGGAGGGAGATGCAAGAGGGAAGAGATATGGGAACATATGTATAACTGATTCACTTTGTTATAAAGCAGAAACTAACACACCATTGTAAAGTAATTATACTCCAATAAAGATGTTAAAAAAAAGAGAAATGGAAATAAAAACAAAAATAAACAAATGGGACCTAATGAAACTTCAAAGCTTTTGCACAGCAAAGGAAACCATAAACAAGACGAAAAGACAACCCTCAGAATGGGAGAAAATATTTGCAAATGAATCAACGGACAAAGGATTAATCTCCAAAATATACAAGCAGCTCATGCAGCTCAGTATCAAAAAACAAACAATCCAATCCAAAAATGGGCAGAAGACCTAAATAGACATTTCTCCAAAGAAGATATACAGATTGCCAACAAACACATGAAAGAATGCTTAACATCACTAATCATTAGAGAAATGCAAATCAAAACTACAATGAGCTATCACCTCACACCAGTCAGAATGGCCATCATCAAAAAATCTAGAAACAATAAATGCTGGAAAGGGTGTGGAGAAAAGGGAACCCTCTTGCACTGTTGGTGGGAATGTAAATCGATACAGCCACTGTGGAGACCAGTATGGAGGTTCTTTAAAAAACTAAAAATAGAACTACCATATGACCCAGCAATCCCACTACTGGGCATATACCCTGAGAAAACCATAATTCAAAGAGTCATGTACCACAATGTTCATTGCAGCTCTATTTACAATAGCCAGGACATGGAAGCAACCTAAGTGTCTATCGACAGACGAATGGATAAAGAAGATGTGGCACATATATACAATGGAATATTACTCAGCCATAAAAAGAAACGAAATCGAGTTATTTGTAGTGAGGTAGGTGGACCTAGAGTCTGTCATACGGAGTGAAGTAAGTCAGAAAAACAAATACCGTATGCTAACACATATATATGGAATCTAAAAAAAAAATGGTTCTGAAGAACCTAGGGGCAGGACAAGAATAAAGATGCAGACATAGAGAATGGACTTGAGGACACTGGGATGGGGAAGGGTAAGCTAGGAAGAAGTTAGAGAGTGGCATTGACATATATACACTACCAAGTGTAAAGTAGATAGGTAGTGGAAAGCAGCCGCATAGCACAGGGAGATTAGCTTGGTTCTTTGTGACCCTAGAGGGGTGGGTTAGGGAGGGTGGGAAGGAGACGCAAGAGGGAGGGGATATGGGGATGTATGTATACGTATAGCTGATTCACTTTGTTATACAGCAGAAACTAACACAACAATGTAAAGCAATTTTACAATTTTATAAAGCAATTTTATTATACTCCAATAAAAATGTTAAGAAAAAAAAGAAACTATTGCCTAATCTAAAGTCTTACAGATTTACACCAATGTTTCCTCTAAGATCCATTTTGAGTTAATTTTTATATGTGGTATGAACTAAGGTTCAAATTTATTCTTTTGCATATGGATATCCATTGTCTATCACCATTTGTTGATAAGGATACTCTTGACATCCTTGTTGAAAATCAATTTACTTTTGATATATGGGTTTATTTCTAAGTGTTGTCATCTTAATAATATTAAATCTTCCAATTCATGAACATAGGATGTCTCTCCATTTACTTAGGTCTTTAGTTTCTTTCAACAATGATTTGCAGTATACAAGTCTTATATTCATTGATTAAATTTACTCATAAATATTTTTTTCTTTTTGTTATTTTAACTGGATTTAAAAAAATTTTTAGATTGTTTATTGCTAATGTATAGAAATACAATTGATTTTTTTCTATATTCTTAAAATAAAAAGTCCTGGAGATGTAATGTGCAGCATGGTAATAGTTAATAATACTCTTGCCTATTTGAAAGTAGATCTTAAAAGTTCTCATCACAGAAATTTGCAGCCATTTATGGTAACAGATTAACAAGACTTATTGTGATCATTTATATATATATACACACACACACACACACACATATATATGTACATATTATAGGTGTGTTATATATATATATGTTGTACACCTGAAACTAATATAACATATGTAAATTATACCTCAAAAATATAAACATGAACATAGACTTTTTTCCTCTGTTGTTTACTGCTATATCCTCAGGGTTTAGATTAATTCTCAAACCATACATAGTGTGCTGTCGGTAAATGTTTGCTGAAGCAATGAATCTTTTGTGAGCTTTCAGATTCTCCATGCCAGGAAAACCCTCCATAATATTTTGTAATAGACAAAATGTTTCTTTTCAACACCATCTTAGAAATACTTTAGCCATGCTAGCAAAAACAAAAACAAAAAAACCCCATCATATGTATATGCATACACATGTACATATACATATATACACACATATACAGTTATTTATACATACCTCATTTTGTTTATCCATTCATCCATCGATAGACATTTAGAGTGTTTCCACTTTTTGGCTATAAACATTACTATACAAATATCTATTTAAGTCTCTGCTTTCAAGTCTTTTTGGGTATATACCCAGAAGTAGAATTGCTAATCACATGATAATTCTCTTTTTAAGTTTTTTGAGGAACTGCCATACTGTTTTCCATAGTGGCTGCACCATTTTACATTCCCTCAGCAACGCACAAAAGTTCTAATTTCTCCAGCACGTGTTGTTTTCTGTTTGTTTCTTATAATAGCCATTTTCATGGCATTGCTAAGTTTTAAGACTTAATTTTGAGAAAAGAAGTATAAAATTCAGTTCGTGGATCTGAACTAGATTTCCCACTTGTCTTTTGGACAGTTTGAAAAATTTGTCGTCCAACAAATACTCAAGTAAAACATGAGTAAGCATGGAAAGCTTCCTACTATGAAAGTTATGGAGAGCTGGTCATGAGCAGGGGCTCACTTCCTAGCTGGGTAGCCTTGAGCAAGTTCATTTACCTCTCAGCCACTTCCTAGGGTTGTTGGGGGGATTAAATTTTCTCATACTTTAAAGCCCTTTTTAACAGTGCCAGGTACCCAGGGCACGTGTCGGGCACTGTTTCAGGGTGAGTTGTTGCTTATTGATTTGCACAGAACTGAAACTTCTCCATGAGTTTCATGTTGATTATCAGAGGTCCAAACTATGCGTAACTAGGATATTTTTTATCTCCTTTTTGGTGGTGCCAGAATATATCTGAAACACTGAAACCTTTAAAGGCATTTGTCAAGACATTTACTGCCTTACTAGATATTAAGAACATTTTTTTTAAAAGGGAAAACATTGTAGGAGGGGAAATAGAAAATTATTTTCATGTGGACAGGACTATAAATGGGATTGTTTTCTTGGGAGAAAACTTTATAAATGGAAACCTCTTAATACAGCAAAAGACTGAATTTAAATTCAGTCTTTTCTCTTTGAAAATGCCATGCCACGGTCTTCATTATTTGTTATATTTCTTAAGTGCTTTTCTTCCCAGGAAGCTCATTACAAACTGTCTCCTGACCTGATTCAATTCAGCTCCTTCGCAGGGGAACCACCCTTCAAAATGTACCAGAAACAGATCAGAGAGCTTGCAAATCTAGTTGTTTTGCGTGGATACTGCATTTTATAAAGTGTGACACCACTGTTTATCCTTAAGGGTTCAAATAATTTCATCCCCTTAGGCAGAATATTCAGTTATGAGGTTGAGTCAAACTATAGTAGACAAGTTGTAGATTCCTTAGAAAGTGGGCTTCTAATGGAAATGCTAACAATCCATTAACAGCAGGAGGGCTAGTGGCTGCCACTAAAAATATACTTAAAGATTACAGTAATAAAAACACATATTTTAAAATGCCTGCTAGGGGCTTCCCTGGTGGTACAGTGGTTGAGAATCTGCCTGCCAATGCCAGGGACACGGGTTCGAGCCCTGGTCCGGGAAGATCCCACATGCCACGGAGCAACTAAGCCCGTGCGCCACAACTACTGAGCCTGCGCTCTAGAGCCCGCGAGCCACAACTACTGAGCCCATGTGCCACAACTACTGAAGCCCACGCGCCTAGAGCCCGTGCTCCGCAACAAGAGAAGCCACTGCAATGAGAAGCCTGCGCACTGCAACGAAGAGCAGCCCCTGCTCGCCTCAACTAGAGAAAGCCCGCACATGGCAACGAAGACCAACGCAGCCAAAAATAAAATAAATTTTAAAAAAAATTAAAAAATAAAAATGCCTGTTAGAAGTTCAAGGATTTTTTTTTTTCACATTGCCATTAATAATAGGCCACCCTATCCTTTTGGCATTTGATTTTGTCTCATAAATGGGCTTAATCTAAATTAATGCTGTTGTACTACAGCTTTTTTTTCTGTTTGATTTTGAGGGGTTTGGATGTCTTTTGGCAGAATTATCAGTGCCTTTAATGGAAGATGAATAATCGGTGTACTCGTAGAATTATGGAATTTTAAATCTGGAAAGGATCTCAGTGATCAGCAAGTCATCTCTCTTGTATCTGCTAGAGGAGATTTGAGCTCCTAAAAAGTAATGGGCTAGAACTTAAAAAGGGAAAATGACTGCGGGGGAATTGATGTTGTGCCTGAGGCCTTAGTATTTTCTTACCTGTGACATTATTGCAATGCCCTTTGGCCTAATCTCCTTGCCTCAATTATCTTTCTTTCTTCCTACCGTATCTTTCTTTGATGGTAAAAATAGTATGTTCATTGTAGAACTATTAGAAAGTGAAGAAAATAATAAAAGAGACTAAAAATCACCTCTAGCCTCATCACCCAGAGTAGTCACTGCTAATATTTGGCGGGTATTGCCCCCATTTTTTTTCCATCTACATGTATATATTTCCTTTTACAAAATTGGGTTCATGCAGAACATACTATTCTAAAATCATTTTTACTTTGCAATAGCTCATGAACATTTTCTCACATTACTGAATATTCTTTAAGGACTTGATTTTCATCAGCTGCTTAGTGTATAATCTCAGAGCTGTGCAAGATTTCTCTAACCTGTTTAGGGAGTTTGACGTTTTGTCCATTGACACTGCGATGAATATCCATGTACACAGATTTACATCTCTGATTGTCTCCTCAGGAAAAAAAGTTTTTGTGCCTATTGCCCAATTACCCCTCCGAACGACACTACTCTTTTACCCTTCCACCAGCAGTAACAGGAGTGTAGTCTTTTTCCTGAGCCCTCACCAACACTGGCCATTACAAATTTAAAAAAAAATTTTGGGGGGAGTGACATCATCAAGATGGCAACATAGGTCATTCCTGACTTTGTTCTCCCTCACAAGAAGAACTAACAACTATTCACAGAGAAGACACCACTGAGAGAATCCTAGAACACTTGGGTGAGGCTGAAGGACCCCCTGCACCACAGAGACCAAGACAGGTGGCATTAGAAGGGTAAGAGGAGCTGCTACGTGCTCACCGCACTGCCCCTCCCCCAGGCCAGCATGGCACCGTGGAGAAATCTCCCCCAAGCCTCTGGTTCCTCCAGTGGCGAAAGAGGCCCAGATGGACATCCAGCTCTCCCAGCACTGTGGGTTCTTTCTTGCGAGACCATCTCTGGTCTTAACCCCATGGAGATTGCAAAGGAATCTGAAGGACTTGACCACTGAGAATCTCATCATGCCACAACCAGCACTCTGATCTTGGCGGACCAAGTTCCTATGTGCAGTGCCCAAGTAGTAGCCCCAGCCAGCCACTCTGTCCATCTGCAGAGTCAAGTCATTGGCACCGTCTGACCTGGGAACTCAGTGGAGTCCAAGTCTGTCTGATTTGGGTCCTCAAACAAAGATATTTGGCCCTGGAGCCCGGTCTGTCCCCACGCAGGGGAGCTGAGTTTTAACCCCCACTGACTGCTGAGTGACGCTCCCAGCCCCACCCAACCAGAAAGCCTGGCCAGAACACCTGGGAAGCTGCATAGCCTGGCAATACTTGAGCACAGAGTCTGGCAGGCAGAGCTGACAGACAGCAGAGCAAAGCCAGTGGCTGTGTTCAGCTAGGGAACTTAGGGTGCAGGTCAGCTTGAATCAAGACCACCAACAAAGAGCCTTTCTGGCCTTGGAATTATTTCTCCCACAGTGCCCAGGAAGGGAACCTAATTCACAGCCCCACTCATTGCTGAATACACCTTGCAGCCCACCCGACCATGGAATCTAACTAGAGCACATGGGAAGCTGCCTAGCCCATCCAACAACCCTGCGTACAGTGGCACTTGAACAGAGCAAAACTGGTGGCCCTGTCTGGCCAGGGAATTCAGTACACACTCTTGCCTGGCTCAGGTCCCCAGACAACAAGCCATACAGGCCCTGGGGCCTATTCTGCTGCCCCACCAGGGAAGAGAAGCTAATTCATAGCCCCACCTACTGCTGAGTATAGTACCCAGTCATGACCATCTAGTAATCCTGACCAGAAAACCCAGGAAGCTGTGGAGCCCAACCTACAGCCTCACTTGTGCAGGGAACCAAATCAGCAGTCCTATCTAACTGTTCTCAGGCAGCAGCAAGCCCTCCCTGCCCCATCACCTCAGAACTTGGGCAGTGGCCTCACCCCAAAATAAACCCTGATAGCAAACCATTCCTGCCCAAGGATGTTACCAGCAAACACATCCAGAAACCCAAACTGAGCTGACTGTCTCTGCCAAAGCACACATGTAAAGTCTGGAAGAGAAGACCACTTACTCATATGTGCATATACCAATGTAAGAAATCAAGGATCATGAAAAATCTGGTTAATATGACAGCAAAGGAAACTAATAAAGCTCCAATTACTGACCCTAAAGAAATGGACATCTCAGAACTTTCAGACAGAGAATTCAGAATAATCCTCCTAAAGAAGTTTAGTGAACTACAAGCACACAGACAACAAAATTAGGAAAACCATACATGAACAAAATGAGAAACTCAGCAAAGAAATAGGATCAAAAAAAAAAACAAAAAACCCCAAACAGAAACCCTAGAGCTGAAAAATACAATGACTGAAGAACTCAACAATGAGCTTCAAAAGCAGACTCTACT
The DNA here is from genome assembly GCF_965194805.1 of Balaenoptera borealis. NCBI lineage: Eukaryota > Metazoa > Chordata > Mammalia > Artiodactyla > Balaenopteridae > Balaenoptera > Balaenoptera borealis. The sequence continues at coordinate 21,216,651 of NC_138881.1, read as the reverse complement.
AGGCACAAGAAACCTAGAAGTCAAGTCCAGTTGGGAGCAAAAAGAAAAAAACAATGAAGAAGATTGAATAAAACCTATGGGACTTACAGGACACAATCAAAAGAAACAGTATGTGCATTATGGGAATTCCAGAAGGAGAAGATAAAGAGAAAGAGACAAAGTGTATTATTTAAATCAGTAATGGCTGAAAACTTCCCACAACTTGGGAGAGAAAGGGACATCCAGATCCATAAGGCACAAGGGACACCAAATAGGTTAAACATGAGTAGGGCTACACTGAGATTATAATTAAATTGTCAAAAGTCAAAGACAAAGAATTTTGAAAGCAGCAAGAGAAAAGAGAAGTTACCAACACTGGAACTCTCATAAGACTTCTGGTAGATTTCTCAAAAGAAACGTTTCATGTCAGGAGAGAATGGAATGGTATATTCAAATTTTTGAAAAAAACCATCAACCAAGAATTCTATGCCTGGCAAAGCTATCCTTCAGAAATGAAGGAGAGATAAAGGTATTCCTGAAGAAACAAAACCTGAGGGAGTTTATCACCACTAGATCTGCCTTACAAGAAAGGCTAAAGGGAGTTCTTTGAGTAAAAGGACACTAAATAACATCATAAAACATAAGAAGGTAGCATAAAACTCACTGGTAATGGTAAGTATATAGTCAAAGTTAGATTCTGTAATGTGGTAACAGTGGTACATAATTCACTTATAACTGTATGTTAAAAGTTAGAAAACAGGACTTCCGTGGTGGTGCAGTGGTTGAGAATCCACCTGCCAATGCAGGGGACATGGGTTTGATCCCTGGTCTGGGAAGATCCCACATGCCTGTGCACCACAACCATGGAGCCTGTGCTCTAGAGCCTGTGAGCCACAACTACTGAGGCCGCGTGCCACAACTACTGAAGCCCGCACGCCTAGAGCCCATGCTCTGCAACAAGAGAAGCCACTGCAATGAGAAGCCTGCCCACCACAACAAAGAGTAGCCCCCACTCGCCACAACTAGAGAAAGCCTGCACACAGCAACGAAGACCCAATGAAGCCATAAATAAGTAAATAAATAAGTAAATAATACTTTAAAAAGTTAGAAAACATAGTAAAAATAACCATGACTACAATAACTTGATATTGGTTACACAATATTTAATAATATATCAACTGTCCAGCAACAATAACCTAAAATGTGAGGGAGAGGACAAGCAAAAGTAAAGTTTAGGAAGTCTATTGAACTTAAGTCATTATCAGTTTAAAATAGGGTGTTATTATTTTAATATAGTCTATGTAAGCCTCATGGTAATGATAAGGCAAAAACGTGTAGTATTTACACAAAAGAACATGATAAAGTTGTCAAAGCATACTGATACCAAAAGACATCAAAACACACACAAAAAACACAGCAAGATATGAAACAAGGAACAGAGGAACTACAAAACAGCCAGAAAACAATTAACAAAATGGCAATAAGTCCTTCCCTATCAATAATTACTTTTAACATAAATGGAGCTAGATTCTGCAATCAAAAGATACAGAATGGTGGGCTTCCCTGGTGGCGCAGTGGTTGAGAATCTGCCTGCCAATGCAGGGGACACGGGTTCGAGCCCTGGTCTGGGAAGATCCCACGTGCCGCGGAGCAGCTGGGCCCGTGAGCCACAATTACTGAGCCTGCGCGTCTGGAGCCTGTGCTCCGCAACAAGAGAGGCCCCGATAATGAGAGGCCCGCGCACCGCGATGAAGCGTGGCCCCCGCTTGCCACAACTAGAGAAAGCCCTTGCACAGAAACGAAGACCCAACACAGCCATAAAAAAAAAAAAAAAAGATACAGAATGGCTAAATGGATTTAAAAAAAAAAACAAGATCCAACAATACGTTGCCCACAAGAGGTTCACTTTAACCTTAAAGACACACAAAGACTGAAAATAAAGGGGTGGAGCTCGATATTAAAAAAACAAACAACCCAATCCAAAAATGGGCAGAAGACCTAAATAGACATTTCTCCAAAGAAGACATACAGATGGCCAAGAAGCACATGAAAAGCTGCTCAACATCACTAATTATTAGAGAAATGCAAATCAAAACTACAATGAGGTATCACCTCACACCAGTTAGAATGGGCATCATCAGAAAATCTACAAGCAACAAATGCTGGAGAGGGTGTGGAGAAAAGGAAACCCTCTTGCACTGTTGGTGGTAATGTAAATTGATACAGCCACTATGGAGAACAGTATGGAGGTTCCTTAAAAAACAAACTGAAAATAGAATTACCATATGACCCAGCAATCCCACTAATGGGCATATACCCAGAGAAAACCATAATTCAAAAAGACACATGCACCCCAATGTTCATTGTAGCACTATTTACAATAGCCATGTCATGGAAGCAATCTAAATGCCCATCGACAGACGAATGGATAAAGAAGATGTGGTACATATATACAATGGAATATTACTCAGCCATAAAAAGGAACGAAATTGGGTCATTTGTAGAGATGTGGATGGATCTAGAGACTGTCATACAGAGTGAAGTCAGTCAGAAAAAGAAAAACAAATATCGTATATTAACGCATATATGTGGAACCTAGAAAAATGGTACAGATGAACCGGTTGGCAGGGCAGAAATAGAGGCACAGATGTAGAGAACAAATGTAGGGACACCAAGGGGGAAAGTGGTGGGGGTGGTGGTGGTGGTGGGGGTGGGGGTGGGATGAACTGGGAGATTGGGATTGACATGTATACACTAATATGTATAAAATAGATAACTAATAAGAACCTGCTGTATAAAAAAATAAAATTAAATTAAAAAACTAAAAAATAATAAAATTTAAAAAAACAAACAGAAAAAAAAAGAAAAGAAAGGGGTGGAAAAAGATAATCCAAGCAAATGGTATATTTTAAGAAGTCAGGGGTAGGTGTACTTACATGAGACAAAATAGACTTTATAGTAAAAATAGTACAAAGAGACAAAGAATGTCATCATACAATGATAAAGGGGTCAATCCATCAAGAAGATATAATAATTGTAGATATTTATGCATCCAGCGTTGGAGCACCCAAATATATAAAGCAGACCTAAATTGAGAAACAGCAATACAATAATAGTTGGGGACTTTAATACCCCACTCTCAACAATGGATAGATCATCCACACAGGGAATCAATAAGGAAACAGTGGATATAAACAGTGCTGTAGATCAACTGAACCTAAGAGACATATACAGGATATTCTATCCAATAACAGCCGAATATACACTCCTAAGTGCATGTGGAACATTTTTTAGAATAGAACATATGTTAGGCCACAAAACAAGTTTAAGCAAATTTAAGAATATTGAAATCATACCAAGTATCTTCTCTGACCACAATGGTATGAAATTAGAAATCAGTAACAGGAAGAAAACTAGAAAATTCACAAATACATGGAAATTAAATAATACTCTCCTGACCCATCAAAGAAGAAATGAAAGGGGAAATAATGTATCTTGAGACAGATGAAAAATGGAAATGCTACATACCAAAACTTATGGCATGCACCAAAAGCAATTCTAAGAGGGAAGTTCATAGCAATAAATGCCTACATTAAGAAATAAAAGTCTCAAATAACATAACTCTATACCTTAAGGAACCAGAAAGAGCAGAACAAACTGAGCCCAAAGTTAGCAGAAGGAAGGAAATAAAGATTAGAGCAGAAACAAATGAGATGGAGAATAGGAAGACAATAGAAAAGATTAACAACACTTTAACAAAACTAAGAGTTAGTCCTTGGAAAAGATAAACAAGGTTGTCAGACCTTTAGCTAGACTCACCAAGAAACAGAGAGGACTCAAATCAACAAAATTATAAATGAAAAGGGAGACATTACCACTGATACCACAGAAATACAAAGGATTATAAGAGGCTACTATGAACAATTTATACACCAACAAACTGGACAACCTAGAATAAATGGACACATTTTTAGAAACATACAACCTAAAAAGACTGACTCAGGAAGAAAGAGAAAATCTGAACAGACCAATTAGTATTAAGGACATTAAATCATTAATCAAAAATCTCCCAGTGAAGAAAAGCCCAGGACCAGATGGCTTCACTGGTGAATTTTAGCAAGCATTTAAAGAAGAATTAATGCCAATCCTTCTCAAACTCTTCCCAAAATATTGAGGAGGTGGGAAACTCCCAAACTCGTTTTACAAGGTCAGCATTACCCTCATACCAAAGCCAGAAAAGGACACTCTCAGAAAAGAAAACCGTAGGCCAATATCTCTTATGAATTTAGATGCAAAAATTCTCAGTAAAATACTAGCAAACTGAATTCAGCAGCACATTAAAAAGATCTTTCGCCACGGCGAAAGATCCCAAGTGGGATTTATCCCTGAGATGCAAGGATAGTTCAGACACAAATCCATCAATGTGATGCATCAATTAATAGAATGAAAGGGAAAAAAATCATATGATCATCCCTATAGATGCAGAAAAAGCCTTTGACAAAATTTAACAACTATTTATGACAGTTGTTTAAAACTACAAACTAGGTATAGAAGGAACATACCACAACATAGTAAAGGCCATATATGACAATCCCACAGCTAACATCATACTCAATTGTGAAAGGTTAAAAACCTGTCCTCTAAAATCAGGAACAAGGCAAGGCTGCCCGCTCTCACCACTCCTATTCAACATAGTACTCAAAGTCCTAGCCAGAGCAATCAGGCAAGAAAAAGATATAAAAGGCATTAGGATTGGAAAGGAAGAAGTAAAATAGTCTCTATTTGCATATGACATGATTTTATACATAGAAAATTCTAGAGACTCCATCAGTAAACTGCTAGATCTAATCAATTCAGTAAAGTTGCACGATATAAAATTAACATACAAAAATCAGTAGCATTTCTGTACACTGATAATGAATTATATGAAAAAGAGACTTAAATTATCCCATTTACAGTAGCATCAAAAAGAATAGAATACTTAATTTAACCAAGGAGGTGAAAGATCTCTGCACTGAAAGCTACAAGACATTGAAGAAAGAAATCCAAGAAGACACCAATAACTGGAAAGATCCCATGGTCATGGATTGAGAGAATTGTTAAAATGTCCATACTACCCAAAGCCATCTATAGATTCAATGTTATTCCTATCAAGATTCTAATGGCACTTTTTTTTCAGAAATAGAAAAAAAGTCCTAAAATTTATATGGAACCACAAAAGACCCCGCCTGGACAGCCAAAACAATCTTGAGAAAGAAGAACAAAGTGGGAGGCATCACACTTCTTGCTTTCAAGCTATACTATAAAGCTGTAGTAATCAAGACAGTATGACAGTGGCATAATAACAGACACATAGACGAACTAAACAGAATTGAGAGCCCAGGAGTAAACCCATGCAAGGGAGCCAAAAATACTCACTAGAGAAAAGACAGTATCTTCAATAAATGGTGCTAGAAAATTGGACATTTACATGTAAAAGAATGAAAGTAGACCCCTATCTTACACCACCCATGAAAATTAACTTGAAATAGATTAAAGATTTCAGTGTGAGATCACAATCCATAAAATTCCCAGTAGAAAACATCAGAGCAAAACTCCTTGACATGGGTCTTGGCAATGATTTTTTGGATATGACACCTAAGGCACAAGCAACAAAATAAATGAGACTACATCAAACTGAAAAATTTTGCATGGCAAAAGAAACCACCTACAAAATTAAAAGACAGCCTACGGAAAAGGAAAAAATATTTACAAACCATGTATCTGATAAGGAATTAACATCCAAAATATATAAAGATCTCATAAAGTTGAATAGCAAAAAACCAAGTAATCCAATTTAAAAATGGGCAAAGGACCTGTATAGACATTTTTCCAAAGAAGATATACCAATGGTTAACAAGTACATGAAAAGATGTTCAACACCACTAAATCAACAGGGAAATGCAGATCGAAACCACAATGAGATATCATCTCACACCTGTTAGAGTGTGAGCAATAAAAAGACAAGAGATAACAAATGCTGGCAAGTATGTAGAGAAAAGGGAACGCTTGTGCACTGTTGGTGGGATTGTCAACTGGTACAACCAATATGGAAACATTATGAAGGTTCCTCAAAAAATTCAAAATATGATGCAGAATTTCCACTTGTGGGAATACAGTTGACCCTTGAACAGGTTTGAACTGCATGGGTCCACTTATACTTGGATTTTTTTCAGTATTAAATACTAAGGTACTACATGATCTACAGTTGGTTGAATCCACAGATGTAGAACTGTGAATGCAGAGGGCCAACTCCAATGTTTTACACCGATTTTTCGACAGCACAGAGGGTCAGCATCCATAACCCCCCCATTGTTCAAGGGTCAACTATTATATCTGAAGGAAATGAAAACACTGTGTTGAAGAGATAACTGCACCCCGTGTTCATAGCAGCATTATTTGTAATAGTGAAGACATGGAAACAACCTGTCTGTCGATGGATGAATGGATAAAGTTGTGGTTTATACACACACACACACACACACACACAGTTTTATTACTCATCCATATAAAAGGAGGAAATCCTGCCATTTGTGATAACACGGATGGTCCTTGAGGGCATTATGCCAAGTGAAAGAAGTCAGAGAAAGACAAATACTGTATGATTTCACTAACAGATTGTGTTTACCAGAGGTAGGGAGTATGGGGAGGGGAAATTGCATGAAAGGGGTCAAAAGGTACAAATTTCCAGTTATAAGTAAGTACTAGGGATGTAATGTACACCATGATCACCATAGTTAACATTGCTGTATGGTATATATGCAGGTTTTGAGAGTACATCCTAAGCGTTCTCATCACAAGGAAAAAAAATGTATCCGTATGAGATGATGGATGTTAACTAACCTTATTGTAGTAATCATTTCACGATTTAAGTGAAATCATTATGCCGTACACCTTAAACGTATATAGTTTGAGAAGAACCAGAAAGAGAAGTTCAATTGTTCATACAATTGAATTGTATGTTCATACAACTGAATTGTATGTCAATTCTATCTCAAAACTGGAAAAACTTTTAAAAGGTTGGGAAGATGAAAAATATCTTTAGCAATCTGATATATTAAAAAAGGTATCTCACATCAATCATTTTGCATTAGTTTATTAGTGATGCCAAACATTTTTTAGAGTTCATTTATAAGTCTTTTGTGAGTTACCTGTATGTGCCAAATGCTCGTTATCTTCTTTTTGGTTTCTAAGCTCTGTTTATATACTAAAATGCTTAATTTGTATTTAAATGTTGCAAAAATTTCCCCTTTTCATTTGCCTTGTACCTTATTTCATAGTGTTTTTTTTTTTTTGAGGTACAGAAGTTTTAAATTTTTTGTATAGCCAAACATCAATCTTTTTTTTCATGGTTTCTTTTTTTGCTTTTATGCTCATACACAAAGGTATTTCTACATCAACAATCTTACCATACCCCTCTCTTGATTAAAATGTTCCAGGGGCTCTTCAGGAGAAATCCATCTCCTCCTGGTGCTCCAGCCTCAACTACTGTCACCCTATAGGCACTTGGGGTCCAGTCAGGCCAAGCAGTTATGCTTAGCCCTGTCTACTTAGCACCTTCTGTTTGGAAAACCAGTCCTCATCCAGCCCCACGGGCTCACCACCCATCTCCACCCCCTCTTCCCGCATGTCACTGAAGCCCCAGCTTGGATATGACCACCAACTTTATCCTTTTCTTCCCCCCATGCCCCTCCTCACCCAGGTAACTCCACTCCAGCCCCCACGGTCTCCTTGCTTGTCCTGGGACGTGCACTGCGTGCTCCCTTCTCGGAGTTCTGTCTGCAACGTGCTTCCCCCGATTGCCATTCACGTGGTCCCCTCCTCACCTCTTTCAGGTCTCTGCTCAGACAGACAGCATCTTCTCAGCGAGGCCTTCCCTGAGCGCCCTACTGACCTTTGCAGCCCACCTGTCTCCCCGGCCCACACCCCCATCTGCTAACCTCTCTCGTTTTAGTTTTCCCTCAGACCATAGTTCCATCTGACACACCTCATATTTTGTTTGTTTATTGTGTGATTCCTCCCTCAGTTTTGTTTTATTTCCTGCTGCACTTCGAAGTACCGAGGACATTGCCATTTGCCTGGCACAGCATAGGCAGCAGTTTGATCTGGAGATGGAGGAAAAGGCGGTAAGAAGGGATGAGTCCCAAGAACCAGCCGGGAGGATAATCTGATGCGGCAGCATCTTCCTGCCCCAGAATCTCACTCAGCCCCTCCCCAGAGACAGTCTGGGGAACATGGGCTGGCATGCGAGCCTGCATTTGTGCGTGCAGGTATTAGAGCAGTGGCTGTCCTTCCTGCCTTGTTTGTCTCCCTACCGCCTCAGAAGGCTCCTTTAACAGACGCCTTCTCTCCCTTCTCTCTCTAGAAGCAGATGTTCCAGGAGAGGAGTAGCCGGATGCTGCAGGCCTTGTCCCCGAAGCAGAGCCCTGTGAGCAGCCCCACCAGGAGCCGGTCCCCTTCACGCTCGCCGTCACCCACCTTCCCGTGGCTCCCGAACAAAAGCTCACCCCCCTCCTCACCCAAAGCAGCCTCAGCCTCCATCAGCAGCATGAGCGAGGGGGATGAGGATGAGAAGTAAAGGCTGCCGGCAGACAACAAGGGCCACGCCACACAGGCTGGGGGGAGAGCAGGGCACGGGGGACGCCTGAGTGGTGTGGGAAGGGAAACAGTCGCAGGAGCTGCAGCTCAGCCAGGAGACCCTGAGCTCTGCTACGGGAAGGCCTTGAGACCAGCTCTCCCTCAGTCTCCACTCAGCCTAAGACTTGGGCTCTGCATGGAGGTTTCCCGCCGGACAACCTATACAAACTGCCTTAGCATCATCTAGAACCGCTCTCCTTTAACCTTGCTAAGGAAAGGTGCAGAGCACCCCTGGGAGACTTGTACTGAGTGGGGCGCCTTCTGCTTTGCTCCTTACACTGACCCCCACCAAATATACCACCTGTGGAAGCGGCTGTTCCCTCAATCTACTACTTCCAGCTCCTAAGGGCCCTGCACGTTGCCTCCTACCACCCAAGCTCTGCCAGGATAATGTTTCCAGTAGAGGTGGCAAAGTGCTTCTGAAATAGTCAAGCTACAAATGCCAACCTTCTCAGTTTAGCCACGAGACCTGATGTTGCAACACAGTTGCATCAATTCTTTCCAGTTCCAGGAACGTGGCGTCTAGACCAAGCCTTGCTTTAGGCTACATATATCAAAGGTCACCTAGTGTGAACCTCAACTTCTTATTCCAAGGACAGTTTTGTCAAGGAGAACGCCACCTAAGGTGTAATGTCTCCTGGTTGTACTCTTTCATCATTGGTTTGACTTCATTGTTTTCCAGAAACTACCTTAATCTGTGGGAAATGCAACAAAACAGAACATCATATATATACATACATATATATATATATATATATGTATATGTATATAAAGGAGCCGCTTTGCTTTGGCTCCAAGTTTAGCAGATGGTAGATGTTTCCTGAAGCTTCTCCTTCAAGGATGCTATTATGGAATGGCTTTTCCCATTTCTGACCAGTTAACAGTTTCATAGACCTCAAGTAACGGTTTGACGTACCAAACCACATAGTATACCAATAGGGGGTGCTACCTGCACGTATCTGTTCTATGTATGCTCCCAATACGCCATCCAGGGTGTGTACCATATGCAATATGAATCTATGGTGGTGGCATTTTACATTATCCCCCTCTCCTGCTCTCACCCTAATACCCTGCTGAAACCCTTGGTCTTAAGAACTACCTGGTTCCCTTGTGACTTGGGCACTTTGTCAAAAGCTCATCCTGCATTCCTGTAGAAATGTCCCAGCCACGAAATCAGCATGTTGTGCTCACAGCCTCCCATCATCTTTTTGGGTAGAGGAAGGCTCTGAATAGTTTCGCCGAGCAAGGTGGGAACCTCAGCATCTGGACGTTCCAGGTAGTCCTGTAATCACCCACCTCCCCGGCCCTAGGTTTCCAATGGGATGAAGGCGCTAAGCATGCCCGCTGAGTTGTCTGAAGTTACTGCCCCCTAAGCACAGGTAGAAATGAGCAGGTAGAGGCAAGATGTAGAACCACACTCTTGGGTAGAAGAGGCATTGCCTGGCTGTCCCAGTAAAGCCAGAGGCCCAACACAGCAACTTGCGGACAGAGCCCGGCATCTCTTGTGACAGAAACTCTCCCTTTCAGAGACCCTGGGAAACAGCCTTCTGGGTGACAAGTGGGGCAACCAGTGAAGGAAGGTGGCATGTCTTTCCCCCTCGTGTTGGGGTTGAACTACCTCCCTACCCACCTGGAGATAAGTGGTGTTTGTTGGGAAGCAAAACCATGAGGCTAAGCTGGCTGGGAACCCCCTTGTTCTGGGCACTTCCTCCAGAACTGTGTCGAACACTCACGGGACAGAGAGCTGGTGGGAACATGGCGCATGTGAAGAAAACTTGTTGCCGTCAAGGCCCAGAGCACTGCTCTGCTGAGAGGGGCAAAGGCCCCGTTCCTCCACTGGGCCCGTTTGGTCTCTGTACGCCCACCATCTCCTGAGCGGTGACAGGGTGAGGAGGCCCGCTGGGCAAGGCAAGGCAGTGAGAACAAGGGAAGAGAAAAGGAGAAAGAGGGGCCTGGAGAAAGGCAAGAAGGTTAAAGAAAATCTGCGTGCTCAAACCATTTCAGGGCCTCCCTTTGTAGGGGAAACTCTCTTGGGAATGCCTTTTATGGGCTTTTGCCATGGCCCAGAGCAGATAAATCCACTTTTACCTGATTCCTGCTCTGGAGCAAATAGCTTGGAATTGATGTATCGGGCAGATTCTAAGTTTTCAGGCCTCACACACCACACTGACAGGTGCCGCTTACATGACTCATCAGATTCAGTGCCATCCTAGCTGCCAATTATGGGAAATGACCAATGCCTGGGATATCCCAGGGATGGGCCGCAACAACCCACAAGTGGGTTCTAAGTCTCACCCTCTGTCCCCCTCCTGACCTGTAACAATACCTCCCCACCCTAAGGCTACGAGATTACCGAGAAGGAATGAGGAGATCCTGCAACCCAACTTTTGATGCTTCCTGGCCACCAGTTTATCCCTGCCCCTCCTCCCCTGCTTGGGAGGAGATGGGCTGGCTCTTTGTTTGGGCCGGCCAGTCAACAGTAATGGCCAAGAGTGCGTTAAGGCTGGAATGAGAGACGTACAAAGTGTGACACAAGCTTGGAGAGGTAAGCAGGAATGACAAAAAGCAAGGAAAGGTTCTTTTGCCCTAGACAGGGAAGGAAGCTTCGGACTGAGGGCTGGAGAAGAGCAATTTAGGTCATGGAGGGAGGCAGGTTACATGAAGATGGGCGGGAAGGGAGCATAGTTCCTTTCCGCTCCCTTACAAGTGTCTGTCAGTCACTCCCTAACAGGTAAAGGAGGCAGGCTTTCTTTCACAGCCACCCAAGGTTAGTGGGTACCTGTGCAGGATGTGGGTTCCCGTCCCCCCACCCCGTCCAGCTTCCCCATTTCAGCCCTTCTCCATTAGCTGCCACATCTTCCTCCTGGGGACCCTGAAATCAAATGTTCACCAGCTAAAAACATGGGGCAACTGTAATGTCATAGTCACATTGAATGGCCTGTCTCTGGCAAGCCAACTCCCGTGGGCCAGGACTTTACAAAGGCAAAGGAAACCAGCCTCAAGAGGAGTGATCCCAAGACCTAAGTCTGCCTTCTGACCTGCTCTGCGGGGAAGGGACACAGCTGCGGGATGGCCAGCTTGCTCCATGCCTTAGGCTGGAGTTACTGAGAGTCCATCCTTGGAGGGAGGGACGGAAGAGCATGGATTCGTTCTCTCCATCTTCAGGACTTAGCACCCAGGCATACCCCAGGGAGAGACTTCGAGAAGGCGACCTACACTCAGCTGACTCAGATGAGCCTGAAGGGAGCAGAGATATTCCTGTTCCTCAGGCATCCGTTCAGCACTAGTCTTGGCCATCAGATTTTTCTTTTTTTAAAAAAACAGAATGAGCTCATGAGGCGTTTGCAACTTCTACCTTCTCTCTAGACTTGAGTTTTTTGTTGTGTCCCTGCAACGTGTCCCGGGACAAAGCCATAAGAAGATCATACATACTTAAGACTATGCTGTACACGTGAGACAAGAAGAAGACGACTCGTCTGGGTTAAAGCCCGACCTTATGCCCAAGCATTTGCTCTGGTGCTGAATAACGCAAACTTCCGGAATCAGCCCCACCTCTCCCCACCCCCTCCTACCCCTGCACATCCCCCTCCCCGCTCCAGACCCACTCCTGCTCCCCAGCGGGACACGGCATTGCCAACTTGTTTATAAATAAAGGGATGCAGAATTGCACTTTTGCCTACTGTGTTTCTTAAAAGCGTGGTGCTGTGCATTCCTACTCATGAGCTCCGGCGCAATATGGAAGAGTGCAGGTGTGGCCGCTGTCCTGCCTCGGCCCAGCTGGGCCCCAGCCCTTCAGAATGATGGGTCTGCCTGCCGTGCAGCACGGGGCCAAGCCTGGAGTTGCCAGCCGGCTCACGCCTGACATGGAAACGATCTAAAGGTCCATCAGCAGAGGAGTGGATAAAGAAGATGTGGTACATATATACAAAGGAATACTACTCAGCCATTAAAAAAAAGTGAAATAATGCCATTTGCAACAACATGGATGCAACTAGAGATTATCATACGAAGTCAGTCAGAAAAACAAATACCATATGATATCACTGATACGTGGAATCTAAACTATGACACAAATGAACCTATCTACTAAACAAACAGACTCATGGACATAGAGAACAGACTTGTGGTTGCCAAGGGGGCGGGAGGGGTGAGGGAGGGACGGAGGGGGAGTTTGGGGTTAGTAGATGGATTCAACAACAAGGTCCTACTGTATAGAACAGGGAACTATATCCAATCTCCTGGGATAAACCATAATGGAAAAGAATACAAAAAAGAAAGTATACGTGTGTATAACCGAGTCACGCTGCTGTACAGCAGAAATTAGCACAACATTGTAAATCAACTATACTTCAATTAAAAAAAAAAAAAAAGGCTGCTTAGGAGCACTCACCTGGAGGGGAGGTCACGGAGAGAGCCCGGCCAGGACCCTGCGTTGTACGCTCCACCGCCAACTTGCTTTCTGACCTCGGCCAAACCACTTCACTTCTCAGACCTCAGCGTCTGCTTTTGTAAAATGAAGGGGTGGAAGGAAATTGTTTCTGAGGTCTCCTTTGACCGTAAAAGTCTCTGAATTTAGGAGGCAGCCTGCGTCGTCCCTAAGCTTCTCCAGCTATGACGCTGTCACTGAGCCACCTGAGGAAGTGCTTACCCTTCACTGGGAAGCTGGAGACCTGACCTGGGGCCTCCACAACCGACGGCGTCAGTGCCGCACTCACGCCCGCAACCTCCTCAGGCTCTCGGGGTCCGCCCACCCTTCTTATCTAGCTGCCTGGCGGCTGCTTTTCACCTGGACTTAAACATTGGGGCGTGGCCATTTCCACCACTTCTCCAACCTTGGGGAAAAGCTCCTTTGGTCAGCTGGAAGCAGACAGATGGGGGTGGAGGCTCTCAATCAGGATTCCAAATGTCAACAATTAAGGCAGATTGATGTTCTGAGAATTGTGCTCATGCCCTCCACTAGCCGAATTTAGGAGCGTCTATTAACTCCATCTGGAGGGGTTTAGCTCTTTGAAATGACAACAGTTCTAACATTAGCCTAGATTCTAGAAGAAATAGAACCAGGCCTGCAGGCAGCAAGGGAATTCATTTAAAAATAGAATACCTATCGTTCACAGACCACATTACTTGGCTTTTGCCATACAGATCAAACACATTCTCGACAGGCTGTATTTAGAGTCAGTTACAGGTTTCCTCTTCACTTTCCATGATACCTCAGAAATGTTCTCAAGGGAAAATCAGTTCTAAGGCATAACAAAACTCATGTTTAAGAACTCTGATATTTGCCCCAAAGAGAATGAGCCTTTGTTAACAAACCCCTAGGATTAAAAGGTACGCTATCAAAAATGTTTACACACACACACACACACACACACACAGTCCTCTTGTATTGAAGTCCTCACAGCTTATTGGAGTTGAATGTTTAAGCAACTTCTCCAGGTATTCAGCAGAGGCTATTAGATAAAAAGACTCCTACAGAGATGCTTTTCAGACAAAGAGGGACAGTTCATTAGCACCAAGTGTATACCCAGTGATCAAACTCTTCACGAAACCATCAAGTAAAATCCTTAAAATAAAGAACCAGTAAAATCTGAAATATCATTAAGAGCATAAACATCCACAGGTGCTAATTGATCTTTACCTTAGGCCCTGTACTGCCATAACTTATATTCTAGAAAAACACCACCACATTGGTTGAATGTCAGCTGCAGCTGACCACATGTGGGAAACTTGAAGAGAAATGTTCAGAGTAGGGTTGACTTGTCTCCTGTAAGCAATTTTTATTCTCCTTACCTTTGTTATCTCTCTTGGGGGGCAGGGAAAAGAATTAATCTGCAAGGTTACTGTACTCTATTCATAAAAGCTGAGTTCTGATGGAGGGATTAGACATAACTAAAATATTTGATACATAATCTTCCATTTTAAAAGAATTAATGAATCCATACCTGAAAGAGCTGGGACACTTTACCTCTTCCACAGGGACCTTTTCAACTTCTTATACTTGCAAATGAACTTGTCGCTCTAAAATTTCCAAGTTCAAAGAAAACCTGTCATCTTCTGCCACTCACGTGGCAGGACATGACTCATTACATAGCTTGAGGCGATAACCAGACTTTCTTGTCTGATAATCACGTTCCACTGGACGGATGTTGGCAAGATGCCATTTACTGGTCTCACCATACAAACTGACATTGACACAGAGTCATTGATTCTTTTTCCATTTTTTCCCATATCTGGTACCCAGGGATTAACAATAAGGTAGTTGAAGAGGTATGTGTGTTAGTTTCCTATTGCTGTAACAAATTCAGTGGCTTAAAGTGTTATTTTACAGTTCTGGAGGTCAGAAGTCCAAAATGGGTCTTACTGGACTAAAATTAAGGTGTTGGCAGGGCTGCATTCCTGTCTGGAGGCTCTAGGGGAGAATCCACTTTCTTGCATTTTCTAGCCTGCATTCCTTAGCTCGTGGCCCCCTTCCATCTTCAAAGCCAGCAATGGCCAGTCCAATCTTTCTCACATCACATCACTGTGACACTCCTTCTGCCTCTCTCCTCTATGTATGAGGGCCCTTATGATTACATTGGGCCCACTAGGATAATCCAGGACACCCTCCCTATTTTATGGTCATCAGCAACTTTAATTCCTTCTTGCCATGTAATAAAACACATTCCCTGGTTCTAAGGATTGGGACGTGAACATCTTTGGGGGGCCATAATTCTATGACTGAAGACAATGGTCATAAACCCTTGAACCTTTTTCCAGATCCTAACAGAGTTGAGGAGCAGTAACCCTCATGCAGAGAGATTCGTGTTCCTCTTTTTAACATTCCTACATCTACTCGTGATGGACCCCTTAAATGTTTCTCTTGAGTCTTGACATCCACAAGAGAAGCATGAAATAGGTATAATGGGAGATGTTGGACCCAAATGAACAGGCTAATTGGTCCATGAGGAAAGGAAGGGTTGGGTCCTCAACTCATGAACATGGAGCTGTGGCTGGCAGAGAAGGAAGTTTAAGAGCTTCCCTCCCTGTTCTCTGTACATATCCTCCAACTCATATTTGGCTACACCAAGAAGACAAGAAGTGAAAGGGTAGCTAACCAAAATCTTTGATCACTGGACACATTCTTGCTGAAATAAGCCAAGGAATACAGTTTCTGGCTATCAGGCAGAATCTGTTTCCTACCTATGCTCCCCCTGGTTTGTTTTTGGTTTTGTTTTTCTGGTCATTGGAGGTTGACCACAGCCAGTTTAAGCTGGGACTCACTTCCAGCCATCCAGTATCAAGGTACGCCATGCTCCTTTCTAGAGTAACTTATTTTTCCATGGTTGCCTTTGATCTGCATTTTAACTTAAGGTCTCACATACATTCCTGTCTGAAGCATTCAGTAAACATTTACATGAGCTCGTAGGTGCTGGTATATAAAGATATAAAGACGAAAGAGGACACAATCCCTCCCCCCACCCCAATTTCAGTTCAGTAACTTGACTCTCAATTCTGACCTCTGACTGGCCCAGCCTCTGGCTTTACTGAGCTCTTGATGAACAGTCCATGTTTCGGACTGTGCCAAATAGAATTTGACAATGATTTGACTTACTAATTTCCCTTTTTTTTTTTTTTTCTAATCTCTTTGGGGTGGAGTACTCTAAATTTCCCAGAGTGCTAAGAAAGATTGCTAACTCCTACTCAGAATGGGGGAAAATAGAAAAAAAATAGATTCGTAAAAGTAGATTTTCTATTTATGAGAAACCACTTGTTGAGAATGCTGAACGGGGGAGGCTGGTGACGTCACCCCTCAGCTGGCCCGTGAATAGGAAGACTCTGGGCGAGTTACCTAAGTCACAAGGCGTCAGCACACTCTTTCCTTAAAGGCCTCACCAAACAGGTGTGGGCCCTGGCCTGGAATGAACTCTATTTGAACAGAGCTGTTCTATGGACGAGATGGTCATTCGATGTCTCACCTTAGATTCTTCGATTGCAGGGTGGCTGACGGACTTCTCCCAGAATAATGGGGCAGAATTTGCTTTCATAAACTATTATTTTGTTACCAGTCGAAGCCCTAGAAAGAGAGCAGTTTTCATGTAAGAAGCTCGTTCCAGTGATTGTGCTAAGGTGACAATAATTATCTCTAACTTTAGAAATAATGACACTATTATATTAAGCTATTACTAAGGAACTGTTGAACGCTTTTGCATCCATCACTGTTGTTGAAATCATGAACATGTTTATTTTGTTTGAGCACTAGCAAATTCTGTTTGGACAAGAATGCCAGAAAACAGTAAGAGTAGCATTAGCTTAGAGTTTCTTGCACAGAAGGAAACCGCAAAGCTGCTCAGTTGCCCGAAATCCAAATCGACAAGGCCTTTTCTGTCTTAAGTATTTCCCAATTACCTATTAAATAGAACATCAATGACCCTAGGCCTGCTCTATGCCAGGGAGACAGGATTTGCTGCTGCCAGCATTTTAGCCACTCTCAGAGGCTGGTCTGTGGTTTGGACTTGATCAGTGGTTTTTCAATCCTGTCACATGTTAAAATCTCTTAGAGAACTCTTTAAAAAAGACTTCTCAGACACCATCTGACGGAGTGGATCTGAAATGGGCCCCAGGACTTGGAGATTCCAATGTGGCCAGGTTGAGACCCTCCAGGCTATAGTCAATACTTCAATTCAGAGAACAAAGTGAGCCTCTGAGAGAACTGGATTCAAAGAGGGTGACAATCAATGCCTTTTGTAGCAAACATGAGAAGTGACGTGCCAAGCAGCTAGGACAGGAAAAGGTCGAGGTATCATCTTGTTATTTTCTTATCCAAAGAGAGACTCTTATGTTGATGAAAGTGTCATCAGTAGGCAGAGGACAAAGGATTCATTTTAAGACCAACATTTAGAAATGACAAGGGTACTGTCAAGCACCCAACCCAATGACTGGTGAAAATGGGTACTCGATGTTAATTTAAAAAAATGCAACAGCGTGTAATGGCTGTACATAGCTGCACTGTCCAGTATGGTCGCCACTAGCCACAGGTGGCTATTTGCATTTAAGTGAATACCAATTAAAAATTCAGTTCCTCAGTTGAACTAGCCACATTTTAAGCGTACAGGTGGCTAGTGGTGGCCATATTGGACAGCAAAGCTAGAGAACGTGCCCGTCATCACAGAGTTCTAGTGGTGGACGGCGGTCTGCAGCAATCCTTCCCAGAGGCAGCCCCTCCTATGTGATGCTTTATAATTTATGCATGTGATCAAAGAGTACGTCTCTGTGACTATGAAGTGAACACCTGAAAGCATCAGCAGATAATCATTTGTAAACATGCATAGTTAAGCCATTGGAAAGAATTCTGAAATGAGGACAAGGAAGTAAAAACGGACACTACAGTGCAATGCTCTTCAGCAGCTGCATGGAACCACAGACTCTTGAGCGAGGGTCTCTTTGTGAGTCTAAACCATACTTACTTCCTGAATTTCAAACAGGGCAGGACTGGCTGCTACAAGAATGCTCTTCCCCAGATGTGAATGACGCGTTAGCACAGTGACTGCTGGATGGACGATTTAAGAATTCTAACTAAAACCACTGTCACTTTCAAGAGTCAGTGGTTTGGTATTCTTTGGGCAAGATACAGCACAACATGAAAGCAGCTGATTAGTAATCGCTTCACATTTTCGGTTTTAAAGAGAGCCCTGTAACATCAGACCTGGGAAGAACCTTGGAATCATGCAGTCCAACTCCCTAATTTAATAGATGAAGATACTAAAGCACAGTTAACAGGGAGCTGGTAGGGGAACCAAGGCAAACATGCTGATTTCCTGACATTAACACTCCCCAAGAATCATCCAAACCCGAGGTTGTTGCCTCAAACTTTCTAGAAGTTTTGTTTTTTAGTGATGAGAACACAGGACAGGCAGTTGTGCGGCTCCCAAATTTGAAAAAGGACACCCATTCATCATTGAAGACTTAGTAAAAGAATGACACATTGGCAAATAACACAAAGACCCCACCTCTTAGTCAGTCAGGAAGTACCTAAGTGCAGCCAAGTGTCTTCAGAGGCACTGGGTTCTGGTGTCAGTGCTGCACGAGCTCCTCAGAAGAGACCATGGAACCAATAGGTCTTTAATTGAAAATGTCAAGTTTTTTTATCTTCTGCATATGGCAGCAGTTTCCAACTTACATTTTTTAAAGAATTCCCCTGGGGCATTTGTTAAAATCAAGATTCCTAGGCCTCCCCCCCAGAGGATCTGAATCAGAAGAGCTGAGGCAGAGCCCAGGAATCAGCATTTAACCAGCATCTCAGGTAATTCTGGGGTAGGTGGTCCATGGCCAGTCAATCCCAATTTGTCCAGGACAGTCCCAGTTTACATCTGTTGACATGGTTTACAGCATAATTATTAACAGTGCTCTTTCTCACTGTCAAAAGTGTCCTGGCTTGGCCAATATATTGTATGGTCCCCTTTCTCCAATCTCTGGATCATATTATGAAAACTACCGCTATAACGATTCACTGTTAAGCAGTTTATTTTGCCAAAAGGCGAGCTGTATGTTCCCTGCCACAGAGAATCCAAAGAACCTGTCTTTCCTTTGAGTGATCATAAACATTTTAAAAAGTACTCTTGCCCATTCCCAGCAATTTGCAAAGGTGCCTGGTGCTGTTCACGGACTGAATTTCAGAAACCGAGCGAGCGGACGGCGGAGCTTACAGGTGGGAAGGATGAGACTACAGACAAGAGCTCAGGAAAAGACCACACTGACGCACAGTGAAACACAACTACCACTTTATTGTTCGATGACTGCAGTACACAATTGTCCATGTGCTCCGGGACTCGTCGGGCTCTGACACACACCAAGGATGGCTCCGCGACTGATGGGGAACATGATCTGAGCCACACACTTCCCCGGTCATGTTTTTCCAACAATCACAAAAACAAAACACTTTTCTCCACGGAACGTGGAGCGACTAATTACCTCAAACTAAAGTCATTCTTCACTTGTAACAGTGTGTACCAGCCAGGCCACAGAACAGCACAGAACACGAGGGGCCGGGCTTCCCTCTACGAACCACAAGGCAGCTTGTGAACACTGGACACACGCGTACATTTCACTGTAACTTAGCTGACAGCTGCCCAAAGCCAACCAGGTCAGATTTGGACTTCGGGGTACAAACACTGTAATGAACGTTCATTTCATATACACGTTACCCTTCTTCTCTTGTTAAATCAGCTCTTGTTCCCAGTTTAGACATTGCTTTTATGAGTTAAGGAGTTATGATGGAAAAAATCAGCCAAGTGACTTTACATTTCAATGCAGCATTAAATATGTTCACAATGGTATATTTTACTCCACGTTGACTTTTCTTATTTGGTTCAAGCATTTCTTAACTATTCACAACTTGTGTTCTAAATCTGGGAAATATTGAAGTTACAAGCACTCATGTACTTTCGTGAGGATGTGAACTTAGACCAACAGATGGCATGATGCGTATATAAACCTGAAGCAGCAATTACAACCTCAGATGACTTTAACACCAAGGAACTCTGCAGAGATCAGGGTTAGCCAGGATGCTAAAGTGATAGGGTTCACTCTCCTAAAACATGCATCATGTCGTCCAGGACGGACTCGAGCACAGCCTGGGTTTTTAATCAGAGTGGAGCATTCGGTTCCAGTGCAGCACAGCGAGAGGACAGAATAATAACAAGGAACATGAGAGAAACAATGGAAGAGGCAACAGAGCTCAATTCCTCCGACAATGAATATAGCCAACTTGCATTTTTTAAATACATAATACTTTATACTTTCTAGATAAACCTTGCCTTGGCTGTCTCCTCAGAGCCAAGATACATTTAGTTCGGTCTAGTCTAAAAAAGAATTTTAAGCATATGCACAACTTATTGGTCAAATTCACATGCCAGCTCTAACAGGAATTTTAAAAGTAAAAAGCAAGATATCAAAGGACTTTACGTGATGCTTTCCCCTGGAAGAGTTACACAGGCAGCTAGAGAAAAAGGGAGCAGATACAGGATCTTGGCAAGCCCCTTCTATTTTAGGTTTTATGCTGGTTATGACAGCCAGGCAAAACCTGCGTCCTGATGGCGATCGGCAAGCCAGGGTGCGAAGCCTGCGATCTTGCCTGGTCCCTCTCCAGTGGCCGGCGGTTTTCAGTGTTTTCAGATCCCTACACTTACAGGCTGTAGCTGTAATTATTCTAAAACATTTGTTCTAATTAAACATGGGGAATAATAACCTCAGCAGTGTTTTAGATAAAGGCACAGGCCAATTCTTCATGTAAATATAGTGCCTTTTAAAATACTGACTGAGGTTTCCCATGGATATAAAAGTTCAAATGACAAAAGAAGATGGAATTTATAAGAAAGGGGTGCCATGATGTATTATAAACAGCAATATAACATTTTATACTCATCCTGCCTGTCTTCGCCAACTCCTCATCACTCTTGTATATCAAGCATGGCCAAACGGCAAATGCCTTTGACTTCCAATGAGATTTCACTTTTGTCATTGCCTTTTTAATGCCTGGCATATATGAAGAGCCAAAACAGTTAGAACTGAATGTTAAGGTTCTTTTCGTTTTCTCTCAAAAAGAATCTCAAGGTAAGAATATTTTAAAACATTAAGTAGTTCTGTTATCAGTAAGCATTCCACTCTAAATGTGTCATTTTCAATGAATTTGGAAGGCAGAGATGAACGGAAGAGCCATTAAGCCCGTCATAAGTGCCAGGATTAGACATTTCTTCACTTTGCTAACTGCAGGGCGAACATATTGCTTAGAGTACATGTGATCTTTGACATTTGTGCTGTTTTGGCCCATTTGCAAAAGTCAGCAGGCCATTCTGAGGTTGGCAAAAGTTAGAATTATTTAATAGAATGTGCTTTTAAGTGAAATTTTATTATCCCACAAGGATTCAAATCCAATGGGAAACAGAATCTTCACTGAAAAGCCAAGAAGCAAAATCATCAACAAAATCAAATTCCAGGATTTCTCTATGAAAATCTCAGAGAAGAGCGATAAAGAGGTCTTTGTATACCTACTAAACAAAGGACTTTTAGGTGTCCTTTTATTACGAAAAAGCCTAGAAGCACATAGAATCTGAGTGCTGATAAGGGCTAAGTTCAAGTTTCTTGGGTAATCTTGTGTTCCTGAGATGACAATACTCTCGAAACTCTAGCTCTAGAAATTTAGACAAGAACTATCAAACCTGAGCACACCAGGATAGACTTTCAGAGATTTTCATGGGGACTCTTATCAAAGGCTATCCCTGAGACATGCAAAGGTAGTGAAAATGTAATTCTCTGAGTCCAAAAAGTATAACTTATAAGATCAATTTGATCTCTTCACTTCTCCCTTTAAAGAAATAACTAAAATGAAAAGATTTATCATTATAGTCTAAACTCTTCTGTTCTTTAAAAAAAAAAAAAATCGTTTTATTTAGGGAGAGGCCAGGCACGGGCGGGATGCTTTCACATACATTCTCTCTCCCAATACTTCTCTTAAAAGATCACTTCTTTAAAGGTACAGAAATAAAAATAGACTTCTTACAATTATAACAAACTTAGTGGAATCCCAAAATAGTTGCATTTTAAAGAATGCAACTGCAATTCTTCAGTTTTGGAAACTATGTAACATGAAAAAGTTAAGCAAACTTAATGGAATCCTCAAATGATCAGAACTTTTAAAGAATGCAATTACCATTTTGTACTTTTGGAAAATGTGATATGAAAAACAAATCCAAAATACCTATGTAAATTAAAGCTCAAGACATGGTATTCAAAATTAAAATGATTTACATAATCTACTATACTTTGTTTTTTTTAGTAATTAACCTTCCTGAGGCTGATTTTGTTCTCCTTAGTGTTTGCTTAACTAAAGTGCTTAATAAAATTTCTACAGAATATATTACCCTCTTCATAGATGAATATTATTTTGAACTACAATCTGACAAAAATCTAACTACATTTAATTATGCTTGATTAATCCAAATGTCACTGAGAGATTTATAGAACAGAGAAATATTTTTCAGGTTAAGTTCATCCTCTTTTCCACTGCAAGCTTCCTGGATCCACTGTTACCACAAATCTACTACTCATTTCTCTAACATCAAAAAAAATCCCACCAAAAATATTGCCAATAGTCCAAACTGGACCGTGGGACTCCAGGCATCAAGCTCTACTGCTTATCCTTTTCAAGAGATGTGCAGAGTCCATCAAAGACTGAAGTCACCACTTCAAACTGGGAAGTGAGCCACCCCTGCAGAGTCAGCAGTGATGGAGGGAAAAGGATACAGAGACGGGAAGTCAAATACTATTATGGATTTATTAAACATTGCGAGGATATGAATGCGAGATAAGGGGTGGGCTTTCTTTTAATGCAGGCACTTAACTGCATCAGACATTTGTTTGGAGGCTTTCAGTAGTGATGCCCTAAGGTGCTTTCATTTATATGCAAATAAGTCAATTTAAAGGGCGACAAATCGGCTCTACTTATGGGAATAATTCAACTCATCCCCTCTCCTGCTCCAGCACTCGGCTCTACCCTCCCTGGGACCAGACAGGCAGCTGTCAGAAAACCGAAAGTGTCCTCCCCGGCTCTGCTGCTGCCTCCGAGGGAGCAGGACCACCACCGAGAGCCACCTGTGTCCCAGCATAAGTAGCTGCCCGCGTCTGGCTCCACTGACCCCATCACTGGGATCCTGGGCAAGTCAAGTCCAGGTTTTATAGATAGATGAAAGAAAAGGCAGAAACAATGGTTTCTCAAGGATTGTGTGACCTCAATATTGCTGTCATTTTATTTTCTTCATTTTGGGGGTTGAACACAGCTAATGCCAACCTACAGACTTGAGAGGGAAGCCGCCTTGGCTGACCCTTTCCTCCACCTCTCAAACCAGTTCGCAAGCGTTAATGTCCTCCTGACAAGCAGCTCTTTTCACTCCGGCATCATCAGCCAGAAGCTGGAATTGGGAAGATTTGGTTTCAATCATGATTTCTGAAGTTCTACAAAGACACATCTGGAACTGCTCTGATTGCATTTTCGTTACGAGGAAACAGCAGCCCACACCATTCAGTGCAATGTGACGATGAAAGCTGGCTCCCCTCACCTGACCATGGTTCCCCGCAAAGGGCTCAGCCCGCTCCTGGACCCAAAGTCACAGCGCCCCGCGGAGCCAGGCCCAGAAGACGGCCTCTCCAGATGCAGATGAACAGACACAAAGGAGACAAGGACTCAGGGCTCACCAATGCTTCCTCGTCCAAGGAACCCACCCGTCCGTGACAATGAAAACAAGTTACAGCGTTCGGTGCCTCCACCACCACTCGTCCTTTGCAACCCCCTTCCCGCCTTTATTTTTCTCCCAACTGTACTAGAAACTTTCCTTGTTGAGTGTCTCGTCTGACCCCCAGCCCGAACGTGAGCCCCGCGAGGCCAGGACTCCCGTCTGCTGTCATCACTGCCACGTGCCCAGCACTGGGCATTTCTAGCGTGCTGGAGACGCTCGCTATTATTTAAAGGGAGGAATGAACATGGCTTTCCTTTCCACAACTCCTCTGTCTACCACCTTCACTTCTTCCGTCCCTCACACGTGGACATGTGTTCCATTCTGCACTTCACACCAGGATGGAACCAGGGCCAAGACTCTGACCTGAGGGGAAGGCACTGAGCAAGGCTGTCACTCCTGCTCCTTGATCACTACGCTCGCCTCTGAAGGTGAGGAAAGCGTGCCCAGTGGAATACGCTGCCCGCTGAGGAAAGGAGGCTTCAATCCTACAAAGAGGCGAAATAAAACCCCCAATCTGTGATCCCCCTATAAATGCACTTTTGAAATATCAGTTTGTGTGACAGTAGGTCCCAGACCTACAAACCATCTCAAGGTATATTCATGAATATCAGCAATCATCCTGATGAGGACTTAACTCCTTCCTATTTCTTAATGAACCACAGTTTAAGATGGGTTGATGAAAAGACAGGTAAGAAAACCTGTGTCACAGTAAAGCTCTCATAGGGTCACCACCCTCCATTGGGCGGCTCAACTAGCAACCTGTTAGTAAAAAATAGTTTAAACTTCTCTTGATAATTCTGATTATGTGCTAGTTTGAAATATTCCATCATATTTAATTAACTAATAAAGCACTGTCAATGGCTGGTAACTTTTTAAGTTCATGAAAATGTCACATGCCCCCTGTTTTCAAACCAGAAGGTACTGACCTCTCTAATCAATGGATCAGGAACCCAAGTTAAAAGTTATCTTTCCACAAAGAACAATAAACAAAAATCCTGTATTAATTAAGTTATTAATGGTGCTTTCCAGCTAGTGATATTGGTTCCATCTGTTGACTAACATATAGCTTATGATTAGGAAGGACATTATCTTCAAAGTCAATGTTTAGGCAGCTGGACGGCTGGGAAGATGGCAGAGTAAATCATGTTTATATAAGTGCTCCTGCCCTTCAACACATACATCCAAAAGCTGAAAAAGAAGCTGTCTATGGGGAAACTAATAAAAGCCACCACCCCATACCGAGGACTCCAGGAGAGTGTCTGACAACCAAGTTGAGGACTAATCAGAGGAGGGTCCTCGAAGTTGTCAAGCAGGCCACAGTTGCTGGGCAGTTGCTGAGAGCGTTTCAAAGGACTCTACCAATCATTTCTTAACTTGGAGAAACAAAGCCTGGTGGCGGTCAGGACAAGCTGAGGGCACACTGCGTGGGCATGTTTCCTGAAGCAAAAACTAGGCGGGGAGGTTGACATCTCAGGTGCGCCGTTCGTGTGCAGAGGAGAGAAACAGTAACTCAGGAGCCAAACGCACAAACACTGACTACATATAATCCAGCAGAGCAGAGGGACGAACCCACCACACTCCTGCTGGGGCGACATCTAATGGACATGGGGAAACTCGAGGGCAATCCTCTCCCCCACTGGGACCCAGCCCCCCCAGGGCGAAGGATTCAACAGTGTCCACGGAAGGCACTCCAAGGAGGCTTTGCTTCACTCCTCCTTCCCCCGCGTCCAGATAGCAGCATGGAAAACAAAGACAGCCTCTGCCATTACATTCCATCAATATCCAGCCTTACAGTTCAGGGGCGCAGGTGATCAAATGCTTCTCACTTGAAAAAGGAGGAGTCAAGGAGGATTTATCCACACTCTTCTCGGCAGATAGAAATGGTCCCGTGCAAAGACCAACAAATAAGCAGAAAAAAGCCATCACAATACTTCTGCAACAAGAAAAAAGCAAAACAACACAAAAGGAATGAAAGAAGCAAAAGATAGATAAACACATTCTGGAAATAGAATCATTTCAGAAACCACGAAAACAGAGTTCAGCTTCCCAAGAAACGAAATAAGGAGTCAAAGAGGACAACACAATGAGAGAAAAAGCTGGCAGAGCTAAGGAAAGACACAGAGGGAAAAAAAAAAGAAAACTGTAGCAGAAGTGAAAGCCACATGGCAAGCATTGGGGCCCAGAATCAATACCACAGAAAAGAGAATCAGTGAAATGGGAGGTTAAGACCTGAGGAAAAAATCACACAGCAGGAAGAAAGACAAGGAGACCAAAAGCAATCAAAGGAAAGATAAATGTGAAGGACAGAGAACAGAGAGCCAATATAGGGACAGATTGTTGAACAAGAGAGCCAATAAACCGGTAAGAAATGCAGAAAGGCCCGAATGTCAATGTCTTATGCTCACTGAGTACCAGAAAAAGCCAACAGATAACTGTTGGCCCCGAGATACACTCGAATGAAGTTACTGCATTTCAAGGATAAACAAGAAATCACAAGTACTCAGGGCAAACAAGCAGTTCATCTACAAAAGGGGAAGAAAAATCTGTCTGGACTCAGCCCTCTCAGAACCACCACACACTAGAAGACAACAGAGTGATGTCTCCAAAGAACTGAGGGGAAAAAGACGTGATCCAAGAATCTGAGAGACAGCCAAGTTACTGTTCATAAAAGACGGCAACAGAAAGGCATCTGTTAACTATGCCAGAAAATCCAACTGAAACTGTAATCCAGTCCACCGAGAGATAAAAGCGTCGACTCTCGAATGTGGAGTCATTGTATGAGAAGGCTGGCAGCGAGCACTGACTTCATTCAAACATAGAATTAAGTCTAAATAACTGCAGTAATTACCTACAGTTATACACTTTAAAGTCGGCTGCCTTTCTAGGTAACAGCCGCCAAATCCATTCGATTATCTCCACTAACTATGCCAAAATGAAAACACACAAAAGAAAACCTTTCCTGAATGAAATTCTCTGACACTACAGAAAAATTTTGGTTTATAGCTTACCCTTGAGGGTTAATATACCCAAGAAACTCCTCAAAAAAGAGATAATGCTAATTACCTGGTGCATCGCTGAGAGCATGGACCTAGGAACAAGACGACCCAACTACTCACTTTGGTTCTTCCATGCCACCGTGGCAAACCACTGAACTGCTTTGGAACTCATATGAAAAAGAGAGATAATACCTGCATGGTCCACCGCATGGCATTGGAAGGATCAAACAGGATGCTGTATGCGAAAGTTCTTTGGAATCTATAAGCAAGGGTATAAAACCACGTCACCCGATTGGATGGCAAGAACCCATTATATTAAGGAGTCAAAATCAGTCATTCAGAGACAACGAAAGGATCAGATGGCTCCCATGGATCCATCACTACTTCCTTCCTCTTGTTTCTCTCCATTTTCAAGTCACCTCTTAGCACTATAAAAAGGAAATTCAGTACTTCCACAGCTCACAGCTCCTGACCGGAATTATTTTTAATTTGGAAACAAAGACAGTTTAAGAACTTAGAAAGATGTTGCCCACCACCCGAGGTAAATGTCTGTCAATTTCCATTCACTAATTCAGCTAATATTCATTAAGCACCTACTATGTGCCAGGTCCTACTTCAAATAGTAGACACTGTCCCCAAATACTTAAAGATGAGTAAATGAGAGGGAAATGCAGGGCAATTTGGGAGGACTAAAGAAATTTAGCTGAAAGACGGTTAATGTCTATGTACATTACAACATGTAGAAATGTGACCAGATACATAGAGACAAAGCACAGCAACCAGCCAGAGGGATGCACCTAAGTTCAGAGAATGATGTACGGCCAACAGGAAGGATAAATGGATACTTGGGGCAGCTAAATTGTGTGAATGCAAGATGTTCTGAAACTCTTCTTATGGTTGCTTCGGAAGCAAAGTTAATTTCTTAATGCAGAAAACAAAGACAGGTGAGGCAAGATTGTCCTGGTGTCAGATGGATATGAGTAAGCCAAAAAGTATATCAGTAAAGGACTACCAGTTAAGTCATTGAAACATTGAAAGAAATCTTGACTTTTGAAAAAGACCTGAAAAGAGAGGAATATCATAGGCTTTTTTCACATCAGCTTTTCCATCTGCATCCTTTACATGGAGCTTGGGGTGAGGGCATAACAATCAATGGGAATTCCTCAAGCACACAGAACAAGGCAGGAGGGAACACTCCCGAATCTGCTGCCTCCTTCCCTTACAGTATATCACACGTGAAAGTGTAAAGGGCTGTGGTTGGAAATGCAGGCCAAGTAAGATACTGACAGATGATCTGAAACTTATAAGAAAGCTGGAGTCCTTAAAAATAAAGGGCTGTTATTTTTACATCTTTATACCACAAGGAAACAATCATATGGAACTCAGTCTTCAGGAAACAGACCTCCATACGGACCACCTCATCACCCATATCTTGGAAGTACGTCGGTCTTTTTCTTACCTGAATAATTATGAGTCCCCTGATGAGAGCCTTCTAAGGATGGGAGAGATGAGGTCTTTCTAAAGATGAAAGAACTATCATGAGCTCAGGTAACATAATAAAATGAAAGAATATCAGATTTGGTGGAACTAAGAGAAACAGAGGTGCCATCAAGCCAAGCGCAGCTGGTCAGAGCACAACTCCACCCAGGGGAAAACTGTGACTAAAGAAGGAGGAATACTTTACAAGTGACAGCTCTGAACTCAGAGAACTCAATACTTAAACACTGGATGGAAACATTTACATGGATGTTAAAAGAGAGCAGAAGTCAAAGTAGATCATAAATATATGAAAAATTATAGTGAAGAGAAACACATCCTGTGGAGCTTTATAAGTTGTGAATTTTAATCTGGACTCTCAGCTTCTGTTTCTAAGAGTAAATACAACATGGCTCCTCTTTCCTCACCCCAAGTCCTCTGCCAAGTCCACCTTTCAGCAAAGAATAAACTATGGTGAAAATCAGATAGACAATTCTAAAACCGGCTAAACTTCATGAAAATATAAATTATGAAGACCTGGGGCATTTTTTAAAATAAACTAGAAAGAACTTTTCCCTTCGGTCTATTTTACGACTAGTAAAGTGCATCACATAGGGACTTAGAAAACTACAAAGGAATATAACATGACAAAAGGACAGTATTCAGAGGTAAAACTGTTACATAAGCATAAAAATTCCACTTCCCACTCTTTACGAACTTGATAATGACCAGAAGGTAGACTTTCACCTAAGATCTTTGAAACCAAGCAGTTAAGTGAAAAATTCCAAGACAACTTTTGGAATGCTTTAATTGACAGAATGGAAGTATACAAATGAATTTCAAAATAAAATCTATGCATCCAAGAGGAAGATCTAACACGAAAGTACCCATACCTCACAATGAGAATCCGGTCAGATGGAAGAAGGCCAAAGTCTAAATCAGAGAGTGAGGAGGGATGCATAAGAGAAAGGAAGGGCCCAGGGACCGAATTATCAAGACATGCTAAGCTGACGTCCTCAAATTCCAGACTCCCCGGGCCTTAGCTGGTGGTTTGGGACAAACATGGTATTTGGTCAGCAAAGAGCAACAGTAGAGATCGGCTGTATCTGGAACGGGGAGGGAGCTGAGAAATCTGGGGAGACTGCAGACACTCTATGATAACGAGGACAGAGGTATGAGGACGCGAGTGCTAACAAGGTTCTGTGTCCCCTTATGACAGGCGCCAACCAAACCACGACAACGTACTACGAAAAATGACTCAAGTTACTACTTTAGTGGAAGATCTGAAGTAGCTACAGGAAACTTCTGTGGAAAAGGTCCATCTCATACAGAGAGAAAATACACATTCAGACACTGGATTAACTATAGTGCCACACGCAGAGTCGGTGGAGGAAAGGAGTTCTTTCTGGGTGACTTGCAGAAGACCATCTTTTCTTCATGGAGAGGACCGAAGCATTCAGTTCTTTACAAAGTTCTGTTAGTCTTGAACTTGTCCCTACAAAGAAAATAATGGGAATATCCACAGTGAGTTTATGAGGACAACCTTCTCTATTTTACCCGAGACTTACTCAGAGCATTTAGTTACAGTGATGATTCAAAATCCCGTGCCTTATCTCAGAATTATTCTCTATGGTTACTACAGAAAATGAATTACCATTTAATGACTTATATATACTTTAAAACAGTTCTTTCCTCTCAGTTAAAAACCTGATTAGAAATGAGGAATCACTGCTAATGGGTATGGGGTTTCTTTGGGGGATGGTGAATATGTTCTGAAATTAGACAGTGGGTGAGGATCACACAACTCTGTGAATATACCAAAAGCCACTGAATTGTACACTTCAAAAGGCTGAATTATATCTCAATAAAGCTGTAATTAAAAATCTGCTTAGGAAATAAATTTTCTTAGAATTTCTCTTTCCCCTAGTGAATTTACCATACCTACTAAATACTTTCCCAAGGTGGCCACCAATTATCCTATTTGTATAATTGAAACATCAGGCTAACCATTTAAAAATCTTAAAAACTGCTTTCTGCTAAAATTTGTCTAAGATATTAGAAATGAAGGCTCATACTTATCCGCAGTATACAACCCGCTAAACTATTTAAAGTTTTAAATAGACTTTTTCAAAATTTTTATTTATTTATTTATTTATTTTTGGCTGCATTGGGTCTTTGTTGCTGCGTGCAGGCTTTCTCTAGTTGCAGCAAGCGGGGGCTACTCTTCATTGCAGTGTGCAGGCTTCTCACTGCGGTGGTTTCTCTTGTTGCGGAGCACGGGCTCTAGGCACACGGGCTTCAGTAGTTGTGGCTTGAGGGCTCTAGAGCGCAGGCTCAGTAGTTGTGGCGCGTGGGCTTAGTTGTTCTGCGGCATGTGGGATCTTCCCAGACCGGGGCTTGAACCCATGTCCCCTGCATTGGCAGGCGGATTCTTAACCACTGTGCCACCATGGAAATCCTAAACAGCCTTTAAAACAATATTCAACAAAGGCCATCTTTTAACAATCCAAATGGACCTAATGTTTATAAAGACTGCTTCTGTGCTACCCAAATAACTCCCCCTACTAGAGCCATAGCTGGAATTAACTGCTCACACCGATGCCCAACATGCTACTTGACTTACATACGGACTGAAAATGGAATCAAGGGAAAGTGATCCAGGTGTTTCAAGCTAATTTAGCTTAATCTCCGCCGGGAATGGTGTGCGTATGTGTCTACACACACCTGTGTGTACACTCACACTCATGTGCACAAACCAAACTCCTCTAGATTTCATCATTTGAGGTGAGTGACCAGTCCGGCAATACTGCACAGAGGTCCATCACAATACTTCTGTAGAAAAGAACAAACATCAATATAGATACCCTTTATATCATTCATCAGAAAAGACCAATGCTACTATAAAGGTACAAAATCACAAAGCTATATAAACTCTATTTGCATACAAATACCTTTCTGTTGCACTATGTTAGGAATCAAGGTTTTCAGAGTAAGGGGAAATATATACAATTAAAATATAATAGCGAGGGACTTCCCTGGTGGTGCAGTGGTTAAGAATCCGCCTGCCAATGCAGGGGACACGGGTTCGAGCCCTGGTCCGGGAAGATCCCACGTGCCGCGGAGCAACTAAGCCCGTGCGCCACAACTACTGAGCCTGTGCTCTAGAGCCCGCGAGCCACAACTACTGAAGCCTGAGCGCCTAGAGCCCATGCTCCGCAACAGGAGAAGGCACTGCAATGAGAAGCCCACGCACCGTAACGAAGAGTAGCCCCCGCTCGCCGCAACTAGAGAAAGCCCGCATGCAGCAACGAAGACCCAACACAGCCAAAAATAAATAAATAAATAAAAAATTAAAAAATATTAGCGAGAAACACTGAAATGTTAAAATCGAATAAAAATATCAATATGAACTTATGATCTTAAAAAAGATATGTATTTTATAGGTCTGCCCAGAAAAGGGGACTAGAAAAGGTATAATGTACAGCTCCAACACCCAGATTAGGGTCTCATATACCCATTAAAAGGAAACAGGAGTCCCTGAGGAAAATGGCTGATTCTAGGCAAAGTGTAAGATGAGCCTAGGACATGATCTTGGGCCAGAAAGCAAGGAAGCTTTCAAAGATGAATACGGTTTTATCAATGGAACACAAAGGATCTGGCTCAAAATAGCTTCCAATGGCCAAAGGTGTGCCAGTTTTAGCATCAAAAAGATGGCCACTACATGCAATGACATGGGTGAACCTCACAGAAAGCCAGACACAAAAAGAGCACACACTATATCTTCCTTTTGTTTTAAGTTCAAGCAGTGAGAGAGTCAGATATAGTGATAGGGGACAGAGTTGGAATAATTGTTACACGGTAGGGAGGGAAAAAGGAGGAGAGTCTGACTAGAAAGCAGCCTTTTCAGGTGCTGGAAATATAGGTGTAAAAATTCATTAAGTTATAAACTTAAGATTTGTACACTTTTTATATATATATGTTAAATATTGATTGAAACATATCAAAGCAATAAAAATCTACAATATCCATAATAATACTTAAAAAAGAGAAAGCCAGAAACTCATTGGTCAAATTTAAGGTGGTTGTTAACTCAACTTCTTACCTTGAAAATTGGTAATTAAAGGGTAAGATTGAAATGCTTATCCTGCCTTGCCAGGAGGAACTGTACTTCAAAAGGTACCTAAATGACCCTAGTTGTTGAGGAAGAACTTTATAGGAGAATGTCAGCTAATAATTGTCAAAGGAATGATACTAACAAAAAAAACCTCATCATTTTATAAACATTAATAAAGTTACTGATTAAGGCCAAATTTATCAACTGGTGCTAAAAACCACTAGGTGATGGTTGCATGGTGCCGAAATAACATGACAAAATAACACTACGCAGATTACTTTCTGGTTGAGAAGGGAAAATTAACTACACTATGGAGGGATCAGACAGCCATCATCTGAATTACGGTCAGTCTTAACATTACTAATGGTGGATCAACCAGACATCATGGGTCTCAGAGTGTAATTCTGCAATAGTATTTATGAAATATTCTAGCAAAAAATGTTCCACTGAGCCTTTAGATGAACTTCCAGTTTATGGGAGATACAGGGAAAGGGGGACAAATTAAATAAAACTTCAAAGACAAAATCAAAGGTGGGACATTTTTTCAGGACAACTGGTATGGTCCAACAACAAAAGATTGTTCTAGATTAAAAACAGCTTGAGACCTACTCAGATGTGTTATGTGGTCCTGGAACTGATTTGTCGTTTGGACAAATCAGGGGAATTTTCATGATGAAAATGTATTGACACGGAAAGGTGGAGATGGTTAAATGAAATAAAACTAGGTTGTACAATAGTATGAAAAGTATGATCTCATTTGGGGAAAATACATATACATATATACAAATAGCAAAATATCTGGAAGAACACAGATAAAGCTCTAAGAATGGTAATCTCTGGGTTATGGGAATACAGCAGTTTCTTTTTTCTTTTTTTGCTTTTTTATATTTCCTAATTTTTTACAATGTTCATATACTGCTTTTCTATTACTAAAAGGTTACTTTAAATTAAACAAATAATCAGAACCCTTACTCCTGCTAGCAGAGCTGGAGCTTAAAGGTAGTCAGAAGAAAAAGAAAATTGGAAACCAAAGATTGGATTATTGTCCTTATTACCACAAAGTAGTGAAACTTGTTTTTCTATGATTGATAATTTTCCTCTTTTTCATTTTTTTTTATTGTGGTAAATTGTACATAAAATTTACCACCTGGTTAAGATGGTAAAAAAATGTTTTATTAAGTGTACAGTCCAGTGGCATTAAGTACATTCACAGTGTTGTACCACCATTAACACCATCCATCTCCAGAACGTTTTCATCTTTCTCCACTGAAACGCTGTCCTCATTAAATACTAAATTCCATTTCCCCCTACTCCCCAGCCCTGGCAACCACCATCCTACTTTCTTTTTTTTTTTGATGAAAGCTTCTTTCTTTCTTTATTTCTTTTTGGCTGTGTTGGGTCTTCGTTTCTGTGCGAGGGCTTTCTCTAGTTGCGGCGAGCGGGGACCACTCTTCATCGCGGTGTGCGGGCCTCTCACTGTCGCGGCCTCTCTTGTTGCGGAGCACAGGCTCCAGACACGCAGGCTCAGTAATTGTGGCTCACGGGCCTAGCCACTCCGCGGCATGTGGGATCTTCCCAAACCAGGGCTCGAACCCATGTCCCCTGCATTGGCAGGCAGATTCTCAACCACTGCGCCACCAGGGAAGCCCCATCCTACTTTCTGTCTCTAGGTGCCTCACGTAAGTGGAATCATACAATATTTGTCCTTTTGGATCTGGCTTATTTTACTTAGCATAATGACTTCAAGGTTTATCTATATTGTAGCATGTCAGAACTTTATTCCTTTTAAAGGCTGAATAATAATACTCTGTTAGATGGATAAACCACATTTTGTTTACCTTGACTGATAATTTTAACTTCTTTATTTTTCCAGTTTCAACCCACCTACAGACTTTCTCTAAACATTCTTCTGTGAATTCTATGGATGATGACAAATTACAAATTAATTACTTTTTAAATAAGATTCATGGCAGGATAAACCCTGCTTACTGCTTTTGATATCTCCACAGGGCAAGGACTCCTAGAACATCAAGGCCTCTACTGGAATTGCTACTCTGGCTACCCAATTCCTTCTATCCTTCCTGTCTGGGGTGAAAAAGCTACTCCATTCTTTCTTTAGGGATCACTTTGCTTTTTCAGTGATAAAACCACAAAGATGTGGCTGAAAACATCAATCGTCCGGCTGGTACACACTGGAGAAAAATCAGATACTTTGTAATAGAAAGAAAAGTGGTAAATTACTGCTTCGCCTTGTATTTGGAAGCATCCCTGGGTTCACTGCTGGGATTGCTCCAATCGTCAGCTTCAGGTGTGGTCTTGTAATGGCGCCATGCGGACTTATTAAAAACTGGAAGTCTCTCAAATGATTCACTTGAAAGAGCCTAAGGAAAAACAAAAATGGACACCAAAGGTCCACAGTGTCATCTTGCTCACATGAAATACTAACCCAAATTTTATTATTTAAAACATTAGAAACTTTATTAATACATATTTTTAGAGTTATATTAAAATTACATTATTTCAGTAATTTACTTAGACTGATCAGGATGAAATTAAAGCTTTTTTAAAGGAATAAAAACATTCACTCATGAAAAACCAGTACTGAAGTACACATGACCAAAACAAAAACTATTTTAGTTCAGTTAATACTGATGTGAGATAGTCAATTGTCTTGACTATATGGTCTTAGACCAAACACTACTGTTCACTGGGCAACTGTTCTCCCAGAGGGCCCTGAAGAAATAGTTTCATACACAGTAGATTTATAAATATAAGCTCATAAAGTGATATCAAATAGCATATCATTTATATGCGTTGGCATCTAAGATAAACACTCAAAATAACTGGTTATCTTATCATATAACATATGACACACTATGCAGCTGTTAAAAGGAAGAGCCAGTTCTGTATGAACTGATGTGGAAAGATCTCCAAGATATATTGGAAAGTAAAAAAAAAGTAAAGTGCTAAAATAATCATTTGTGTGAAAAAAAATCAGATTTCCCCCCATATTTTTATCAATGCAGAATCAACTTCCATGAGGATCCACATGAAACTGGCATCCATGGTCACCCCTGGGAAAGAGAACCAGGTGGCTCTGGGCCACTGATGGGAGAGACTTAGTTTTCCCTTTTGTAGCTTTAAAATTTTGTACTATGTGCCCATATTACATGTTCAAAAAATGCTCCAAATATTCTAGAGTTTAGAAGTAAATAAAAGTCTGACTCCACCAACGAATGAGAAAACTTGTGTTACAGAGAACTTTGTTATTCCATCAGACTTTTAGGTAACCATATTATGAGCACTGAATTCTTGCAACTTTGGGAAAGCCAGCAAGTTTCTAAAGCAAAAGACTAAAAGAATTCAGTTTATGAAAACCTGTCTCCTTTTAGATTAGTCCTTTCAATGGGTACACAATTTTTTAAAAACTCACAACTTAGAATTATGGTTTTAAAAATCAATATTTAAATTTTTTCCTCTCCATGTTTCCTATTTTGCTATATCTGAGCATAAAATCAAGGGTAGGACATAACTTGGTTTTCACGAAAAACTGGAGTAAATCCGAGCTGAATATAGGAGATGATATAGTGCTGTTCTCCATTAGTTATTAGAACTTATAGCTTTAAAAAGTAAAGATGCCTTCATATAACAGAAATAAAATGCAGTACCTTCAAATAAATGACAGCATCAGTACCCACGCCTTCCATAGAATAGAGTTTTAGATCTCCTTGAAAATATCTAGCATACAGACGAGAAATTGGCAAGCCATAACCAAATCCAGCCTATCGAGAAAAGAAAATTAATATGGTGAGACAGGCACAAAATGCTAACAACACATTGAGTCTGAGGACCATCTGGAAGATTAAAATAAATTCTTGATTCATATTTAAAGCAAAAAAATTATTGATCCAAACTTTACAATGATGTATATGCTCATCTGTGGCAAACAATCTGTTTTCATCCTGCAAAAATACTTCTCACATGTTTGGAAAAGAACAGAAATACTCCGATTTTTGACTAATGCTTTTTGAACGTTTTAAAGCAAATTGTTAGCATTGTTAAATCCCAAATCAAGCGGAATTTGAACCAAAAACCAAAGTAAACCACATCATTCCAAAGTTCCACTATGATTTCTTTGCTCAATTAAATTGAGTAGCACGGGAGTTGAAATCTAACCGTACCAAGGCTAACACAATGAAAAGAAAGCAATCTCCTAAGAGCTACTTCCTAAGGCTCTGAGAACGCTGCAATATTTTGACATGTGGTAGTCCATCTATTCTTAGAGACAAGAAAACAATTCCAGTACCCTCCTATACCTCTATGTCATAGAACCTTGACTGTCAGTAACAGGTTGTTGGGGGAAGAAAAAAAAAGGTCTCCGATATTGATAAGAACAATTGAGACTAATTTCCAACACTCTGGGGTGGAGGGGAAGGGGCTGTTCCTCAAGCTTCGAGCCCTCTGATTAAGTCCACCGACAGGGTGTCAAAGGATCAATAGGAGTTGTCTGGGAGGACATTTCCGAAAAAGAAATGCGTGTGTCACGGCACAGAGCTGTAACATAGTAAGGTGTATGATGAAGAAGTTAACGTTTCCTAGTAGTACATACCCACTCGCCCGCTTAAAAGCTGAGGAGAGCTGACTAACTGGGAGAGATGCTAGTGGAAGCATTTCTTCAAAAGGAGAGCCACCAGGCACACTGGACAAAATACAGACATGGCCAGTGCCAGCTTGACGATAATGAGCTCAATGACCTTGGGCAAACCAGTAACCTCATTTCCTCATCTATAAAATGGGAGGTGGGATGCACATTTTTTAGAGCTCTCTTACTTCAATTGCTCAGTGTCACTTTAAAAAAACGATGACATCACAGCTGTCCTCAAGATGCTATTTTGAGACCATAACAGACGATCCATATTCCTTTTAAACAATTGCACAAGGTTCTAGATTTGCTTGTAGTGTCTTTTTTTCTTTTGACATTTATTTAAGTAGGTACCAGAAACTAGTCAAGGCAATGGCCTTCAAATTGATCTTTCAAGAATTTTCTTGAGTCCTATGTAAACGACTTCCTCTCTGTTTTCAATATGCAGTGTTAACAAACCCTGTCTAGAATAAATGATGCTAAGTGTTGGATTTTATTCATACATATGAAATATAATCTTACGTGCTTGTCAGTCAGGTACAACTTGAAAATGAAAATTTACACCCTGAACCATTTTGCAGACTGACCGATATGTTGCTGTGCTTAATGACAAAGGGTTCAGTTGTTGTTTGTCAATTAGAAACACTCAGCGGGGGGAAGAAAGTGTGGCCCTACCAGGATCTAAATGCTGCCATGGTAACCAGAGGCTTTCCTCACTTCCTGAAGGTTATTTCCACAGTGAGACAGAAAGGGCTCTGAAAATGCATACGCCACCTATATGTTTCCTGCTTATGTTATTTCATATAAAAAATTTAATGTGTTCATAATTTAACACTTTAATTATATAAACAAATTTGGCGGGGGAAGTTCAAAGGCCCTGGGTGATTTGGGCCTCTATGGTATGCAGCGCCAAAGTGCCCAGGGCCAGCTGCAGCCAGACACGCTGTGCTGTTCCCTGCTCACCTGCTATTAAACTTCCACCCCCTCCAAGGGGAGTGCCAGGTGGTAAATGGTGCTCCGGAAGCAGTCTTAACCACAGGGAAATGCTTTTTCTCTGTATTGGGGAGGTAGGTACTCAGCTCTGAGTGTTTCTTGGACACAAATTAGAGAAGAAATCTGAGTCCAAAAGAGTCATAAAGAAAGCAGCAGTGGAATAAAATTCTCCCTCCTTCAAACCATGCGGGAAACATTCAAATGCAACAAGGCTAATGCGACAACCGGGGGAAAGAGCCAGCTCTGTCCCTTCTCGAGTGAATGGTCTTTCCTCTAGCAGCAGTTTCAGAGGCTTACCAGTGGTGCGGCTCTCGTAGGCTCCAGGCTAGGTCTCGGAGCAGTTGAATACATGTAGTTAAAAAGACGATCTATTTTTCGTAGTGGGACCCCACCACCTAGGTCACTTATCTGTAATGTACAAAATGTTAAAAGGAAGAAAAACAAGAAGTCATCAATCTATACTTAGTAGGAGGCAAGGAGTTCATTAAATAAAGTACATACTAGATTACTCTAAACCATGCAAGGGCTTGAACCCCCAATGAAATATGGTCCCTTTGTGAACAGTGTAAAACAAAGGAGGCGGGCAAGTGGGCTTAGGACCCAATAGGCTTGGGTTTGAGATCTTGTTCAGCTCCCTAAAAAATGGGGTTCTAATGAAGTTTAAACGAGGTAGCTTAAGCCAAGGATCAAATGTAGTACTTACAAATAAGACACTCAGTTCTCAGTTCTCTTCCCTTCCCTTTGATTCCTCAATGTTTACACACTATTAAATTAACTGATAATTCAAGTATACGTACAAATAAAGCAGTTACCTTAATGGATAAGTCTTCTTTACCCAGAGTAACAAGGGTTTTAACAGCTGGGTAGCCCTCTTTTCTATCTTCATATAGTTCAACTGTCGCTCTCATTGAGTTCTGAAATCATAGAACCTTTTTTTTTTTAGCATGCCACCAACTCACAAACTACAACTTTAAAAAAAGAAACTAGCAAAAGATTACTGATACACAACAATTCTTTCGTGGGGCAAAAATCAGTTGGATTTATATGGCACTTTTTTCCCCTCTAAAGAACTTAACTAAACGTGTGTTCAGAACAAGGAAAAATTTCTTGATGCTTTACTTTGTTTTTA
The DNA here is from genome assembly GCF_965194805.1 of Balaenoptera borealis. Taxonomy (NCBI): domain Eukaryota; kingdom Metazoa; phylum Chordata; class Mammalia; order Artiodactyla; family Balaenopteridae; genus Balaenoptera; species Balaenoptera borealis. Next base: position 21,177,380 of record NC_138881.1, on the reverse strand, counting down.
TCTCGTTTTAGTCTCATCCACCATACTAAATGCTTATTTTCCTTTCCTTCCTGTTTTCTTTTTGTTTTTGCTTTAGGGTATTTAAATTATTCAACTCTTAACCAAGAGGGATGTTTCTATCACGTGTAATGAGGCTGCAGAGGCTTTAAATCCCACTATCAGTCTGCACTTACAGAGCACCCTTCCTCTAAAGAAGGCGGAAAACCTGAGAGGATTCGTGCTTCCCACAAAAATTAATCATTTGGCTGGAAAAAAAAAAGTAGAAGAAATGTCAGGTGAAAAGAAATTCTGAAAAAGCCACAGCTGTTGAAGAGCAGGTTCACAACTGAATGCCCATCTCAACCTTAAGTGTCACATCAGTAACATAATTTTGGGAAGCAAATCAGCGTAACTGATTTTTCAGGTGTTCGGTTTAGGGTTTTACACATTGGAAGAAATGGAATTGTAGCTCAAATGCCTTGTGCCTGTAATACTGCTACTTACATGCCATTAGCTACTGGTTAATAAAAGCAACAGCTTAAGGTATAGAGAGTCTTTTTTCTTTTGGTCCAGCCCTTCCACATCTTTGCCCCCTGCCTCTGTCAGATCTTCTGAATTTTCTAAATTGACTCAAATGCGTAAAAGTGTTAACGCATCTTTCAGGACTGGAACAACTGCTAATGCACCGACATGGTTAATGTTCAGAAACATAAAGATGCATAAACATGTTTTTATTTTGATCTGGCTACCATCAATAAAGCCTTTGCCAGATTTGGAAACTAAAAAGCATCTCTAAGCTCAGATCTGAAGAAAAAAGAGTATGGATTTTACATAAAGCCACTAAAGTACAATTCAGCTTCAAAATCAATATGTACTAATATTCATGAAGACTCTACTGTACACAGCAAATTTTCATCTCACAGTGTACAAATTATAAAACCCACAGGGTATCAGAAATAGAATTTTAAAAATGGTTATGCAAAACCTTTTTCTTATGCTAATCTGATGAATCCATTATGCCCTGAATCAAAGTAATTTAAAATGAAGACTTCTTTCCATGTTTTTAAATTCCACTTACCTTGAACAACTCAAATAGCATGTGAAACAGATGTGAGGGCACATAAACTACCTGAATAGGTTTGTCTGGAGCTTTGGCTGAAAACAGAGACAAAACCGTCAATGAGTAAGGATCAAAACTAGAAGAAAGTCAAGAATGTTGTTTGCATCCTTTCTTCCAAGTACATAAAAAAAGAACTCTACAAAAGGCCAGCGTAGGCTTCCAACTCTAAAGGCGGGGCTGAGCAAAAGCATGTGTTTTGAAGTCCAACAAACTTGGGGTGAAATCCAGTTCCTTCACTTACCAGCTATGTGACCTTGGGCAAATTTCTCTTTGGAACTTAGCTGAGCAAAACTGGAATATCATCACCTATGTCCTAATGTTCAGAGCATTACATAAGGTCATCCAAATATCACTTGGTGTTTCTCAAAATGGGGGACACCCTCCACCACCACCACTGACCCCAGTGGTCAGCCAGGGGAATGTGAAGCCACAGAGGTAGAGGGGTACATTCTCTTGGAGACTTGGACTAAACAGTAATGTTAAGTTCTGTTAAATTATGACAAACAAGGCATACTACTCGCAGCTAGCAGACCAACTCCCAGAGACCTACAGTCCTTTCTCCTTGTGTCAGGGATCTTCTGAGGAAAATCCGAGAAACCTCGAATCCCAGAGTAAGATATAGAGTAGATAATAGAAAATTTAGGCTTTCCTCCTCCTCGTGACCTGAAATCATTAAGAGACCAAAACTATGTAAGCTTTCTCAAGTAGAACACCCATGTTATGATTTCAACCTAACTACTTCCTCTAATAAAGTAAGTAATTAACAGTAATATAAAGGAGAGCAATCATTTGTTTGCTTCTTAGCAGTTTACAAAGAGCTTGCACATACATTACCCAAATGAACTCTCATGACAATACTGTGTGGCTCATAGGGTGGGTGGCTGGGGACACAGGCTTTGCCGAGGTTATGTGACTTGCCTGCCATAATGGAGGAGGCCTGGAACTGGACACCTGAACCAAGAGTTTTTGATTCTAAATCTTGAACCTTTTGATGATCAGTTATCTTTTAAACAATTAAGTAATATATACAGCAATATCCCCTTGTCCATGGTCTCGCTTTCTGCAGTTTCTGTTACCCATGGTCAAACGAGGTTCGAAAATATTAAATGGAAACTTCTAGAAACAAACAATTCATAAGTTCTGAGTAGTGTGATGAAATCTCATGCCTTCCTGATCCGTCCTGCTCAGGACGTCAATCATCCCTTTGTCCAATAGATCCCGCCCATTAGACACTTAGTAGCCACCTTGCTTATCAGATCACTGTCACAGTATTGTAGTGCTTATGTTCAAGTAACACTTATTTTATTTAATAGTGGCCCCAAAGTGCAAGAGTGATGCTGGCAATCAAAACTACAATGAGGTATCACCTCACACCGGTCAGAATGGCCATCATCAAAAAATCTACAACAATAGATGCTAGAGTGGGTGTGGAGAAAAGGGAACCCTCATGCGCTGTTGGTGGGAATGTAAACTGGTACAGCCACTATGGATAACAATATGGAGGTTGCTTAAAAAACTAAAAATAGAGCTACCATATGATACTGCAATCCCACTCCTGGGCATATATCCTGAGAAAACCATAATTCGAGAGATACATGCACCCCAATGTTCACTGCAGCACTATTTACAATAACCAAGACATGGAAGCAACCTAATGTCCATCGACAGAGGAATGGATAAAGAAGATGTGGTGTGTGTATACATACACATACACACACACACACACACACACACACACACACACACACACACACACACAGGAATATTACTCAGCCATAAAAAAGAATGAAATAATGCCATTTGCAGCTACATGGATGGACCTAGAGACTATCAAACTAAGTGAAGTCGGACAGAACAAACATATGGTATTTACCATATGATATCACTTATATGTGGAATCTAAAATACGATACGAATCAACATATCTACGAAACAAAAACAGACTCACAGATATAGAGAACAGACTTGTGGTTGCCAAGGGGGAGGAGGAGTAGGGAAGGGAAGGAATGGGAGTTTGAGACTAGCAGATGTAAACTGTTATATATAGGATGGATAAACAACAAGGTCCTACTGTATAGCACAGAGAACTATATTCAATATCTTGTGATAAACCATAATGGAAAAGAATATTAAAAAAAGAATGTCTATATATGTATAACTGAATCACTTTCTGTGCAGCAGAAATTAACACATTATAAATCAACTAGATTCAATAAAAAATATTAAAACTAAAAAAAGTTTTTGACTTTTATTATCAGTTCCTATGGATTCTCAGCATGTGAAATTCTATTTTATCTAATATTACATATTGCTTCATATATATACACATGTATAACAATCAATTTGCTGTACACTTGAAAGTAACACATTATATACCAACCATATTTCTATAAAAATTAAAAAAATAAAGTAGGTTCCCTGTAGAAAAAATAAAAAAGGTGAACATTGATTGTGTTGGTAACATAACCAGGTAAATACTGCTCACTGCAGATCGGCCACAGGAATGGACCAGGATGACATTTCTTTCCCTATGAGTCCAATGTGTCATGAGTCACGTGTCACTTGAAGGAGAATATTACCAGCCTTAAGGTGAAATGGATTCACTTTATCCACCTCCAACTGCTCAAAATCATGTTACCTTTTTAGGTTGCCGAATATTTGGACCATGTCTTTCTGATACTCCTCTTCTTGGGTAACTGGGCAAGAGACATATGCTTTCCTCGCCACATCACTGAGATCTTCCAGCCTCTTTCCTATTGCATGGGATCCATTCCATTCTTTAAGATTTTTCAAATTAGAATCGACTGCTTTCCAAACATGCTGCACAGCCATCATCCTCAAATTGTTTTTGATTGAAGTTCTAGAATATTTTTTGCTATTTCTTATACCTACATTATACACACCATTAGGTCAGTCACGTAAACTACCTCAGAAAGCTATGCATGGGAAATACATTTCTCAGTCCTTATACCTCTGATTCACTTGATTGGAGGTTTCACCAGGTACAGAATTTGGATTTGAAATCATTTTCTTTCAGTATTTAGAAAGGCAGGGGGAAGGACTTCCCTGGTGGCGCAGTGGTTAAGAATCCGGCTGCCAATGCAGGCGACACGGGTTCGAGCCCTGGTCTGGGAGGATCCCACATGCTGCAGAGCAACTAAGCCCATGTGCCACAACTACTGAGCCTGTGCTCTAGAGCCCGCGAGCCACAACTACTGAGCCTGCGCGCCACAACTACTGAAGCCCACGTGCCTGGAGCCCGTGCTCCGCAACAGGAGAAGCCACTGCAGTGAGAAGCCCGTGCACCGCAACGAAGACCCAACACAGCCAAAAAAAAAAAAAAAAGGCAGGGGGAGAGGGGTCTTCTGACCATGACAGCACAGCTGAGAAGTTTAATGCCAGTCAGGTTTTCATTCATGCTGCTGGTTTTTCGCCCGAGGTCTGATACATCTTGGTTCTAAAATTCTTGTTGAAGAATGAGGAACTGGATTATTTGTTTGAGGGAGCTGGTGTTGACTTCCCCCTGCGGCTCTCTCCTAAGTGGGAAGGCTGACTTGGAGCTCTGTGTACCTGGTCAAGACTTTTCCACTGGCTTTAGGATGAGCAGACAGCAAGCTGGCCTCTGACCAGAGGGTCCCCCAAATGCCTGAGTGAAGAGGGCTTTACTTTTGGGATGATGACACTCACATGAACAGCCCTAGTTTTTCCCAGGTTCTTGAAGAAACTACTTTGATTTTGATTTTTGCCCAGGGGAAAATGCTCGTGGATGTTGGCAGGCAGAGCACAGCCAGAGTCAAGCTGCTCCCCATCACCCATCCTTACTCCACCTGAGACCAGCTTTCAATCAACCCCCATCTTTTACCTTCCCTATCCAGTCCCTGACACCTGCCAGCTCTGCTCCTGGAGTCCCTCCAGCATCATCTGATGCCATTTCTGCTGCAGCCTCCTCTTTCGTGGCTTCTTCTGCTCTGTCCCATTAATCAGCCAGTGTACTTCTATCTCGGTAACCTTTGGCAGGAGGTGGGATCAATGGCCCACTGACGAGTCCCCCTGGTTTCTTTGTTATTTTTCTTTGTATTCCTTTACTGTCTTTTTAATGGAGCCCTAGGAGCACACTGAATGCTTAGTCTATCTTGTACCGAAAGGCATGATTAGTTATATAAATAACCTTATGAAGTCAACCTTTTCACTCCAGATCTCAGGGAACTTAAAATACCTTTGATAGCTTTGTTTTGTTTGTTTTTTTTCAGTTCAATCAGCATTCTCTAGGAGCCATCTGACGGCTTGCTCAATTACTTGTACTTTTCTTTGAGAACATAATAGTTTAGATGTCTTTCCTTCTTTTTATTTTTTTTAAAATTTTTTATTTATTTATTTTAAAAATAAATTTATTTGTTTATTTGGCTGCGTTGGGTCTTCGTTGCTGCGCACAGGCTTTGCTCTAGTTGTGGTGAGTGTTGTTGCAGTGCACGGGCTTCTCATTTGTGGTGGCTTCTCTTGTTGTGGAGCACGGGCTGTAGGCACGTGGGCTTCAGTAGTTGTGGCACGCGAGCTCAGTAGTTGTGGCGCACGGGCTCTAGAGCGCAGGCGCAGTAGTTGTGGTGCACGGGCTTATTTGCTCCGCAGCATATGGGATACTCCCAGACCAGGGCATGAACCCATGTCCCCTGCATTGGCAGGCGGATTCCTAACCACTGCACCACCAGGGAAGTCCCTTTCTTTCCTTTTAAAACCATGTCAAATGTTTTTGTCCATGACTCTTCCCTAATCCTGGGTCGAGGGGCTTTTACATAGTAGACCCTGAATAGATGTTAGCTGGCTTTCTAAAATAAGACATAAATAGAATATGAATTTTCCATCTAAGGGTACATTTAAAAAAGTCAATGGAAAAATGGCCCAGGTTTTTCATGCTCAAGACTCAAGAAATAATGAAGTCTCTATTTGCACAGTCATTGCTCCAAATGCCATTAGTTGAAACGACATTTAATAAATGCCAAAAGAACTCTACATAAGATATAAAAGAGTTTTATCTTCAGACAGTTCTCCTATAAGCATGAAAAAAAAATGGTGGCTAAGCAGAAAAAATTCATTTAAGAGAAATATAAGAGAAGCTTGATCCACAGTTGGTTGAACCCATGGATGCAGAAGCCTTAGACATGGAGGGCTGACTATACTATGCCATTTTATATAAGGGACTTCAGCATCCACGGATTTAGGAATTCCCGGGGGTTCCTGGAACCAGTCACCTGCAGACACCAAGGGAGGGCTGTATATTAATAGGAATTTAACACATTTGGGCCTCCAGTGTTCCATTTCTAGAATGAGCACTGTACATATTTCACTGGGTTAACATAAGGGTTAAATGAGATAATAGTGATAAACTAGTTTACATAGAACCTGCCACATAGTAAGCCGTCAATAAATGTTGGCTATTACCACTACTAAAAAATTAATTCCGACAGTGTTAACAGAGCTACTAGTAATGGCTTTTTTATTCTTGTATAGAACCACCTGACTAAAAATATCCACAAAAGTATCCAATATGAGAAAACTAGAGGTCAAAGACCCCAGGATAGATGCATACCTTTTCTACGAACCCTCTTATAACAAAATTTACATAGTGTGAACTGAAATCTTTACTTTTCCAACCAAACCTAAAGCTATAAATCAACCTCTTGACAGGAAAGACTGATCTAGAAATGGTGAAAAAATGCAAGTGTGGCAACCATACGTCTTATCTCTCCCAAGTCAACCCTGACTTCCAGTAGCCACCCTTTATTAAATTTCCAGCACGTGCCTGGTGTTCTGATTGAGGCCTTAGAAACATTATCCTTTTATCACCTCACAAGGAGAGCTTACAGATGAAGAAGCTGGGTGTCAGCAGCGGCAAAGTGACTTGTCTCCTAAGTGTCAAAATCCAGATTTCCACCACCTGGCTGGCTACAAAGTTCACCTCTTTCCTCTAAGCCATGTTGCCTTACCATACGGATGCCGAAGATGTAAGGTAAAAATGTTTATTTGCTTAATGCTTTGGCAACTGATTTCTCAAGAGAATGAGAATGTTGAGAACAAGCACGGTAGAATGGCTACCCATCTTTGGAGCAACCCACATGGGTTGCCGCGGGTAGCTAATCGGAAATATTTGAAACCTGATGTAAGGTAAATAAAATTCTGTTGTTTTTCATCTTCCTGTGAAATGTGTTACCAAAAGAATAAAAAAGAAGTTTACTACAGCTAGCTCCCAATATTCAGAATGCTAGTGATGACTGTAAATACTGGTGGTGTTCACACAGTATGTTCTGCATAATCCTATTTACTACTTTCTCAGGGGTCTGCATTGGGAAAGAAAAAAATCAAAAATTCAGAAGAAGAGATCATAGGGCAAACTCACAGAACTTAAATTCTCAGGTAGCAACAAACTGTTCTTTGGGATTCATGGCAGCCTCATTCCTCTGAAGTGCAGAGCACAGGGCGCAAGCGTGATCAGTGACTACTGTTAAACGAACCCACTGGGGAATGGAAGCATCCTGAAAGGGGATGCTATGCTAGTTCACACGGGCTCTGAAAATGAGTCCACACGATCTGGATCTGACTCCTCGCTGGAAAACAGAGTCACACACACTCTCTCTCTGTGACAAAGCCCGTGTCTGCTTAAGGCGTTCAGGACCAACCTCTGACCTCCGTCTCTAACACGGAGCTTGTTAGAGCTCAAGTGCAGTGCTTAACTGCACTCACAAAGAGCTTTGGCATTCAAGAAATAACAAACAGAAATCGTAAATACATCCCCCAAAGCAACAGGAAACTAGAGGCTACCTATAACCACCATTTCTCTTAGTGATGGGAAAAGGGGCTTCAAAAATCATGCATGAGACAGTGCCAAAAATGGTTGGAAAGCTTCTCCCCTGGTGGGGTGCACTGCCCGTTGTGACAGCCTCGCTGGGAAGGAACGTGCTGACCTGGCTGGCACCCGGGAATCAGCAAGACCAGGCTGGCTGCTCTGGCCTTCAGAGTGAGTGAGGTTACCATTCATGCAAATGAGCAATTAATTACTACCGGTGAGTTTAAGTTCCATGTTTGACAGATAAAAATCGGGACAGTGAGGTCAGGCTCCGCCTAGCCAGTAGGAAGAAACAGAATATTAAGATGCTTCTACTCAGGAATACTCAAGCGAAATCCACTTGGTGCTAGAGGTATATTTCTTCAAAATAGGGGTGCAACTCTTCTCAGAGAACCCAACAGACTTAGAAAGTGGCATTGATTCCACACCTCCTAGTAGAATGTAGGGGCAGTTGTCCTATGACAGCAGCCTGAAGTCTTCACATTTTGAACTCATTATAAGAGAAATCGATTTTTGGAATATTTTTGAGAGGGAATGTGGTTTATCTTTAATGCCATACCCTAAGACCCCATACCCTAAGACTCAGTCGTTCCACACTTCTAAGAATCTAGCCTACAGAAATACTTCCACACGTTCATAGGTTTTCCCACGCTCCAAATACACACACACACACACACACACACACACACACACACACACACACACACATACACACACACACACACACACACACACACACACCCCTTCATGCCTCATTATATGGAATTTGGGAAAATCAGAAATCCTAAATGCCCACCCAATGGGAAACGATTAAATAAATTATGATAATCTACACTATGGAAAATCTCTAAATGACACTAATACATGCAAAGATCTTTAAGGTGAAGTGAAATACACAAGTTAAAGAACATGTATGGTTTTAGCCTCATTTATGTAAAAAACAAAACCCTGTATGGGAGCAGAGTAGTGGGGACTTTCACTTTTTACTCTATATTTATGTTTGTAGTTTTAGAGATAAGTATGTCTCTTTCATAACTTACAAATAAAAAAATAAAAGTAACATGTAAATATAGTTTCACACAACTAATATAAACATTAGCTAAAACCCCACTATCCAGAGCGCTGTTGTTTGTATTTTGGTGGTATAAATCCTTTAACGTATTATCCAATGAACTTGCACTACTACAAACTTGTATAGCCTGTGGTTAAAAACTCAACTTTTCTCAAACATTAAATATTCTTTAAAGCATTGTTTTGAATGGTTACATAGTATTCTATCTTATGAGTATACCAGAATTTATTTAAATAATTCCCTATTGTGGAAAACTTGGGTTGTTTTCTAATTTTTCTCTATAAGAAAACTACTCTGATCATCATTCTTATACATATATCTGTGCACATCTCTATTTTCTTTTTTTTTTAAACATCTTCATTGGAGTATAATTGCTTTACAATGCTGTGTTAGTTTCTGCTTTACAACAAAGTGCATCAGATATACGTATACATATATCCCCATATCTCCTCCCTCTTGCGTCTCCCTCCCACCCACCCTCCCTATCCCACCCCTCTAGGTGGTCACAAAGCACCGAGCTGATCTCCCTGTGCTATGTGGCTGCTTCCCACTAGCTATCTATTTTACATTTGGTAGTGCATACATGTCCATGCCACTCTCTCACTTTGTCCCAGCTTACCCTTCCCCCTCCCCGTGTCCTCAAGTCCATTCTCTACGTCTGCGTCTTTATTCTTTTTTTTTTTAAGTATTGGTTCTTGACAGATTTAAAAAAATTTTTTAATGACTTTTGCATATTTTTTATTTATTTGTTTTTATTTTTTGGCACTCCGAGGGGCATGCGGGATCTTAGTTCCCCGACCAGGGATCGAACCCGTGCCCCCTGCAATGGAAGCGCAGAGTCTTAACCACTGGACCACCAGGGAAGTCCCTCTATTTTCTCTTAATAAATTTTCTGAAGTTTATTTACTGGACCAAAGAATATAACCACTATTACTTTAACTTACTGGGCCAAAGAGAAAGAACATTGTTAGCCTTTTTTTTTAAAGAAAGGCTACACCAATTTAAACGTATATCAGAAATGTGTAAATTTGGGGGACAGAGTATTTTTCTGGGCAGCAATTCAAAGCATTAAAATGTTTTAATCACTGCCACTTTGAAAGACAAAAATGGCATTCCTCTATGTTTTTCTTTGTACTTCTTTGATTAGTAAACACTTTTCCACATGTTTATTGACTGTTTGCACTGGTTATTTTGAGAACTGCTTATTTACATCTCTGTGCATCTTCTACCTTGATTACTTCTGTTCCAAGAGCTTGGAGTTCTAATAGATAACACATTCCTGTACAAAAACTCACTGACCAGAGATATAAAAAAGGTTTTAAAAACACAGAAAGATGAAAAAGCAGCTCAATTTTAGGATCTCACTGAAATATAGCTCAGGTATAATCAGTTTTTTAGTCAGCTTCTTTGCATTTAAGGTTGAAATTATTTTTCTTTTACCATTGAATTCTTCAACTTCCAGCTCTGGAGCTACCAGATAATACTGTTCACAAAGCATCTTGGCAGTTTCATATGCATCTGCAAAGAGAGAAAAAAGTTTGGCTGCTGCACTAACAGCATGGACTCAGACAGATAGACTCAATACAATAAAGAAACAAGGACAATCTGTAACCTGACAGATTTAGAATTAATCAACTACTGCCTTAAAAAACAGCCTTTTTTGGCTACAGTAGAATTACAATAACTGAACCGAAATTTCTCTTTTAGTTTTAATGACCACAACAATATCAAAATACTGCACTAATGACGACATAGCCAGCTTTATAGTAAACATGGCTTTAACTTTTAAATATTCCTAAGAGGCATTTTTCATGAAAAATGCCTCTTAACTCAAGACTATACTTCTGAACAGCATGCAACCTGACTAAACTGGACCAAAAAGATATTTGCTGTAATTTCAAAAATAATAATGGCAACCATCTTAAGATTTGCCAGTTATTTGTAAATTAAACATCAACAAGTATTTGCTAAGTGAACGGGTTTCCATGAGCCACACAATTTAAGATATTGGAGACGCTACTCTTGCTTTGAAATGTCCTCTAAATCAAATATACTTCAATAAAATAAAAAACATTTTTAAATGTCCTTTAAGTTAGTTAAAGGTAACAGGTTGGGGCTGTTATTTTATCAAAGTCTGAGGAGCAACAGTTTGCTTTTGAAAGGAAAAAAAAAAAGGACAAAGGGTAAGAGGATCAGAGCCATTACAGAGATGAATGGAAGAGAGAATTCAGGAAGGTACATCCAAAAGATGGGGAACAAATTCAGAAAGCTACAGTGCATTATTTTACACTGCATGTGTGCTTTTCTCTTGAACTGTAAGCAATTTGAGGTCAGGGTTTCTGTCTTACACTTGTTTTATAACTCACATAGAACTTATTTCATGCCTGTTAGCTAGTCAATAAATATTCCTTGGTTTGATAAATTTTAAACCTTTTGATAATCTACTTTTTTTAAAAAACAGCTTTATTGAGATACAATTCTCACACCATACAAATCATCCATTTAAAGTGCACATACAATTCAGTGATTTTTAGTGTATTCGCAGAGTTGTGCATCCATCACCACAATTAATTTTACATTTTTCATCACCCCCAAAAGAAACTCCATAACCATGAACAGGCATTACCCCTGCATCCAGCCCTAGGCAACCACGGATCTACTCTGTCTCTATAGGTTTGCTATCCTGGACATTTCATATAAGTGGAACCATACAATATGTGGCCTTTTGTGACTGGTTTCTTTCACTTAGCATAATGTTTTCAAGGGTCATCCATGTTGTAGCATGCATCAGTACTTCATTCCTTTTTATTACTGAATTAATATTGTATTATGCAAATATGTCACATTTTGTCTATTCATTTATCCATCAACAGACATTTGGATTGTTTCCACTTTTGGGATATTACAAATGAACGTTCACATGTTCATTCATGTTGCTATGAACATTCATGTCCAAGTTGTTTTAGTGAAGATGTGTTTTCATTTCTCTTGGGTATAGACCTAGGAGAGAAAAACTGCTTGATCATACAGCAGCTGTATGTTCAAACGTTTGAAGAACAGCCAGACTGTCTTCCAAAGTGAGGAGATTTTTTAAGTTCCACCTTTACAATTTCTAAAGATCAGATATTCAAATTACTTTAAAATGCTTCATGATTGCATTTGCAGTGTCCTCAAGTGTATATCAGCTCTTTGGAGACAGGCTCGTACTTCTTTTATATTCCCCACGTCAGTACTGTGCATAGAGTAGATACTTAAGATTCAAGCGGTAAGAGGAAAGAGGGAAAGAAGGAAGAAAGGGGGAAAAGTAAGCCTGACAGAATTTAAATACATTAAAAATTGACAATGTCAATCTAAAATAATACAAAAGATAAGATTAGGGTATGTGCAGACTATAAGGTTTGGTTCATTTCCCTCCTATTGCTACTAAATTTAAATTTTACATAATATTTGACCTCAGAGAAAAAATTCTCATTTTATTAAACTTTTAGAATTAAACCACTATAGGGACTTCCCTGGTGGTGCAGTGGTTAAGAATCCGCCTGCCAATGGAGGGGACGTGGGTTCAAACCCTGGTCCGGGAAGATCCCACATGCCGCGGAGCAACTAAGCCCGTGTGCCACAACTACGGAGCCTGTGCTCTAGAGCCTGTGAGCCACAACTACTGAGCCCACATGCCACAGCTACTGAAGCCCGCGCACCTAGAGCCCGTGCTCCACAACAAGAGAAGCCACCACAATGAGAAGCCCGTGCACCGCAACAAACAGTAGCCCCCGCTTGCTGCAATTAGAGAAAGCCCACGCGGAGCAACAAAGACCCAACACAGCCAAAGATAAATAAATCAATAAATTCATATTAAAAAAAGAGAATTAAACCACTATAAAGAACCACAGATAGAGACATCAGAATCTCTCTGACAAGATGAAATAATGAAGGATAGCCAAAGGAAACATTAGCAAGAGGAGAAAAAAATTTAAAAAGAGTTGATCGGTGTGAAAATAGACATCAAAGTGGACTGTATTTAAATCCTAACAAAGAAAATTACAATTTAGAATTACATTAAGTTTGCAAGTTTTTTTCATAGGGTATAATAAAACTCATCAAACATCTGTACAGTTCTTTTGGAAAAAGAAATCAAGATTCACTCTTTGTGCTGTGGCTACACCACCAAACAATGCTACATCTCCACCTAGCGACACAACAGCACAAAGCTGACCAAGAACTCCCAACACTTAAACCAATAAATACTGAAATCTAAAAATGATGCTTCGTTATCCATATACAATGCCAGTACATCTCCACAAAACAACTCCTCCAAGGATAGAACACCTTTAAAGATGTTTAAACTGCTCTCCCATTCACCATAAAACAGGAAACGAGCCCAACTCCACTAAATGTGCTAGTTCTTCATGGCATTAGCTTGCTCAATAGCATGAGATTACAACAGCATTATTAAGAAAAAGTATGACACAAATGTAACATGTGGAAGATAGTAGAGTCCAGATAGATGCAGCCAACTTGAAACTCAAAGACTCAGTATGGTTCCTGAAACCACATGAATAAGAATTTTTCAAGCATTACCACAAATTACAGTGTATCAATGCTGTAATTAACAACTGCATTATGATCCTTGAAAAACTCAAGACATGACAATGAGACTCACATATACCAGCCAGCCAAAAGTCTTTTGGGGGCAGTACTGGTAAAAGCTATATTCATATGCATCTCTATAAATTCCCGTGGCACATCATAATGCCTTGGGCACAATACACACCCAGTGGGCATCTGTTAAATGGAACAATCCTGCCCATGCAAAAATTCTCCAGGTTCAATCAATTATACTGATTCGAGATGTTCTTTTTGGTCAGACTGGGAACTAGTGGGCTAGAGTGGTTCCCAAACCTGTGTGTTTGTGTAGAATTCATTAGCAAGTTAAAAAAAGAAGTATAGGTTAAATGAACCCCTGGAAATGCTGATGCAGTAGCTCTGTGTTGAGGCCTGGGAATCCATAGTTTTAAAAAATTCTGAAGAGAAGGTAGATTTGGAGACCACTGGCCTAGAAAGTCAAGGCTGGGTCATGCGAATTCTATCACTGTCACTCCCAGGCCATGAATGATCATGGGGTACTGAGGAGTATGACAGCACATATATACTCAAATAGGATACTTCTGTTTAAGTAAAGTACCATAAGAATGGAAAAGTTTTTAAAAAATCACCAACATAACAACCAAACTTCAACTACTGGCTTAAAAATTCACTTCCTTTATATCTAGAGTAAAATGCAAGTTCTACTAATAATAAGCTTTCTAATAAAACTTTTCTATTGTTTAAATAGAAACCAAAATCTTAAAATACGATAATTTATCAAATTACTTTTATCTGCAATATATTTGAGCCACTATTTACCACCCAATCTTTAAAAGGAAATATCAGGAAATGATTATTACTGCCACTGAACATAAGTGATTTTCATTGTTTTAAGAACCTGTTTTCAAGGGAAATAAGGTACTGATGATAAAGTAACTAACAAAACTGTAGGGGTAGGGACTTCCTGGTGGTCCAGTGGCTAACACTCCGTGCTCCCAAGGCAGGGGGCCCGGGTTCGATCCCTGGTCAGGGAACTAGATCCCACATGCCACAACTAAGAGTTGCATGCCGCAACTAAAGATTCCACATGCCGCAATGAAGATCCCACATGCTGCAACTAAGACCTGGCATGGCCAAATAAATAAATAAATAAATAATTTTTTAAAAAGAAAAAAAAAACTGTAGGTGTAGCACATTTCTACTTCCCCAGGATAGAATACCCAAACTATAAACACGTAACACTAAAACTAAAAAAGACTGAGCCATAAAGAGTAAGGTGAAGGTTCACATAGCAACCGGCCCAACAGATCCACTGTAGCCACAAATCAGTTTTAAGAAGCACAAAGGAAAATTTAATAGTGTATGGATGCTATTTTATTAGATGTTTTTATTAGAAGATTTTCCTATTCAAAATTCACCAGAGGACCCTGCTATCAAATATTGGACTGGCCAGAAAGTTCATTCAGGTTTTTCCATATGATCTTGAACGAACTTTTTGGCCAACTCAATATTAGCCTCTATCACAAATACATGCCATTGTTTGTTTACAGATATCTTATAAGAGACTGGACAAGGATGAATTTGAGTGAGAAAACAAACATGAAAAACAAACATGAACAGGATACCAAAAACCATAAAGCTCGAGTTTAAGAAACAATGCCTGAACAAGGTAAACGTAAACGACCACAAAGCATTACAGAGTCACAGGTATGCTGCTTTTTTTTTTTTACTCCTTCATTTTATTTATTTTTTAAAATTAATTTTTATTGGAGTATGGTTGCTTTACAATGTATGCTGCTTTTAAGAAACACTTTTAAGGGCTTCCCTGGTGGCGCAGTGGTTAAGAATCCACCTGCCAATGCAGGGGACACGGGTTCAAGCCCTAAGGCCGTGCGCCACAACTACTGAGCCTGCACTCTAGAGCCCGCGAGCCACAACTACTGAGCCCGCATGCCGCAACTACTGAAGCCCGCATGCCTAGAGCCCCTGCTCCGCAACAAGTGAAGCCACTGCAATGAGAAGCCCACGCACCACAACGAAGAGTAGCCCCCGGCTCACCACAATGAAGACCCAACGCAACCAAAAAAAAAAAAGAAACGCTTTTAAGCCACAAAGCAATTCTAATAAGGTATTAGTCTATCATCACTTACCCAAAACCCATCCCGAGTGGGAAGCATCAGGGTTTTTTTTTAAGTGCTAGACCCTCTCCCACTGCCCAAAGCACAGCCAACTGGAGAAGTGGGGGGCAGAACATCTAATGTAAGGGCGACCAATCCACAGGCTGACTAGAATCCTAAAACCTGCGGTTGTGGGCAAAAAGACGGGCTGAGCTGATGAAATTCATCTTGTGCGAATTCAGGATGGAGACACTCAGGCAGGGCAGAAGGCAAAAGGAAACACTTAGAGTTATGATGATCTAGAAGGCCTGGAGTGCCTGTCATTGCCCTAAACAAGCTGCCCTAAAAAGGCTGCCAGTCTACAGACAAGAGAGTGGGGCTGAGGGGCTGTGACTTGACAAACCCACTTACTAAGATACACAGAAAAAAACCCTTGCTTTCTGTTTCCCAGTTCCAATTTCTATAGCTCTGACTACAAAGTGGTTCCTGCCCTAGGATTACCATGGGACCAACTAGGTTCTTTTAATACATCTGTCTCTTGAGTGAGCGGGAGTGGGTCTCTGTTACTTGCAACCTGAAGAGCCCGAAGTGAGAGCACAAGACGTTCTTTCTGAACCAGAATAATGACATGCTCTCCAGATACCGTTTGTATGCTATTACGCTAAGCCGAGCAATAAGAGCATTTAGGAACAACACAGGCAAGCTAACGTCGCTGTAAGAGCTGACTTCTGTGCCAAGTATTTAAGTTTGAACCTTTAAAACGATCTTATCACAGGATTTTCCATTTTGTTTCCTGGTTTCTTACACAGAAAGGAGGGAAAAGGGTCACAATGGAAGGCACCTCCCAGAGGATAATATGAGCTGCTCTACAACACTAATTCTAGCATTCACTGCCATGAGGCTATAATTTGCAGATGTGCAAAGGTAGATATTAATGTGCTAAATAAGCAGCAAGGAGGCATGCTTCAGTGTTCTGCACATTCAATTACGATGATGCAAGATGCACCCCACTTCTACACATTTATACAACTGTCTAGTCAAAAATAAAAATAGTGTCCCTACCCTTCTACATAAAAGTTTCCTAGAGTCTGTCTCAAGAGATCTAAGTATGGAATCATTGTTAGTTCATTAAGGCTTCCTAAGGCTATAAAACATGCACGTGCGCGTGCATAGGCATGCACGGGCACACGCACATGTGCACACACACACACACACCGGTCATTTGGACTGGACATCTGACTATGCTTAAACCATGCAGGACCTTCACAGCTGAGAAAATCAATAGCAGAGCTGTCATTAAAACTCAGAACCCCTACACCCTGTAAATCAAGTTTCCTAAAACAAAAGGGAAAAAAATATTAGAGACAGAGGGAGAACAGTATGGAGGTTCCTTAAAAAATTAAAAATAGACCTACCATATGACCCAGCAATCCCACTACTGGGCATATACCCTGAGAAAACCATAATTCAAAAAGATACATGTACCCAATGTTCACTGCAGCACTATTTACAATAGCCAGGACAGGGGAGCAACCTAAATGTCCATCGACAGATGAATGGATAAAGAAGATGTGGTACCTATATACAACGGAATATTACTCAGCCATAAAAAGGAATGAAATTGGGTCATTTGTAGAGATGTGGATGGACCTAGAGTCTGTCATACAGAGTTAAGTAAGTCAGAAAGAGAAAAATAAATATTGTACAATGTATTAACGCATATGTGGAATCTAGAAAAATGGTACAGATGAACCTATATGCAGGGCAGGAACAGAGATGCAAATGAAGAGAATAGACGTGTGGACATGGCTGGGGACGTGTCGACTTACATACATTAGCATGTGTAAAACCGATAGCTAGAGGGAACCTGCTGTATAGCACAGGGAGCTCAGCTTCGTGCTCTGTGGTGACCTAGATGGGTGGGATGGGAGGCTGGGGGGAGGGAGTTCCAAGAGGGAGGGGATATATGTATACATATAGCTGATTCACTTCGTTGTACAGCAGAAACTAACACAACACTGTAAAGAAGATTAGCTGAAAAATCTCAGAAGGTATGAGGAGAAGGTGAAAAACCAGTGAAAAAATACCAACTACTTTCAAAAGAGGAAGGGAATGGTAAGACGTCACTGAGGGTTGAAGGAAGCTGACACGCATCTCTTCCTCTCCTTGACAGCATTCGGGGGTATTGGGAAGAAGAGCTGGGGAGGCGTGGGCCCTTTGGGACTGACTATTGTCCCTGGGGCATTTGGGGGTGGAGACTCCAGTGCCTTTTTGCCAGAAGACATGGAAGAACTTCCAGGCCTTCTGATAGTTCGTGCTGTCTGCCTTGTTTATTTTTTCTCAGTCTTATTTTGAGCCAGAAAGAGCTTCTGCTTGGGTATGCAGACACTTAGAGAATTAAAAGTGGGGTCCACAGGGCATGAAACAGAAAGCTATTAAAATTTGCTTTGTCCACGGGGAGGAAAGAGACCTTCAGGCTTCCTGCTAGGGTGCCTAGCCAATTTTGCCATGGTAGGAAAGGTAACTGATTTAAGACTAATATCTCATTGAGGAATAAAGATTATATACACCTGGCTGGGAAAACTATTTGAATATAGAGGTTATGAGTGTAGCAGATCAGACACTGAATTCATCCAGGAAGGTGGTGTGTGATGGGCATTAGCGGTGGAGATGGGGAAATACACAAGTACTATGGATTTCATATGAAGAGATACATTATTCACAGTTGCTATCTGTAAAGTTGGTATGAATTCAATATAAAACAATGTTCTTGCTGGGTTATGAAGACAGGTGATTTTTAGTCTCTTCCCTCTTTTCCCACATTTTCTCAATTTTCTTCAATGAGCACTTTTTATTATTTGGTAATATGGTATTAGTCCTCTTGACTGACCAAAACGGAAACAGAAGTTGGATGATTGACAAAAAAGTTGGATAGTGGGAAACCATAAAATGACTACAATTGTAAACATTAACTTAAAATACACCTTTGAATACACAATTTATTCCTCTACCAATCTTTTCATATAATGCCAATGCCTCTCCTTTAAAGACGCGTCAGCTTGGGGTTCTAGATCATACTTCTTAGATAAACAGTATCATACACATCTATGAATTCCAATTCCTATTTCTTTAAAGTGCAATAAACTTAAAGATACTTGTCAAGCAATCCGAGTGCAGATTCCTTCTGGGATTTTTATTCAGTGCTTCTCTGTCACCTAAAAGTTATCTTGTTCACAGTCATTTCATTACACTTTTAAGAATCTCTTCTTCATCAAGTCTTTCCAAAGCATTCGACTTGATTTTTATGGAAATAAGTCTCTTTTTTGTACTCACATTTCTTCAGTTTGCACAACGTATAAATAAATTATGTATATTTATACATATTCACGTGGTATAACTTACACCAACAGTGTGAGGACAAGTAAGTGACCCTTAGTAAGCATATGCCTCACCAAGTGGAAGAAGCATCAGGGCATTCTAGAAAGTATATACAAGCCAAGCGTCCTCAGGGTGCTGTGGGTAGGATTTATGATTTATGAAGGGAATAAAGGTGGCAGAAGAGCTGATGATGTGGAAGCTGCTTCGCGGGTTCATGCAGTTGCAGAATCTGAAACCAGTCTCCACTGTTGTCTTAAGGGAAGAGGCTATTAAGAAATGAAAAACACGGTTTGAAAGAAGTGGTGGGGAACAGGGAGCAGCGCAGTCCTTGCCCCTCGCCCCATGAGTGTGAGGGTAGAAGTGTGCTGGCGGAGGTGACATTCCCCGTGGCAGAGGGGCATTGGGGGGTGATCATCATGGGATACAGCTTTGCCAGGAGCCCAGGCTTTAAGTTGTGCCAGACGAGTGGTAGGAATGGTTACATGAGAGGATGGAGTAAAATGTGTTCATGGTAACTGGTGGACTCATTGGGTATAAAGTCAAAAGGGGCAGGAGAAAGAGTGAAGATAAAGCTGTGAGTGAGCGCGGGAAGAGGGAGAGGGTGGGAGGCGACCTGGCCCAGGGTCAAAACCTCGACTAAAAAGGCCAAAGAAAGCAGGAGGCACAAACTTCTAGTTTCTTTCTTTCAAATACTGATCCAACTGTTTTGCACACAATCTTCCACTACTCTTTGGTATGAAACTTCTGTCCCTGAGAGGAGTGATGCAAGCGTGGATGAGAGTAATTCCAGCCCTTGAGGAATTTACACCCCCATGAGAGAGACCAACAGAAGTACAGAACGATGCCAAGACCAGGCAGGATGTAATAAGTCCAGTAAGAGCCACACAGGCAGTAAGTGCTCAAAACAACGGCTTCTGCTCTCCTCCAGCGTCCAGCCTCATCCTCTGATTCACTTGAGCGCTGCTTCATCCCTCTGCCCTAACAACTGCCGAGAACTCTCCGTTACTTCTCTACTTACACTGACTCATGGTTAAAATCTCTCTAAAAAATTAGTGAGAGACTTTTTGTGAAGAAACAATGAGATGCTAAAAAGAAGTATGTTTTTTTAACATCTTTACTAGAGTATAATTGCTTTACAATGGTGTGTTAGTTTCTGCTTTATAACAAAGTGAATCAGCTATACATATACATGTATCCCCATATCTCCTCCCTCTTGCGTCTCCCTCCCACCCTCCCTATCCCACCCCTCTAGGTGGTCACAAAGCACCGAGCTGACCTCCCTGTGCTATGCGGCTGCTTCCCACTAGCCATCTATTTTACATTTGGTAGTGTATATATGTCCATGCCACTCTCTCACTTCGTCCCAGCTTACCCTTCCCCCTCCTCGTGTCCTCAAGTCCATTCTCTCTCTACGTCTGCGACTTTATTCCTGTCCTGCCCCTAGGGTCTTCAGAACCATTTTTTTTAAAGGGAGTATGTTTTTACAACTTTATTATGAAGAATTGCAAACGTTGACGGAAGTGCAGAGCACAGTGCAGAGAGTCCTCGTGCACTCGTCACCAGCCTCAACACTTCTCAACACAGCCTGATCTTTTTCACTGCCCTCTTCGTAATTCCGAAGCAAATCCCACAAGGCATTTCATACCATGTGTGATATTTCAAAATACCTCTCTCGAAGCTAGGACACCTTAAAATAACCACAATACCAGTATCATACCTAAAAAAATTAACAATATTTCTTGAAATATTTCATCAAATATTCAATTGTCTTATAAATGTCCTAAATGTTTTAAAATATTTTATAATTTATGCCAGAAACAAAAGCAAAGGCACCAACTTATTATATAATCAATGGTATAAATGAGAAGGCAAATGACTCACGTGATGCCCAAGGATGCTCATGAACTTGTCTACCTACAGCCCTTCCTGGGTGCTAGTGCTGCTTCAGGAGCTCTACATATATTAACTCACTTAACCCTAGGATATAGCTGAATTGCCAAGAGCACCATTTTATTGATGAAGAAACTGAGGCCCAAAGAGGTTATGTAACATGTCCAAGGTCACCTAGCTAACCTAAATGTCTATCAACTGATGAATAGATAAAACTAAATGCAGTCTATCCATACAATGGAATATTATTGGGTCATAAAAAGAAACAAAGTAACGATTTATGCTACAACATGGATGACACTTGAAAACATTGTGTTAAGTGAAAGAAACCAATCACAAAAGACCACATACTGTGCGATTTCATTTATATGAAAGGTCCAGAATAGGAGTATCTATAGAGACAGCAAGTACTGGGTTGGCCAAAAGGTTTGTTTAGTTTTTTCCGTAAGATGGCTCTAGTAGTAGCACTTAATTGTCTTTAACTTCATTTGAAACAATTTTGTTAGATTGTATGTGACAGCTGTCACATCAGTGTGCATTTAAAAAAAGACATCAAAATTGGTGAATTTTTGTGTAGCCATTTTAATATTGAAGATGGAAGAAAAAAAGCAACATTTTTGGCCTATTATGTTCTATTATTTCCAGAAAGGTAAAAATGCAACTGAAACGCAAAAAAAGATTTGTGTAGTATATGAAGAAGGTGCTGTGACTGATCGAACATGTCAAAAATGGTTTGAGAAGTTTCGTGCTGGAGATTTCTCGCTGGAAGATGCTCCACGGTTGGGTAAACCAGTTGAAGTTGATAGCGATCAAATCGAGACATTAATTGAGAACAATCAACGTTATACTATGTGGAAGATTGCTGACATACTCAAAATATCCAACATGAGCACTGAAAATCATTTGCACCAGCTTGGTTATATGAATCACTTTGATGTTTGGGTTCCACATAAGTGAAAAAAACGTTCTTGACAGTATTTTGGCATGCGATTCTCTACTTAAATGTAATGAAAATGTTCCGTTTTTAAAACAAATCGTGACTGGTGATGAAAAGTGGATACTGTGCTACAGTGTGGAATAGAAGAGATCGTGGGGCAAGCGAAATGAACCACCACCCACCACACCAAAGGCCAGTCTTCTTGCAAAGAAGGTGATGTTGTCTATATGGTGGGATTGGAAGGGAGTCCTCTATTATGAACTCCTCCTGGAAAACCAAACAATTAATTCCAACAAGTACTGCTCCCAATTAGACCAACTGAAAGCAGCACTCGACCCGAAAAGCGTCCAGAGTTAGTCAACAGAAAACGCATAATCTTCCATTAGGATAATGCAAGACCGCATGTTTCTTTGATGACCAAGCAAAAACTATTACAGCTTGGCTGGGAATATCCGATTCATCTGCCATATTCACCAGACACTGCACCTTCAGATTTCCATTTATTTCGGTCTTTACAAAATTCTCTTAATGGAAAAAATTTCAATTCCCTGGAAGACTGTAAAACGCACCTGGAACAGTTCTTTGCTCAAAAAGATAAAAAGTTTTGGGAAGATGGAATTATGAAGTTGCCTGAAAAATGGCAGAAGGTAGTGGAACAAAAGGGTGAAGATGTGGTTCAATAAAGGTCTTGGTGAAAATGAAAAATGCGTCTTTTATTTTTACTTAAAAACGGAAGGCACTTTTTGGCCAACCCAATAGATTAGTGGTTGCCTAGGGCTGGGGAGAGGGGTAGTGGGGAGTGACTGCTAATGGCTATGGGGTTTTCTGGGGGGTGATGAAAAAGTTCTAAAATTGGATTATGGTGATGGTTGCACAACTCCGTAAATAAACTAGAAACCCCTGAATTGTACACTTTAAATGGGTGAATTGTATGGCATGTGAATTGTACCACAATAAAGCTTTTTGTTAAAGTAAATTACCGAAAAGTTGAACATTTCTCAAGCCAAGGAATATTTATTGACCATCTACACAGGCATATACTAAGTTCTATGTGAGTCACAAAACAAGTATAAGACAAACACCCTGACTTCAAATTGCTTGCAGTTCAAGAGAAAAGGCACACATGCAATATATTATAATGCACTTTTGCTTTATGAGTGTGTGCCTTTTTTCCTAAGGGCAGTCAACTATCTGAACCAGGTTTCCTGAATCATAAAAGCCACTGGGCTAGGCCCAGATGAACATACAGGTGGTGATAAGACCAATCCTGCTTCCCTCCCCTGCTGGGGGCCTACAGAGGGTTACCTTGTGAGAGAGAAACCTACATACAGGATTCTTAGGGTGCTGAAGCTGAGCCTATTCACTTATAACTGAAGTAATGTGAGTAAATATTTTCTAACTAAACAGAGGCCAGGGCAGGCTGACAAGCCCAGCCTGAGCTCAGGCCACCGGTGGGATGCCCAGGGTAACCAAACAGCACAGGTTTTCCTTAGCTTTAGTGGCTGAAGATCTGGTCGGTTCCCCCACTGGGGAGGCTGTCCACATGGGGTCCCGTTCCTTGGCCCTCCAAGCTCCAAGAGCAAAGGTCACTCTGCTTGAGGCAGGCTTGAGAGCTCTGCCAAGGAGACAAGGCCCTCGTCTGCCTCCTACTCATTTAGCTACACAATCCAGAAAAAGTAAGAGCAACAGAGATCCCAATGAAGATCGGGGAGAGCTATGGTCCTGAGACTAGTAAGGTGTGTGTTTAGATGAGGAGAGGAGGGCCACAGGAGGAGACACAATCTAGGAAAGGGGACAGTCTGGGGATCTGAGGCTGCAGAGAATAACCCTAACACCGAAGAAAACTGAAGAGGTCCAGGAACCTGGTGGATCACTTACAACCAGGAAGGCTTTCTGGAGCTAGCAGTTATCTTAAATGAAAAATGAGGAGACTGCTGTTCAAATTCCAAGCGCCCAGGCACTAGGAACATATGGCTCTAGGGTTCTGTGCTACCCTGAGGCTGCTGGAACAGAGGCCAGCTCCACAGCCAGGGAACCCGTGAAGCCCAAATGCCATGTAGATTCTAAAACCTGGAGCGCATGTCAGAAAGACGTATACATTTTACAAACACGTGAATTCAGCTGAACTTTATAACAGGGGTTTGCATTCTCTGAAATTTTCAGACAGTGGTGGCAATTGAATCTTAAGACTCTTAAGCTAACAAATATTTACTGTTTAGCGGGAACTATAAGAAAAGCCTTAGTCAATGAAGTAGAAACTCCGATTTTGAACATTACTAATTATGCATCGCTTCCTGAGCCACCTAGAAAGAACATGGCATATTTGGATCAAATGGCTTGGGCCCAAAGTGGCCTGATGAACCAGCAAACAGTTCAGCGCCATAACCCTACAGCCAAGCTGCCTCAACGAAACCACAATCCTACTGGAACCACAACCGCTAACGTTACATTGGCCTCCTTACCTTTCACAACATCAGCCACGTTGCAAGTGGGATCAATGCTTCCTATGTGTTTGGGATGCGCAGGATTGGTGTCACCGCCAAACAGAAGTGCTAAACAAACACAAGAGAAAAGGGAGAGGATTAAAAACACAGCAGGCTAGGATGGTCAGGCAGAGAAATATGCGGCTTGTAAGTTTTGAAAAGATTTTCTTATTGTGAAAACCGTTTTAGCATCCACAGTGACTTAGCGCAACAGAATCCACTCAATTGGTGGGTGATCAGCTATCAGACAACTGAGGAGGAAGGATGTGCTGTGAAATCTGCCAGGTGCAGTTAGCAGGTCCTAAAGCAGTGACATGGGCCAGGTATCCAACCCACTCTCCCCAACAATGGTGCAGTCTGCACCATTACACCAGGCTTACACAGGGTCTTCACCATGCGCACTTCAAATGCCTCCATTGTGGAGCTTATTTTTCACCGTACTACACACGAACGCTATTTGTGCAAGCGTTTTTAAAAGTACATTTAACTACTTTCATAATATACAAGGTTTGCAAAATTTTACTTCTGAAAAAAACCAAAAGGAGCCCCCAAAGAAAAAAGTAATCTGAATTCAAATGTTTATATGTGTAGCTATTTTTAAATCAAACAAAAATTGGGAATAACTTAGACTTCACAAAAGGAGAATGTTTAAATAAAATAGGTAGAGATTTTAATTATGAAAAAGGACAAATATGGGCATTAGGCCAATACGTAAAGTGCCAACTAATTAAGTGGAAGAAAACCAAGAGGTGTGCAAACTTAATCAATGATCGAAAAACATGTACGTATATATGTAGACACACATATGTAGGTCAGAAAGAAACTGTAGTTATCTAAGTAGTTTAAATAGTATTTGGGTTCTTTTTTTTTCCCCTATAAATTTCCTGTAAACTGTCAAACATTTACATTTTAAACAGACACACATTTAGAACAAACCCACATTTAATAGCTGCATAACATTTGTTTATCCAAATAAAACACATTAGTAAAATGAAGATGCTCTGTCCATTTTCTGACTCAACAAAGAGGGTGAATTAGACTCTAGACACCTGGATGCTTTTTCATAAGAATTACGAAATCGGACAAAGAAACACGCTGAAAATCAGTTTAAAAGTTTTTGTGGAGAGAATTTTAGTTGTTTTTTTTTTCTTATCTGCTTATCAGCCTAGAGAGGAGACTAAAACTCTCAATACAAGATTAGGGTTTGACAATCCCACTTAATCTGATTTCAGTGATCACTGTGAAATAAAAGATCTATTGCTCATATTGCCAACTTGTCAGTTCAATATTCTTAGTATCAATGTTTTTAAAACCAAAAAGGAAAACATGTGACATCCTGAATGAAGACTAGAACAGACCCTAGAGACACTGAAAAGTATTCAGAGATGAACACCCGGCTGCCATTAAAGCCGGTCCCTCACCCCCACCAGGAATGTAACAGCAGAGGCTTAAAAGGCAGGCAGTGGTCCTGTCTTGAATATGAGCACCCAAAAGCCTTTAAAGGATTTCTTTTAACAGAGAGTTCTAGTGATAAGCTTTTTCATAGATAGGACTCACTTAGGAAAAACTGAACTAGAAATGAAATTTCTAGACAAAAATGCAGATCAGTAAATTAAAAATGAAGCAACAGGAAAACATTTTGGAGAAATCACTCTGGTTATCTTTTCAAAACTGGACCAAGAAAACCCAACTTACTGTGCTGGTTAATAAGCATGCGGAAAGAGATGCGGTTGGTATAAAACCGGTCCAGAAAATACTGGATGTTACTGCTAATGAACGGATCAAACCCAAACTTCTCCTTGTACTCGATCACTCCTTGGGCCATTGTAGGAACCACATCATTGTGTCTATTTCTGACTTTAATTAGAACTTGTAGAAAGCTGTGTGGGAAGGAAACAAAAAAATGGTCAAAATGGTCAAAATCTCATGGGCTAATGTATAAACTTCCCAGGTCTATCTCAGGACTATTTACCTGTTGGTATTTTTATAAGGCAGAGACATCATTATCATCATAGGCTACAAGGAAGTACTCATGAGAAACTAAAGTATTACTCAGTTTTTGCTTGAAACTTTCTACAGAAAGTCTTCCTTCAGAGATACAAAAAGTAGAAGGTTCTAGTAAAGAAAAAAACGCTCAAATACCTTTTTAGGAATCCACTGACTTTCTGGATAAGTGATTACTAATAAAACAAATTCTATAAATGTTTGCTGAACACATAATTGCAGAATATATTAATATTTCTTCTGAAAACATGAAGACAATACCAAAAATCTCCAACGATTTATTATGGCGTCTTAAAGAAATAGCTTCCATGAAGAAATAATGTCAAACTTTTTAAGAATAAAATTTTGAAACGTATTTCTCACAGCAGTAAAATACGGTGATGAAATGTAGACAGAACAAAGGTGATTAAGACAAACCTATTCAAGAATTCCAGTATATTACTGTAAAGGTGCAGAGGGGAAAATATATTGAGAATGGTAACTAAGAACAGAAAGACAAGTCAATGGAACCAAATAAAAAGCTTGGAACCAGGATCAAGGGTGAATGAGTATGTGTGTGTAAAAATTCAGCATATCGATAAAGTGACAAGTCAGTAGGAAAACAAATTAGTTGGGACAGCTGGCTAACAATTTAAGTCACACCTCAATTTTAAGCTTTAAGCCCAAAAATGGGTTAAAAAACTTAAATGTAAAAGGGTGAAATTGTAGAAAAGGACAAAGAAAATCAGCTGAATAAGTATATAACCTTGGAGTAAAGGGAGGCTGTTCATTATACCAAAGGCAGAAACCATGATGAAACAAATAATAGGACTATGCAGGATTTCAGCAATTTTATAGGGACACACATTATAAAGTCCAAAAAAAGTGAAAGCTGGGAAAAATATATTCACAAGAGTTACTATTCTTAGTGAAGGAAAAGATGACCACCCTAACAGAAAACTAGGCAAGGGGCCTGGTATCAATAGAAAATGTACCAGAGGAAACGCAAACACCAACAACCTCACCTTCAAAATAATAAAAGAAAAGCAAATTAAAACAATGCAACACTATTCTCCGCTTACAGACTGGCAAAGGATAACCAGTCAGCCAGAGTGTGGGAGCATAACTGATGCATTTCTAGGGGCAATTGAGCAGCCTATATCAAAAGCCAAAGAAAGTCATTCCACTCCCAGGAATTGATTCTAGGAAAATAACTGGACAAGGCCAACAGCTGTATTTAAGGGCTGTTCTTTACAGCACTGCTTATAGTAGCAAGAAAACCACGAACTATTCTAATACCCAATGACAGGAGGTCAAATCATATGAGTTATCTGCAGATGGACCACTATGAAACTGCTAATAATGGTGTAGATCTATAATGCTGACACTGTTATTTTTGTAAAACACACACACACACAACATTCTACACATATAGAAATATATATGCCTAGTTAAAAGTGTAAATGGAAGGAAAATGTTAACAGTGGTTGTCCCCCAGTAATGGAAATTTGGAGTGACCTTATTTACCCAAATAGTCTTATTTTCTCAATGATGAAATATTTCTGTAACAAATACATATGTGCAAAGACAGCAAAGATGAATAAATCAACTCAGAAATTAGAAGGTCATAATTATTCACAAGAAATTTTCTAATGGACCATTTATCCTTTACATAATGCTCTTCCCATCGTATTCATAAATTAAATATTACTAAACTGAAACAATTCATTACAGTAGAAAAGTGCCTCAACTTATCTGAGGGGAGGAGACTTGCTTCAACGGTTCAATTCTCAGACTACTTCCCCAATCTTCTGGGGCTCTTCTAAACTTGATCATTATGACAAACATCCTTGTCCTCTAAGCTACTTTCACTTTACTGAAATGGTTTCCCTGCCCATGACTGCTATATAACCTCTCACTGATAAGAAAAGGCTGCTACGATGAGCAGAACTCCCCATTCCTTCCTTCATTGCAAACATCAGGCTTCTACAATCCCAAGTCTCTTAACTAGCTTCATGGCAACCTGGACAAGTTACTAAACATCACTGAGCGAGAGCTATTATCATTACAATCTCATACACATTGGATCCAGCACTTGGCAGTTTCCAAAGCAGGCTCGCGTCCATAAATCGCATCTGACTGATAACCTGTTCCAGAAACTGAGACAGGACTCCAGGAAACACACGGCAGAAATTTAATATCATAAACTTCCACAAATCTATATCCCAAAATTTGAAGCTATAGAGGTCAGTCCTAATTTGGAGGGTATCAGCCAAACTGTAACTAGCTAATGACTTTTGAGAAACCAAACTTCTGAGTTCATTTAACTTTGATAACTTAAACGACAGCAAGGCCTTACAACAAGGAAAACACTACAGCTGGGGGCTCTAATCCAATGCCTCCCCTTCCACATTTCAGAGGCCCATTAGCAAAACACCTAGCAAAGTATAAAACAGGTCAGGACTTTTTTCCCTTTGTATTTTAATTTGTAACTACATTTCAGCTAGCTACTCATGACTCAGACCAGCAGTTCTGGCAGTATGGCGCATTGCAAAGAGCAATGTACCAAGGAAGAGGAAACATGATTTACAGATCCAGCTCTGCTCCTAACTAATGTTACAATCTTGGGGAAGTCACCTCACATCTTGGACCTCAGTTTTCTTATCTGTGAATTGAGAGAGCTGGGTTAAATGCCTCCAGCTAAGGTCTCTTATGTAACGCGGTGCTTCTTCGTTCTTTTTATGGAACACCTACATGTAAGGCATTTGGTGTCACGATGATGTGGGTCAGGTTTCTACTTAGAAAGAAATTCCTCAGCACAACAGGCCTGCCATATGCATTCACTGATGGGTACGTGAAAGAGGAGGAAAGTAATGTGAAGGGGACACAATTTCTCTTGGGGGTGAAAAAATCACTCTCAGAGCTAGGGTCAGCGTTTCCTGGTTAAATGAAAAAGAAAAACCAGAAATATTTTCCATCAGCATGAGAATTTAGCAGCCTTCGTGCCTAACAGCAGCAACAGAATTCAGAATAGCTGTTCTGTTAATAGCATACTCTTTTATGCTGCTCCAAAATAAAAGCATTATTGATTCTCTGAGCTCAAATGTAGTATCGCATTGAAAATTTAAAAACAAATTGTAAAGGACTAAGTACATAAACTCATGTATACACAGAGGCCAGTGCGTTCTTAAAACTACCACTAGGTGGAACATTTACTGCAATATTTACAGTGAGTGCCCAGCACCAGTTCACCAGAAGACAAGTATTAAGAATTAGATCATGGGGCTTCCCTGGTGGCGCAGTGGTTGAGAATCTGCCTGCTAATGCAGGGGACACGGGTTCGAGCCCTGGTCTGGGAAGATCCCACATGCCGCGGAGCAGCTGGGCCCGTGAGCCACAACTACTGAGCCTGCGCGTCTGGAGCCTGTGCCCCGCGACGGGAGGGGCCGCGATAGTGAAAGGCCCGCGCACCGCGATGAAGAGCGGTCCCTGCACCGCGATGAAGAGTGGCCCCCACTTGCCTCAACTAGAGAAAGCCCTCGCATGAACCGAAGACCCAACACAGCCAAAAATAAAATAAAATAAATAAATAAAGTAGCTATAAAAAAAGAAAAGTGCTTTAAAAAAAAAAAAAAAAAAAAAAGAATTAGATCATGAAGCGTAATTGGAAGGGTCATTATTCCCTTGGTACTATGTTAAATTCTTAACTCAAATTTTAAAAAACTGCAACGTTGAGTTCTTACCCATTAAGAAACCTAATGCTTTCGGCCAAGTTGTACTTCTTGGTTCTTAATGACATGAGTTCCATTTACCAAAACATTTTTTAACCTAGATATTTTGACTTTTTCAGTTAAGTCTGGTACCATACTTACTTATCCAAGACGTGTGGATCTTCAGGGCTCTTATTTTCATATTCTAGAAGTTCAAGAAAACTCTGCATATACCTGAAAACAAAGAGATACTATGTTAGTTGCCTACCCTACATCCATCCTCCTTTCCCTTTTCCTTAGGAGTACACTAAATTTCCACCCAGGTATCCATCCAATCCCCTCCACCCGCCATGTAGCCCAAGTGCTTCCGGGGAAGCTGATACCATGCAAAGCTCCTGGGTGGCCCGGTTTTTCTCTTGGTAATCCTATTTCTCTTGTCACTAATTCCTAATTAGTCCGATAGTTCTGGCCTAAGCCTGTCACTGAGTCGCATTTCCCTGGACACAGGGACTGGCTCAGGAATGGACATCACTGCCTCGATTCAGGCCAGTAAAATAAGAGAGCAGACTTGCTGGCGGTCTTTGGGAGAGAAATTAACTTGCTCTGCTTTTGGACAATGTGGTCCATGGATGTAAAGCCTGGAACTGCTGCAGCTATTCTGTCACCAGGAGAAAATCCAGCCAGAAAATGAAGCCGACCCCATGGAAAGTAGGGCCTTGATAATCTCGTGAATCTCTGAATCAAACCAACAGGAAAACCTCATCCTATGGCTGGATCTTATAGTTACAATTTATTGCTTAAGCCAGGTTTAGTTGGATTTTCTGCTACTTGCTAACACACATGTCCTAACTGATACACCAAGTCTATAGTTTGATTACCAAAAAAAGTGCACAGAAAATTTAAGAAGCACGTGTGTGACCCTGAAGTGCATGCTAAGAACTTAGGACTAGGGGAGTTGCCTGGCGGTCCAGTGGTTAGGACTCGGTGCTTTCACTGCCATGGGCCTGGGTTCAATCCCTGGTTGGGGAACTAAGATCTTGCAAGCTGCATGGCACAGCAGGAAAAGGAAAAAAAAAAAAAAAAAGAACCTAGAACTAGAAATAAAGAAGGTTCCTTCTCAGAGTTAACCTAATTTCATCAACATGTAATGAAGGAGAAAGAATGCCTCTTAGGCCCTCAGAAACAGCTTCTGGGTTAAGAATACCCACATATCTCAGTCAGGGCCAGTATAAGAAATAATATGTCCAACAAAGATATGGAGAACAGAGGAAAAATGGGACTTAGAGAGGCACATTACAGCAGCAGCTACACCCAGACTGGACCTGCCGGATCTGGTGGGGATTCAGAGATTCCAATTACTTAGAGGTGTATGAGCTCTGCTTTGGGTCTTAACATGTCCTGAAAAAATTATCCCTTATTCTAAGTATTTCTAATAATTAATGACTACTAATCCTACTATCCCACTTTGGATAGAGGAAGAGGGCACACCAGTAACTAAAAATGACTGTTAAGCTTATAAATACATAAACAGGAAGGACGTTTTATTAATCAGCCTCACCTGAACTTTGTGACAACGCATGATACTAAAGTATGTTCATTACTGGGTATATTTTTTTTAAAGTTTCTGGGCATATAAGGCTATGAATTAGACATTGTTAAAATCATTAGGTTAAACCACCCTGAGAGGCCACAGTCAGCCATCCACAGTGATGCCCTCTGCCCTGCCACACGTCAGCAGAATTTCAGGCAGGAATCCCATCCTTCTGGAAGGGGATAGTTCATTTAAAGAGCAAAGTCATAAATGGAAAGGAGTCAAAGATTATGCTGAGTTTCCTAGCCTGAAAGTCAAGAAAGCAAGGAGAACACACTCTGACTGAGATGGGCTTCATGGCCTGTTATACTTAAGATCTGTTTTCAAGAGGAAAAGGAAATGGCAAGTAAACGCAATGCATGATCCTGAACTGGACTCATAAATCAGGGGTGGGGGTGGGGATTGCTTAAAAAGAAAAGCACTATTAGGACAACTGATGAAAGACAGAAGGGTCCACATATTAGATAATATTACTGTATCAATGTTAAATTTCCCAAATTGGATAATCAAACTGTGGTTTTCTAAGAGTTGTTCTAAGGAGATACACACTAAAGTATTTAGGGGTAAAGGGGCATGATGTGTACCATTAATCCAAATGGTTCAGAAAAAAATAATGTATTTTATGTGTGTATGTGTGTACCATACATATATATATATATATATTGAGAGAGGGAGAGAGAATATGAATGAGAATGATAGAACAAATGTTGCCAAATGTTAACAATTAGTGAATCGGGGTGCAAGGATATGGGAATTCTTGCTACTAGTCTTGCAAACCCTTCTGTTAAATACACAATTATTTCAAAATTGAATGTTTAAAAAAGAAAGGGAAGAAGTAACATGCACATGTTTGCAATGGCTATGGAAGAGAAATAGTAAGGAGACCCAAAAAAAAAAAAAAAAAAAGAGCTGACTCAGTAATCTCAGTCAGCAATTTGCCAGCAATTCACTCTGAAGCCCCTGAAGTGACTTTTACATAAGTGATAGTAAATGTTTGACTGTCACTGCCACCATGACTGGGGACTTGAAAGTCAGCTAGCTTACCTAGAATTCCCAGCACAGTAGCTAGCCCCAAGAGTGCTTATATACTTTCTGCTGGAAAATCTCTAATCATGGTCTTGGAGCAATAAAGAAGTCTCAAGCAAACAAGTACTTGCTGTTCCTGAAACAAGCTATGAGTTTACGGTAGAATCCAAGTGACCTTGAGATGGAAGCCATGGTCGCCACCTCTTTGAGCTTTCTGGGGTCCTGGGGCCCCTGCACCTGCCTCAGTGAGGGGCTGCTGCTTGTCTGGGACAAGGATGGACCACCCAATACAGTGTTTCTCAGATGATTCATTCTCAACCCTAAGAATTTATTATAATCAGTATTACTGAGGAATGACTGTTGAATGGCTATCTTCTTTCAGTAGCCCAGCCTCCGTTAATACTCTAGATGCCAGCTAATTCATGGCTCCACTCTCCCCATATCTGTCCACATCATTCCCGTCCCCTAAAGTGCTCTCCCTGTCCCTGTCAGTTCCACCCCCCCACCAAGGGGCAGCGCAGACCACAGTCGGCACCTCCCTCCCCCAGGCCCCCATGGCACCTCCTCGGTGCTGGCTTGAGAGCACTTTGTGCATCTGGCATCCTGAACCCCTCCAGCTTTCTCCACGGGGACTTCTTTTTTGCTTGTAGAATACAGAGGAAACAAGCAAGCGTTTCTCAAATCTATGCAAATCCCTTTCTAAAAATACACCACCTGGTCTTCCCTCCTACCACTCACCCATCCCACTCTGCCTACTGAGTGGGCAGTTTAGTCACAAATTCAACTTCCTCAATTAGACAGCACGTGCTTTAAGCATCAGAGCTACACCTGACTGAATGCTAACATACTCCGTGAAGATACTTCAGACTTTTCATGGGGGAGATGAGGCACAGCAGGTAGCTCATATTTTTCACACAGGAGGTTCCCCTTTAAATGACTTAATTTGCCCTAAAATAAGTACTGTCTTCTAAAAACTTCTTTAAAAGGAAAACAGAAAAAACACGGCAGAGACTGGATCAAAGAAGCAACATCCCCCTATCCAAAGAATTGCAGACCTGCTCACATGGGACACTGCATTGCTATTCTTTTATATTTTTCTGTACTTTCCCATTTTCTTCAATGAAAAATCACATTTATAACCAGAAAAAATTTGAAAAGTCAAGAAAGTGTCTAGTACAGTTGAAAAGTTTTTTCCTTAGGACAATTATACACTGTCAGTTAAAATAAAAAAACCCCAACTTTTAATTACCTGGGAAACCCGGCTATCCTGAATGACTCATTCCCACAGAAGCAGTACGTGTACTTTTAGGGAGAATGGTCCCAATGCCAAATGTTCAGTGCATTCTGGGTAGACCCATCTGAAGCCACATTATTTACTTACCAACTCTGAACCAATCCCACCGAAGGGCGGTTAAGCAAGTTATCTGGCAGAAGATTAACTTCTCTCATTGTGTTAGCCAGGCGCACAGGAAGCTCCTTTCGTAGGAACATATATGAAGTTTTCTCACATGCATTATCTCTCCCTATTAAGAGATGAAAAATGTTCCATGATTTTATAATCTAACAGATGGAATAATAAAATGTTCTCATGGTAGCCCAGTGACTGGTCGGGAAGAGAAAATTAAGTAATCTTGCAGTCTCTAGTTAAATCTTTATCCTCTGAAATAGCAAGTTTAAGAAAATAATTTAATTAGAACAGAAAAAGAACATTTATTCCAAGAGGCAACGTTGAAAGCAGTGTTTTTCCCTCAGCACAAATACATCCCTAGTGTTACCAGTGGCGGTACAAAAGTAACCTGGGACATAATCTGAATTTGTTTTCAAATAAACGCTGTGGGAAAACTGCCAAGTACAAAAGTAGGAGAACATGTAAATCCACTCCTGTTCATGGGGGTTTCCAGAAGGCAACAGACCCATTCATTCCACAACTATTCACCTACTGCGGGCCGACTGCTTCCTAAGATTTTCTTCAAATGTGTTTCTTCAGGGACCAGGAAGCAGCCACAGACCCCAGCTCTGACCGAGACACAGGATTCGGGAGGTGCCCGAGAAGCCAGCTCACAGGTGCCCTCAGAAATGGAGTGATGGACTACAGCACGTCCAAGAGGACGGAGATACAGTGTTGACTAGGAAGACAGAGGTCAGGGAGGGAGTCTTCTGTTGATTGCCTTGGGCTGGCTGTGCACACAATGTACGCGACTAGGGCACAGTGAGAGAAAAGGTACCAGGCCACCTGAAAGAGGAACCCGAGCCCTTTCCCCGGCTGCCACGTGACCAGAGCAGTTCCATGACTGGTCTTGCCCCCAAACCCCAACCTTGCTGTAAACTCAGAGATAGTTGGGGGATAGAGGATGTGATAGAAAAGACATGAGCTTTGGAGACAGAAATGTGCTTCAGCCTCAACTTCTCCATTTACCCTTGGTAAGCTTCTTAACTTCTGAGGCTCAGCTGCCTTCATCTGTAAAATGGGGATGAAACGTCAGTTTTTGTAAAGACTACATGTGACAACATGTATGGAGCCCAACACAGAGCAAGTGTTCGGCGATCATTAGTTCTTCTTCTGTCCTCTGTGATACTGATGGGTCTGTCCCGACTCTCTCACATTCGGAGAGGCCTGCCTGATGCCCCATATTCCCTGGAGGCCGCTGGGAAATAGGCAACCTCGGGGCCAGGCCCAGAGAGAGGGAAGCAGGGCTCATCGAAAGATCTTCTCCTCCAAACTCTCCTCTTTCTTCCAAATGTGATGAAGGCAGCAATAGAGATTCAGAAGTAAATCCATTCTAACACTTCCAGCCAAATTCTTTCCTGTTCTCATGGAATAAGACTGGAAATAAAAGAACCCACTGTTTGTTTGTTTTTTTTTTTTTGGCCAAGCCGTGCGGCA
This sequence comes from Balaenoptera borealis, assembly GCF_965194805.1. NCBI lineage: Eukaryota > Metazoa > Chordata > Mammalia > Artiodactyla > Balaenopteridae > Balaenoptera > Balaenoptera borealis. The sequence continues at coordinate 21,141,788 of NC_138881.1, read as the reverse complement.
TGTGGGATCATAGTTCCCTGACCAGGGATTGAACACGCGCCTCCCCTGCACTGGAAGCGCGGAGTCTTAACCACTGGGCCGCCAGTGAAGTCCCACAGAACCCACTTTTGAGAGTCATCTGCAGAACGTCTTCCCTCCACTGCCCCCTGCCCCCCCTTCTCCATTTCCAAAAAAAGTCAGAATAAAAGATTACATTCTTGACCCATCCCTCAGTTACCTCATTCTAAGTGAGTAGTATATTGAAGGCCTCCAATAAATCTTTAATCAATAATTCTGCCTTTGCCTTTTCTCCTAAGGGAAATACTCCAAAAAAGGAAGAGGAGTGTAATATCTCAGCAATGACCTTCCAACACTTACTCCATACACATTCATTTGGCCTTAGATGATTAACACTTAAGATGATTCAGGCTGCTTTGCTTTAGATTTTATATATATATATAAATTATATATATATATATATATATATATATATATAAATTCCTAAAATGTTCTGTATATAATTTTTATGGATGGATCATTTTAAGTGCACTAAAAATGTTGATATTTCAAAACTCAGAATGAACCTCATTATAAAATGAAGGACCTATTATCTAAGTTAAAATGTGCATGTACGTTTGCACATACCAGGAGAAATACCTTGTATCCTGGTTAAATAGAAAGGACATTTTTTAAAAAAAAAGCACAAAAGAAATGATGGCGGAGAAGGAAGTTAGGGAATGGGGAAGAAGCGAGAACCCTGTGGTGTTGAACTGGAACTGGAAATAGCAGTATGACCTCAGGATTTTGAAAAATTCTCTTGAGTTTTTAGGGGTATTGAAAGTTGACATGCTTAAACTTCCACATCCAGAGCACATGAGGAGCAGCACATCAGCAGCATGGGGGGGGCTGGGGGTGGGAGTAGGGTGAAGAGGGAGGGTTGGGGAAGTGACAGCGGTCTGGCAGCTGCCAGGTGGTGAGAGGCAGTCAGGTGCACGTCTCTTCTGGAAATCCACAGGGCTAGACGGCTTTCAGAATTGAAAGGTTTTCAGATTTTAGGAAGGTAAAAAAGAGTACGTGCATCCATTGCGTGAAACAGTCTACTCTACAGACACAGTACAGCTACAGCGCAATCTGTGAACGTCGACACTGAGCAGGGAAAGACCACGGACCCCAAATCACTGCAGGCCAGGTTTTGCCATGGACTTAGTCTGGGCAGCAAAGGTATAAAAAAAGAACTTCAATTTTTTTGAGCTTTTTGGACTTCAGAATTCAGATAAAAAGACTGCTGTCTGGCAGAACAGTAATGCCGAGATCAGATGCCAGAGTTAGACTTGGCTTTGAATCCTGTCCCGAGCGTCCACTGGCTTCGTGAACACCGGCAAGTGTCATTACACGTCAAAGCCTCGGTGTAGCCATCTATAAAATAAGAACAGGACCGATTTTGCAGAGGTTGCAGCAAGGGTTAAAAAGCGCTTAACATTTAACACGAACAGGTTCTTAAAACTGAGATGAGGGGGCTCATTAAATCGCAATCACTAATGATGCCGGCTGGTATAAAGCAGAGCAGCCCAAGGCGGCCGTGGGGTGCCAGATCAAACAGTCTGATGCTCACTAAGCCCTGAGAGCGTGACTGCATTCTGGTTCAGCGCGGTCGCCTGTGCTCACTTGATGATTCTACATAATTAAAAAAGGATTAAAGTATGTTCTGTGTCCCTACCATCCAATTTTATTTATTTTAAAATAAAAGGCCTTGGTGCTTCCATTGGTCAACTCTGCACTAACTGGAAGACTCAACTAACTACTAGGCGTGGCCTGAAATAACCAAAGTTTCAGGAAGCATTTATTCTAGGCTTCTTGGATTATCAGCCTTTCATAAACTAGTGTTGAAAGAAACTTTCTCTCTATACCCACCCCCACCCCCCGCCGGCACCGATTAGACTGCCTCACCTGTGGGAGCGTCTCAATGATTTACTGGAAGAATAGAGAATACTTTCAGAAGTTTGTATTTTTAAAAAAAGAGTACCTGCAAAATCTCAGGTTTTGCCTCCTACATTCTAATTTAGCTTTAGAGACGAATTCTTTGTACTCAGATACCTTAATTATACATCAGCTTAAACAGAGGCATAAGTCTTTTTTAGTTAATTAGTGAGCCTAAAAATAAATATGAAATGCCTGATTTTTTTTAACCTTCCTGTGGTTTTCCTCATATAAGTATTTTATCTTATTTATTAATGTTAAATATTCAGTTTAAATCAAAGGGTTCCAACAATCTTGTTTTTAGTTAACTTACCAAAAAGAAACTTTTGGTTTTATCTGAATGTCCTCTCAAAAGGGTTCTGTTTTTCTAAGGCTTCTGGCATATTGAGTATTTTCCAGTTATTCTTTCCAGTCATTTGACTTCATTTTTTCCCCGCTTACTTGGCTTCTCTACATTCCTTAATTTTGATTTTCTATTTTTATTCTGCATTTCTCCATATACTTCATCTTATTCAAATTTACCGATTAAAATTTTCCCTAGTATCAGTTCAGAAAAAGATGAAGAAGCAGTGGGTGACAGGCATGGAAAATTCTGATTTCGTGAAGCAAATAAGTCACTGGCTTAAATACACTTGTGTATTTCTTCAGTTTTTCTTCCTCTTTTGATGACCCTTTAATTCTCTTCTGTTTTCTGTTTGTTTTTCATACTTTGCCCTTTCATTGAGAAATCGGAGACAATTACTAACTACATTTGCAAAAGGTATGACTGGCTTTGTCTAGAAAGGTTCTAAATGGCTTTCCAGTTCACCAAGACACAGGATAAACAGACACAGAAACACAAACGACTTTTTTTTTTAATTGGGGTATAGTTGTTTTACAATGTTTTGTTAGTTTCAGTAGATTCACAGCGAAGTGAATCAGCCATATGTATACATATATCCCCTTCTTTTTTGGATTTCCTTCCCATTTAGATCACCACAGAGCACTAAGTAGACACAAATGAGTTTTGGTGTTTTTTTTTTTTTTTCCATAAATGACTTCTGATTTAATATGGGGAGCCCTCTCAGTGATGGTCACTGATAAGAAAGGAGCATTTGACCAGCCTTCTGAGAGCAAGAGTTCCGACATTATTCTTTATACGTGGTTTCCACAGTGGCATAATATTTCTGGTGAATCTCTAATCCTCTTTTCGACTAATTTACAGGAAGCAGAAAAAATAATTATTTCTTCGGTTAATGAAATGACCTGATAATGTATCTTATAATTAAAGCAGAGAGCTGAGCACATGCCTCCCAAAAACGTAGTCTCCTGTCTGGATTACTTGAAGGCTATCTTTATCCACATCTTTCAGCTTTAAGGCTTGGTAGGGGATGTTTTAGGAGTGTAAGCAAGGGAATCAGGGAGTGGAAAAGGAGGGCAAAAAATGGAAGAATTACCAGCAAGGCACTAAAACCCAACAGAATGATCAGCTCATTCTGATAATGCTGCTTTTTCTAATTACTGTCAATTAAATCTTTGAGTTTATAATGTATTTTTACCATTAACCATGTTAAAACAGGTAAAATATAACTGAGAAAATAATATTTCAGGGGCAGCTCTTTGATTTTTCTTCAGTTGTATTTATAAGATTTCAACCTTTTGACAACATTGAATTTTAGCATAAGTAATTTATTCTCAAACTTACCAGGGCTATAAACAATAATTAATTGAATAGTCCTTCAGAAGAAACAACCATTAAGTGTGAATGGAGAGCTACCAAATGATTGTGAATATCCTTCAAAAGAATCCCCTCTCTTTCTTTAGCTTCATTCATACTTTGAAAATGTTTGTTTTACTCCATGTCCAGAAATACTATTTCACTGCCTGGGAAGTTTAACAGTTTTCCTTTGTTTGGGAAAACTTATTCCTGAATTTAAAGAGATCAAAATAGGTAGTGGGTTTGGGGTCTACCAAACTTGAGGCTGCATCCACTCTAGGCCGGCCCATTTGGGTTATTATTACTAACAGCGAGCCAGAAACTTCAGAGCCAAAGAGCCAAAGATCAGGTATTTCACACACACCTCATTCCCTATCAAACTCAATGCCCCAACAACATGCAGCTATTACACTATTTCTTTCAGCCCAATGTCTATTTATTATGCTCATAGATGCTGTGGGTCAGGAATTCAGACAAGACACAGGAGGGAAGGCTGGTCTGGGACCTCAGCTGGGAAAACTTAAATGTTGGAAGAGTGACTGGACAGTGGGGGCTGGAACTATCTGAAGGCTTCCAGCTCACATATCTGACCTTGGGCCGCTTACTTAGCGACTGAGATTGCCTACTGAAGCATCGTCAGGTGGCCTCTCCATGGGCTTCCTCACAGCATGGCGATTTGGGGCTGGTTGGATTCCTGTATGGCTTCAGTAAACAAGGCAGAGGCTGCATGGCCTTTTATGACCCAGCTGCAGAAGTCACACAGCTAGTCCCCTTCTGCCATCCTCAACTGTTCTAAGCAGCCATAGACTGCCCAGACTCCAGGGGGAGGGGATCAGACCCCCTGCGTTGGTGGAGGGCTGGCAAGGGCACATCATAGAAAAGCCTTGTCAGGGCCATCTTTGGAAAACGCCATCTGCCCCAAGATGTTCATAAGTGTACAAGATGATTTATTTCTCAAATTATACTTTAAAGCACTCTTCTACTACCTGAATTTGTTTTCTTTGGAGTCACTTTTGGGCCATTTATTTATGTTAGTTTCTCTTGCTGTAGGCTTCCCTCAGATGGCAGGTGATCCTTGCTTGTTCAGTGAGACAGCCTAAGGACTAAGTGAGTACCCAAAACACCTGATTACATAGGGCTTTTGGGTGGGGTCCTAACACCACACCAGCTTCCCTTATTCTCCTTAAACAGTTCTTTCAATGTCTTTAGAGAAGAACCCCCTCCTTGCCCTTCACTTGGCCAAGGGGTAACTGCCTGCCTATTAATGTTCTGATGATCAGGATGGAGGGTAACCCTTCTGTTTGCAGACTTCTGGTTCATTCTCCAGTTTTCACCCAGCCAGTCCTACCTGTCACCCCTGCCCTCTATCCCTGGTGCTGCATTACTGAGGTAGAAGCCCCTCCTGGGGCCACAGTGCCTCCTGAGTATGTTCTAGACCCCAGCTATCCAGTATAGGAGCCATGAGCCATTAGAGGAAATGTGAATATTCAATTATATTATAATATCAATGATAAGTTCGCTGTGATAACTGTATCATGGCTACTAGGAAAGTACTCTCATGCTTAGTCATTACATCTGCAACTTACTCTCAAGATGGTTCAGCCAAAAAGGTGTATATAGAGAGGGAGGGAAGGAGATACGGATAGGGATGGATGGAAGGGGGAAGAAGCAAATATAGCAAAGTAACTCGTGAATCTAGGTGCAAATCATGGGTGTTAACTGTACTGTTCTTATCATTTTTCCTGAGGTCTGAAATTTTACCAAATAAAAGGTTTGGGACAGACACTGTAAACAACCTAAGTATCCAACAATAAGGGAATAGTCAAATAAATTACAATACTGCATATCTACATAGAGAAATATGCAGTCATTAAAGAGTTTTTAAAACTCAACAACAAAAAAAACAAACAACCCTATCCAAAAATGGGCAGAAGACTGAAATAGATATTTCTCCAAAGACATACAGATGGCCAATAGCACATGAAAAGATGCTCAACATCACTAATTATTAGAGAAATTCAAATCAAAACTACAATGAGGCACCACCTCACACCAGTAAGAATGGCCATCATTAAAAAGTCTACAAATCACAAATGCTGGAAAGGATGTGGAGAAAAGGGAACCCTCGTACACTGTTGATGGGAATGTAAGTTGGTGCAGCCACTATGGAAAACAGAATGGAGGTTCCTCCGAAAGCTAAAAATAGAATTACCATATGATCCAGCAATCCCACTCCTTAGCATATATCTAGACGAAACTATAATTCAAAAAGATACATGCACCCCTATGTTCATAGCAGCACTATTCACAACAGCCAAGACGTGGAATCAACCTAAATATCCATCGACAGATGAATGGGTAAAGAAGATGTGGTATATATATACAATGGAATACTACTCAGCCATAAAAAGAACGAAATAATGCCATGTGCAGCAACATGGATGGACCTAGATATTATCATACTGAACGAAGTCAGAAAGACAAATACCATATGGTATCACTTATGTGTGGAATCTAAAATATGACAAATGGGGACTTCCCTGGTGGCACAGTGGTTAAGAATCCGCCTGCCAATGCAGGGCACATGGGTTCGAGCCCTGGTCCGGAAAGATCCCACATGCCGCGGAGCAACTAAGCCCGTGAGTCACAACTACTGAGCCTGTGCTCTAGAGCCCGTGAGCCACAGCTACTGAGCCCGTGTGCCACAACTACTGAAGCCCACGTGCCTAGAGTCCATGCTCCACAACAAGAGAAGCCACCGCAATGAGAAGCCCGCACACCACTACAAAGAGTAGCCCCCGCTCGCTGCACCCACGCACAGCAACAGAGACCCAACGCAGCCAAAAATAAATAAATAAATAAATAATTTAAAAAATATGACAAATGAACCTATTTACGAAATGGAAACAGGCTCACGGACATAGAGAACAGACTGGTGGTTACCAAGGGGGAGGGGGTTGGGGGAGGGCTGGAGTGGGGGGTTGGGGTGAGCAGACGTGAGCTTTTATACATGGAATGCATAAACAACAAGGGCCTACCATATAGCACAGAGAACTATATTCAGTATCCTATGATAGGGACTTCCCTGGTGGCCCAGTGGTAAAGCATCTGCCTTCCAATGCAGGGGACACAGGTTCAATCCCTGGTCAGGGACCTAAGATCCCACATGCCGTGGGGAAACTAAGCCCGTGCGCTGCAACTCCTGAGCTTGCGCACCTCAACAGAGAGCCTGCGTGCCGCAAACTACAGAGCCCACGTGCTCTGGAGCCTGCGTGCCACAACTAGAGAGAGAAAACCCGCACCTAGAGAGAAGCCACACCTAGAGAGAAGCCCGCATACCACAACAAAGACCCAAAGCAGCCAAAAAAATAATAAAAGAAAATAAATAAAAGTAAATATAAAAAAAAATAATATCCTATGATAAACCATAACGGAAAAGAATATTTTAAAAAAGAATGCATATATGTGTAACTGAATCACTTTGTTGTACAACAGAAATTAACAGAACATTGTAAATTAACTATACTTCAATTTTTAAAAAATAAAATGAGTTTTTAAAGAAAATAGCAGTCTTCTGAAAAAGGTCTTCCTATAACTAGAGCCGTTTTATTATTTTAAAGAAAAACACCCTACTAGAGCCATTCTATTCTAAAAACAAACAAACAAAAATCTCATACAGAACGTGCTACTATATGCAGATCTTCCTAATGGGGTCTGAAGCCCATGCTACCCTTCATGTAATGGTTTTTGATGCTCTTGTAAGAAAAGAGGGTACAGGGTGATCATGACAGGGTTCTTAATTAAGGTAAGTGAGGGTTACTGGATCCTTCCCTGAAGGAGATCTGTGTCTGTGCTGAGGGAACATGAGCGACAGCCACTAGTACCTTGATCCTCTCTCTTTAGAGATCCTATTTGTTGACTCTTTTGAAATATATGTATCCATGAACAGATTAGTGAGAAACCTGCCCCTCTGTATGCCAGATAAGGCCAAACCAAGTTGTGAGTAGATTTCACCATGGGCCCACAATTTGTGCCCTTGGCTTGGGCAACCCCTCTGTCATCACCCCCAGTCACTGAGGTCTATGTCCCATGGATCCCAAGATTCCTCAAAAAACTGAACAGTCCATCAGCACAATACCTGGCACATTGTAGGTGTTTAATATTTCCTGATTAGAGCTGAAAATTAAAATACCTAGTAAGTTTCAGTATAAACTTACAATAGCAAATAAAATTCAGGGGTTCAAGATAACATTTGCTGGTAATGGTAAATTCCTCTAATAGATCACTTCATTCTGTATATTTGGTTAGGGGTATTCCAATCCTTATAGTTAGGGGAAGAAGAGCCAAAAGGTAGACAGGAAGGTGATGATAAAGTGACAGTAATTGTCAATATGGTGTGTCAGGCCAGAGAGTGGAGAGAAAAGGCAAGGATGTGTTGAGAACTGACATCACAAATAGAGCTTTGACCGGCTAAAGCATACGAGTAGCACTCATAGCCAGAGCCACCACACAGATCCACATCACCCTAATTCCAGAAAGGAGTTTAGGATCTAGTCCTAACGCTGGATTACAGAATGTCTTGTTGTCATGGAAGCAGGAACAGTTAAGTAAATGTCACACTGTACTCATCGTCGAGGTTAATTGAGCAAAACCTTAAGTTAACCATTACAGTGAATGAAGAAGATCCAAAGCCAGTCACGCTCAAAGCACAAATGAGCTGAAAGTGCTATGTTTCTTGGAAAATGATCAGTTTATATAGCTGGGACCTTCAGCCAACAAACTTTAAGATAATTAACATTCAAGGTTAAGAGCTCCCTATGCAGTTTTCATTCTTAGCAGGAAGCTGACTTTGTCCAGGATAATGCTGTGTCACTAACTTCCCATAACAAAAGCATAGCCAACATCTACTGAGCACCTACCATGTGCCATGCGCTGTGCTGCATGTTCTCAAGTTCATGGGTGCAACAGGCCTATGATTCGATGCTATTGTTTCCATTTTGTAGATCAGGACATTGAAGTGTAGTGGGATTAAGTGATTTGCCCAAGCTCGCACTGGTGGTAGGCACCAGAAACCAAGCCTTGAGTACAAGTCCACATAGACCCGTTATCATATTTCCAGGGAGAGACAATAGGCTAACAAGACAATAAACTAACAAGTGTGGGTCCTCAGAATAAAAATTGTTTCTAGTGTAAGTAAATGAAGGAGGTAGCAATCTGATAGCTCCGAAATGATAAGACTAGACAAACATTAGATTATGCAATTTCCAGATTGTCTAAAAGAACAAATTTAGACAAGACCCCAAGCATTACTAATAGAGACTCTGTTTGCTAGAAAGAATTGCACTGTGGCAAATGGTATATTATGTGGTAAGAAATGGTATGTTAAGTTGAAAGAAGAAAAGCATACGTTTAAAAGCTCAATCGACCTGCATTTTAACTGTGGTTTTGCTCCTAACTTTGCTTAGGCAAGATACTTAAACCATCTAAGCTTCAGCGTCTTCATCCAAAAAATGGAAACATCTATTTCACCTGGATGCTGTGAGAATTACACCTACATCTGACTAATATTGTGTCTGGTGGAGAGCGGTACACAAATGTAAGTTCCCTTCGCCTCCTAGAAAGAATAATTTCTGGCTCACTTTGGAAGAGGCAGCCAAGATGTTAGGTCAACAACTAGCTGATGCTTTGGGCAGTCTCTTCATTACTCGGGGCTTCTACTTTCTCATGTGTAAAACTGGGGAGGTTGGACAGATGATCGCTAAGCTCAGGCTCCCACTGAATCAATCTATGAGGAGAAGATTTTGGTTTGTACACTTCACAGTTATTTATCCTACACCAACCTTGCCTAATGTACATTCTGGGACAACTCTGGAGAGAGCATTGCTAGTAGTGAGTAGCCAATGAAAGGAGCTAGAAATCAAGACAAAGAGTACATACATTATAGTTGTTTTCTACCAAAAAACTAAGAAAGAAACAAAGGAAGCCTCCAAGGATGCTCTGGATAAAGGACAATTGGGTTAACACTTCACACGTACCCAGAAAGCACCTTTATTACACGAACCTCCAAGGGAGAGGTAGAGAAAGCATGCCACAAACTCATGGGATGCATACATTTTGGCTAGCCTATATATATTGACATATTTGTCTCGACTTCTCATTTATCTATAAGCCCCTCAAAGGCAGAAACTAAGCCTCGACAATTCCCCAATGTTTCTCAGTTTCCACTCCATTCCGAATCCAGAAAGTTCAACAAATGCTGATGGACTCCTGGGAATTCCCTGGCTGTCCAGTGGTTAGGACTCAGTGCTTTCACTGCTGAGGGCCCGGGTTCAATCCCAGGTTGGGGAACTAAGATCCCTCAAGCTGCACGGCACAGCCAAAAAAAAAAAAAAAATGCTGATGGTCTCCTAAACTCCTTAAGTGTTAACCTTCAGCATCTCACAGACTTTATCCCCTAAAGTGGTTCACAGCTCTTGGGCAAAATTTTTACCAGATCTAACACAGTTCTTAACTCTGGAAGCACATTATAGTCAGCTGGGTAAGTCAAAAATACCAGCACCTAGACCCTCCCTTCAGAGATTGATGTAATTGGCTTCTACAGAGTGAGGGTGGGGGGACAGGTGGCACTAGCTTTAGAAGCTCCCCAGATGATTCTCACAAGCACCCAGGACTGAGATCCACTGACTAGCATCTAACCACAGGAAATTCAACAAGGAATAAACCAAAGAACTCCTCAGGCTCAGACAGTGGCTATTAAGCATCCCCAACTTTTTCATTGACCCATCTATTTTCAGTCTCTATTTTCATGTCTGAGTTTTGTTTCAGCCTCCTAGGAAACTGACCACACTTGAGCGCATTACGTGACCAATGTAGGAATGTTACTATAGCAATGACACTTTACTTTCTATTTCATCTCAGAAGAGAAATTAACCAAATTTATACAAAGTGCACAGTCAGGTATTAAGGAATATCTGCTACCAAGCTTAAGGAAACACTGTACTCTTCTAGAACAGATCCAAGGAAAGGTTCAGGTAAACCCTGAGTATGCTCTGGTCAATGAAGATGTAATAATTTGTTGGGAAAAGATATGTATGTTACACGTTTCAAAGGGCCCTACTGTCTTCCGGCCAACAACACATGGGAATACTTAACTTCATGCTTTGAGAAAATGTTAAGAGATACGTAGCAATTTATTCCCAACAGCGAAACTATTATATACTGACTTCCGTGCCCTAGTAAGAAAGAAAGAAACACTGGTACAACTCAAATGGTTGAGTGGAATCAGAGGTCAAGTCTAAGACTGAAAATAAAATCACAACTGCTTGGGTGACGCTTAGGGAAATAATCTACCGAGTTAGAACCCCAAATATTCAATCACAGGGAATGTATCGACCTGTGTAATATATAATAAATAGTTTGCTGTAATTTTTGTGCCATTCATTATAGCAGAAAGAATAATCTCAGTCAAGATGAGACAATGACTAGGAAAGGAGTTCTCCTCGAGGGATATGAAGGGCAATCAAACCCAGCTCTGCCACAAATATGGCGAAACGGGCTACCTGAAGATGCTTCCAGGCTAGTTTCAATGAACGCCAGGTACCCCACCCCATCCACAGTTCCCTTAGCACATTTTCTATAAGTTTAGCTAATTTACCAAGAAGAATAAGTGGGCAAGAACAGCGAGAATTCCTAAAAATCTGAAGTCATAAATAAGGAGCTGCCATCACCAAATTTTAACAGAAATTACAAGGCAAAAGTTAGCATATGATATTTAGTTGAAATCAGAAAAGTTGTCCTTTTGGAGAGAATCCACAAATATAAACTATTCTGTGGACTTTGTGATAAAACAGCAACAAGACAGAAAGACGTGAGGTCTTAATAGTTGCTGCTATGCAAATGGACAGCAGAACAGACTAAAAGTGAGTTGACTGCAAACGTCCCAACAGAGATGGCAACAAATTCCAGAGGGATTTAGTGACAATTTACATACTGCTCTAGGTGATAAATCTGACCATGATAAAAGCATTGTAAATGACTGGGTATATTAAAACTCAGACTGTGCGCTAAATAAAAAGGAAACCAATAATCAGTGTCAACATATATAAATATATGGGCAAAAGATGTAAGGCTATCACCAAAAAATGGATGGAAGAATTAGAGGTGATAATCTTTCCGAACGCCTTCAGTTGTATACTTCGATAATTACTTTACCAAAGAAGGGAGCACAAGAGAAAACAATAGATACACAGCACAATAGCTTACTATGCCAAGTAGACACAGGAAGTGCATGCAAATGATTAAAACTCCCGAGTCCAGTTACTAAATGGTCAAGGGCACGTCACACACAACAAAATGCACAAAATAAACCCACAAGGGGAAAAAATAAAACTTTTAGCTTCTATGTTACCTATTATACAATTGAAGTCATAAAACCTCACCTTGGCAGGGCTGTGGAGAAACCGGTACACTTAAACTTTGGTGACAGCCCTAGAGATTAAAGCTATAAAATCCCTCCAAGCCTTTCACATGGTAATTCCACACAGGGGCACATACCCTATAGGTAAGCCACCGATCACCTGGAAAAGTCTTAGCTACCCCAAAAGTCACACTCCAGATAGCCAAGTTTTACTGTTACTAGCATGCGGGACCAACAGAGCTTTATCATTTAAATGCCAATTAACAGCAATCACTGCACACTTCTTTAACAGGGAGCCAAACTCTCTTAGACTAGAGGTCCAAACTTTCTGTAAAGGGCCAGATGGTAAACATTTTGGCTTTGTGGGCCAAATCGTCTCTGTGGCAACTACTCAACCCTGCTGTTGCAGAGGTACAGAAGCCACATACGCTATGTAATGAATGGGCATGGCTGTGGTCCAATAAAACTTTATTTACAAAAATAGGTGTTGCCAAAACCCAGAGCGTATGCAACACAAAGACTGAACGCTAATAGAAACTATCAACTTTGGGTGATAATGATGGATCAGTGTTGGTTCATCAGCTGTAACAAATGTCCCACACTGGTGTATGGGAGTTCCCTGTACTTTCTGCCCATATTTGCTGTGAACCTAAAACTACTCTTAAAAGTAGTCTGTTAATTGTAACACAAAAAACAGGTGGCTGGCCCTTGGGCTATAGTTCGATAACCTGTCTTAGACTATGGCATTCAAAAAAAAAAAAAGGATTTGCCCAACTCTGGAATCAGATAATCATGGAAGTAAAATAATAGAATGCACGTAAAATGAAAAGGAAAAGAGGTGATATTTTCTGATTCCATCCAGTAATAAGACCATAGTTTCCCAAATCTTGCCAACAATCTGATCAACTTCCCGAAGTTTAATGGGACGAAACCACTCAGTCATCAATAGGTCAGGACGTGTGGCCATGTCTCCCCTTGAGAAGCATACAAAACTGCCAAGAGAATGAACAAAGCTGGAACTACACCTTAAACGCTCAGAGCCTGATAAACCAGATTATGTTGAAATCCAGTCATATCAGATCTTTAGGGCCCAAAAGGCCAATTCTTTCTTTAAATTTAAATATTGATCAAGGTGCATTAAGCCACATTAGATATCTTTACCCTAAATGAAACTGTACTCTTCCCCTTTAATTCTGAATTATTAGCTTCTGTCTCTAAACAGATTAGTCTAATTCTTGGCAACTCCTCACAGTAGAAGAACCTTACCGCTTACAGAAAAGGTGTGTCACGTACATATATGTAAAGGTACAAAATGTACACACTCAGAAACAAAATGCCATTGTTTCTCCCTTTTCCTAACACAATTAAAAAAAAACAAAACCCAAAAAAATCTCCTCATTTTCTCCAGAAACAAAACCACTCTTCTCCCCAATAGTAATCAGGCTTTAAGGAGCATGACTTAGAAACTCAAGGCTTTTCGAAGAGCAGTCATTTGCAACCAAAATCAACTTCTCAGTGGATACTGGAATCTTAAAATACTTTCTAAAGAAAAACAGAGGGCGGCTGGGCCTTCAAACCTCAAGAAGAGTAAAAACAGGGAAACTGGCTGCTGCCTTCTAATAGCTAAAAGCTCCAAGGTTCACAGAACCAGTGTAATTATGATAGAAATCTTTTCTATGAAAAGAAGACAGAGTTGTCAGACAACCTATCTTCTGGTGGTTTTATTTCAGAGATGCTATATTTAAATGTGGGGACATTACAGAAGTTTAGACCTATATAACAATTGACTAAATTAAAGTGACATAATGTTTAACAACCTTTAGATGGAGTCAATTAATCACCACTTATGAAGTGCCCACTCTGGGCAGAAAGCAAACAGCCGAGGAAGCTGAGAAGGTTACAAAGAACAGGTGAGTGCCTACCCTCTGGAAAGAGACAGTTTAGAATAAAATCAAAGAACAGGAGCCAGGAGCAAATATGTTTAATACAAGTGCAGCTGTGCAAAAGACGAGTGCAAAGGAACTGGGAAATAAAACAGATAGAAAGTCAGTCTGTAGGGAGCAGATGAGAGTGATTAATGAAGGAACCCGAAGTGGACAGGGTAAAGCTGAAAGATGAAAAGCATGTCCAGGTGAAAATGTGAATCATTTCCTATGAACTCATTCAAGATTCAGAAGGTTCTATCTTTAAGTTATGGCATACAGTCCAAGTTCTCCTTTTCTTACATCACTAAGAGAACTTTAAATTCTTAACAACCACTTAACAGAAAAGACCTCAAGCTTTTGCAAACATCACAAAGAACCACCATAACGTTAACTGCCATTCAAAGACAGTTAATTGGTCCAAAACTCCTGAGAGCAACAGGTTTCCAGGAAAAAAAGAGTAAAAGTTATACTGAGAAATAAAATCAATAAATGTTTATTCTGAACATTAAAATGTGATATTTCTATTACTCCTTATAAGGAGTTAATGTATACTGTCTGAAGCCTCACTGTCCAATGGAAACCTGTGAGCCACACAAGTAATTTTAAACTTCCTAGCAGCCATATGAACATAAAAAGAAACAGGTGAAATTTTTGATGTTTTATTTAATGCAACATACCCCCAAAATTACCATTTCAACGTGGAATCAATACAGAAACATACTGAGATATTTTACTATTTTTTATATTGTCTTTGAAATCCAGTGTGTGTCATACTTACATCTCAATTCAAAAGCTAAATTTCTATCAGAAATAATTGGCCTATAATTAGATTTCATCAAATTTACAGTTAAGGTAGATTCACATATCCAAACTGTTCTAAACATACTTAAAAGTTTTCCAATTAACTGAACCAAGTATCACTTTTAAGTTTAAATGTAAATTAAATCAATTCAGTCTCTCGGTCACAACAGCCACATTTCAAGGGCTCAATAGGTTCAACTGGCTAGTGGTGACCATACTGGACAAAGAAAGTCTAAATAAATCAGTAGAAAGATAATCCCTGGAACCAAAAATTCAAACCAAAAGAAATATAATAAAACAAAGCAAGATATACAATATGGTAGAAAAATTACAGGTATTAAAAACATAAAGTGAAAGAAAATTATAGATGTTTATCGTTACAGATGACAGATCTGTCATATCAATAAATATAAACTGGTTAAACTTAACCACATAAAAGAAAAAGTTAGACTCACAAAGCAAAACCCAGCTTTATACTACATTTCAAGAAATTCAGAAATGCTCTAGCAGAAAATGAAAACAAGAGGCAGATAGGGCTCTGGATCTCAATGTCACATAAGGATGAATCCAGGCCAAAAAGCACTGAACTAGTCAAAGGGCAGCACTCTGTACCCTAAAGCGTGCATCTCGAAATGACAGTTAAAGATATCTAAGCAGCAAATGTAACATTAACAGGCACAAAGCAAAAACCATAGGCAATATCTGGAGAAACAGAATTGGATTATTAGGAGACCTGAACTTCTTTTGACCCATGACAGATCCAGTAGATTAAAAAAAGCAAAGGTATAGAAAACTCAAATAAAATAATTAATATGGTAGATTTGATATATGAACCTCTGTAACCTGAGAAGGGAACATAACCTGCTTTTTGCTGCCCAAGGAACAGTGACAGGAAATGAACACAGATTGGACTACAAAGCAAACATCAATAAATTAAAGAAATGATTCAGATAACATTCTCTGATCACAATGCAGCAAAACTTAAAATCAACAAAATTAAAATACAGGGTGCACTTCTACTGGAAATTTAAAAATTCAAGTCTTGGGACTTCACTGGTGGCACAGTGGTTGGGAGTCCTCCTGCCAATGCAGGGGACACGGGTTCGAGCCCTGGTCCAGGAGGATCCCACATGCCGCAGAGCAACTAAGCTCGTGCACCACAACTATTGAGCCTGCGCTCCAGAGCCCGCGAGCCACAACTACTGAGCCCGCATGCCACAACTACTGAAGCCTGTGCGCCTAGAGCCCGTGCTCCGCAACAAGAGAAGCCACCGCAGTGAGAAGCCCACGTGCCACAACGAAGAGTAGCCCCCCGCTCGCCGCAACTAGAGAAAGTCTGCACGCAGCAACGAAGGCCCAACGCAGCCAATAAATAAATTTATAAAAAAATAAAATAAAACAAGTCTTAGTTCACATAAGAATAAAAACCTGAAGATGCAGAAGAGCTGGGAAGAAAAAGCATCAAACACTGTACACATCAGCTGTTAAAGCAGTGTTCAGAGGAATGCCTGTAGCCTTAAATACTGAAATAAACAACAAAGAAGAAATGAATTTTGCCGTTCAAAAAGAAAAAAAATAGCACATGAGGGGGAATTAATAAAATCAAAGTAATCATTAATGAACTAGAAAACAAAAGTCATAAAGCTAATAAGTGAATCCAATCATATAAACCAACAACTAATTAATCACAAAAGAGGGGGAGAACAAATATAGAAGGAATAAAGGGGGAACAGCCACAGAGAAAATTAAGACTAATTACTATCTCAGCTATGCAAACTGGCTTTAAAACCTTGATGACTAGGATAATTTTCTAGAGAAATACATCAAAATGGATTCTAGAAGAGATAGAAAATCTATCCAGATCAATACCACAGACTAGAGAAGCCTGTCAAAGAGTAACAGTCCCCAAGACACACTAGGTTTAAAAGGTTTCATGGGTGGATTCTACCAGATCTTTGAAGAACGGATAGTTCAAAAGATAAACTGGTCTTAGTGCAGAAAAAAATGTATTTCTTCTGAAACAAGCATGACATTGATAAGAAAATCTAACAGACTGCACATACACACAACATCCACAGACAAACAGCACGTGGAGATCAATATAATGAACCCAGGAATTCATCAAACTATTCTCTCTAGTACTGTATATCCTTAAAATTTTCCATAATAAAAAGCTAAAGTTAAAATTTTTTTTACTCTGTAAAAATACTGAATCACTATGCTGTACACCTGAAACTAATATAATCTTATAAATCAACTATACTTCAATTTAAAAAATTTCTTTACTCAAGGAGAAAAAAATTTTATCTAGATACACTTCTTCACTTATCAAAAGTTTGACAACAATGTGGTAAAAGTGTAGGAAAATAGGTACTCTCAGAAACTTCTAGTGAGAGGATAGACAGACAACCTCGATGGAAGGCAATCTGACAATATTTATCAAAATTTCAAATGCACATAGCCTTTGGTGTAGAAATGCCATGTTTAGGAATTTGTCCTATATATATACTCACACACGCATGAAATGATGAATGCAGTAATTCAGTGTAGCAGAAGCTGTCATAGCAAAGATTGGAAACAACCTACTAGCCGTCAACAGAGAGTTGGTAATGAATATAGTACACTCATATAAACAAATTCTCAGAAGCCATAAAAAAGAAAAAGGAAGTTCTGCAGTTACGATATGGAAAGCTGTCTAAGGAATTAAGTTTAAAAAGCAAGGTACAGACAAAAGTATTACAAGTTGCCATTTATTTTAAAATGGGGAGGCTAGTGGACAAAAGTAGGAAGCTGACTTTTCTATGTCCTTTGGTACCTTTTGAATTTGGAACCATGTAACTATAATCTCAGACCAAAAAGAATCTCTTTTTTTTAAATCCCACCTTTCACAGCGCACTATTGCCCTTATAAACTCATGATCCATTTAGAACGCTTGCTATTCTTGTTAAACTTGCTAACTGTGTGCAAGGCCATGTTTCAAGTAAAGATTGAGCTCAAGAAAACTCTTCTTATTTTAAAGGGCATAGAGAAATATGGCCCACAGATGAAAGGGGGACAACTCTAGATCCAGAAGATCATCTAATTAGTGGTTCTCAACCCTGGTTATGCTTAAGAACAACCAAAAATACCAATGTCCACCCACCCCCAGAACATTTATAGTAAAGTCTGGAGGATGGGGCACAGGCATGAAGACCATACAGGCATCTAAATGCTTTACAGCAGTAGTCCTCAACAGAGAGTGATGCATTTTGCTCCCCTGGGGGACATGGTGGTGTCTGGAAACATGTTTGGTTGTCACAACTCATGGGTGGAGGGAGTGCGGGGTGGGGGGCGGGATGTGCTACTGGCATCTAGTGGGGAGAGGCCAGGGGTGCTGCTTTCGTAAACCTCTCACAACGCACAGGACAGCACCCCTCCTCCACCAAACAGTGACCTGTCCCAGAAAGTCAAGAGTGCTGAGATTGAGCAGCCCTCATTTCAAATAAAGTCACTGCTTCTGAAATAACACGCAGTTTCAGCCTTCCCTCTTAAACAAGGAAGATCATCTCATTTACTAGTGTGGATACATTCGCAAAAGAAAGCTGTTTTCAGTGCCCACAGAAACCACAATTTGTTGATGCGGTTCTAACAAATACTGTAAACATGAAATTCCGTGGATATCCTTTCCCTGGTCTCTGTCCAGGAATTCTAGTCCAAAACTTCTGTCCCGTTTGCAAAGTAGCCAGGGAGAACGTCACGAAGTGGCAGTCCGTGGGTCAACGTGGTTCACGCATCTGTTCTGTTTGAGCCCTAGGTCTTTAAAGTATACTGAATCGGCGCCGCTCAGCTTGCCCTTCCGGAGCCAGCACATACGGGGTGGACGGGGTTGCCACGGCCCCCCCACCCCAAGCTGGCTTCGTGTAGTCATCGGCTGCTCCCACTCAGGGCCTGTAAGCGCTGGAGGTGGCCCTCCCCTGCAGTCTTCTCCAATCATTCAGGGGCATAAAACCTCTTTACTCTTCTTCCTTCTCACCTTAAAAATATCCCCACACCCCTTCTAAGTTCTCCAACTCCCACACCACTTGCCAAAATCGGACTTCTATCCAGAGCTGGAAGAACCAAGAGAAAGGCAGAAGTCGAAATGGCCTTTGTGTGACAACCCTCTTCTAGTTGTTGGCATTAAAGATAGACTGCCTGCCACCTGATTCGTCTCTGGGCATTACAAACGAGCCTTGAGTTTCTAGCGCATTCCACTACAATTATATATAGCTCTTCTGTGAGCTTCCTTATAAGGAAAAGACTTCAATTATTAGGCTTCTTCCATTATCCTAGATTAGAGTATCCCCTCCACTCTTCCCAAAATAGGTCAGAAGGCTTTTATGGGAAATATCTATCCAAAGATTTGGTAGTTTTCTTTTAAAAAGTTCATCCCTTTTCCTTTGAAATTAGGATCACGCAGTTTGGGAACTGTGCTTTAGAGATGACCTTATACAATCCACGTGTTTTATCGACGGGGACGATGAACCCCAGTGAGGTTCAGTCACTTAGCCAAGGCCAGGCTCTTGAGTCAGTGGCAGAGCAAGAATTAGAACATTTGTTTCCAGATAATGGTCCCATGGGTCTTCCACGATAACACTATGCCCCACTGTGGTTTTCCTACTCAAATAACATCTCTGCCAAGACACCTATTAACATGGTAGATACTAGCTGCTATAGAAATAAATCAACCAAAATTTCGCCAAGCTATGAGAGCTATCACTTCAACTTTGAGGGTGGAAGGAAGGAACTGGGAGTCTCTGGATTCTTTCTGGTCCTTTTATTGTGAATTAACCTGTCTCAGTTTACCCCTATGAAAAGTCGATACCTTCAGAATCTCTCTAAACCATAAATTAGGGATAGAATGTTGCTATTTATAGCAACAACGACATTTTCTTCCTAAACTCTTAAGTCGAGGGGCTGCCTCAAACCTCTAAAATTCTCACAAGTGGCCACAGATGGTAAAGTAAAACTACTGAAAAGCTTCTGGGACTGAAGTTTAAGACGCAAAGATCAACATCTCACTGAACCCTGACCTTCCTCATCATTCGCTGGCAAACTGGTTTCTTAAAATTTAATTTGGTCTCAACTTTAACCTATTCCTCTCTTCCTATCCTAACTTAAGTATGGACAACATCGCATTGTGCTTACTGGGTCTTCCCCGAATGTGCTACCTACTCTGCACTTAGGTTTTTATGCCCACGTGACACCACCTCTTGACATTTACTTAAAAGTCATTAAACGACCAGCCGCCCCATTATTTCCCCTCGAGAGCTTAGAACATCTTTGCTGCTCCATTTTCTTTTCCTTCCAGTTTGCCGCGTTCTCTCCTGATAGCTGGGTGCGCACTTTTGTTTTAATACTTTCAGGTGTTTCACAACCAGCTGCCTCGCATTCACCCAACTGAGAGGATTCCCTCCGCGCTTGAAACGGCACCACTCTGGAGAAACACGATCCAGTTAACAGAAGGTCGTGGAATCTATTCCCATCCCAGCTAGGCCTCAGGCAGGTTGGGGGCCGGGGCTTCTGCGCTCCCACGTCAATTCGTGGAAGGTGCCCACCATCCCGCCCGACAGGGGAGAAGGTGGGACACAGAAGGAGAGGCGCGGCGAAAGGTGCTGGCACGAGACCCTGCTCTGACGCTAGGAGCCCAGACGTCCGCTCCTCCCAGCATCTAAGGCTTTTGCAGTCCAGGCCTCTAACTGCTCTAACATAGCACGAACAAGACAGCAGTTCGAGTCCTGCCGCTCCGGCCACACAGGAGCACCTTAGAGCAGAAAAGGAACAAAATGCCATTGCATAATTTACTCGACCTCAAAGTGTTCCTAAACAGCTCTTACCCAATCCAAAAAAAAAAGAATCTAAATATAAAAACGTTCAAAAGCCACCCACACTCCGCTCCGAAGTTTTAAGGGCGGTGAGGTCTGTGTCAAGTAGATCTGAAGCTAACGACGGCAGCTTTGGGGAGTCCCGCCCGGGATGAGGCTCCTCGGACGCGGTTTCTGTGTCTCCGGGTGAGCCCCCGGCGGGTGTGCGAGTGCCAGGCCATGCCCCTCCGCGCCCCGAAATCCGAGCCCCCGGGCATCCCGGAGCCCCGCCCGCGGTTCCAATGGACTTTGCCCGGAGGCGGCGGAGACCCGCGGCGGCGGGCCCGGAAGGCAGCGGCCCCACACCCCGGGGCCGTGGGGACCGTGGCGACCCGCGGCCCCGCACTTACCGAAGTCCAGGAACTGCTTGATGGAGAGCGGCGATGGCGAGAAGCGCGAATAGCGCTCAATCTGCTTGGGCACCGGCTGCTTCAACAGCCACCAGAACAGCCGCATCCTCGTCGGGGCAACGCAGAGACCAGTCAAGACGCTCAAGCGGCCGCAAAGGCCGCTGCAGCCGAGCCGCGCGGGTTAGGCAAGTTCGCCAAGCGCGCACCCTGGCCTCCGTCTCGGCCTCGGCGACGCGGGTGCAGCCGCTGCAGCAGCACCAGCAGCAGCACCGGCAGCTCCCGTGCCCCGGCCGGCCGCCCGCCCGCGGCTTCCCCAGGCCCCGCCCACGGGGGCGGAGCCAGCCGCCGTACGTACGCGGCGCGCGGGGGGCGCGAGGGGCGCGCGGCCGCACGCGCTGGCTGCTGATTGGCCGCTGCCGCCCTCGCTTTCTTTTGCCGGAGTGCAGCCGGGGGCGCCCCCCTCCTTGGCTCCCGGGACCCAGACAGGCCCGGCAAGTGCAGCTACCCCCGGTCCCGTCCCGGGCTAGGTCCTCCGCGGCCGAAAGGTGGCGGAGGTACAAGGGGACTGGGAGGAGGTCCGGGCCCTCGCCCGGAATCCGATCCTAAGCGCTGCTCAAGGCCCCTCTCCACCGAAGACACCTCTTCCGGGAGGCCTTCCCTGGATCAGCTGACTGTTGCACTTCAGGGTATTTGTTGCGTCTTGACACTTTTTCATCTTCTGTTTACCACTTAACTATACTGGCTGCTTCATGCCCTCCACCACTGCCACCACCGTTGGGCAAAAATAAACTCACTGATTCGGATTCCTGCCTGCTTCTCACCATTGGACGGGATTCATGGTAATGTCACTCCCTGTTTCATGCCCGCCCTCCCACCCGCCTGGGCCAACTCCTTTCGGCAAGATTAATTGTTAAGTCACTGACTGTTTCATGCCACCACCGCCATCACCACCATTGAACGGGGTCAATTATAAGGTCAATGACACTTCATTTAGTCCCTCCCCCTCTCCCCCCGCTCCCCGTGAACTCCCCCTAACACCACTGGGCAGGATTAATTGTAAGGTCACTGTCTCTTTGTTTCATGTCACCCCCCCCCCAACCGCTACCATTGGAAAGGATCAAATTTAAGGTCTTAGGCACTGTCTTTCATACCCCCCTCACCTCCACCACCACCATAGGACAGCCCCCTGACTCTTTTTCATGCCTCACCACCACCAGCACCACTACTTCTGGACAGGAGTCTGTGCTTACACTATGTATTACACTTACACTATGTTAGGTATTGTTTGTATAAGAGTGAACTTGAACTCAGGGCTCAGTATATGCAATCACTATTTCCTAATGTGAAGGTATGAAGTACAGCTTGCTTTAACTATTTCCACCAAACCTTGCTTTATTTTTGGCAACGTATAAACATCAACTAAATGAAAGGTAGAATGTTCTCTGAGGAAAGGTAAAAATGTAACTGGAAACCACTCCTTTGGTTTGATTGGACTGGTTTTCTCAGTGAGTAAGATTATTGGTGTGTAGCTATTTAGCTTTTGTGCCTTCATTGGGTTTCTATGCAACCAATTCTTTGCTTAATGCTTGCATCTCTACTCTGAACTTAAAGAGAAAAGTAATACGTACACTCAAAGACATCCACTGGTCCTCCCTCACTTCTAGATTTTCAAGTACATCTTGGTCATCTTGGTGGTGGTATGGTATGTAGACTACCGTGTCTTTTCAAAACAAAAAGCTGAAAAAACATACTAACAACCTCTTTAACCAGGAGCTTTGCCAGAAGAGCTAAGCACTCGTGTTGGTGTGCATGGGCAGACAAAAAGACCTGTGGCCTGTGACTCCTCCAGTGACTTTCTCGGAGTCACTGCTACCACATGCTACCTGGAGGCATGTTGTACTTGGTGGCAGTTGTGGGAGTCGATGAGCAGGAAGAAGTTGAATATCGATGGAGAGGGGTTTTTCCCAACCTAAGCCACGAATCGCTGCTGATCTTTCTGAGCTTGGAAAGACTTGTTTCACTCCTTCCTTTTTTACTGAACAAAATGCTACTTTAAATCTATGTATTCTGATTTACTGAATTGTCATGTGCCTAGTTTTATTAATGTTTCTCCAAAAGGTGGCAAAGTCTTAGAAGTTGGGAACAATATGATAGAGCCTGGTATAATAGAAATTGTGCTGGTCCAGGGCTCAAATGACCCAGTCCTAAGCTTGGTTCTTTTATTAACTAGCTGTGTGACCTTAGACAAGTCACTTAGCCTTTCTGTGTCTGTGACTTCTTATCGCAGATGGGGCTACCTGATTTCTCTCCCTGACATTTGTGACAATCAAATGAAATAAATATTTAATATAAACACAAGATATGGTTGTACCTCTTTTATGCAACTATTTATTTAAGCTAAAAGTTTCATGTTAACTGGCAAAATCCAGAAGCTAAACCAGTGGGTTGATTTCAGTGCTGGTTGTAGTTATAAAAGAAGAATCTTGAGAGAAATAAATAGATCTTGATGAACTTTTTTCAATTATTTGTACACACCAAGGTCTTGCCCAAGTCCTGCTCCCAGTGGCTCTCAAAGTGAGATCCCTGGTCCAGCAGCAGGAGTGTCACCTGGGAACCTGTTAGAAATGCAAACTCTTGGACCCCACCCCAGACCTACTGAATCAGAAACTCTGGGGGTGGGGCCTGGCACTCTGTTTTAATAAGCTTATGGGGGTTTCAAAGATATGGCCACAAATTCTTTGATATTCCTCCCCTCAAGAGATGGCGCTTAATTCTCCTCCCCTTGAGTATGGACTAGAAGTAGTACTCACTTCTTCCAAGTACAGGATGGCCAAAAGTGATGAGATCTCACTTCGAAGATCAGGTTATAAGACAACTTCTGTCCTACCTGACCAATATTCCTCAAAACTATCAAGGTCATTAAAAACAAGGAAAATGGGCTTCCCTGGTGGTGCAGTGGTTAAGAATCTGCCTGCCAATGCAGGAGACACGGGTTGGAGCCCTGGTCCGGGAAGATCCCACATGCCGCAGAGCAACTAAGCCCGTGTGCCACAACTACCAAGCCCGCACTCTAGAGCCCACGAGCCACAACTACTGAGCCCATGTGCCGCATCTACTGAAGCCCATGTGCTCCAGAACCCATGCTCCACAACAAGAGAGGCCACCGCAGTGAGAAGGCTGCGCACTGCAACGAAGAGTAGCCCCGGCTCGCCGCAACTAGAGAAAGCCTGCACGCAGCGACAAAGACCTAACACAGCCAAAAATAATAAATAAATAAAAATAAAATAAATTTATAAAAAACAAACAAAAAAACAAGGAAAAATGAAAAACCGTCACAGCCAAGAGAAGCCTAAGTAGACATGACAACTAAATATCATGTGCTATCCTGGATGGGATTCTGGAACAGATAAAAGGACATTAAGGTAAAAACTAAGGAATTCGGCATAAAGGAAGGACTCTGGACCAAATTTGTTTAATAATAATGTATTAACATATGTTTATGAATTGTGATAAATGTACCATACTAATGCAAAATGTTACCAGTAGGGGAAACTGGATATGGGACATATGGGAACTTTGTGTGCTGTCCTCTCGATTTTGCTGTAAATCTAGAAGTGTTCTTAAAAAAATCAAGTCAATTATACAATACACTATTGATGACTATAGTCATCACATTATACGTTACATAAGAACTTATTTATCTTATAACTGGGAGTTTTGAAAGTCGCTAAGAGAGCAGATATTAAAAATTCTCATCACAAGGAAAAAAATTTGTAACTATGTGAGTCTATGGATGTGAACTAAATTTATTGTGGTAATCATTTCACAATATATACATATATCAATCATTTTAGTGTACACCGTAAATTTATACAATGTTATTTATGTCAATTACATCTCAATGAAACTGGAAAAAAAGCAGTACCTTTTGGTTCCAAAATGTAAAATCAAATATATTCAAATAATATAAAGAAAATATTTAAGATAGCAATGAAAATATTTTATAACCATGGAATAACTATTGAACATTTAAAGGACATGAATTACTACTACTATTACCACTACTAATACTAATGTCAACATTTAAAAAAAGACTGTGGCTTCCACGTTAGGGTTTTGTCTCTCCCCCTTCCTCTGTCTCTGTGTCTCTCTTCCCCTCTCAAAAGCCACCTGCCAGGCGGCAAGGCAGCCCTGTGGAGGAGCCCACAAGAGTGAGCTTGGAAGCAAATCCCTTTGGAAGCAGATCCTTTCCCTGCTCAGCACCTTGCCTGTAACCTCGGGAGAGACCCCAAGCCACAACCACTCAGCTAAGCAGCTCCTTGACGCTTAGCTGAGAAATGCTCACGGTTTGTTGTAATAAATGCTTGTTGTTTCCAGCTGCTAACTTTTTGGATAATTTGTTATGTACTAATAGTTAACTAATCTGCAAGCCCTCCAGGTGATTCTGAGGCATGCTCAAATGTGAGAACCAATGGATGGACCTAGAGATTATCATACTAAGAAAAAGACAAATATCATATGATATCACTCATATGTGGAATCTAATTTTTTTTAAAAGATACAAATGAACTTATTTACAAAACAGAAATAGACTTACAGATATCGAAAACAAACTTATGGTTACCAAAGGGAAAACGTGGGAGGCGGGGAGGGATGAATCAGGAGCTTGGGATGAACATACTAACCTTACTATATGTAAGATAGATAACCAACAAGGACCGACTGTATAGCACAGGGAACTCTAACTCTACTCAATATTCTGTGATAACCTACATGAGAAAAGAATCTTAATAAGAATGAATACATGTATAACTGAATCACTTTACTGTACACCTGAAACTAATACAACATTGTAAATCGACTATTCTCCAATAAAAAATTTTTTTAAAGTGTGAGAACCAGTTTCCTATACTATGCACTCTAAAGCAGCACCCTATTCCTTCTTGTTAATGCCTCAGACCTCAGCATGGTCAACACTTAGACATCAAGGGAGGCCTTCCCCCATCATAAACGCTATTCACTCCCCTTGCTATATGGTTACCTGACTCCGTTCCTCCCACTGTAACACTCAAAACACTTCGTTATCGTTTGATTAATGCCCGTCTTCGGCACTAGACGTCAGCCCTGTGACCACTGGGCCCAGGTCTGGCTTATTCACTGCTTCATCCTCAGTGTGCAGCATATGTACCAGTCACTATTTAGGTTCACAACAAATATTTTTTTAAATAAATGAAAACCGGCAATAATAACATCAAAACCTACCCCAAATCGCATTCCTTCTGAGCAGCTCTCAATGGAGAACAAAGGCAAGGGTAGTGTTCTGAGTAATTCAAACAATAATGTACACTTCATTAAATAATATTTTGATAAAGCCAAAATCCAAAATCCAAAGTGGACTGGAACAGATGAGGAAAAAAATAACCCCTGATTATCTCATCATCAATCACTGGTCGCTGGATCTTGTTATAAAACGCCTCCACCATCACTTGACTTTATGAAATCCTGGTCTCCCTGCCTTTTCCTCCTCTCTCTCTCTTCACTCTCAACTAACATTTTTTGAGCACCTACTGTGTGCTCTGTGAAATTACCTATGTTGTCTCTTCACAGTAAATCTGATGGATGAATATTATCCTTATTTCAGGTGAGTGAACTAAGACACAGAAAGCTTAAAATAATTTAAGATTACACAGCTTGTAAATGACAGTCCAGATTTGAATCCAGGTCTCCTGACTCTCAATTCTATGTTCTTTCATAATACCAGCATGAATTGTTTTTAATAGACTTTTTTTAAAAAGCATTTTTAGGTTCAGAGCAAAATTGAGCCTCCCCCACCATCAACTCCCACCAGATGGTACCTTTGCTACAAAATCAGTGAACTTACATTGACACATCATTGTCAACCAGAGTCCATAGTTTACATTACTGTTCACTCCTGGTATTGTACATTCTATGGGTTTGGACAAAAGTATTGCCCTAAAAATCCCCGGTTCTCTGCCTACACATCCCTCCCCGTCCCAACCCCTGGCAACCACTGATCTTTTCACTGTCTCCATAGTTTTGCCTTTTCCAGAATGTCATATAATTGGAATCATACAGTATACAGGCTTTTCAGATTGGCTTCTTTCACTTCACAATGTGCATTTAAGACTCCTCCATGTCTTTTTGTGGCTTGATAGCGCATTTCTTTTTAGGTCTGAATAATATTCCATTGTCTGGATGTAGCCTAGTTTATTTATCCATTCACCTCTTGAAGGAAATTTCGGTTGCATCCAAGATTCACTAGCCCACCTTTTGATTTTAAAAGTGGAAAGTAAGAATGTGAAGATGAGTGAACTAGAGGAGCGACAACTACTTAAGTTTTACTAAATTTATATCTTGAATCAAATATGTGTGTGATTTGAAGCAGTAGTTCTGTCCTCCCAAGGGCCCAAATTTTTCTTGATTTTTTTGACAAACTGTTCTGGGTGGCGCAAATCCTCTTGAAGTCCATTTATCCTGGTCCTTTCATTTCTAATTAAGGAGCGTTTTCAGTCTTGATGGTCTGTCTCTTACCCCAAAAGAGGTCAGAAAAGATTTTAAGTACAGGGATAGTGTGGCAGGATAACTTATTGAGAAATTAAATCTGGATTTTGTTTTTGCTGCTCTTGGAGGGACAAAAGAAAGGGGTGGCTGATCTGCCCCAATCTAAAAGACAACGGAGACTTTGGATCTTGGCTTTGGGCTGCTGTGCCTTGGGAAATTCGTTAGCTGTTCTGTATAGCAAAGTGCTTTGGTTTCTAGGGCTGAAAACAGGTTGGAAGATAGAGGAGACATTCTGGTAGTCTCTGTAATCGCGCCTCGGATTAAACCTCATTGGCTATGATACTGCCACTGTGCAAAGCTGGTACAGTAAGTCCCCTACATATGAACCTTCAAGTTGTGAACTTTCAAAGATGTGAAACGTGCGTTCCATCAACATCAGGTGTGAGTGAAATTGCAGCTTGCCCTTCATCTTCTATTACTGACGATCCTTCAGCTCTACCACCTCCCACCTCCTCTCCCTCCTCCAGTCAGTAACTCTTCTTGCCTGTTCACTTGATGCCAGCCCCTGTATGGCAGCTGTTTTACTGTACTACTGTACTTTTCAAGGTACTGTACTGTAAGATTAAAAATGTTTTCTTTATTTTTTGTGTTTGTTTCTTATGTATTATTTGTGTGAAAAGTATTATAAACCTACTACAGCACAGTACTATATAGCTGATTGTGTCAGTTGGGTACCTAGGCTAACTTTGTTGGACTTATGAACAAATTGGACTTACGAATGCACTCTTGGAACAGAACCTGTTCATATGTAGGGAACTTACTGTAGTCTCTGTAAATTCATTCCCTCTCCTGTTGGTAACTACCCCCAGCTTTTGTTTAGTTCCCCATGCTGTACAATTGTGTTTTGGCCAGGGGTGGGAGTGGGGTGGGGAACAGCTCACTTTGGTTGTAGTAATGAAATATACAGCTCAATCTAAAAACCAATGAGCTTAGGGACTTTCCTGGCGGGTCCAGTGGTAAAGAATCCGCCTTCCAACGCAGGGGACTCGGGTTCGATCCCTGGTCAGGGAGCTAAGACCCCACATGCTGCGGGGCAACTAAGCCCGTGCGCCACAACTACTGAGCTCACACGCCTCAACAAGAGAGCCCACGTGCCGCAGACTACACAGCCCACGCGCTCTGGAACCCGTGCACCACAATGGAGAGCCCACGCGGCGACGAAAGATCCTGCATGCCTCAGCGAAGACCCCGTGTGCCGCAACTAAGACCGGCTGCAGCCAAAAAACTAAAATAAATAAATTTTAAAAATTATTTTTAAAAATTAATAAAAATAAAATAAAAACTAATAAACTGGGGCCTCCCTGGTGGCGCAGCGGTTGAGAATCTGCCTGCCGATGCAGGGGACACGGGTTCGAGCCCTGGTCTGGGAAGATCCCACATGCCGCGGAGCAACTGGGCCCGTGAGCCACAACTACTGAGCCTGCGCGTCTGGAGCCTGTGCTCCGCAACAAGTGAGGCCACGATAGTGAGAGGCCCGCGCACCGCGATGAAGAGTGGCCCCCGCTTGCCACAACTGGAGAAAGCCCTCGCACAGTAACGAAGACCCAACACAGCCATAAATAAAAAATAAATAAATAAAAATTGGCACAAAATGAAGTAAATAAAAAAAAAACTAATAAGCTTAATTCTGACCACTGGCCATGGCTCATGGTTATTGGCACATGGCCCAATTTAGGCCAATAAAAAGGAGGAGACATTTCCTGGGAGCTTCTGTAAAAGAAACTTGCTTGCCATTCAGAGGAAGCTTCTGGAAGAATCTCTTTCTCTTCTCTTTCACTCTTTCTACCTCCTCCCCATCTCTAAGCACACCCACGGAAGCATCAATTGACAACCAACTTGTGAGCAGGGTGAAGCTGACTGTGTAGAAAGTAGAGCAGAGTTGGGAAGAGGCTGGGTCCTCGGTGATGTTGTCAAGTAACTAAATCAAACCAATCCTGAAACTTCCAGTTTCACAGGCTAGTACAATCTCCTTTATGGTTTAGGCCAGCTTGGGTAGATTTGTGTTGCTTAGAGTCAGAAGTATCCTAACTTTCACACGAAGCATTTTCCAGATACCCTGCATACACACTTAGGAACAAGCCCCACATTGATGGCTGCTGGTGGGTGTCTTGCCAGCTCTGCACGTGGGAATTCAAACGCAGATTTAATTTGATTTTTAAAAAATAAAGAAAGGTAACGTTTCATGTGCCCAAGTGTTATGGAACGAAATCACGTCTTATAATATCGAGAAGAAAAGAAACAATAATGGAGGATGATTATGTAAATCATAGCACATGCACCCAGTGGACCATTACACTGTCATTAAAAATTCACTGTATGAAGTCTATATGAGAACATGGAAATGCAAACATTATAAGTAGGTAAAAGCAAGATACAAAACTATTTATTAAAGTTGAGCTCAGCTATAAAGAGATCACAAAAGCTTCAGAGAAAAATAGTCTGGAAGGAAACAGAACAAAATGCCAACAACACAAGAACCCTGAAGAGTGTTTTGAGTGATACCATTTAGGAAATTCTTGGAGTCCCTGGGTGGGAAGTGATCCAAAAACATGAACCAAGGATAGATAACATGAATGGCTTTATTCGGTTCTCCTTCACTCCAAAAGATGAAGGTTAATTATACAGAGACTTGTCAGAATCCACTGTTTTGTTTTTATCCAAAGCATGATCTTATTAGTTCTGATTAATATTTACTTAGTACCCATAAATAACTGAGCATGAATCATTATATGCAGTGGACTCTGACATCTAAGGTGCCACCTCTTATCTGGAAAACTTGGTGTTTCTTACATGAGCAAGTCTAGTACAGCCTTCACCCATCTAAGCTGTTTGCCAAGAAGCAGCCGCCACTCCTACCCCGGACCATCACCACCCCCACCAGCGAACTTGACAGCGAACCTGAGTCAGTTCTCAAGTTGCTAAGATTTCCATCAGAGAGGGTTGTTGTGTAGCTACCAGGAGGGCCTCTTCCCCAGGAACTCTGGAGTCTTATTATCAGGCCCAATTCTTTTCACCTTCCCCCTCCCTCCACATATCCCAGGTTTCTGGAGGTTTGAAGCTTTGAGGACAAGAACAACAGCCATTCCTCGCAAGGAGACTGGGGATTCCTGCTCTTGGACAATCTGTCCCGTGTACCATCTGATGCCTCAGATAAGTATAAATCAGTGATATTAAAGGAACAGGACTGAGGCCGATCACCTACCACAATTTGAAATGCACAATAGAATAGAATCGAAAAGGCCAGATTTCGAAATCTAAAGAGAGTCAATCTCATTAGAAGTACTTAAAGCCCACGTGGGGCTATTGAGCACTTGAAATGTGTTGGTCTGAATTCACACATGTTGTAAGTGTAAAATTCACACCAGATTTTGAAGACTTGGGATGCAAAAAAAAAAAAATAAGGAAGAGAAAGAAAGAAAGAGAGAGAGAGAAAGAGAGAGAGAGAGAGGAAGAAAGGAAGAAAGAAAGAAAGAGAAAGAAAGAAAGAAAGAGAAAGAAAAGAGAGAAAGAAAAAGAAAGAGAAAGAAAAAAGAGAGAGAAAAAGAAAGAAAGAAGGAAAGAAAGGGAGAGAGAGAAAGAATGGAGGGAGGGAAGGAGGGAGGAAGGAAGGGAGGGAGGAAGGAAGAAAGAAAAGGAAAGGAAAAGAAAATATAAATATACAAAACTATCTCATTACTAATTTTTACATTGATTACATGCTGAGACAATAACATTTTAGATATACTGGTTAAATCATATACATTACTAAAATTAATTTCATCTGTTTCATTTACCCTTTTAAAAGTGTGGCTTCTAGAAAATGTCAAATTACACCTGTGGCTCGCATTTGGGGCTCCCATTAGATTTCCAGTGGACAGTGCTGTGCTCGATATATTGCAGGGTGTCCCTTATACTCCTGTGTATATACAGACAAGGTAACTAACATTTGCTGCTGGGCTTCTTTGTGCCAGAGCTGTGTTAGGTACAGTTAGCTCTTTCAATCCTCATATCAATCCTGCAAGGCACTCATGAGTATACCCACTTACAGATGAGAAAACTGAGGCTCAAAGAAGTTAAGTAACTTGCCCAAGGTCATCCACTGAAGTATGATAGAGCCCCTAAATTCAACACTAGATAATTGTTCAGGGCATTATCCAGTTGCCAAGGCTTTTCTCTCTGCCATGACTCGATGACCTATACAAGCAGAAGAAGTGATGCCAAAAAAAAATGGAAGGAGACGTGTTCTCTAAAACTGAAATTGCTTCACACAGACAAGCCTCATTAAAAAAATAAACTACACCTCTCTAGTCCTTGAGGCCAAGTTCCAAACACATGACTGGTGACAAGTGATACAGCACTGCCTTTCTTTTCCTCTGACCCTAACTTGGAAAGAGGTTTTCACTGGGTACTGTTGAAGAGCTAGACTTGCCCCATTCAAAAAAGAGTCCCATAACTTTTTGTCATTTTATGTTATATGTGTTACCATAGGGGCATTTAGGTTGTTTCTAGACTGTTTCTCTCTTTCTTTCCTTCCTTCCTTCTTTTTAAGTATTTATTTATTTACTACAAATAGTAAACAGTGCTGCTGTAAATGTAATTTTTGGACAGGCATATAGACTCCATGAGAATGTTTAATACTACAAGATAATGCAAATCAATGAAGGCAGTTTATATTCCTGTGGTATTGTCATTAATACAACATTGTAAATCAACTATACTTCAGTAAAATAAATTTTTAAAAAAACCTGGCATTGTCAGACAGCTTCGTCGAATGCTCTGGTTTGGGGTTTGGGTGTTGGGTTCATGGGTGTTCCTATTAATTTATGTACTTATTTAAAAAGAGAGGCACACACGGACCTGTGTATGTTGAGCCCAGGATTATTATTAACTCAGTTCTATGCAATTACGGATCCCCCTCAAAGATAGTAGAGTCACAGCACACTTATCAGGCTCTATAAATGCACGCTATCAGCTTTCATAAACACCTCAGCAGAGTTAGCAGCACGAAAATCCAGCCTCAGTCTAGATGCTGTTCTGTTCTTTCTCCAGAGACCCCTTCTCTTCATGTTGCCTCCGCCTGACCGGCATCATCCTACTGGGCCTGAAAAGTTCCCCTTGCTTCCCAGAGTTTCCCTTCCCAACAAAACATAACTTTTCAGTGTCCCATTTCCTCAAGACTCTGCCCTTTCCTAGCAGTGACTCCAAGTGGAAACTTTAGGCACCATAGCCAAGGAGTTGGGTCGCAAATTTTGGTTGTGTGGGCCTTTGGGCATTCCTCATGACACCAGGCAGGCCATCATCTGTCCCCAGTGAGGTGTAGGATCACCCTTAGACACTGGTAATCCCTACCTGGTCATCCTGCAAGATGAGGCAGTGTTGCTATTTACTAACAGGGTGGTTTTAGGCAAGTTATTTAACCTCTCTGAGCTTTGGTTTCCTCACCTGGAAAATGGGAGTGATAAAGCCTCCTTTAAAGGTTTGTTGGGAGAACTGGCCTCACGAAGCTTTCTGTTATGGGGACTGCTGCTGTTTCTATACATTCAAGCATGACAGCATAGCCTACTAGCACCTGACCTCAAAGTTCCAGGCCTAGAACTGCCACTAACTAGCTCCGCGGGTTTCGGAAAATTGCTTCATCCTTCCATGCCCAGTTCCTCATGTGTAAAGTGAGACGGCTGGACTTCAGCTGATCTCTAAAAAGGAGATCATGAGTCTATGAGAAGAACTCTGACTACAACAGCCAATTATTTATTGATGCCAAGGTAGTCACTACAGCTATCATTCCTCAAGTACTAACTTATTCGAGGGAAGAGTTAGGACAAGAACTTTCCCAGGAAATGAGAGCAAATAATTTTGTTTTACTTGAGGGAATAATTTCCAAATCTGAAGGGCAAAGGAAATAGTGAAAGGGGAGGGAAGGTAACTACCCTAAAATTTACACATAAAACTTATGTTTGTGTTCAAAACCAAGTTCAGAACTCTGATATTATTCTCCCATTATTCCAAGTATTTTTTCACCACTCAGGGTTATTGCATGAGCCAGAGCTGTATTCTGTTTCTCCTTGTATAACTCCTGGTATAACCCTTTTCTTCTTGTTTTCCTTTCCCTCAAAATGGCTTCATTCTTTCACTGCATTTTTTTTTCTTCTCTGCATTCCTGTTGTTGCTTTGGTTTCAGTGAGAAAGTCACTTCAGTCTTGGGTAAGTTTTCTTTGGCAGCAGAACCTGAGGAACACCTGTTCTCATTCTTAAGCTATGTTCCCTCAAAGGCATGGTCAAAGAGTTCCATTTCAATTAGACGTAAGCTGAATTTCAGTAGACAATTTTAAAACATAGAGAAACATTTTCTCTTTCCATTATTTAAACCTTCAACCTCAGGCAACCCTTTTGGCTTTTCCAATACCCTTCTTGGCTTCTCACGAGGTAAGAGACTTACCTGTGTCCTCCCCTTATACTACTCTGTGAACTCACCAACCTAACAAAAATCCTATTGTCCTTTGTCTGCTCACAGGGCTGGCCGTGTTCCTGATGAAGAACCACTGCATACACACTGGATGAGAAGCAGTTGCAATGAAATGTTAATTTACTCAGACTCCCTGGAGACACAAAATCTCTATTCAAGTCTCAGAATAACCAACTCGAGAAGGACATGGCAGCCATCGAGGACTAGAGAGCTAAGAGGAAGAGCAAGTGATGGGAGTGCTTCTGGCCAAAGGTGACAGCGAGCAAAGAGCTGTGGTTATGGCCCCAGGGGCCTGGAGTCCAGTCCACCACCTCCACTTGTCTTACTGGGAGGGCAAAGTACGTGTGCGCACGCGCTTTGGTGGCGGCGGTGGTGCGTGTATTTCAGGCCCTCCCCAACAGCGGTTTCCCACTGGACTTCTCACCACCATTTTGCTTTTCCTGAAGGCTCTGTTCTCACGAACATCTGCCAGAAACGCTCCGAAGAGATGACAATTCCTAGGTTCTGTCCCCATCCCACCCATCACGTCAAATTCATGCTAAGGTCACCATGATCTTCGTGTCCAAGGAATACTTTTTAGTTCTTATTTTTCTTGACTTCATGGTCACTCCCTCCTTGTTGAAAAACTCGGGTTGAATTCAGTGGCTCCCCACCGCCACTGTTTTTCTCCCAGCTTTCTGGTCACTTCTGGGTCTCTTTTTCTGACATCTGCTCCTCGGCTTCATCTTAGGGTTCCTTAGAGCTCTTTCCTTGCTTATCTCTTCCCAGGCAATCTCCACTATCCCCATGGCTTCATTTACCATTAAAACTCGGACTCCCAATAAATCTCCTGCCTTGGTATATGCAAATGCCTACTTGCCATTTCCACTTGGCTGTCTCAGTGACCCCCTCAAGCTACCCAAAGTTATATTCATGATCTTCTCACCAAAATTCTTCTCTTTCAGCATTGTTCCCTTCCTTCGAAAATGGTAGTTTTGCTGACCAGGCTGCTTAAACGAAGAACCTTACACATCATCCTTGACACCCTCCTCGGTGTCCCCACTCACACCCCATCAATCAACGAGTCTTCTTTTTTTTTTAATACATTTATTTATTTATTTATTTATTTATTTTTGGCTGCGTTGGGTCTTCGTTGCTGTGCGCGGGCTTTCTCTAGCTGCGGCGAGCGGGGGCTACTCTTCGTTGCGGTGCGCGGGCTTCTCCTTGTGGTGGCTTCTCTTGTTCTGGAGCACGGGCTCTAGGCGCATGGGCTTCAGTAGTTGTGGAACGTGGGCTCAGTAGTTGTAGCTCGTGGGCTCTAGAGCACAGGCTCAGTAGTTGTGCCACACGGGCTTAGTTGCTCCGCGGCATGTGGGATCCTCCTGGACCAGGGCTCGAACCCGTGTCCCCTGCACTGGCAGCAGGATTCTTAACCACTGCGCCACCAGAGAAGTCCCGCAAAACTGGATTTATATGAACGCCTTAAAATGCAATGTTTTGCCTGCCTACAGCTTTTGGACATGCTCTTCCTTCTGTCTGAAAGGCTCTTTCCACCCCCACTGACCTAAGGCAGCTAATTGCTGCTCATCCTTAGAGTCTGCCTTCAACATCACATCCTCAGGGGGGAGGGAGGTGGGAGAGGGAAGGACTGGGAGCTTGGGCTTGGCAGATGCAAACTAGTATATACAGGATGGATAAACAACAAGGTCCTACTATATAGCACAGGGGAGCATATTCAATATCCTGTGATAAACCATAATGGAAAAGAATATGAAAAAGAATGTATATGTATGTATAACTGACTCACTTTGCTGTACAGCAGAAATAAACACAACATTGTAAATCAACTCTACTCCAATAAAAATTTAAGGATAAAAAAATTAGATCCTCAGGAAAACCTTCCCCGACCATCCAGATAGACTAGGTCTCCTCTAAATCACTCTCATAGCGCCATGCACACTTGAAGTTAATTAATAGCAGTTTTTGGCTTAATGCCAATCTTCCTCTTGTGGCTATAAGTTCCATATTGGCAGCGCCCATGCCTGTTTGTCCACCACTGAGGTCTCAGCTCCTAGCTAACAGCAGGCTCTCAAGAAAAAATCTGTAGAGTAACTGACTCTCTGAACATTCTCACCAAACCATGCTTGTTGAATTAAAAACACCCTGTTGAGTCCTCCTGACTTAGTTTCCTATTGCTGCTGTAACAAACTGCCACAAACTTAGTGACTTAGAACAACACAAATGTATTTTCTTACAGTTCTGGAGGTCAAAATTCCTAAAATCGAAGAGTCAGCAGGGCTGCATTCTTTCTGGAAGCTCTAGAGGAAAATCCATTTTCTTGCCTTTTCTGGCTCCTAGAGGCTGCCTGAATTCCTTGGCTTGTGGCCTTGCATCACTCCGACCTCTACTTCCATCATCACATCTCCTTCTGTGACTCTGCTTCTCTCACTCCAACTCTCCTGCCTCCCTCCTATAAGAACCTTTGTGATTACATGGGGCCCACCTGGATAATCCAGGATCATCTCGCCATCTGGAGATCCTTAACTTAATTGTATCTGCAAAGTCGCTTTTGCCATGTGAGGTAACACATTCGCGGGTTCCGGGGATTAGGAGGCGGACATCTTTGGGGAGAGGCATTATCCGGCCTACCACACCTCCCATGCCCCAGAGGAGAAAACTTTTGCCAAGTTTTCTGGAACAAATTCTGAACTTTGCTACAAAATATCACACGCCATACACACTCCATACACATCATGATACTGCCCATGTTATAACGCTTTCTCCTAGATCCCCTTACAAATTAGTTTTGATTAGTCTGTCCTCAAGTGGGCACATATACTCCATAGTGTCCGCATACACACATTCCTCAAGCGTGCTTAGAATATCCCTCCTGATTCCTGTCCCTTTGGTGAGGAAGGCAGAGGCAGCGGGAAGCGAACGAGGCCCAGCCAAGTGGCTGAAGTCACCTCGTCTTGTTTGATGCCAGAGTCTACCCTCCCAACTCCAAGTCTCCCTTGCAAGCTGTCGCTTTGTGGGGAAACTGGCTGAGGGGATGGGTGGTCACAAGGTGTCTTCAGGTGGAAGAGTCTTAGCAAGAAGCTCTGGCTGAGCATTTTTAGATACATTTATAATTTGTAAAACAACATTCAGAAGGTGCACAAATATTGGGCAATGAGTGTGGAAGCAAAAGGGTTTCATGATAAGTAATTTGCATCTTAAACACCTGACTTAATTGGTATGAATATTCTTAAGATTGAGAAAGCCTGATCCTCAAAGAACTACCTACAGACTGTTCACGTCCTAGTCGGGGTGGGTAGAGACACTCAGCCCCAGGCATGGTCTCATCTGGTGTTGCAGCTGCCATTACACGCTTTCTCTGACAGTTATGGAAATCAAACAGAAGACGTTGCTTCTGGCAACACTGAATGTACTAACTGGGAGTGAATCTCGTTACCAACAGGCTCGATCTTGATCTGGGAGCGAAGACAGGCAAGATTTTCTCTCACGTTATCTACTCCCCTTGCAGTAACCAACTCTCAGTTCTTTAATCCTGGGTCCCACCTAGAGAGTAATGCTTTGTGGATATTCTGGGGTTTTCCCAAGTCCTGATTATTTTACCCATGAAAGATTTCCAAAGGGACAAGAAGGCATGGAAAACACTTTTTCTACACTCTACTTACCTTTCTTTATTAAAATAAAAACATCACTACCAAGAAAAGCTCTAGGTAAGTTGTTCTAAGACATCTATTCCTGAGACGCACACACCTTTAGTGTACATCTAGTCATGACATTTTAGAGCTTGCAGAGTAGAGATCAGCTGACCCACCCACTCATTTTGCAGTTGAGGAAGCTGAGGTGTAAACACCTAAGGAAATTGTCCAAGGACATACAGGTCAGGGCTGTTGACAGTTTCATAAGGCCATAAAAACTATCAACCGAGATTCTACATATTCAGTTGATAACCGTCATAGATACAGCTTCCATATAATAGATTCAGTCTCCATTGTTTTAAGGTTTTGTGATACTTCGACCTGAGCTAGGGCAAAGTTTACTTCAAATGCTCTATGAGAGAAAAACTTACTAAGCAATTAATGGTGTAGAAAGATCATAGAACATATTGTTTACCTATTTCTAGGGGCAAATGGTTTAAAGGACATTTGCCTTTAACTGTATGCAACTGTACTTTTGATTTTAAAATAAATCATTAAGATAGGCCGTGCAAAACCTCAGTTTAGAGTCATTTTGTTAATTATTTAATCCTCATTATACAGAACTTTCATTGATCCGGCCTGACCATCCCTTCTAGTGACTCCAGATTAAAGGGGTTTAACTGCAGGGCTTCAAAGGGAATCAGAAATTGTGTGGCAAGGCGACTCTTCCAGAGCAACTGTCCTCATTCCCCTTGAGTGAATCCTGGACGCTTTTGCTTTCATGAATAAGGGAGGGTGTTTAGGAATTTGGTTTTCCCCACCAGGACTAACAAAGTACTCTGAATGGCAACCCTTATTGTTACACATAAAGGACTTCTTCAGATGAAAACTGACAAGACAAGTCACTACCAGACACCAGGCCTTTCGGAAGAAGTCCTTTGCCCATCCTGCCTGCAGCCCACACACCATTATCCTAGGCCGTTTCTGCCACCCAGCTCTCTGGGAACCAGTGAATGTGACAGGATTTGATTTAAACTCTGGACCCCTATCAAGACATTCAAGAAAAGTCCCCTGCTTTTTTATTAATTGCAAAATCAAACTGACTCCCAGTGGAAAGTTTGTTCCCTCCTTTAGGACAGGGACTGCTAACTAATATTAGGTACTTGCCAGAGAATCTGGTTTGGGGGTGGTTCCCTGTATTGAAAAGACATTTTTCATGTTCCCTATGATTTATCTCCCTCCTGCTTCCCTGGCATCTAGGGCTGCCAGGTAAAATACAGGACGTCCAGTGAAAATTGAATTTCAGATAAACAAGAAATAAATTTTTCGTACAAGTATGTCTCATGTACTATTTGGAACATACGTATACTTGAAAAACTTATTTGTTGACTACGTGAAATTCAAATCTCACTGAATGTCCTGTATTGATCGATTTTTTTTTGTGTGTGTGGTAGATCTGGCAACCCTACATGATTCTCTTCATCCAACTTTGTTATGTTCTTTCTCCTAAAATTTTATTTTCATGGGCCTTCATCCCAATTTCATTCCCCTCTTTAAGAACAGTTATTTCTTCACCTTCTACTCTTATTTTGGGGGTATTAAGTTTAAGTGGTTTTGAATTGTGATGGGAAGCACCAGGCTTCTGTATAAAGGGCCTCAGAGTCACGCACGCATCAGATGAGATTGGAAGAGGGCCTATCTGAATCCATTTCTTCTGATATTATACCCTCAACAAGTACTCCTTTGAATTAAGCTTGCCTTCTCCAAGTGGGACTTCTAAAGCGTCTCTGGGGAACAGTAACACAACTTACTAATACCTTAGGAGAAATGGTAGTAATGATTTTAAAATTTTATCTCCAGCTACCTTTTAAAAATAAACTTCTTTTTGGAAGTATAACAGAAGTGCGTCCAATTAATAAGCGCACAGCTGGATGAATTTTCCCCAGATGAACATACTCAGGTAACCAGCACCCAGATCAAGAAACAAAACATTGGGAAGGAAATCCTGTCACATGCTACAGTATGGATAAGCCTTGAGGACACTATGCTACATGAAATAAACTAGTCACAAAAGGATAAATACTGTATAATCCCACTCATATGAGGCATCTAGAGTAGTCAAATTCATAGAAATAAATATGGAGTAGAATGGTGGTTACCAGGGACTGGGGACAGGGGAGATGGGAAGTTATCGGTTAATGGGTATAGAGTTTCAGTTTTACAAGATGAAAAAGTTCTGGACATCTGTTTTACAACTGTGTGAAGATACTTAACACCACTGAACTGTACACTTAGAAGCGGTTTAGGTGGTAAATTTTATGATCTGTATTTTTTACCGCAATAAAAAACCAGAAATACAATATTACCAGTTCCCTAGAAGACCTCATGCCCCTTCCCAGTCTCTCCTCCTTGTCTAAGGTAACAACTCTCCTGATCTCTAAAAGGAACCCATCTGCTTTAAAAAGATTCTAGAGTTAGTAAGAAAAAAAAAGTTGATCAGAACCCCTCCCTTCTGACAGGGAGACTCCTCCGAATCAAAAAAGGATTTGATCACAGCTACCACGGCGGTGCCGGGCTTACAGGAGAAGTAGCTCAAAAATGCTTGCTAATTGCATGCAGACCGAGAGCCTTAGGCTTGCAGTTGTGGGAGGAGCTGAGGGAAGAAAAGGGCACTGAGGAAAGAAGATGAAAGTGCTGGAAACAAATGCCAGCCACTTTGCAATCTTGCCAAAGGTGAGCGCTGCATATTCATTACAGGTTTATTCACTGATGATGCATTTTTTCCTCTTTCAATGTGTTGACATGATCTGTAGGTTCATATTTGAATCCAGCCCAAAGTATATAGTTATTTTTTGTTACTGTGTGCATAGCTCTAACTGCTTATTTTCTTACCAGGGTGTTTATTGCCAATGTGTATTGCATGAGACGAAATAGATGTGCTTTTTAATGCTTACCTCCAAATTCCTCAAGGGAAAATTCTAAACTCTAAGGAAATTTAGGTTCACTTCATTTTACAACCGCCTTAAGATTTGATCCACTGGACTTTTTGATTATGTCCTTTTCCAAGAGGGCACCAAATGTTCCAAAGAACAAATGACAAAACTGTAAGCACTGACAAAGAAAATGGATTAAATTGCTGTTTCAGACCACAAATGGTAGCGACTGGGGCAGAGTTGAACAATCTGTTACAGTCTTGAAGCCAAGGGAATATGATACACCACTCTTTGATGTCACATGGTAGGCAGATAGGCTGGAGGCCTGGGAAACAAATGGTATTGTCATATTATGCTAAGGATTAGTTATTTAGATCAGTGGTTTCAGAGCCAACGACCCCTTTTATAACATAAATGTAGTAGTCCTCCTATACTGACTTGAAATGAAATTCAAAGGTGATACCACATACTTCTACAATCATTGTAAAAAAAAAAAAAAATCAACATAATGACCTAGTAGAAAGGAGAAATAAAAGGAAAGTAATTTATAATAAAATAGCATGCACCTCAAAATGTAAACCCTCAGGCATGGCAACACTAGACGACAAAATAAAATAGCCGGATGCTTATATTAATCACAACATCACTGTGAGTGACAGCTCAAGACAGACTGACCCAGGTGTGCTTTAGCGGCGACTCAAATTACAAAAGCAGTACTGTCCATGACAGTACTATGTTGCTATGTTGACAGTTGCTATGACTTCCCAACATGATGAACAACTCTTGGAAAATTCTAAGCAAAACTAAATGCAAGCATCCTTCAATTCATACTGTGCTTGCATTCTTGGAAAATTAGGTGCTTACTTTCACCTACATGAAGGTTCAGCAGGACACCTGAAGGTCATTTGGAACAAGGAACAATTTCTAATTCTAGCATCACTGGGCACCACCCTTTAAATATCAATAGTACCTCCCAATCACTGTGACAACCAAAAGATGCCACCATCAATTTCTAAAATCCACCCCCACTGACCCCCGGACAATACCAGCTCCCATTGAGTACCCTTGATTTAGAGTAAAAAAATTTATTTGAAGAAGCATTTTTAAAATCTTAAAATGCATCATTGATAAAAAAGGATCCATATCCTCAGAAATTCCCCCATTTGTGACTCACATTCCTTCACATTTTTTGAAAAATTTAATCTTTGCTTTTATAATCCCACCAAAAAGGAGTTTCCCAACATCTGAGTCAGTAAGATCATCAAGAGAGTCAATAAATAAAATTACATAGTACTTTTCTCTTGGGAATACTTAGTATTTCAGTCATTAAAATAAGAGGTTGACAAAGGAAAAAAAAAAGAGCAAAACCCTGCAGGTGGTCTCATCAAGAAAAGCAATTTAATGAGAAGGTGTCATACAGATCTAGGACAGCAATAACTATTGTTATTGTTTTGTTCCATTTCTGCATTTATTCTGTTTAGTTGTGTTTTTCCAAAATGTTCAGTAACTGTGAAAAGTCTTTATTAGCAACATAAATATAAATCAGATATCTTACAAACACTATCAGTTCCTGTCTATAGAGCACTGCCCTCAGGTGGGGTTTCATGCGTTTGGGGGCCAGCAGGCGTGCTGGAGGCAACTGGTTCTAGCTCGGAAGAGTTCACTGCACTCAGCTCTTCCCAACTCTGCATTTGGTGATGTCGTGTTGGTAGCCAGAAATCAGCGGCGATGGAAGCAGTCACTCCCATGGAAACTGGCAAACGCTACAAATCAGGTCTGCCCTCACGCCCACGTCCTCCCTCCCACGTCCTCCCTCCCAGAGAGCCTATTGTGAAACATTCACCAGATACCACTGCATGGGGCTGGCTTGCAGGAAAGAAACTGACATAGAAGTACAAAAGAAGACTTTGTTACAAACTCTTTTCAAAAAGATCAGTCCAAAATGGGCTCTGTAGTGTTTCATCAAATTCTAGCAAGATACAAAATGATGGCCCAGAAATAACCGAAAAGCCAAAACGAAACAAACATTATTCACTAGCATCCAAGTATCTATTTAGTACCAACTATGTGCAAAAGAATCTCCTTAAATTGTTCCTGGACCAAGGCAAGGTACAACTTAAATAAGTATACGAGGTGCAATGGACCAATGGATATGCTGCCAATTTGAAAGAGATAATTAAACATCGATGGTAATATTTTTCACCTTTATCACAGGGGATACTGACATTTAATAAGACTTGTGCCAGGTATTAAGCAAATATTATCTTGTTTGATCCTCACAACCACCGTGAAGGGTAATCATTAGGGAAACTATATGAAATTGCTGATAGCTGACCAGTTTTGACCTCTACAAGCGGCAATTTCATAAGGTTTCACCTAATATTATTTTCTCTGTTTTACAGACAAGGAGGCCAAGACCCCAGCATACCAATTTGTCAAATGTCAAACAGCTATTAAGTGACTAAGCTGGGATTCCTTGCAGACCTGACTGGCTCCAGAGCCCCTGTGCTTTCCACCACACACACTTCCCAAATGAAAGAGCTGTTAGGCTCATTTGATATGTTGCTAACACTGAAAGAAATCTTAGAATTAAACTGTCTTGAAGTAACTCACTACAAAAAAATTAAATTAAGGACGTGTGTTTTACCACATCACTAAACATTGGCTTCCTGGGTTTCTTAATCATATATGATTAGAAAGAATCATCATTGTTCATACATTTTAGAGACTGAATAATAATTTAATATGGATTGTAACCATTGTTTAATTTGTTCTTAAGAAATTAAATTAATGATTATTTGTACTTAAGAAATTCCATTAACATTCAATTTATACTTGAGAAGTTAATGTTTAATTTATACTTAACAAATGACTTTTTAAAAATGCTGTGCTATTACTAGTACCAACTATCAAAGGTCTATGGTCACAGTCTATGATTCTCAACCCACTGGAATGATCAATGCTTCAGAAAAGAATTACAGTCACAAATGTTTGAACTAACTGTATAGTACAGAAGTGTCTCTTAAATTTTTAAATTACAACTCACAGTAATGTCTTGATATAATACACATATGCATATATATGGATATAACTGAAACAAAAGTTTCATGAAAATTTTTACTCTTGGTATGTGAAAAACACTGATATTTTCTATTCTATTTCATTTTTATAAATGCAGACCACAACTTAGTATATCATTTTCACAAACTCACTAATGTGTTGTAATCCCCAGTTTGAAAAACACTGTCTTAGAGACCTTTATTTTAGAGACCTCATCTACATCACCAATTTTATTCCTTTCCCTCTAGATTACTCTGTTCTTTTCATCTAGACCTTTGGCCCCCAACTTACCAACTTCCTTCTTTCAACAGAGATTTACAAATCATCTGCTCTGTGCCAGACACTGTGCTAGGTACAGGAGATGCAATGGATTTGTATCCACATCCTGTGATCTCAACATCCATCCAATCATCATGCAAATAAATGCAAACTTTCAACTGTGCTTGGTGCTACAAAGGCTCCAAGGGAGGAGGATTTGACCTAATAAGGGAAGACTTTCTGAAGAAATGGTACCTGAGCTGAGATGTAAAGATATATTCTATTCTGCTCTATTTCATTAAGAAAATGCTGGCCACTCCCCATTCTCCCCAACCCCTAATCTACTTTCAGCAACCTCAAATCTACTTTCTGTGTCTATAGATTTGCCTATTCTGGACATTTTATGTAAATAGAATCACATATCATATAATATGTGGTCTTTTGTGACTGTGTCCATTCACTTAGTGGAACGTTTCCAAGGGTCATCCATGTTACAGTATTGTATGGATATAAAACATTATGTGTATCCATTTGTCAGTTGATGGACATTTGGGTTGTTTCCACTTTGGGCTATTAAGTAATGCTGCTATGAACATCTGTGTACAAGTTTTTGTATGGACCTATCCTTTTATTTCTCTTGGGTATATACCTAGGAGTGAAATTGCTGGGTCATGTGCTAACTCTAATTTTAACATTTTTAGGAACTGCCAAACTA
This sequence comes from Balaenoptera borealis, assembly GCF_965194805.1. Lineage (NCBI taxonomy): Eukaryota > Metazoa > Chordata > Mammalia > Artiodactyla > Balaenopteridae > Balaenoptera > Balaenoptera borealis. The sequence goes on along the minus strand of NC_138881.1, from coordinate 21,097,143 downwards.
TTTTCTGAAGCAGCCACAATTTTACATTCTCACCAGCAGTGTGTGAGGGTTCCAATTTCCCCATATTTTGCCAACACTTGTTCATTATCTGATTATTTGATTATAACCATTCTAGTGGGTGTGAAGTAGTATCACATTGTGGTTTTGGTTTGCATTTCCTTGATGGCTAATGATGTTGAACATCTTTTCATGTGCTTATTGGCCATTTGTATATTGTCTTTGGAGAAATACCTATTCAAATTCCTTGCCTATTTTTTAATTGGGTTAGTTATCTTTTTATTATTGAATTGTAAGAGTTCTTCATATTTTTTAGATACAAGTCCCTTATCACATCATTTGCAAAAATTCCCTCCCATTCTGAGTTGTCTTTTCACCTTCTTGATGACGACCTTTGAAGCACAAAAGTGTTTAATTTGATGAAGTCCCAGCACCCTATCTTACACCACACTTCACACTTCCCTGATTACTTCTTCAACCATTAACTCCATTTTACCTCAACAGTGGACCTTGATAGCACCCAAAGCTCTTTGAACTCTGCTTTCTTAAACTCCAGTATTCTACTCTCAGGGTAAAACTCTTTGTCTTTCTAGCTCTGTCTCTACCTTGTTTCTATCATATATGCTCTGTAAACCCTCGAAGACCTCCAATCGCCAGCCTTCTGCTTTCTCCGTTTGTCACACTTGCCTCTTCCCAACCTTCTCATCTTCCACTCTCATCCAGCCTAGCCCTTAGAGCACAACACTGTAAACTCTCTGCTCCCACTAGATTCCACTCCTCTGCCCCACTATCTTTTTTGTTACACTTGTTCTGCAACCTCCAACCATATATCAATCCGACTATCTGCCCTCTCTACTTCTACTGCTACTAAGCAGCACTGAAAAAGTCATGGAACCTTATGCATTGGTAACACTCCTGATTTGTGTTCTCCAATATCAGCTGAGCTCTCACACCGGCCCTACAAGCTTTTTTTTTAAAACCCATTTTAGTTTCCTCTCCCGTTGCCTGATGTCAACTACTCTCCCTTTCACTCATGTCATTCCCATCATGCTCTTCCTTGAACAAGCCAAGATAACTTAAGTCTCTTTGGTGCTTGTTCCTTTGCCATAAGCACTCTTCCACCAGGTCCTTGAATGGCTGGAAACTCCTTGTCATTCAGGTCTCAGTTCAAATGTTACCTCTTCAGAGAGGTCTCCCCTATCCACCCGGTCGAAAATTGCTGCCTTCCTCCCATTGCTGTCACGCTGCCCTGATTTATTTCCTTATTTTCTTTATCTGTGCTGTCTGTTAAAGTCTTACTCACGCTTCCAAAACCCTTCACTAGCTAAAGTTAGAGACTTGCTCCTCTGGGCTCTCACTATACCCTGGGAGAGCTCTCAAACCCTGTGTAGAACTCTTACTAGGTTGCTGTTATTTACGGATTACAGGTCTGTGCTCCTCTTCTACGTGCCAAGCTCCTTGCAGATAGATGCTGTAATCATCTTTGGCTCCCTGGACGTGCCCAGCACGGACCAGGCTCTCAATATGTGTGGAAGAGACGTAGAGAAGCCCGTTATTTTTGTAGCATGGGATCCACCCAACCCATCATGCATGAGGATTAACAATGGCCGGGGGAAAACTGGGGAAACATACTGTAATACAAATTAAATCCTGCTGGGCATTATTTATAACAGCAAAAATAGGGGGAAAGTGTCTGAACATAGGGAACTAGATGAGTAACCTATGGATTATCTACTCACTGGAATTTCATGTTGCTGTTAAGATGGTGTCTGATTCCAATGAAAGATAATGACATGGAATGTGCTTATGCTATGATGATAATGTTTTTATGCAAACAAAAACCTGTACATAGAAAGACTGAAAGAAACTAAACCAATGTAATGCTGTTTTCTTTATGCGTGAGAAATAGAGATGCTTTTCTTCTTTTCTGAATTCTTCTAGTTTTCTCTATATATACATTGCTTTTACACTGAAATAAGCCCTAATATTTTATTTCTAAAAAAGAGATATAGTCACATTCTTTCTTTAGCTCATATAACTTCAAATATTAATATGTAATATTTAATTCAGTTTTAAAAACTGAAGAATGCAAAGTCAGAGAGATTTATCCAGCACCCCTCAACAAATTAATGACAGAAAAAGAAACATTATGGTAATCCTAAAGTGATATTGGGGAACGCGACTGATTTCCCGTAGGCTCTGTACCATCGATATTACACTTCTTATAGTTCTGTATTCGTTGCTTGGTAAGAGGCTAAATAGCACTAGTATAAATAGCATAAAAAGAGTGGGGAGACTACAGGTGAAGTCCCATTTAAATCAAAGTGGGTATAGTTCACTTTAAGGAAACAAACTACATGAAAATTCATAAATTTGGGCTTTTTAAATGAAAGGATTCACAAAAGAATTAGTTTGAGCTCTATATTATCAGAGAAGACATTTACCAAATGAAAGCCCATCTGTGATTCAGATACCAGAACAAATATCTAATACAACATATTCCAATCTACCAAAGAAAGTGCCTTAGAGTCACAAAAGGATTTTTTAAACTTCATGTATCAAACACATCATTTGGAGGGAGAAGCCACTCCAGCTTGCTACCGAGTTTGAGAATGAACAGTTTAGAGGAAAGTGAAACCTGTTAAACAAGGGAAGAGAGCAAATTTCAATAAAACAGATCAAGGTAGGAGGATGTCTTAGCGTGGGTTCCCCTAGAACTAGGCACTGAAATATATATACCAGGATTCCAGTGCAAGTGGTTGATTTGGGAGGAGATTTCTGGGCACGTCGGTAGCGCGTCAGGGAAGCTAGAACAGGCAGGGGAGGGAAGGAAGCCAATTAAGAGGATGTTATCAAGCTAGCTGCCACTGTGGGCCGCTGGAACCTCATCCTGCTGGGGGACACGGGTGACCAGTGAGAACACACGCACGTGAGTCACCCTGCCTGAGAAGCAAGGGCACTTTGGGGGCCGCTCTGGCATCCAGACTGCGTCTCAGGGCAGAGCAGCCGTTGCTGCCTATTGGAAGTTGGGCCGGTGTGCGTGAAAACGCAGAGGGCTGGCAGTGGAGAAGCACGACACGTCCTTCTCTGCCCGCTCCGCCCGCCCTCCTGGAGCTGGCGCCCACTTAACAGCAGGCTGAGGGCCTCGGTGCCCAAGCGGCTCATTCTGGTCAGACCTGTTGTCTGTTTTTTGGTGGACGTGGCGCCGGGCAGTAGAAAACACGGCCTGCAGTGCTATTACAGCAGAAGGCCTGGCACCTTCAAAGCATTTCTGCAAACAACCTGCTCCAGTTTTATACTTGCCAAACATGTTCCCCAGGTGAGGAACAAAAGGCCAAACGCGGTTAGTCACTCTAGAAAGGAAACTGGCAGTTTGCGTTCCAAGAGGACTACGTCTCCTCCTCTTTTCCTCCTCTGCACCCTCTCGCCACAGGAAACACTCTTTCTAAGCAGTTTTCAAAGTCCCAAGAAAGATCGCAGAGTTCCTAACGAGCAGTTTATGGCTTGAAAACACTTGGCAGACGAAACAATAACAAAGTCAATGCCACCTCGCCCTTTCCGTGCGGTTATGTAATCAAAGGGCAAACTGCTGTCTCAGGCAGAGCTGGGAGAGGGCTGGGCAGACAGCTCTGCACATCCAGCCGCCCTCCATGCTTTGGAGGCTGGGGGAGGGAGCACCCTTCCAGCTGTCAGGAGGCTTTGACACGGGCGCGTCTGGGCCTCCCTCTCTGTCCCATCACCGGGAACTAGGACGGCCCCTATGACCCATTAATGTGGATTTTAAAAGGGGCCCATTCCCTCCTCTGGGAGCACACAGCCCCATGCTGGGGACCGCAGTTTGGCGAGGGGGGCTTGGCCTGGATTTCAGCCCCCCTTTGGGGCCCTCGGCCAGGCCTCTGAGGGCAGAGCAGACCTCTACAGTTCACGTGGGGACGCGGTCGAGACTGGAAACTGTCCCACCCCAGGTCAGAGCTATCGTTTACTCTATCTCACTTCTCTTTAAGTTCCAGATCCTGAAAGATTATTCCTTCTGCTTCAGAGGACAGCTCCTTACTCTGGCCACAACTTGCTTTCTTTATAAATTACCTGGAAGTTCCTGCCTGTCCATTTCAGTTAGTTTATTTACCTGATCATTTGGCCTGCTGTATCAGTATCTCCCCACAAGACTATATCACTCTTTCCGCCCCAAGTGGCATCACTTTGTGGCAAGGTATTTGGAGAGGCAATTGTCCTTTTTCATTTTCTTTTTAAGGTTAAACGAACAACAAGCTTAAAGGCAGGGGAATGGTCAAATCTGCACAAGTGTGAGGAGAGAAATTTGCATAAGAAGCCCAGGTGCCTCCTGGGAGGAAAGTCACCGAGATGCCAGTGCAGATTCCCCTCCCAAAGCTGTGGTAGAGACCAGCTGACTCTAAGGAAGGGCCACGGGCAGGGGAAAGGAGACAGGGGAAGTGGGGTTGACCCTGCACTGGAGAGAGGTGGAAAGCAAGCAGGGCCTGGGTCCAGGATACAGCAGACCCCAGACGTGTGCTAACTTGGTTCTCCTGACAGCAAACCACCACCCTCAGGAAAGTGTTGTGTAAGCAAACTGGCAAGTTGCCCTCGCAGCAGCTGGCTCCAGGGTCCCGACCTCAGATGTGATGTGGGGATTCAGGAAGCCACTGCTGGAACCACTGGCTTCAGAGGCACACCAGACCTGTTGTAAGATGCACCCGCAAAACATAAGCTTCCCACCAGGCCTCCTTCCCCACTTAGAAGAGGTCTGAATTTGTCTCATGTGACCTCATCTGGCTGGTGGAACTAAAATTACTCAGCTGCCAGGGAGTCTGGGAAATGTAGTTTTAGATTTGTAGACTCTGCTATATGTAAAGGCACACTGAAAGGAGGTTGAAATGGATGCTGAGTAATCATTTCCCCCACGGTTCCTCCATTTGAAAACCTTCAATGGCTCTCCATGTGGATAGCACTGTCGAAGGAAAGCAGGACCTGAGCCCAGGATACAGCAGACTCCAGTAATGATTTCCAAACTGTAGACTACAGACCCTGGGGAGGAGACTAGGAGACATTACAAGATGTTTCTGAACCTCCTTATACTGCAGTCATCCTGTGGACTGGAAGGGAAACAAACAAACAAAAAAAAACCACACTGTGACTTCCACATATGTGTCCACCTATTTTTCAAACATGGAGGGAATTATGATTCAAAAAATACAAATCACTTAACAACCTTCCTTACAAACATGTTTCTCACCCGCAGACCCCACTCCTCTGCCTAGAATGAGAATTCTGTCTCCGTCCTGTCTTGCCAATTCATATTCATCATCTGAGACTCAGCCCAGGCTACCACCTGCCCTGATCGGGGAGGTGATTCTCTCTGACTTCCTCAGGCTGGGGTAGATGGTCCTCATCAGTTCTCTCATAATATCCTGATAATAATAAAATTAAAGTGAAATTTGATTAGTTTACTTTGTGCCAGGCTCCATGAGGTATGTACTCTTATTATCTCATTTTACAGATGAGGACACTGGGGCACAGAGAGGTTGCATAACCTGCCCAAGGTCACTTATTAGTCAGTGACAGCTGTGACTGTCACAGGCAGCAGTCTGTCTTCAGAATCTATGCTCTTGGCTAATACTCTCACTTCCTCTCATCTATCTGTTGTTACACTGCCCACCCTGCTATATTTATCTATCTATCCATCCATCTATAGCTGAATCTGTACATCTGTCTCCTCCACAAATAAGCAATGTCTTTCTATGATGTTTAAAATGGGGAAAAAAGTTAAAAGTATTTCCTCTCTTCCTAACACATTGCAAATTCCAGGACCAGGGTCCAAATTCCTCGATCCACCTTTCTCTCATCGTCTACTGTCTGTTAACACAGGGACTATTTTCTCCTTCAGCAGAGAATACCAGACTAAATTACAGAGCAGGGTACAAAATTACTATCCTCAGCTCCCTTCTTTGCCTGTTTTCTCCAAAATAGATTCTTTCCGTTGGTTGTATAAATACAAGACAGAACCCACCACTGCTTCGAAATCATGTGGGAAAGTGTATCATCAACTCTGAGCTCTGTTGGAGCCGACCTTCTGGCCAGCGTCCACCAAGCACTCCTTGAGAAAGGATGGGGTTCCTAGGCACTCCAGCCCATGCATCAGCATTCTCGTGCAAACATTTAGGAGGGTGAAATTGAGGAAAGCATGACATTTCCCTGGGAATCAGGAGGCGTTTCCATATCTGCACTCTTGCCTTCACTGTTGACTACCCTTTCTGTCTAACACGGATGACACTTGGCTCGTGTTCCCTGTGCCTCAGTACCTAGGTAGCTCTGCTTATACCTGCCAACAACCCCACCAGGTAAGCTAGCTGGTTGTTCCCTCTACTGGGGATCAGCCACATGTCTTTCACACCCTGGAAGCACCAACTTACTCCAGACTCATCTTCCTTCTCGCTTTGCTCAAACTCCTTTCTCTTCCCTTTGTCTGATATTTGCTCAGCCCATTGGTTTTGGCTCATAAACCAGGTATTTCCTTTTCCCTCTTGAAGGTAACTTACAAAAGACACTTTGTTTAATCATCTTTCAAGTATGCTCTCTGGGCCTCTGTTTGGGAAAGTCCCCCCTGCCTGCAGAGTGCCCTTCTAAAGGCTCGCATCCTCTGCAGGAAACAGGGAACAATTTAGATGGATCAGGCATGATGGCTTTGCAAATTTCCCTTGTGTAATTTACATATCTGAGACCATCGTTTCTTCCGGTGAGCACACTATTACACCAAGGCACATCATCAGCAGGAGAGGCAGGAAAACACATAAATATGCTTAAGGAGTGACTCTGGTAACTCATTATTGTTTTAAGACATCTTAATTCCCATTCAGGCTAAATGACCTGGTATACCCACAGCCATCTTAGAGAATGTCAGTTCGATCTAAGAGAGTGCGATGTTTGTCAAAATAGTATTGCACAAACCCTCTAAAGAAAGCCAAAAAAAGTTGGAGTGAATTACAAAAATATTATGGAGTCAATGAGACCTGGCATTTAATCTTCAGCTAATGTTGACCCCAAGCAGTATACCCACAAAAGCCAAAGAGAATCCGAGTGTACAGCATGGGTTCCCAGCCTTGGCTGCATTTTGGAATCATCTGGGTATTTAAAAAAAATCTCCATGTCCAGGCCATACCCCAAGCCAATTAAATCAGAATCTCTGGGGGTGGGTCCCAGGCATCATTATATTTTAAAGCCCTCCAGGGATTCCAATATGCAGCCAAGTTCGAGATCCACTAGTATAGAACGTCTGGCCCTCGCTCACAACCACTTAGGCCCTCCTTACACGCACTGTGAGGCGTGTAGGGCGGGGAAGATGGCACCACATGCCTGGTCATGCCACTCACCCATGCAAGCTTAACTCGCCAGCTGCCCACTCAGCTCCTGAAGCTACCCAAAACGCGGAAACTCAAGGTCGAGGTGACGCTCAGGTGACGATTAAGATTACTAGATATCAAAGCATTGAAAGCGGGACAGCCAAGGCACAAACAGAATAGAGAGACACAAGTGCACGTTAAGCAGTAATCTGTGACATCTTTACTGGCTCTGCTCCAAAGGGGGGTGTTGGATTTGCCAATTTGATGTCCTGCCACCTGATATTCAACTGAAAAAGGAAAAAAGATACGGAGGGTAGAAGGGGGCTTCTGAAGTGCTGGTCATGTTCTGTTTCTTCAGCTGGATGCTGGTTACACAGGGGTGCTGTTTCTGAAACATGGCCACTTGTACACTTAACGATATGGACACTTTTATATATGTACATTGTGCTTTAGTAAAAAGTTTTACAAAGAGAGAAACCCTATACTGGTCAGTGAAAAAAGGTCATAGACGCTGTCAAAAATAGAAAGCCCACTAGCCTGTTTATAGCACTGAGTTTGATAATAGCCCCATATTAGAAACCATTCAAATCACAGGGACCTGGTTGGACAAATTAAGGTTCAGCCATACAATGGGATACTACGTAGCTATTAAATTTTATGTGGTAGAAGACTATGTCATGACATGGAAAAGTGCTCGCAGTCTATTTTAAAGTTAAAAAAAGAAGGTGGATTATAAAACATTGTTATACATGTGTTAGATATTATTATGCATTTTTCTATGCACACTGGTCTTGAGATAAATAAATATGTTAGGCATATCTGAGATACAAACAGAAAGAAAAACAGGGTGCAGATAGGACCTGGACTCAAGTCCCAACCCAGCTTACCTACTAATAATTGTTCGCCTTTGGCCAACTTGCTCAACTTCGTGAAAAGAGCTTTATTGAGATATAATTCACATACCATACAATTCATCCATTTAAAGTGTACAAGTTAATGTCTTTTAGTATATTCAAAGAGTTGTACAACGACTACCACAAACTGATGTTAGAACGTTTTTATCGCCCTGTAGCCATTTGCAGTCAGTCTCCACTCCTGCCAACCCTCCCAGCCCTTTGCAACCAGCAATCTACTTTCTGTCTCCATACAGTTGCCTGTTCTGGACATTTCATCTAAATACAATCATAAGATGTATGTTGTTTGTGCGTCTGGCTTCTTTCCATTAGCATAGTGTTTTCAAGGGTCATCCACGTTATAGCATTTATCAGAACTTCATTCCTTTTATTGCTAAATAATATCCCATTTTATGAATATATCATATTTTGCTTATCCATTCTTCAAATGGTGGACATTTGGGTTGTTTCTACTTTTTGGCTATTATGAATAATGCTGCTGTAAACATTCACATAGAAGTTTTTGTGTGGATGCATGTTTTAATTTCTCTTGGGTATATATCTAGGAGTGGAATTTCTGGGTGTGATATAATACAAAGATATATTTAGTCTTTGCCCACAGTTCCTGGCAGAGCTCCTAAAACCCTTGGAATTTCCTGAGTGATAGGATTTTTTTTTTTTTTTTGCTATGCACAACCAGCCCCTTTCAATCACACCTGAGTGTATGCTAATGAGGTGACTTAGGGTGGGACCCCCCCCCCCCAGATAGCTCTAGGATAGGGCCAATCACCAGAAAGACCAAGTGATCAGAGGGTAGAACTCTCAGCCTCACCCACCAACCCCCCTGGGAAAGGGAGGTGGTGCTGGAGATGGAACTCTATAAAAACGCTTGAACCATGAGATTCGGAGAGTTTCCAGGCTGGTGAACACATGGACTTGCTGGGACGGTGGTGTGCCTGGAGAAGGCATGGAAGCTCTATGCTCCCTCCCTTCTCCATACCTTGCCCTGTGTATCTCTTCCATCTGGCTGTTCCTGAGTTGTATCCTTTATAATAAAGCCATAAACGTAAGTAAAGTATTTCCCTGAAGTCTGTGAGCCATTCTAGCAAACTACTGAACTTAAGGAGGGGTCATGGGGACCTACAATTTATAGCCAGAAGTACGGGTGGCCCAGGACATTGAACTGGCATCAGGGGCAGTCTTGTGGGACTGAACCCTTAAATCTGTGGAATCTGTCACTAACTCCAGGTAGTTAGTGTCAGAATTAAATTGAATTGCTGGACATCCAGTTGGTGTCCGGAGAATTGGAGAATTGGTTGACTGCTGTCAGAGTATGATCCAGACTAGGTCATATGGTAACTCTGTGTTTAACATTTTGGGGAACTGCCAAACTGCTTTCCAAAGCAGCTGTCCCATTTTACATTTCCTCCAGCAATTTCTCCATATCCTCGCCAACACTTGCTATTGTGTGTCTTTTTTACTATAGCCATCCTAGCAGCTGTAAAGTGATATCTCATTGTGGTTTTGATTTGCTTCTCTCTAATAACTAATGATGTTGAGCATCTTTTCATATGTTTATTAGCCATCTGTATATATTCTATGGAGAAATGTCTAATCAGATCCCTTGCCCATTTTTAAATTGGGTTAACTTTTTATTATTGAATGGTAGTTTTTTATATATTCTGGAATCAAGTCCCTTATCAGACACATAATTTGTAAATATTTTCACCCATTCTGTGGGTTGTCTTTTCACTTTCTTGATGGTGCCCTTTAAAGCCCAAAAGTTTTAAATTTTGATGAAATCCAATTTATCAAATTTTTTTCTTTAGTCACTTGTTTTTTGGTGTCATGTTTAAGGAGGCTTTCAAGATCCACATCTTTTAATCTTCTTATTCTTGGTGCCAAGCACAGAGCCTGGCATATAGCAGGCACACAATATTTGCGAACTGGGATGACGTATCTTTATCTGAACTTGGGAATTTATTGAGTACTGTATCGTTTATCTATTACTGTGTAAAAAATGACCTCAATTTAGCAGTTTAAAACCACAAACATTTTATTTGGGCAGTCCTTCTGATCTGGACTGGCTCACGTGTCTGTGTTCAGCTTATAGTTTGGCAGCTGGTTGAATGATCTAGAATGGCCTCACTCACATGTCTGGTGGTTGGTACACTGTCAGATGGGATGCCTTGGTTCTCTGTGTAGCCTGTCACCCACTAGCAGGCTAGCTCATGGTCGTGTTAGAGTTCCAATTCCAAGCCCCAATACCTAAGCGCTTTTCAAGTCTCTGCTTATATCACATTTGTTCATGTCCTATTGACCAAAGCAATTCACATAGCCAAGCCTAGATTTGAGAGATGGAGAAATAGACTCCAGCTTTTAGGAGAAGAGAAGGATTTGTGGTCATTTTTGTAATTTACCACAAGTACCTCGATGCTTCTACACTGTTAGGCTTTTATGGAGGATGTAAAAGAAGACCCTCTCCTTCTTTCAAGTTTACAAGTCACTGTGGGCATTCATTCAACAAATGTTTACTGAGCATCTACTATGTGTCAGGCACAGTTCTGGGCTCTTGAGGTATCTTAATAAGCAGAACAGACTAAGATCCTTCCCCCTTCCCCATGGAATTTACCTTCTAGTGGAAATCGCAACAGGAAAGATTTCAAATAGAGTCCAAACAAACTGTTCTGGTGGTGGTGAAAATTTCTTTGACCGTACCTATATACAATGAAGATTAAATCCAAGACTTAGCCCCTGCGGGCAGGAGGGAAGATAGAAACACCCTTAAGAACACAGAGCAAAAGGGTAGAAGATTGCAAGAGATCCCAGAAAAGAAAAGCAGGCTCCTATGGAAAATCGAAATTTGTTCTTGTATTTTCAAAGTGGGTTCGTATCAATCAGGGTTCAACCAGAGACATATAAATGATAGGAGACATGTATTAAGAGATTTAGGGAATTCCCTAGTGGTCCAGTGGTTAGGACTCTAATTGCATGAAGAGTTACTTTATGCGATTGTGGGGCTGGCTAGGCAAGTCTGCAATCCATAGGGCCTGCCATCAGGAAGAGCAGGCTGGAATTCCCGGGCACAAGCTAAAGCTGCAGTCTGTAGGCAGAATTCTTTCTTCTCCTGGGAAACCCCAGGTCTGCTCTTACGGCCTTTCACCTGACTGAATCAGGGTTACCCAAACTATCTAAAATAATCTCCCTTACTTAAAGTTCACTGATTGTGGACTTTAATCACATCTACAAAACACCTTCACACAGCACCTAGATTAGCATTTAATTGAATAACTGGAGACTGTAGCCTAGCCCAGCTGACACGTAAAACTGAACATCACATGAATTGATCGCACAATTCTGTCAATTTACTAAAGCCCACTGTATACGTTAAATGGGTAAATTATATAGTATGTGAAATATATCTTAATAAAGCTGTAAAAAAATAAGTAGGTTAATTCTATGCTTTGGGAGATCTAGTTTCAAAAAATAAATGTGGGCTTAAAAAAAAAAGTCTTACTATGAATGTGTTTGACTCAGTCTGGAAGGCAGAACAGAAGCTGTAATCCACGAGCAACGTAGCCCAATTCACCCTGAGCCCGGCACTGTTCTATCCTCTCAGCTAGGAGTTGGAGCAATTTCTCTATGGCTTCCTTACTACCTGCGTGCCACAGACCAATTAATGTTTACACTCCCCAGCCAGTTACCAGAGGAGACAGACGGTGGGAGAGCCGGAAGAGCAGAGCCCAGAGGATTCTCGGGCCCCTGGGCTGGTTATGGGATGTAGGATCCGGCGCCACTTAATAGGATTAAGCGTCACCTCCAATTAGCTCTCTGTATTCTCTGCACTCAAGTGGCTCTAGCCTGTGGGCAGCTGTTAGAGCCCAGCTACAGACAAATAAGTAGGTGGTGCATTAAAAAAAAAAAAACAGTGGGGTGAGGGCTAGACATGTTCCAGGGGTCTGGAGCAGAGTGAGGAAGCCCACGGGAAAGGAAAGATGAAAACACCATGGATGGAACTGGGGCGGGACGGAGGGCTCACGTCAGAACTGGGAACAAACAAAGGGCTAGAGGAGGGGAGAGGCTGCACTGACTGGAACAGGGTGTCCTAGAGAGGTGGGTGCAGGGCAGGGAGGCTCCTGAAGAACAGGCGGAGGAATGTGGAACAGATGCAAGCAAACCAGTGGCGCCCAAAGTAGGGGTGCACATCTCAAGGGGTGGTCAAGATGATCCACTGCAGCAGGGGAAGGAAAGATGCTAACTTCGACTGGATTTATTTTTGATCCAAAGAATAAGAAAATAAACTCAACTAGTAGGTAATATATGGATTCATGCCACCACTCTCCCCCTGTATGGAGGTCAGACAGTCACAAGACAAGAATCCTCAAATGATTTTGAAGACAGAGTAGGAATTCCTCAGTTGAAGGGATGATAAGCCTCGTCATTTGCTTTCAGCATTTTGCAACATTTATAAGGTAAAGTGTGTTTACAGATTCTAGTCTCTAGTTATAATGAAACCAGCCCTCATAAAATAAACAGGTAACTTTGAAGAATCCCACAAAGGAAACCCTGCTTGGAAATAATATTAATAAGGCAAGAAGAATCAAACAACCAGAAAATGAGTTCTCCTTCTCACAATGCAACAAATGATGCATTTCTCCACTTTCTAGAACCTTCTTTGTCCACCAGGGTTGAAGTCAAAACAATGATCAGATTGATAGTCAGATCTGAAAAGAGGTTGTTCAAAGAACTCAAAATTATCCAGGTACCAATTAAAAATATGGATATAAAGCTGGCCCAAGGTATAGCCCATGACTTAATATACTGGTTAATGAAAGGATATCATTTATAAATAAACAAGTATGAATATAACGGGGGTGCATACTAAGGAAGGTATACGGGCAAAAAAAAATGGGAGTTCATTGCTGTAAGCAATGTGAAGGGCTATTTTCAGACAATATTGTATAGTATATGGGCTGTTCTAGGTTGGGTTCCTCTAGAAGCAGACCTGGAGATGAGGATCTGATGCGAGTAGTTGAAATGAGAGAGAGACTCAAGAAGCACTAGGAGGGAGGTGGGGGTGTGTCAGCGAGCAGGTCATCACTGTGGGCAACTGAGGCAACTGGAAATTGGTGTAGAATCTGCTTTAGACTCGTCCCACCCTAGGGGGAAGGAAGACGGGGTAGTTATATACCAGCTTCTGTCATCAATGGTTGAGAGCCACTCGTGGGGCATTTACTGCCCATTCTGCCTGTGCTTGGGCAAGCCCAAGGAAGCCCTCAGAATGACAGTCACGGGGGCTTGGAGGAGGACGCCACTAGCATGCATGGGCACGGTGAAGGCCAAGAGATACGGGTGGAGCACCACAATGTCTGCTCCCTAGGCTTCTTTACAGTTTGACTTTTTACAATAAGCAGCATTTACTCTCTGTCTCATCATTCTTTGTTTTTCAACTTTTCACTTGTCAAACTCTGGGTGGGGCAATGAGCCCAGGCGTGGGAGTCCTGAAGGCCTCGGAAATAGCATCTTACCAAAGGCCAAGAAGCAGCGCACGGTCCTCCCAGCCCATTTTAAAGGAGCTCCCGGGATGTTGGGCTCTACAGAGGAAGGCGGTTTTTTGGTAAAACACTGCCGAGAACTCTAATATGCAGTGCTGCAACAGAAAATACTGAAAGGAAGGGTTAGGGCTGGGTGTTTTCGGGGAGATTCCAGAAGGTTCAGAAAGTTCAATTCAGCTAAGAACTAAGCGAAGACACTCAGTGTAGCCCTAGTTCAGAAGTCCAGCTGAATGAATGCAGGTCTGCCCTAGAGGATCAGGCCATTTATGAGTTGCCATGGGCCAGCCCAGAGAGGTCTGGACAGCAAAGGAGACATTCTGAGGGGCTCCAGCAGCCGAGGAGAGGGTGGACTTTGCCCATCAGCTGCCTACACTAAGGCCATCCTGTTTACCAAGCAGAGCCTTCTACGCGCTGTGCTTGAAGCAGAGATAAGCAAGATCGACTCTATTTGGCCACCACGTTGGTGCAAGTAGAACTTCAGGCCCCATCTAGAAAGGAGGGGCTGCCATTTGGGAATGAAGTGCTTAAAGGAAGATCCAGAGCAGCGTGGAGAGGCAGCCAGAGCCATCGCTCCTCCCCTTAGCTGCCCAGGGCGGCCCATCCTATGGGCAGGAGGAATAGGCAGCTAAATACAGAAGAGACACGAGGCATCCTCACTGGTTCGTCCTCCGTGACAACAGGTTTTATTGGGAGCAGAGAAGAGACAGCTAAAGTCTATTCCTCCCAGCACCGAAGGAGTCAGAACAGAAAGAGAGGCAGAAAGGGGACTTAGGAGGGAGCCAAAGATACATCGTCATTTCATGATTTTTTTAAGCTGTTCTATCATTACAATGACTACAGGTTATGCCACAGAGGGCTCATGTTAAAACACTCCTCTTGTTAGTATATTAACACAGGGGAATTGTGGGGGGCGGGAGGGGTGCATCGAGCAAGTTGATACCTTGAGAACCGAAGGGAAGAGCTACAAGATACTGCGATAGAGACAGTCAATAGGAAGAAGCAGGAGTGGGCGATGTGAAGGCAAAAAGCTGGGAATGAATGGTAGCTCTTGTGTGCAGGATGCCGCCACGTTTCCGAGGTTATTCACATTGATCCTCACTGCAACCCTAAAGGGAATTAACAGATGAGGAAATGGAGCCAGAGACAGGTTAGGTGACTAGCTGTGTTAATTCACTGGGTCCTCCAAGAAGCAGATGCCAAGATGGGATTAGAAGTGCAAGAACCATATGGGGCTATATGTATTAGGTATAGCTGATTCACTTTGTTATAAAGCAGAAACTAACATACCATTGTAAAGCAATTATACTCCAATAAAGATGTTAAAAAAAAAAAAGAAGTGCAAGAACCGTATGGGGGGAACTGCCAGGGAAAGGCTCAGAGGAGGGGGGCAGGAGAAGGCAGAGCGCACCTTCAGGTGGCGATGCCAGCCTGGACCCTGTGGAGGAGACTTAGAAGGACCTCTAGGAAAGTCTCAGCCAGGCCAGCGAGGAGTCCTCCAGCCAAGGTGGACCGTTGGAGGAGTCCCGTATGTCCCTGGGATGGCCTGCACTAGTACTCTGACTGCGCTTACTCATTGGCTGGGAGCAGCCCATGGGAAACGCAGCTTAGGTGCAAATGCAGTGGTGAATCCAGAGGGGCAGGAGCTGGGCCCTCAGTTATGCTCCCGAAGCAGGAGGTCAGAGGGGCACCCTTTCATGGCTGCCATGATAACCTAAAATCACATGACCAGCCAATAGTGGGAGGATCTGAGCTGAGATCTTTCTGACTGTAAATCCCCCTTTCTTGGTCACTGCATTGTATACACATGCATATATCTTGGGCATGAACTAAGTGGCATCAGAGGACTGAATGTAACCAAACAGGACCCTACGGGGCCTTCCCAGAACAGAACTCCCCCCATGTCCTCCTCCTACCTTTTGCCTGTAGAAAAACTTTTGTCAAAGAATAAATTTAAGCGGAGAAGTGAGAAAATGCAGAAAGAAAGGAAAACAGTCAAGCAAGACAAATAATAACAGTTTAGCCATTAAACAAAGTCAAGGGCCTTTAGTTCCTCCTCAAGGGCTATAGATAATATTCTGAGCCACGTCCTTTGAGCTGTTTTGCAGATACTGAAACTCACACCAGTTGGAAGAAGTTAACTGTATGCTGCCCACAAGCACAGACCAGTTGGAACCAGAAGGTTGATGATGTTGACTCCTGATTACTTCACCACCAACCAATCAGAGGAGTGTCCACAAGCTGATCACATACCCGACAACTCCCCTCCCTCACCCTGTCTTTATAAACATTTCCCTGAAAGCCTTCAGGGAGTTTGGGTCTTTTAGGCATTTGCTACCTGGACTCCTTGCTTGGCACCCTGCAATAAACACTGCACTTTATTCACCACAACCCAGTGTCAGTAGATTGGCTTTACTGCGCATGGGCAAGTGGACCCAACTCTGGTTCAGTAACATGAAGACAAACTTGAGACATCCCACACCGACTCCTGCAGCACAAATTTCTAAAATTGCAATCTAGCTGGGCAACATGCGTTTTTATGAAGAGATCAGAAAGATGAGAAAGATTTTCAATCCTATTAAAATTGTTTTTTAGATTTTCATCCATTCCTCCCCATTCTCCACAGGAACACACAGATCCACAAATATTTACTGAGCACTCACCATGTGTCAGAGTCTGCATTTGGTACTGGGTACACATACATGGAATTTACGGTATGGTGGGAGAGGCGAGCATTAACAAGTAATGAAGAAAAATTATGGATAAGTTTATAAGGGAAAGTTCAAGGTGCCTTGAGAGAGAAAGCAGGGGAGATCTAATGGAAATTGGGGCCTGAGGGGTGACAAAATGTCTGAAGCAATGAATGCCCCAGGGAGGAATGGCATTGGTGTTAGGAGACGTAGGATCTAGCCCAAAGCATGTGTTGTTGGCTCCTTTGAGCATGAGAAGAGCTGAAAGCCAGGTCCCCACACTTAACTTCCTTTCAATAAGCCCAGTTTGTATCTTCCAAGGAGCTTACATATCGTTTTTAAGAGAGGGTGTTATTCAGGATTGGCTCAAGATGGCGGAGTAGAAGGACCTGCGCTCACTCCCTTTTGCGAGAGTACTGGAATCACAACTAACTGCTGAACAATCATCAACAGGAAGACACTGGAACTCACCAAAAAAGATACCCCACATCCAAAGACAAAGGAGAAGCCGCAGTGAGATGGTAGGAGGGGCGCAATCACAATAAAATCAAATCCCATAACTGCTGGGTGGGTGACTCACAAACTGGAGAACACTTATACCACAGAAGTCCACCCACTGAAGTGAAGGTTCTGAGCCCCACGTCAGGCTTCCCAACCTGGGGGTCCGGCAACGGGAGGAAGAATTCCTAGACAATCAGACTTTGAAGGCTAGTGAGATTTGATCACAGGACTTCGACAGGACTGGGGGAAACAGAGACTCTACTCCTGGAGGGCACACACAAAGTAGTGTGGGCAGCGGGACCCAGGGGAAGGAGCAGTGACCCCAGGGGAGACTGAACCAGACCTACCTGCTAGTGTTGGAGGGTCTCCTGCAGAGGCGGGGGGTGGCTGTGGCTCACCGTGGGGACAAGGACACTGGCAGCAGAAGTTCTGGGAAGTACTCCTTGGCGTGAGCCCTCCCAGAGTCCACCATTAGCCCCACCAAAGAGCCAGGTAGGCTCCAGTGCTGGGTCTCCTGAGGCCAAACAACCAACAGGGAGGGAACCCAGCCCCACCCATCAGCAGAAAAGTGGATTAAAGTTTTACTGAGCTCTGCCCACCAGAGCAACACCCAGCTCTACCCACTACCAGTCCCTCCCATCAGGAAGCTTGCACAAGCCTCTTAGATAGCTTCATCCACCGGAGGGCAGACAGCAGAAGCAAGAAGAACTACAATTCGGCAGCCTGTGGAAGGAAAACTACATTCACAGAAAGACAGACAAAATGAAAAGGCAGAGGACTTTGTACCAGATGAAGGAAGAAGATAAAACCCCAGAAAAACAACTAAATGAAGTGGAGATAGGAAACCTTCTAGAAAAAGAATTCAAAATAATGATAGTGAAGACGAGCCAGGACCTTGGAAAAAGAATGGAGGCAAAGATAGAGAAGATGCAAGAAATGTTTAACAAAGATCTAGAAGAATTAAAGAACAAACAACTAGAGATGAACAATACAATAACTGAAATGAAAACTACACTAGAAGGAATCAAGAGCAGAATAACTGAGGCAGAAGAACGGATAAGTGACCTGAAAGACAGAATGGTGGAATTCACTGCCATAGAACAGAATAAAGGAAAAAGAATGAAAAGAAATGAAGACAGCCTAAGAGACATCAGGGACAACATTAAACACAACAACATTCACATTATAGGGGTCCCGGAAGGAGAAGAGAGAGAGAAAGGACCAGAGAAAATATTTGAAGAGATTATAGTCGAAAACTTCCCTAACATGGGAAAGGAAATAGCCACCCAAGTCCAGGAAGCACAGAGAGTCCCAGTCAGGATAACCCAAGGAGAAACACGCCGAGACACATGGTAATCAAACGGACAAATATTAAAGACAAAGAAAAATTACTGAAAGCAGCAAGGGAAAAACGACAAATAGCATACAAGGGAACTCCCATAAGGTTAACAGCTGATTTCTCAACAGAAACTCCACAAGCCAGAAGGTAGTGGCATGATATATTTAAAGTGATGAAAGGGAAGAACCTACAACCAAGATTACTCTACCCAGCAAGGATCTCATTCAGATTCGATGGAGAAATTAAAAGCTTTACAGACAAGCAAAAGCTAAGAGAATTCAGCACCACCAAACCAGCTCTACAACAAATGCTAAAGGAACTTCTCTAAGTGAGAAACACAAGACAAGAAAAGGACCTACAAAAACAAACCCATAACAATTAAGAAAATGGTAACAGGAACATACATATCGATAATTACCTTAAACATGAATGGATTAAATGCTCCAACAAAAAGACACAGGCTTGCTGAATGGATACAAAAACAAGACCCATAAATATGCTGTCTACAAGAGGCCCACTTCAGACCTAGGGACACATACAGACTGAAAGTGAGGGGATGGAAAAAGATAGCCCATGCAAATGGAAATCAAAAGAAAGCTGGAGTAGCAATACTCATATCAGATAAAATAAACTTTAAAACAAAGAATGTTACAAGAGACAAGGAAGGACACTACATAATGATCAAGGGATCAATCCAAGAAGAAGATATAACAATTATAAATATATATGCACCCAACATAGGAGGACCTCAATACATAAGGCAAATACTAACAGCCATAAAAGGGGAAATCGACAGTAACAATAATAGTGGGGGACTTTAACATCTCACTTACACCAATGCACAGATCATCCAGACAGAAAATTAATAAGGAAACACAAGCTTTAAATGACACAATAGACCAGATAGATTTAATTGATATTTATAGGATATTCCATCCAAAAACAGCAGATTACACTTTCTTCTCCAGTGTGCACGGAACGTTCTCTAGGATAGATCACATCTTGGGTCACAAATCAAGCCTCACTAAATTTAAGAAAATTGAAATCATATCAAGCATTTTTCCTGACTGCAACGCTATGAGATTACAAATGAATTACAGGGAAAAAAACGTAAAGAACACAAACACATGGAGGCTAAACAATACGTTACTAAACAACCAAGAGATCTCTGAAGAAATCAAAGAGGAAATCAAAAAATACCTAGAGACAAATGACAACGAAAACACGACAATCCAAAACCTATGGGATGCAGCAAAAGCAGTTCTAAGAGGGAAGTTTCTAGCAATATAAGCCTACCTCAAGAAACAAGAGAAATCTCAAATAAACAACCTAACCTTACACCTAAAGGAACTAGAGAAAGAAGAACAAACAAAACCCAAAGTTAGTAGAAGGAAAGAAATCATAAAGATCAGAGCAGAAATAAATGCAATAGAAACAAAGAAAACAATAGCAAAGATCAATAAAACTAAAAGCTGGTTTTTTGAGAAGATAAACAACATTGATAAACCTTTAGCCAGGCTCATCAAGAAAAAGAGAGAGGGCTTCCCTGGTGGCGCAGTGGCTGAGAATCTGCCTGCCAATTCAGGGGACACGGGTTCGAGCCCTGGTCTGGGAAGATCCCACATGCCGCGGAGCAACTAGGCCCGTGAGCCAAAACTACTGAGCCTGTGCGTCTGGAGCCTGTGCTCCACAACAAGAGGGGCCGCGACAGTGAAATGCCCACGCACCGCGATGAAGAGTGGCCCCTGCTTGCCACAACTAGAGAAAGCCCTCGCATAGAAACGAAGACCCAACACAGCCAAAAAAATAAAATAAATAAATAAATAAATAAGTCAGGAGCTCTTTAAAAAAAAAAGGAAAAAGAAAAAGAGGGAGAGGACTCAAATCAATAAAATTAGAAATGAAAAAGGAGAAGTTACAACAGACACCGCAGAAATACAAAGCATCCTAAGAGACTACTACAAGCAACTCTATGCCAATAAAATGGACAACCTGGAAGAAATGGACAAATTCTTAGAAAGGTATAACCTTCCAAGACTGAACCAGGAAGAAATAGAAAATATGAACAGAACACTCACAAGTAATGAAATTGAAACTGTGATTAAAAATCTTTCAACAAACAAAAAGTCCAGGACCAGATGGCTTCACAGGTGAATTCTATCAAACATTTACAGAAGAGCTAACACCCATCCTTCTCAAACTCTTCCAAAAAATTGTAGAGGAAGGAACACTCCCAAACTCATTCTATGAGGCCACCATCACCCTGATACCAAAACCCAACAAAGATACCACAAAAAAAGAAAATTACCGACCAATATCACTGATGAATATAGATGCAAAAATCCTCAACAAAATACTAGCAAACAGAATCCAACAACACATTAAAAGGATCATACACCATGACCAAGTGGGATTTATCCCAGGGATGCAAGGATTCTTCAATATACGCAAATCAATCAATGTGATACACCATATTAACAAATTGAAGGATAAAAACCATATGATCATCTCAATAGATGCAGAAAAAGCTTTTGACAAAATTCAACAACCATATATGACAAAAACTCTCCAGAAAGTGGGCATAATGGAACCTACCTCAACATAATAAAGGTCATATATGACAAACCCACAGCAAACATCGTTCTCAATGGTGAAAAGCTGAAAGCATTTCCTCTAAGATCAGGAACAAGACAAGGATGTCCACTCTCGCCACTATTATTCAACATAGTTTTGGTAGTCCTAGCCATGGCAATCAGAGAAGAAAAAGAAATAAAAGGAATACAAGTTGGAAAAGAAGAAATAAAACTGTCACTGTTTGCAGATGACATGATACTATACATAGAGAATCCTAAAGATGCCACCAGAAAACTACTAGAGCTAATCAATGAATTTAGTAAAGTTGCAGGATACAAAATTAATGCACAGAAATCTCTTGCATTCCTATACACTAACAACGAAAGATCAGAAAGAAAAATTAAGGAAACAATCCAAGTCACCGTTGCAACAAAAAGAATAAAATACCTAGGAATAAACCTACCTAGGGAGAAAAAAGACCTGTATGCAGAAAACTATAAGACACTGATGAAAGAAATCAAAGATGACACAGATGGAGAGATATACCATGTTCTTGGATTGGAAGAATCAATCTTGTGAAAATGACTATACTACCCAAATCAATCTACAGATTCAAGGCAATCCCTATCAAATTACCAGTGGCATTTTTTTACAGAACTACAACAAAAAATCTTAAAGTTTGTATGGAGACACAAAAGACCCCAAATAGCCAAAGCAGTCTTGAGGGAAAAAAACGGAGCTGGAGGAATCAGACTCCCTGACTTCAGACTATACTACAAAGCTACAGTAATCAAGACAACATGGAACTGGCACAAAAACAGAAATATAGGTCAATGGAATGGGATAGAAAGCCCAGATATAAACCCACGCACATATGGTCACCTTATCTTTGATAAAGGAGACAAGAGTATACAATTGAGAAAAGGCAGCCTCTTCAATAAGTGGTGCTGGGAAAACTGGACAGCTACATGTAAAAGAATGCAATTAGAACACTCCCTAACACCATATACAAAAATAAACTCAAAATGGATTAGAGACCTAAATGTAAGACCGGACACTATAAAACTCTTAGAGGAAAACATAGGAAGAACACTCTATGACATAAATCACAGCAAGATCTTTTTTGATCCACCTCCTAGAGTAATGGAGATAAAAACAAAAATAAACAAATGGGACCTAATGAAACTTAGAAGCTTTTGCAAAGCAAAGGAAACTACAAACAAGACAAAAAGACAGCCCTCAGAATGGGAGAAAATATTTGCAAATGAATCAACAGACAAAGGATTAATCTCCAAAATATATAAACAGCTCATGCAGCTCAATATCAAAAAAACAAACAACCCAATCCAAAAATGGGCAGAAGACCTAAATAGACATTTCTCCAAAGAAGACATACAGATGGCCAAGAAGCACATGAAAAGCTGCTCAACATCACTAATTATTAGAGAAATGCAAATCAAAACTACAATGAGGTATCACCTCACACCAGGCAGAATGGCCATCATCAAAAAGTCTACAAACAACAAATGCTGGAGAGGGTGTGGAGAAAAGGGAACCCTCTTGCACTGTTGGTGGGAATGTAAATTGATACAGCCACTATGGAGAACAGTATGGACGTTCCTTAAAAAACTAAAAATAGAACTACCATATGACCCAGCAATCCCACTCCTGGGCATATACCCAGAGAAAACCATAATTCAAAAAGACACATGCACCCCAATGTTCATTGCAGCACTATTTACAATAGCCAGGTCATGGAAGCAACCTAAATGCCCATCAACAGACGAATGGATAAAGAAGATGTGGTACATATATACAATGGAATATTACTCAGCCATAAAAAGGAACGAAATTGGGTCATTTGTAGAGACGTGGATGGACCTAGAGACTGTCATACAGAGTGAAGTAAATCAGAAAGAGAAAAACAAATATCATGTATTAACGCATGTATGTGGAACCTAGAAAAATGGTACAGATGAACCGGTTTGCAGGGCAGAAATACAGACACAGATGGAGAGAACAAACGTATGGCCTCCAAGGGGGGAAAGTGGCGGGGTGGGGGTGGTGGTGTGATAAATTGGGAGATTGGGATTGACATGTATACACTAATTGTATAAAATAGATAACTAATAAGAACCTGCTGTATAAAAATAAAATAAAATAAAATTCAAAAAAATAAAATAAATAAGAAAATTTAAAAAAAGAGGGTGTTACTTGACTGCTATGTTTATAGCATTTGAAAAATACTTTGCAGTCAATTTGAAAACATAAAAAAAATAAACACAGCACATGATTCTAAACTTATTTTTTCCCCTGGGAATAAAGCAGAGTTAAGCTTCCTATCAGCTGGCTGTTCAGCTATCACAGCGTAATGATTAAAACCCAGGTATTTTGTGCTGCCAGTTGGTAAAATGGCGGGGGTGCTCTCAGATTATATTTTTTAAAGGCTGTAAAGCTCCCCTATCTCCTGGCTACAAAAATGTTTGCCTTTTGGTTGACTGACTGATTTTGAGGCTCACTTGTTATACTGCTTATTCAGGTTGGAAATCATTAAACAAAATTACAGCTCTTGGTTTAAGAGACCATCACCTAAAAACAACATGGTTCTTGCTACTGAATTCTCATCAGTTTCTCACTCCTATTAAAAATAATTCTTTTCCCATGCGGAAGTCTACAACACCAAGCTTTTCTTCAACAGGCTCCAAACACTTACCAATCATCACCTCGTTCATCCTCACCTCTTCCCTATTAAACAGAGACAAGTGCCATTACATCATGCTAGGCCAACACCAGAAAGAGTGTGGTTCAGTGGGCGATCACAGGTCTTACAGGAGCAACAGGGCACTCGTTTCCCACTGAGGTATCAAGGTTGAATCAGAGGACAGTAGAGTATTAAAGCTAGAATTTTCCATAAAGATGGAGAGGCAGTGTTTAAGAGCCAGTGCTCTGGTGTTAGCCAGTGCTCTACTTGAATGGCAGCTCAGATTTTTCACTCCCTTGGGCAAGGCTCTGAACCCCTTTAGGCCCGGTGTCCCCATCCATAAAATGAAACTAATGAAAGTATCTGCTTCTTTGTGTGGATGTAAGGACTAAATGAGACGGCGCACACGCAGCACTTAGCACAGCGCTCAATAAATGGTAGCTTGTTATTAGGCTCAAGATCAATTCTCCAGGGATCTTAGAAATGAGGATACTGAAGGCAGAGGGGTGGCCCAAGGTGCCAGAGTCAGGTCGAAGTAGGGGAGAGATCGAAACCTCACTGTCTCAGTGACAAATTAGTGAAAGGAGCTTAGCGATGATATCCATGACAACCAAAAATGCCTCTTTTTTTTTCTCTTAAATTTTTGTCCGCACTGTGCAGCATATGGGATCTTAGTTCCCCGACCAGGGATCGAACCCATGTCCCCTGCAGTGGAAGCTCAGAGTCTTAACCACTGGACCCTGCCGGCTGCTCACGCCAGTGGATCCCGCGCCCTGGAGGGGGCAGGAGGCAGCGCGGCCCGAGGCTGCTGAGCCTCGGGTGCGTCCCTTCCAGGCTGGTGGCCGAGCTGCATGACGCCCTGGACTCCTGCGCCGAGCAACAGCGGCAGCTGGAGCGGAGCCTGCGAGTCTCCCGGCGGCTGCTGCGTGCCTGGGAACCAGCCGAGACCCCGGCTCCGGAGCCAACCCCAGGGCCAGAAACTAACGAAGAGGCCCCATCTGCAGCATGCACACCCAGCCCGCAGACCTCACAGAGCTGGAGCTTCTGACCCACGCACTGGAGAAGGCTGTACGGGTGCGAAAAGGCATCTCAAAGGCTGGAGAAGGAGACAAGGGCAGGCCTCCAGCCTGAAGTCTGCGTCCATGGCCGCTTCCCCTGCCACCAGAGCCTCTGCCCCACCCCAGTGCCTCACGCAGGGCTGGCAGCCGTGCATCAGAGACAAAACCCCCCAGGGGCATCCGCCAAACCAGGGTGCCTGCCAAGGACCTCCCTGAGTGCAGGCTTCTGTCAGTGGGGGATCAGGCCTGTATGCGGAAGGGGCCGGAGCCACCAAGCCTGAACCAGGCCGCAGGGACCAACAAATAGTCCCGTTGGCTGCTCCTCAGGCCCCAGAAGCTTTTACACTCAAGGATAAGGGGTGGGTTTCCCAGACCCTCACTGGAGGAACTACTGTCTCTACCTGATCAGATCCCAGGCAGCAGCAGGAGTCTGGGCTTGGGGTGACAGGGATGGCAGGGCACTGAGCTGGATGTGGGCCAGGGGAGCCCCAGGATGCCACCCCATGAGGCCCAAGCCCGGAAGCTGGCAGAGTGGAACAGCTGGCTGTGAAGGTGCCACGTTTGATGCACTGGGGCCTGTCCTGTGCCCTATCCACGTACCCACCCGGCTCCGGGGCTCCACATGAGCTCTCGAAGGCCTGGGCTCTGCTTTCTCTTCTCCCTGCCAGGTGGGACCTGGACTGGGCCGGCTCCTGGGGTCACCCTGGAAGCCCTGCCTGAGGGGTGGGTGAGCCTCATCCCTCACTGGGCTCTGAGTAGGGAGTGGGGCCTGCAGCCCCCAGAGTGACACAGAGCTGCCCTGGGCACCGGCTTCTCCGACAGGATCCTGCTGCAGCTGCCCGAGGCTTCCTGGAATTCCCGGCGAGGCTGAGCCTCGAGGCTGGGGGAGGCGGAGGGGAGACCGGGGAGTGTGGAGAGCAGGGAGGCTGAGGCTTCCCGCTGGTAAGACTTCTCCCACGGGTCCCTCGGCTTTCTCTGCTGGGTGGCGACACTCTCCGCGTTAGGAGAGTCAGCGCCCCTAGGACCGCTGTAGTCACCTTAGACTCAGCCAGCGGCCTCTGAGGCCCCCAGCTCAGCCTCTCTCAAGCTGTGAGACCTTGAGCAAGGCACTTAGCGTCTCCAAGTCCCCATCTGTCTTCCTGGTGGAGATGACAATAATAGTAGCAGCTTCTAGAGGTGCTGTAGGGCTTAAACGAGGCGGTGCCTTTCGGGCGCTTGTGCTGTGCCTGGTACAGAGTCAGCATCCAGAGCTCTCACCACACATCTTGGTTACCGGTCACTGCTGGCTCCTCTCCCCTTTTTCCTTGAATTCTCTCCTAGCATTTCCCAGAGTGGGTCAGCTCTGTCACCCTTTTCACGGACAGTGTCCCCTCGGTTCCCCAGGACCCCCAAAGGCCCCTCCTGACATTCAGCAGAGCCAGACAGCGCAGGCTGGGGCCGCTACCCTGGCCCTTGCCTACTTCTCGTGGCCCAGCCCAGCTGGCTGGAGTCACCACGCTGCTCTCTGGTTTGCGGGCTGCGCACGTGTGCATCCCAGCCTGTGGGCCCAGCTCAGCTCTGCACAGACCAGTGATTCTGTGGATGCTGCTACCACCGCCAAAACCCAGTCCCTGCAGAAAACGCAGACAACTTCAAGCTGGCCCGGCTCTAGGCTCAGCGCCGCCGAGGTGGAGGCAGAGTTGCGGCACCTGCAGGAGGCCTGCTTGCTGCTAAGACTTCGAATGGGGAAGAGCTCACAGCAGAGCCCAAGGACCGGATGCAGGAGTACCGCTGCCTGCTCACCCCGGAGGGGCTGCAGGCCAGCGCGGGGCAGCGTCTCCGCCGGCTGCGGGAGCGGTGCACAGTACCCAGGAGCTGCAGACCCCGGCGGCCCTCGGGCTGCGGGGGGCCAAGCTGCACCAGCAGATCCACCTGGAGAGGTCCTGATGGCCGAACTCCTCCCCCTGGTGAGCAAGCAGGAGCCGCTGGGGCCACGCTGGCTCGTGCTGTGCCGGGCTGAACACAGCCTGCTCTGTGAGGGAGGCCAGCACTTCCTCCCCTCCTACGAGAAGATAAGCCTGCTGACTGAGCCCTTCCTGTGGCCAGGCCCACCCCCAGTCCCCCAGGACCTGCAGCAAAGGCAGGCTGCCTCAGCCCCTAGCCTGACTGCTGGGGAGAGCCGCGCTTCCCTAGGAGCCATTAAATGAATGGGCAATGAGGGGATTTTCACTGGAGCGGTGAGCCAGGGGCCCAGAGGTGCCTGCACCCCCTCAGGAAACCAGGTTTCCAAGGGGCGGGGACTGCCCCCTGGCTCTTCCTGAGGAGCTTCGGGCCTTTCTCATGGCTGCTAAACCTGCTGGTCAGGGCTCAGCTTGCCTTGGCCTTCCACAGGCTCAGGAGACATGCGGCTGCTGGGGCCCTTTCTTAGCTACCTCTGTTTTCTCTTGCTGTACACTTAAAAGCCACCTCTGTGACATTAAAACCACTTTAGAAAGTATATATATTTAAATCATTAAAAAAAACCCAAACCATTGGACCCACCAGGGGAGTCCAGAAAAAGTTTTTTAAATTTTTTAACAATGTCTTTTTTTAATAAATTTTACCATTTCTTTTTTTTTAATTTTTTAAAAAATTTATTTATTTATTTATTTTTGGCTGTGTTGGGTCTTTGTTGCTGCGCACGGGCTTTCTCTAGTTGCGGCGAGTGGGGGCGGTGCGGTGGCTTCTCTTGTTGCAGAGCACGGGCTCTAGACACGCAGGCTTCAGTAATTGTAGCGTGTGGGCTCAGTAGTTGCGGCTCACGGGATCTAGAGAACAGGCTCAGTAGTTGTGGCACACGGGCTTAGTTGCTCCGTGGCATGTGGAATCTTCCCGGACCAGGGCTCGAACCCGTGTCCCCTGCATTGGCAGGCGGATTCTTAACCATCGCGCCACCAGGGAAGCCCAACAATGTCTTTTTAATTCAACACTCTTGACAGACTGGAGCAGACCCGTCCCCTCCCCCTCCTCACCCTCTATAATGGCCTGAGAGTCAGAAGACCTTGCACAAGTCATATCATCTTGTTAGGCCTCCATTCCTCCTTTTGAAAATGAGGGGTTGGTCTGACTCAAACTGACTCAATCAGTAAGGGAATGTCATCGTCCATTACATATTAAAGACTGTTATAAGATGTTCAAATCCAAATTTGTTGATTTTTTAAAATAATGATAAAGTGAGCTGGTTGCACGGACTCAGAGCTGAATGGTGCCTCCAGGATCGTAAGTACCGAGGCAGGGAGCTTTCTCTGGAACAGTCCTATGGGACATTTGGGTGCTTTGCCTGCTTCTCCAGCTGTGTAGCCTCCAAGCCTGGCTCTCTGGCCCTCCCCAAGACTCCAAAAGCTATTTAAAATTTTGAATAAACTCCTTAAACTAACTAGAGTAGATTCTGATGTTGGCAACTAAGAACTCTGATGGATTCAGAATAGGATACATTTAAAATTAACCCAATAATGTTGCCACAAGTCCCAAAATGTTCAGAATCAATGTCTCAGAATATTTTTTTCAAAGGAAAAGTAACTCTTTCAAATCGTAGCAAAATAAGAATGCTTTTGGTTCTACCACATGTGCATTTACCTCCAAGAATGCCGACAATCTCCAAACTGAAGAACGGCCATAGGCGAACAATCTGTTGAAAAACAGAGTCCTACTTTGCAGTGGGATTTTGCAAATACATTTCTTCTACAGTATGTGTAAGAGCCTCATTAGAAGATGCCTAGCACTGACCTATAAGGTGAACCTCAAAGTCAGACCTTTTCCTTTACTAGCACCACCATCTCTTACTGTGAACTTCATAATCGTGAAGCTGAAACACCATGGACTATATACTCACTGTAATCAGAAATCTCCAGAAGCCCTAACGCAGTGCTTTATGCTCTGCACTGGCATTATGAAACTATTTACGGTTATCAGAAATCTCCCTAGAAGGATAAGGGAATAGAAATGTCACTGAAAACAAAAATGTCACAGGCATGAATATTATAACAGATTAACTGACAAAGCTGCCCACTTCCCTCCATTATGTAATGGACAAAGGGAACTATTATACAATTACTCTACTCTTGTTTTATGTCAAGGGGGAAAACTGATGGTGCCATGAATTTCAGATTTATTGGAATTTGGATAAATTTTCTCTCTGGTGAAGTTTCAACTTACTTTGTCAAGAACTATTTAGACACTCATAATTTCAACCATACATTAATATTTTGTTCTTACACTGAGGCTGCTTTTTAAAAAATCTGTACTTCAAAACCCCAAAGAGTCTACCATAAAACACCTGTTGGAACTAATAAATTCAGCAAAGTTGCAGGATACAAAATGAACACACAAAAATTAGCTGCACTACTCACACAAGAGCCATGAGGTGGAAGCAACCCAAATATCCATTGACAAATGAAAGGATAAACAAAATAAAGTGTACACATACAATGGAATATTATTCAACCTTAAAAAGGAAGGGCTTCCCTGGTGGCGCAGTGATTAAGAATCCGCCTGCCAATGCAGGGGACATGGGTTCGAGCCCTGGTCTGGGAAGATCCCACATGCCACGGAGCAACTAAGCCCGTGCACCACAACTACTGAGCCTGCACTCTAGAGCCCGCGAGCCACAACTACTGAGCCTGCGTGCCACAACAACTGACCCCGCGTGCCTAGAGCCCATGCTCCCCAACAAGAGAGGTCATCGCAATGAGAAGTCCGTGCACCGCAACGAAGAGTAGCCCAGCTCACCGCAACTAAAGAAAGCCCGCACACAGCAACGAAGACCCAATGCAGCCAAAAATAGATAAATAAAATAAATAAATTTATTAAAAAAAAGGGGAAGGAAATCCTGTCACATGTTACAACATGGATGAACCCTGTG
The DNA here is from genome assembly GCF_965194805.1 of Balaenoptera borealis. NCBI lineage: Eukaryota > Metazoa > Chordata > Mammalia > Artiodactyla > Balaenopteridae > Balaenoptera > Balaenoptera borealis. Next base: position 21,067,604 of record NC_138881.1, on the reverse strand, counting down.
GTCATTATGAGGTAATTATGGTAAGTGAGATAAGCCAGTCACAAAAAGACTTTATGATTCCACTTACATGAAGTACCTAGAGTAGTCAAACTCATAGAAACAGAAAGTAGAATGGTGGTTACCAGAAGCTGGAGGGAAGGAGAGTTGTTCTTTGATGGGTATAGTGTTTCAGTTTGTGTCCATCAACAGATGAATGGATAAAGAAGATGGCCAAGAAGCACATAAAAAGCTGCTCAATATCATTAATTATTAGAGAAATGCAAATCAAAACTACAATGAGATATCATCTCACACCAGTCAGAATGGCCATCATCAGAAATCTACAAACAATAAATGCTGGAGAGGGTGTGGAGAAAAGGGAACCCTCCTGCACTGTTGGTGGGAATGTAAATTGATACAGCCACTATGGAGAACAGTATGGAGGTTCCTTAAAAAACTAAAAATAGAACTACCATACGACCCAGCAATCCCACTACTGGGCATATACCCTGAGAAAACCATAATTCAAAAAGAGTCATGTACCAAAATGTTCATTGCAGCTCTATTTACAATAGCCAGGACATGGAAGCAACCTAAGTGTCCATCATCGGATGAATGGATAAAGAAGATGTGGCACATATATACAATGGAATATTACTCAGCCATAAAAGGAAACAAAATGGAGTTATTTGTAGTGAGGTGGATGGAGTTAGAGTCTGTCATACAGAGTGAAGTAAGTCAGAAAGAGAAAAAGAAATACCGTATGCTAACACATATATATGGAATCTAAGGAAAAAAAAGAAGAAGGTCATGAAGAACCTAGGGGCAAGACGGGAATAAAGACACAGACTTACTAGAGAATGGACTTGAGGATATGGGGAGGGGGAAGGGTAAGCTGGGACAAAGTGAGAGAGTGTCATGGACATATATACACTACCAAATGTAAAATAGATAGCTAGTGGGAAGCAGCCGCATAGCACAGGGAGATCAGCTTGGTGCTTTGTGACCACCTAGAGGGGTGGGATGGGGAGGGTGGGTGGGAGGGAGACGCAAGAGGGAAGAGATATGGGAACATATGTATATGTATAACTGATTCACTTTGTTATAAAGCAGAAACTAACACACCATTGTAAAACAATTATACTCCAATAAAGATGTTAAAAAAAAGTTCTAGAGAACTTGACTCATAACAATGTGAATACATTTAAAACTAGTGAACTGCACACTTAAAAATGGTGAAGATGGTAAATTTTATGTTTCCAAACCATGTCTTACCATAATAAAAAAGACCAAAAAAATCTGTGCCTCCAAAAAACATAAAGGTGTGTTTCAAATCCAGAGACTTCTACCATAAGAATGTATCCCATTAGCATTTGAGAATGCAAAGATATTTCCATATTGTATTTTCTTGCCCTACATTTACTCTGTAACTGAGGTATCAGACTTTGCTTTCCAATTCAAGTGATCCCTCCCTCCCGCCCCCCACCCCCCACCCCCGGAATTGTTCAGAATGCAACGCTGAAGCCCTTACCTGCCCAGACTAGTAGAAGTCCATCTATTCCTACTCTCTTGCCATCCCCTTGTATGGTAAGAATCCCTTGTGATTTTTAGTGTCCAGCCTGAAAATTCCTGCCACTCTTTGTGGGAGTCAGAACCCTATTGACATTAAAGAACACTACAATCACCACCAGTTGGCAATCAGGCAACCAGGCCGGGAGAACACTGCAGCTGATGCCAGGGCTCTTTGGACCCATCCACATGGCCACTGTACCAGGCCAAGCCTGTCCCCAGGAGGACTGCACTGGGACAAGTTCATTGGTGCCCCATACTCTAGACCTTGGAATACCACTTCTGCTCCAAAGCTACAGCCAGCCCACTGCTCCAGTGTCAGCTACCCGCAGATAGTAACTGCACTGCATTGCCCGTCCCTACCTCCAGTGTGTGGTCTGCATTGCCTCGGTTCACTGCAACAGACTTCATCTCTGAATCTTAGGGAGGAGGCTTGGTGCTGACAGTGCCATCCCTTCCAGAAGGCCCTTGGCCTTCTCATGCTAATTTTCCCATCCCTCTGCCAGCAACCTTCAAACTCTGTATATCATGAGATTGCTGAAGGAGAAATAAGAAGGAAAATTGACGAGGTACTCAATTACAACCCTTCTCTCTTTTTTTAGTCAAAGGGGTAGAATGGAGGTAGCGTCAGGTAGAAATACCAAGGTGGGATGATGCACAGAATATTCTTCTCCACAGTTATTTTCCCCCTGGCCGCTGGGTTTACCACCTCTGAAAAGCCCAAAGACCTTTCTCCACTGTACCACTTCTTCTCATCCCTGTTTCTCTTTGGATCTCCAATTCTGTCATTGAAGAGTTCCTATAAGTGTTCATTGAGTTGAATTGCAGTCGAGGTTGGAGAGACAAGGGTTATTCAAATGTCCTTGGTTTCAGATCAGATATAATATTTTAATAAAGCACAATTATACCTAAAGGTGGTGGAAGGTGGGTTCGTTCCAGATTTGGCAGAAAATAGCTTACAGTTTAATGCATCTCTACAGGTTTTGAAGTTATAATCTATGTTTGAAAATGTATCCAAGATATGATGTTGTGGCACTGTGACATGTGATAATAATGGTGACATGGTCTTCCAAACAAAAACGTTACCAAGTGCTTTTAATGTGCTGGACATCACATTAGGTGTTAACAACCTTGATCGTTTGAACCATATGACATCCTGTGAGATAGGTAGAATTATCTCCACTTGGTGAATGAGGGAACTGAAAGTCAGAGAAGCTTCCCCAAATTCACAGGACTAGTTAGGAAAACGTGTAGATTTCAAACCCAGGTCTGCCAAGCCTGTGTGTGTCCACTATCCCGTGACACCGCAGCACCTAGAGTTTCCTGCTTTCTCCCTTCACCCCTGTCAAATAAAAAATTATTCAGATACTTGTAAAAGACGGTAAGGAAGACAGTTCAAGAAGGGGACTACTGCAATGGGGGACAGAGATTGGGCTCAACTCCAAATACAACGAGGATTAGTGGAGATTTATAGCCAAGGAGCAGCGTGGGAGCGGCGCCCAGAAAATTACTAAGAGGAAACATTAAGGCTAGTGGGGTTCTTGCTAGACTGACTCAACAGGATTCTTGCTGAAGGTAGACCAGGGTGATAAGAGATATTGAGGGTGGAAATTGAGAAGTTTGATCAGATATCAAGGATGGGGGTTTTCACTAAACTGACTCAGGAGGAGTCTTGCTAAAACTGAACTAAGCAGACCAAGAACCAAGACTACAGTTGAGGCATAGTCAGAAAGAGAACTCAGAAGAAACTGACTCAAGTTTGGTCAAAAAATCATTGTCACCCCTTGGGATGGAGGTGGTAGCAGCCATAGCGGATGGAGAAAGATAGATGATAGGTGTATATCTAAGCATGGCAAGGGAATCGCACAGGAAAACATGGCCAGACCAGTGAATAGCCGAGCAATGATGGAGAACTGAGGAAGGGGCTACTCCCACATATTCCCAGATATGACAAAGCCTAAGAAAGCTGGAAAAGCTTTACACTGAGAGCCCAGATTGGAGGAGCTGTGTCTTCTGTGGTATTGCATATTAGAATAGCAATGCTAAACAACAAGATCCTACTGTATAGCACAGGGAACTATATCCAATCTCCTGGGATAAACCATAATGGAAAAGAATATCTTAAAAAATAATGTATATATGTGTAAAACTGAGTCACTTTGCTGTACAGCAGAGGTTGGCAGAACATTGTACATCAACTATACTTCAATAAAAATAATAATAAAGAAGAGAAATTCTCCTCCTTCTCTGCCTATGTTGTTCAGAGCTTGTTAGCTCAGCAGATTTGAACAATGAGTTTAGGGTCAAAAGCTCATCCCCAGGTGATTCAGTTTGGTAAACATGTGGTATGGCAGATTGCATTATTATCCTCAATTCCTGACCCTTCCCCACATCATACCCTTTTAATTAAGGCTTTGCAATCCCTCTCACTAGAAGCAGAGTAGATTTCCCCATCCCACTGATATTGGACTTGGCCATGTGGCAAGTTTTGGCCAATGGGATGTTAGCAGATGTGATGCAAGCAGAGGCTTGAAATGCACCTTTGCAGATGGGCTTGTTCTCTTGTGTTTCTGCCATTGTTGTCAGCAGAACACGTCCCAGCTAGCCTGCCAGTTCAAAGAGGAGGAAAAGCATTTGGAGTAGACCTAGACCCAACCATACCTTACAACCAAGCCTAGTCAAGGCTAGCCCGAATAAGCCAATCCCCAGGTGCATGAGGAAGAATAAATAATTGTTGTTTTAACACAATGAATGAGTTTGGGTGGTTTATTATACATCACAGTCGTGGCACTAGCTGACTGATACATGAGGATATCCAGACACGAGCAGGACGTGACAATAAGTGTCTAATGGTGTGCACACGTGTGTGTGATGCCCTCCTGCACTGTGATGAGATGCAACAGTCCTTCCAGAGCATCACTTTCATAGCCAGAAGGACCACGCGTTTACATACATACCAATACTAGGGGAATCCCTTTGTTTTTTAAACTAAATTATAGGACAGCTATTTCTTTTATTTATTCTTTTCCATTATGGTTTATTACAGGATATTGAATATAGTTCCCTGTGCTACACAGTAGGTTCTTGTTATCTATTTTATATATGGTAGTGTGTATCCGTTAATCCCAAACCCCTAATTTATCCCTCCCCCCTTTCCCCTTTGGTAACCATAAGTTTGTTTTCTATGTCTGGGAGTCTGTTTCTGTTTTGTAAATAAGCTCATTTGTATCATTTTTTAGATTCCACATATAAGTGATATCATATGATATTTGTCTTTCTCTGTCTGACTTACTTAGTATGGTAATCTCTAGTTGCATCCATGTTGCTGCAAATGGTATCAGTTCATTCTTTTTTATGGCTGGGTAGTATTCCATTGTATATATGTACCACAGCTTCTTTATTCTTTCGTCAGCCCAGCTGGTTCTATAATGCCCTTAACTCCTAAACCTGATGTCTAACCTCTAACCCTGAACCTAACTTTAACTTCTAACAGCTAACCCTAATCCAAACCTCTAACACTAACCCAAAATCCTAACTCTGATGGTTACCCAAATCCTTATCCCTAAGCCAAGTACCAGACTCTACCCACAATCCTCTCACCCCAAACCCTATCACATGACTCTAATCCCTAACCCTAACCCCAATATGTAAAGCTAATCCCTGACCCAAACCCCAGTCCCTTTCTCCATGACACTCTGCTTACCTGCCACAACTCCGCCCCTCCCCCACCCCACCCCACCCCACCCCCGCCACGCTCCCTCCCAGGAGGAGCAGCTTTTCTAGAGAAGGACTTGCTATTTCCCACAACCCTTTAGGCCAGGCTAGGCCAACCAGCTGGAAACTCTTTGGTCTATACTTGCAGGTGCCCCCAAGTAACTGAGCCTCTTAGGCCTGACCTTCCAATCCCAGCATCGCCCTTACTGACCCATCCTGCTCCAGGAACATGTCATTCCCCAGCCCAATCCTGAGACAGGATGACCAGCTTCAGTTCTCTGGGAAATTAATTCAGGAGGAAAAACTCTTCCTTCATAATGTTCACTAAACTTATTTAGTTTAACTCCAACTTTGGAGCCAGCCTGCCTCGCCACTTAAATCCTAGTGCAACCCAGGCAAGCTACGTAACTTCTCTGTGCCTCAACTGCTTGCTCTATAAAATGGGTTTAATAACAGCAGCTCTTTCATAAGGTGACTAGAAAGATTAAATGAGTTAATATATAAAAGCACCTAGAATGGTACCTGGCACCATAGTAACCACCAAATAAGTGTTCGCTTTTGTTAACATTAATATGACTATTACCAAAAAAAAAAGTATACGTTTTCCTCTTCAGACTCCCACTTACTTTTATAATGAGGGCAAAAAACCTAAACGTGCTTATTTTAGAAATTTTACAAAGAACAGAAAAGTATAAAGGAGAAAAATAGCCCACATCCATCCAGTTACTTACATTTTGAGGACAAAGGATAATTTGACTTTGCTAACAGTCTGCATTTTCGTAGATTTTCACTTGCTGCAGCCCCGCCCAGCCAAGCAGAACTGTACTTTGATTTTATTTTGCTCTTGGCACTCAACTGTAATTCCAGGCATAACATAGGGTCTCTGTATGTTTGTCTTTCCCACTAGGTTGGAAGCTCCTGGAGGAGAGGAACAGTATCTCTTTACTCTCTGCATGCCCTGGCACACCCAGCACAGAGCCAGACCAGGAAGATGCCTCCTCAATGCCAGCACGCCTGGCGTCTCCCAGCTGTACCACTCCCGAATTCTGTTTCACAACTCTTTGCTCAGAAATGCAGGATTCTAGCAGAGCTATCTCTGAAATAGAATGTAAGGTGAAAAGAATTCCCCCATTGTGAATTTGGTGGGGGGGGGGGTGGAGGGCGGTCTGCAGTACCTCTGCTCAAAGATCTTAGAAAGGGTGCTTTCCTCTGTTGGGTAATTGCAAACATTTTTTCCCACAGACTATGTGGCTCATTAAAGTGGTGATTTTCCACTTGCAGGTATAAAAATGAAGAGAAGGCTGGGCAAAGCCGGGCCCCAAAGAGACATGGCATCTGCTAGCTGCCTGCCAAAGACCACTAAACAATAGAGGGTCCTTTCTCAACACAGATAACTATACTCTAATCGACATCAGTCCCTCTCTTAAGGAAGCTTACCAAGTGGCAGCAAATGCCATCCCAAGCAGTAAAATGAGAAATAGAAACATGAGGCTTAATGTAGCACGAACATGGGTTTTTAGAAAAATTATTTTTTAAGAAAAAGTTGGGGGGCTTCCCTGGTGGCGCAATGGTTGAGAGTCTGCCTGCCAATGCAGGGGACACGGGTTCGAGCCCTGGTCTGGGAAGATCCCACATGCCGCGGAGCAACTAGGCCCGTGAGCCACAATTACTGAGCCTGCGCGTCTGGAGCCTGTGCTCCGCAACAAGAGAGGCCGCGATAGTGAGAGGCCCGTGCACCGCGATGAAGAGTGGCCCCCGCTTGCCACAACTAGAGAAAGCCCTCGCACAGAAACGAAGACCCAACGCAGCCATAAATAAATAAATAAATAAAAATTAAAAAAAAAAAAAGAAAAAGTTGGAAGGAGCAAGAGAGGATGGAACAGACATGTCAATTTCAGGGATAATCCTGCTTTCCATCCATGCTCACTTCTGTCCTCTCCTTTCCCTTTCATCTTTCCAATTGGCCTGATGTTCACAGCAGAGAGAGCTGATGTAACCGAGATTTTCCTTTCCCAGAAAGGCTTTTTGTGATGTTTCCATGCAAACCGAATAAACTTACTGGAAGTGAAGTAGGGGACAGACGCAATAAAAGAATGAATGTGCAAGTTTACAATCCAAAAGAAGAAGAGGCTCTTCCCCCAACTTATGAGCACCTTCTAAATCACACAGAGCATTAGCAGAGGCAGAATATGTATGTATGTGGATGGATGAAATGCTTACGTTTTATATAAATCTATGCATCTGCCTCCAAAAGTGGACAATTAAGAAGTAGAAGTAATCAAAGCTTGACTCTGTATACCAAAATCCAGGAAAGTGCCAGGGCTGTCTTGTCATTGGTGTTTTTCCTCCCCCATAATAGATTCTCTTCCCTCTTCCATAAGCATTTTACCAGGCTATGTTTAGAATAGACGTCAGAGCTGGGAGACCAACTAGCAAAGCAAGACTTTCCCAATGGTGCCATCTGGTGGTACTTCTGTGTATTACAACATGGCTTTGACCTGACGCAGACACAGGGAAAGCAAAGGGCAAACAACTTGGAATTAATCCTTTCATGATTTTTTTTAAAAAGTCGAACCTTTGAGATTTGGCATTGGATCGTGTGTGGCAAGTGTCAAACACACAGGTGTTGAGAGAAAGTGCTGCCACATGACAGAAATCATACATTAAGAAACAAAGTTTTGGGTCGGCCTAAACACTCAGCTGGTTTCATGAATTAGGTGAACGCCCTGTCCATTTTTTTTTTAATCAAGCCATGAAAATGTTTACAAAAGACCTCTGGGGAGAGATTCGTGAAAGTGCAACTTCTAGGGAAAGGGCTTAGAATTGCTGCATTTTAGAGAGAGAAGAATCCCTTCAGCTGTGGGCTTCTGAACCTGGGGACCACAATCCTATTTTAGGGAAAGTGGACTCCTTGATTTTGAACATAAAAAGTGGTGTGTTGGCACAGATGGGCATTTTAACATAAAGGGCATTTTATCAGATTCTCAAAGGAGTCCGTGGCCTAGAAAAAGCTAAGAACAAATGCCTGGGATCCTAACCTAACCTCATACCCTGTTAGAAAATTCTGTCCACAACAGTCTCGACAAATTCAGTTACTCTCGGTTTGAACTTTACTGTTACGTAGACATCATTGCTTTGAGGCAGTTACTCAATGGTAATTACTTCGAAGCCTTCGGAACTTTTAATACTGAATTGGACTTCCCCAGAATGTCAACCCACTGGGCTCAGCTACACTCTCCACCCTATTACAGCGCGCTCTAGTCCTTCTCCAAGCTTGGATGGCCTTCCAGCAAGTCTCCCCCTTTCCAGGCTAAACCCACCCAGAACCTTTCATTTGCCATGGTTTTCAGATCCTTCATTTCCCCCTCTCTTTTTGTGAGACAACACTTCTTTGACATTGACAACCTGACGTAAAAAACAGAACGCCCTACCCCCCATGACAACCCCTTCCACCTACAGAGTGCCTGACTTGAACTTGTTCCAAACACCCAAGGCCTCTTTTTAATTTCTTCACCGACCTCTAGTTTAACCAAGAGTTTTTCACCCTTTCCAGGTTAAAGAGCACTGGCCTTAATAAACAGTAAGATAAAGGACAAACAAACCAGAAGCTGTGTGCTTCTTCTTTCTGCCATTGTTTGTATCACTTCACTCACCCCAAGCAGACCCATCCTTTCCTTCTTCCTGTTTCAAATAGAACATAAAAGCTTTTTTATTGCTATCATTACTATTGTTCTCAAATCTGAGCTTATTCTGGTCTTTTGATTTCCATCCTGAGAAATTTATGACATGCTTTGTGTTTTGCCTTTAATGATGCCAGATTTCTGGTTTTGTACATATCCCTTTAAAAAAGCTATCAAGAGCCCTCTGTGCAGCCTTGATGGTTTCCTTAGATCTGCCCCATTTTCTCTCTTCTCCAGCCTCCTTTGTGGTGATGTATCATGAACAGTTTTTCTTAGCAACCATTTTCTCTTGCTCATCTCTATCTTTTGGATTCTCTGACCATGAGCTCATGACCATATTTTTGGTAGATTTTTAAAAATCTTTTTTCCTAAACTCTGGACACATGCCTGGGGATCCCTTTCTTGGCTAGGTCAAATTGTCCTTGTCATTCTCTCCTATTTCCCATCACTCCCACTGTCACCTCATGGGTGATGATTAGGATGGGTGCAGCATTCTCCTTACGCTCTCATCAACACCGTAAGGCAAGAAAGGTAAACAAAAGAGACAGTGGGGGACTTTTCTGGTGGCGCAGTGGTTAGAAATCTGCCTGCCAATGCAGGAACTCGGGTTTGAGCCCTGGTCCAGGAAGATCCCACATGCCGTGGAGCAACTAAGCCCGTGAGCCACAACTACTGAGCCTGCGCTCTAGAACCCGCGAACCACAACTACTGAGCCCACGTGCTACAACTACTGAAGCCCACGCACCTAGAGCCTGTGCTCTGCAACAAGAGAAGCCACCGCAATGAGAAGCCCACGCACCTCAACGAAGAGTGGCCTCTGCTTGCCACAACTAGAGAAAGCCCGTGCGCAGCAACAAAGACCCAATGCAGCCATAAATAAATAAATTTAATAATTAAAAAAATAACATTTGCTGATCAGTTACCTTGTACCGGGCACTGTACCAAACTATTGTATTAAAAAAAAAAAAAAAGACAGGGCTTCCCTGGTGGTGCAGTGGTTGAGAATCTGCCTGCCAATGCAGGGGACGCGGGTTCGAGCCCTGGTCTGGGAAGATCCCACATGCCGCGGAGCAACTGGGCCCGTGAGCCACAACTACTGAGCCTGCGCGTCTGGAGCCTGTGCTCCGCAACAAGAGAGGCCACGATAGTGAGAGGACCGCGCACGGTGATGAAGAGTGGCCCCCGCTCGCCACAACTAGAGAAAGCCCTCGCACAGAAACGAAGACCCAACACAGCCAAAAATAAATAAATTAATTAATTAAAAATGCAACTGCGGGAAAAAAAAAAAAAAAAGACAGTGGCACATGATCAAGGCCAGAGATTAAACCAGGAAGAAACAGACAGACAAGGCAGTTCAAGAAGGAACTCCACGAATGCTGGCTGCCTTTCACAGCTTTGCTCTCAGGCTCAGCCTGGTGCAAGGGGGGAAGGGGTGGATTTTCAGAGAACCCAGCGTGGCTCCAAGATCCAGCAACGGAGTAAACAGAAAATATACTAGGCAAGGGTGGGTGGACGCTGTTGCCTCCTCCTTACCTTGGGGATGCTAATTCCAGAGCAGAAGCAGCGTAAGTCTTCTGGAACCTCATGATCTGCAGGACGTGGACCTCTTACCATCCTTAGGCCGAGGCGGTCCCGGAAATCCAGCCAGGCTGCACAGACCGACTGAAGGCCTCAAAGCCCGCAGCTGAGGGATGAGGACCCGCAGGCGAAGCCTGCCCTCCGGCTGCAGACCAGCAGGCCCACCTAACACCAACCCTGCGGGCGGCAGGCGATTTCATAAGAGACTGTCCTTGTTGCGAGGTGCGCAGTTCCCAGCCGCCCTGGCAGCACCATAGGTGTCCCGCCTGTGTGGGCTCAGCGCTCAGTCCCACGCGGGCCGACAGCTTTTCACCACCAGCTTCTGCAGAGCGTGCACCACACGCCCAGGGCAGCCAGGAGTTCCAGGGAGCAGTCCTCAATCGCTGATGAAAGGGACCCGGCCGCACAACATCCCAGTTTCGCACCACCAAGCGGGGCCACTTGGAGATGCGCGCTACGCAAGCTGCCTGCTGTCCCCAGTCGTCACCTGCTCACTGACACCAATAACTTGTCCTGACTGCCTTCCCTCCTCTTTTCCCCACTTTCCTGCTGATGCTTCCTGGTTTCACCTCCCAAGTAAACTGCTTGCGCTCGAATCCTAGTCTCCGGGCTTCGCGGGGGACTCGTGCTAAGACACACCTGATTGTAGTTCCCTAAATCACATCCCCCAGCTGCCCTCAGGGCTCACATAATGAGCGCTCCCGCTCCCGGGTGGTGTGCTTCAGCAGCCTCTCCCTGACTAGCCACCCCTGGAAGGCATCTCACGAGGCTGTTTCCGCGCTTTTCCACGTGGGTTCACAAGTGAGCTCCTGATAACACTGACTCAGCGCTCCTGGGAACGCGGCCCCCGCAAGCCGCCCCCCACTCGCCCTCCCTGCCCCCTCCTCGCCCTCCCTGCCCCCTCCTCGCCCTCCCTGCCCCCTCCTCGCCCTCCCTGCCCCCTCCTCGCCCTCCCTGCCCCCTCGCCAGCCTCCAACAGTCAGTCCCCTAAGCAGTGGTGCTCAGGGCATGGCCCGAGTATCCCCGCCCCCCCATCCGTGTTATCTGGGGAGCATGTTGAAAATGAGCTTTCCTGGACACTACCAACTGAATCAGAATTTCTGCAGGCTGGGGCTTTCCTGGTGGCGCAGTGGTTGAGAGTCTGCCTGCCGATGCAGGGGACGTGGGTTCGAGCCCTGGTCTGGGAGGATCCCACATGCCGCGGAGCAACTGGGCCCGTGAGCCACAACTACTGAGCCTGCGCGTCTGGAGCCTGTGCTCCGCAGCAGGAGAGGCCGCGGCAGTGAGAGGCCCGCGCACCGCGATGAAGAGTGGCCCCCGCTTGCCGCAACAAGAGAAAGCCCTCGCACAGAAACGAAGACCCAACACAGCCAAAAATAAATTAATTAATTAATTAAAAAAAAAGAATTTTGCAGGCGAGGCCCGGGAATCTGCATTCTAAGCAATTCCTCCAGGCATCTTATACAGCCTGAACTTTGAAATCAGCTGCTCGGAAGCGTGAGCCTTCAGCAATCAGCGTCATCAATTCACCGTAATCAGTTCCCAGCCCAGCCTCCTTCAGCAAAACCCACAGCGCTCAGCAGCCAAGCTCAGGTGCTTCATCCCCTTTACCGTTTCTGTGTGACCCTCCGGGCAGTTTTGTGTGTTTTTCCTGCCCTCTCGTCTTCTGACACTGCTTTGCCCATAGTGCAGAGGGCAGACACGTGCCTGGGGTTGTAGGCTTCCTGGGGGAGAACTCAGCCAATGACTGCCAGGCATGGGCATCTGAAAGCCCAGCTGCCTGGCTTGGATCTGGGACAAACTCTTGGGGTGAGTTTACCCTCAAGAGCTCCCCTGGGGATCTGGCCTCGACTGGGACTTCGCTCAAGATCACCCTTTGCTTGCCTTCCTCCCCTTCCCTGTCCTGCTCCCGCCCTGCCCTTCCTCCTGAAGAAACCTGAATCCTCATCTCAGGCTCTGCTCCTGGGGACATTTACCTACAAACCTGTTTTACTTATTTTCCCCTGACTTTTGCTATGTGAGTGAACTTGAAAATAGCTCGTTACACCATAAGTAACTCTGCTCAGTATCAAATTGTTCACAAGCAGTTTCAGTTACAATGAAAGGAGGTGCCTTCGTGGATGGAGGTCAGGAAAGCCAGTGCCCCTTTCCCTACTCTGCCATTTCCTCTGCCCTCCAGTCATTGCTGAGACTTCATGAGCACTTACTGCGTTCCAGGCATTGTTCTAAGCACTTCATGTCTAGTATGTCTTTTAATCCCCACAGCAACCCCTTGATAGTGGCACTTTTATCATTTCCATTTTCTGAGGAGGAATCAGAGCACAAAGATAGTAGAGGACTTGCCCAAGGTCACACAACCAGTGGCAGAGCCAGCAATTAATCCAGGCCATCTGGTCCTAACATCTGTGGCTGACCTAGATCTCTCTCCCTTCTCGGACCCACACTGTATTTATATATTTACATATTTATTTGTGTATTTGCATATTTACATATGTATGTATTTGTTTGGCATAACTGGCATTATGGCCTGTCTTGCTCACTGCATTTTTTTTTTTTTAAAGAATGCCAAGGCGAGGTGGGTATTGATTGGGCTTTTTTTTTTTTTAAAGTATTTATTTATTTATTTATGACTGTGTTGGGTCTTCGTCTCTGTGCTAGGGCCTTCTCTAATTGTGGCAAGCGGGGGCCACTCTTCATCACGGTGCGTGGGCCTCTCACTATCGCAGCCTCTCGTTGCAGAGCACAGGCTCCAGACGCGCAGGCTCAGCAACTGTGGCTCACGGTCCCAGCTGCTCCGCGGCACGTGGGATCTTCCCAGACCAGGGCTCGAACCCGTGTCCCCTGCATTGGCAGGCAGATTCTCAACCACTGCGCCACCAGGGAAGCCCACTCACTGTGCATTTTATGTGGATAGATCTTGTCTCAACTCCAAAGATGGTAAGCCCCTTGAGGGTGGGACCAACTGGCCATACACCTGCAGCTTCTCCCTTGGCAAGGCCAGGCCCCCGTATGCACTTGTATATTGATTCCTCATGTTCTTCACCAATTTCCTCCCACCCAGGCCTTGGTCCTATTTCTTCAACCACCTCCTCTGGCTACAGACCCAGGCTTTCTTCTCTTCCTCCTGTTCCATCACCATCACATGGCATGACCAGTAGGTTGTCTAAATCTTTATTATACAATATATAATATTGTGTGTATACAGGCCTAACTTTGTGACTATTAGTCAAACCTAAGCCTATATAAATCTCCTAGTCTTCTGCCCCAAATCAAGATGTATTTTGCATACTTTGCTATGATGTCTAAGTTGGTAGACTCTAGCCACATGTGGCTATTTAAATTTAATTAAATTAAAAATTCAGTTCCTCAGTTCCACTAGCCACATTTCAAGTGCCTGATAGCCACATGTGGCTAGTGGCTACCAGAATGGAACAGCACAGATACAGAACATTTACACTGCCAACTAAAAACTGTTGCTCTCCACCTGGTTTTACAAGAACGAAGTCTCTAGCCACTGCAGTGGCTGACCTTCAACACCTGCCTGAAAAGAGCTCAGGGTGGAGACCAGGAATGAGGCACTCTGTGCTCTGGGAAGAACTGGCAGAACAGGGCTTCAGATAGATATTTTCAGGAGAAGATTTTATGAGCCCAATTTCTTGCATCTTCTCATATCTAGAAAAGCACTAAAATCACGAACAGAGACATCTGCTCCTCATAACTGGCAGCACCCTTCTGCCAAAATGTGTGCTCGATTGCATGTACCCCCCTCACTAAAATCATATATAATACTGACCTCTCCCCCCTACCCCTTTGCAGCAGTTCCTCAGAGCTAGCTGAGAGGCTGTCTCCCAGGCTATAGTCCTCATTTTGCCCCAAATAAAACTTAAGTCACAACTCTCGCATCGTGCATTTTTTTTTCCAGCCGACACCACAGGAAGTCCTATTGGATAGTGAGTGCTACTTCAGAGGCTAGCATAGCTGATTTTTCTCTTGAAGACTAAATAAAATTATTTCTCTTTTGCCAGATTCTATAGACTCCCACACATCGCTACTAAAATCCCATTCATGTCTGCCCTAATTTACAGGGTTACTCATATGCTGCCTGAGACGCAGGCTGGAGGATGGGGGTGAAGGTAACCTCTTCCCTGATCCCCCGGGTCCCAGAGAATGTCGGCGGCACCTCGAGTTTTGCAGGTTGCAACCTTGCTTCTTCATTTAGGGGACATTCAAGTACATCCCCTCTTGTTTGCCAGCCCCACCTCCCCTGAGTCTCCAGTCCTCAAAAGACTTGGGAATGTAAAACTTTTTAACACAAAACTGCAACAGGGAAGAGCAAAATCTGACTCCATGTTGGATCTGTTTCTTTTACTTTAACCTTTGCTTTTCATTGCTTTTGTTACTATAATCACTAAAAGGTTGCTGTCTATAGCCTTAAGCATACATAATGGCCTCCCTCAGGGAACCGTGCCCCTCTGCCTGAATGTTAAACTAAAGTGCCTTTGTTCAGCTCACAGGGAAACACCCTGACCCTGCCCACCTGTGAATGGCTACGGAAAAGAAGAAATTAACACATCCCCTCCCTGAAGCTGGCCAAACCAGGAGATGTTTTGCAAGACTTACGGCCTTTTTACTTTAACTTCCTCACCTTCTCCCCCTCTCTGTTCTATAAAAGAAACTAATATCCAGACCCCATAAGATAGTATTCTGGGATGCTAGTCCGCCATCTTCTCGGACACCCAGCTTTCTGAATAAAGTCGCTATTCCTTGCCTCAACACCTCACCTCCCTATTATTGGCCTGCTGTGCAGTGAGCAGACCGAGCTTGGATTTGGTAACAAAACTACACAACACACTTTTCTCCTCTCACTGTTGAAATCTCTGGTTAAAAACCAAATGGGGGCCATGAGCCTTGTCTGCATCCATCTCCAGGGCTACAGAGGGATCCAGAAAATTTTCACACGTTAAATGCATTTTCTTCTAACTAACACAGCTGACATTCTTTAACTGTTTGGATTCTTTCTGCCTTTAGGCAGCAAAGGACAGCAGCGGTTTTGTCAACCCCGCTCTTAAAATCAATTAAAGTCCTGACCACTTGAGTAGTCAGTTCCTGCCAGTACACCAGCTCCATCTGCACCTCAAAGAACTTGCTTATGCTCATCAGGCCTACTGAAGTGACCTTCTGCACATTCCCAGGGAATCAGTACAACGTCTCTTGCCAGGTGCAAACTGGCCTATTAAAAGGGATTTGTTCAGGGCCCCAGGAACTAGAGAGCGGTTCCCAAGGGCACACACAGCTCTCTAAGGAGACTCATGACCCCGGAGCTTTCAGACTCAGTTTTGCTTTCCTTTTCTACCTTGTTATTTCTTTATGTTTTCCCTACACCTTCAGTAAATGTTTGTCAAATATTGTGAGTTTGTCTTTGGAAAATTAAAGGAGGGGCTTGCGTCCATTGCTGGGAGCAAAGTTCTAGAGAGCAAAAATCCCCTGACCCCAAACCTCTGCAGACACAGGCTGGCTGAGGTGACAGCCCTGACCAGGATGATCTGTGGGAGTATAGGAGCCTTCAGCAAAGCTCTCGCAGAAATATTTAGAAGAGGGAATCTGGGAGGACTGGAACGGTGGTGGTGTGGAAGATGGGCAGAGTACCGAGCAGGTCCCTGCAGGAAAGAGATGGCATGCTGAAAAAGTGGAAGTGGGGAGAGTTTAATAAAGAGACGAAGTACAAAATGAGCGCAGGGTTAGAGGAAATCAACAAGGGATGGGGAAACACACCAGGGCAAGAGGAGGAAGCAGCCTCACACCTAGGCCTGAAGGGGCAAGAGGAGGGAGTAGTCACCGAAAGTGGTGGCAGTTGTAGCTCGTGGCAGTTGTAGCTCGGGGAGAGGGCTACCTGGTAGGAGGTGTGGCCTTCACTAGAGAAAAACAGCTGCTGTCCAGCCCAGCCAGGCAAGCAGGAGCTGCGGGAGTAAATACCCCGACCTCTCTTCCTGCCTCCAATTTCCTGCCAGTGTCCCCATTGACTGGACCCAACAGAAGGAGCCACCCTTCAGATGGGATCTGGAGAGACAAATGGAGAATATCCAGCCCAGGAGCTCAAACTGTTTTCCAAGCTATTATTTGGAGATCCTGAAGACCTCTAGCTTACACACACACACACACACACACACACACACACACACACACACCCCAGAGCCACTGTCTGTAACTGGTCTTTTTTTTTTTTTTTGGCCTTGCCTCGAGGCATGCAGGATCTTAGTTCCCCGACCAGGGATCTAACCCATGCCCCCTGCAGTGGAAGCTCGGATTCTTAACCACTAGGCCGCCAGGGAAGTTCCCTGTAGCTTGTCTTTGTCCAGCACCTCAGCCCTCTTTCTTCTGGTAACAGAAGCTGCTTTGTTATGTGGAATTGCCTTTCTCCTACTTGTGTGGTTCTCTATCCCCATCCCACGACAAGGGTGGCATGTCCTCAAGGCCTGGCCAATCATGACACTCCATCTCCCCAGTCACTGGAGGTGGGAGCATGAGCCAAGTCGAGCCCAATGGGATTCTTCCCTGGAGTTTTATCTCCTTCTTCTGTCCTTTCTTGCTTCCTTCCTATCATCTGGTTGTCCATCCACCTATGGATTGTAGAAGAGAGAAGCTCTCATCTCTGGGGTCAACTAAGCTGGGATGACATGAGTTTGCCTTCTTCCCCCACTACATGGAAGAATATTTAGGCAATAAAGAGACCAATATAAAGAGAAACGCAGAGTTGAGGGGAGAGAAGGGGTGACAGATAGCCCTTATGATGTCATTTGACACCTTAGAGTCCCTGAGACAAGCTCTACCTCTGGATGTGCCAGTTTCCTGAGCCAGTAAATCCCTCTGTTTGCTTAAACTGGCTTGAATTGGATTTCTATTACTTGCACTAGAAATGGTGTCGCACACAAGCCCTGACGGAAAACGCACACTCAGACACACACCAACCTATCCTACCCTCTCCACGGTAGTCACCCCACACACTTCCACTCTCCACCCTTATAAACTACATTCACAGAAATCTGTAATCTCAGCAACTCCCCACGGAAATGCTAAATGACTGTGTTATTTTAGTGTGGAGTATAAGAGGAAGCAAATTTAAGTTTAAAAAAATGAATTTAGATCAGTGTACTATTAAAGATTGCATTATAATTTCCATTTTAATGTATTGTTTAGTAATATTCATAACATATAAGGACAAAGTTCGATTTTTTCCCATTTAACAAGTGATGCCTGTTGCTTAACTTATTTTAAATTAAGTAGGCAAGAAGAAAAAAAGTATGCAAGAAGGAGCATGGTTCATCTACAAATTCAAAATGACATAATAATATTGTGTTTGGGGACCAAATGCATATTAATATGTAGATTGAAATTTAACTATGTGTTACAACCCTCCAAACTGCTTCCATGACCTGATATTTGGAATTCTTGAATTTTGCACTATAAAAAAATCAATTACCTTATTATTATAATTTTCATGTTTTGTTTCTAAAAGAGGAGACATGAGCACTTTCTGGCTGCTATTTGCAAGTACTTCTCCAGAAATAACACTCTGTGGGTTTGGATAATTTTATTACCCATAAAGAAAAAGCCAAACTGGATAAAAATTTCTCCTTTTAACTTCTGTTCTGAAGAACTAGAGATATCCTGATGTACTAAGCAATGATATGAATATACCTTACAGGTCTGAGGTCAAAATCCAGAATGACGGTGTTTATGTCCCTCATTAGCTCATTTATTCTATTTTTTTTAACCATTTTAACCATTTTTAAGTGCACAGTTCAGTAGCTCATTCTGTTCACTAAATCAGTATTCTTGAGCCTCTCTTTAACCAATAAGCCGTTGTGTTAAACAATGGAATAAAAATAATTGAAAGCTGGGGCTTCCCTCGTGGTGCAGTGGTTAAGAATCTGCCTGCCAATTCAGGAGACACGGGTTCGAGCCCTGGTCCGGGAAGATGCCACATGCTGAGGAGCAACTAAGCCCGTGTGCCCTAGAGCCCATGCTCTGCAACAAGAGAAGCCACCGCAATGAGAAGCCTGTGCACTGCAGGGAAGAGTAGCCCCCGCTCGCCGCAACTAGAGAAAGCCCACGCACAGCAACGAAGACCCAATGCAGCCAAAAATAAATAAATAAATAATTTTTTAAAAAATTGAAAGCTATAAAATGGTGAAAACCACCATTGTAGCAGGTGAAATAGTCAGCTGAGTGATAAAACAACAAAATAGCTGATGTTGAAACAGGCCCAGCTGATCTCCACTCACTGCCCCAGACACCTATTCCACATTTGGAGGCCTTTACAACTGAAATTAGAACAGACTTCACTATCATTTTTAAATATCATGAACCTCAGAACACTTCACAAATCCCTGGGCATTCTTTTTTTTTTTTAATTAATTAATTTATTTGGTTGCACTGGGTCTTAGTTGTGGCAGGCAGGCTCCTTAGTTGCGACTCAAGGGCTCCTTAGTTGTGGCATGCAAACTCTTAGTTGCAGCATGCACATGGGATCTAGTTCCCTGACCAGGGATTGAACCCGGGGCCATTGCATTGGGAGCACAGCGTCTTAACCACTGTGCCACTAGGGAAGTCCCCCTGGGCATTCTTAATACCAAAATTGAAATTGGAAATCTTGGATTCATATCCTGGTTCCACTTCTCACTAGCTCTGTGACCCTGAGTGAATGATTTCCTTTTCCTTTTTCTGAAGCTCAGTTTGTATATATATATATGAGGATTTAAAACATCTACCCAGTGAGCTTGGCCAGACCACGATGTGGGCACACCACAGTCAGATGCAAAGACATTGCTTTCACTTCAATTTACTATCAAACCAGCTGATGGATAAAAGCTGCACAAAGGATAATAAGTATGATAATGATCCCAATGAGTGAACAGATGTAGTTTGTCAAAGCAGCCCTAGTAGAGTAAGCTGTCCACAGGGTCAGAGGAACAAAAAGCCCAAACTCCTTGCATCATTAGGCTGGGGTAGGGCCATGACACAATAGCAGTGGTTTTCAAAGTGTGGTCCCCGGACTGGCATTTTTGACCTGGGTATTTGTGAGAAATACAAATCTTTGGGCCCCAGCCCAGACCTACTGAGCCAGGAGCTTTGGGGCTGGGGGCCAGCAATTTGTGTTTTAGCAAGCCCTCCAGGAGATTTTGATGCATGCTCAAATGTGAGGACCCCACTGTAGCATGAGGCAATTGCTTCTGGCACCGGTTTTCCTTGCATGTTCTCATTTCTCTCATGGGCCCGCTTACCACCCACCATTACTGCAGGAATAAAATCCTGTGTGGACTTGGAAATGCTCCGTTTTCTGCAAAGCCCTATACAAACATAAAGGATTTATTTCTCTCAGAAGCAGCTAGGCAGAGAATTTAACAACTGGTTCTGCTGAGATCCTGAGTTATCAGCCCTGCTAATAGGCAGGGGGTTGGACTATCCCTTTCGCTATGGTCTTTGGGGATCCCCTGCATTTGTATATGTGAAGAAGGAAGAGATGGCATGTCAAGAGCCTGCTAGCCTAGCCTATCTACCTGGGGACCCGGCTCCATCTTCCTGGTTTGCTCTAAGCAGCACTGTCCAACGGAACTTTCTCTGATGATGGAAATTTTCTCGAATCCACACTGATCTGCACTGTCCAGTACATACAGTAGCCACTAGCCACATGTAGCATTTGACAATATGGCTAGTGCAAGTGGGGAATTGCATTTTACATTTTATTTAATTTTAATTAATTTAAATTTGAATAGCCACATGTGGGACATAGCTATACTAAAAATTTTTTCGTTGTTTACCTGAAATTCAAATTTAATTGGGTGTCCTGTGTTTTTATTTGCTAAATCTGGCAACCCTAATTACAGATTCCCAGTAACATTGACCTTGCCTCCTCCAATAGAGAGTTTGATTCAAAGGTTCTCTACCCATGACCAGAGGAAGCAGATTTGACCTTATCTTGGCCAGAAAGGGCGCCTGGCTGTTGTTCTTTTTTGAAGACAATTTTCAGAGGAATAATGTCTGGGAAAATCAATATAAATGATGACTAAAAAGTGAAAATTGTACTATCATTCATAGAGTCATACTAATTTCTCTGCAACTGAATCCATCCTCCATAGACAGGCTGTGATGGTCCTAAGTACTAGGACTGTAGCAGGGAGAAATGGTATTTGTGGGTCATGTCACTGATTAGAAAGCAAACCTTCCTTCCTTAATTGTCTAATCCCTTTCTTACATCAATGAGTGACTACCACATTAAGGTCATCATAGGAAGTGGAAAAAACAAGACCCAGATTCTTTTCTTATGACTGTATTTATGCTTTGCTTCAAAAACAAAACAAAAAGTATAGCAACTAGAACATTGCCAGTTCTCAGGGAGACTTGATAATACGTTCCCAACAACCCTATAATTTCAAGATGTGATCAAATAGAGGTGCCCTTATACCTCCATTCACTGTAGGCCTCACTCTCTGCCAATAACTATCTCCTCTTTGGCATTGATAAGAAACCAGTTCTTGAGGCCTCCAAGCTCATCCTTGATATAATAAAGTATTATTTGACAGTAATTTATTAAGTGGATATTTGATAACATTCTTAACTAGAGGAAAGGATTTTAAAATTGGAATAGCAAAGAAAGCAAACATGGTATTTTTATGAAGTAAATGGCATTCCAGAAGACAGGTTGATTCTTATAAAACCAAGGCCCTCCAGTTTCCAAGAATGTCCAGGTCAAAGAGTAATGATTGTAGTTTTTCTCTTTCAAAAGGTTTTAATGTAACAAACATAGCCAGCAGGCTTAAAAATGAATCTTAATAACATTGTGTCTAGACCATCACCTTTGATATTTTCCTATTTTCTCCCTTGCTTACAATACTCACATGGATCTATATTTAGCTTTGGAGATCTGGCAGCTTGGGAACCAATGGGTCTCTCTAGCAAGAGATTATTAGGTGATGCAATAGTTGTCCTCTCCCACCTCCCCCTCCCACAGGTTCCTTCTCTGTCTTTTCTACCCATTTCCCTAAGAAAAGGTATTGGGTCTGGAACACAATGGCGTTCTGCCCAGAGAACCTGCATTTCCCCTAAGTATAGCTCAGGTTTACATTTGGAAATAGGGCACTCGCCCTGGAGGGCGGGTGTGATTGGCACACAGACTGTAGTCCTCAAAGTGTGGGTGGCCCCTGGCCCAGTAGTAGCAGCAGCAGCAGCTGAGAGTTTTAGAAATGCTGATTCTCAGGGCTCACTCTGTAGACCTAGCTGGATGACTTCAGTTACCTAAGTATTCTAGCCTTTTTTTTTTTAACCTTTTATGTTTTTCTTTCTTTCTTCAGAAGCAGAGAACCCTTCTCACTGGCATATTCAGACCTTTCCCCATGGAAGAGAGCAGTGGTTCTCAAAGTGTGGTCCCAGTGAGGCAGGAGACAGATGGGCCCCAGGCTGAGCAGCTGGAGTTCGTCCCCTGTGGACAGATCCTCCAAAATATTGATAGCAGGAGCGAGAGAGGAGCTGAGCCCTGCCCAGAGAAGAGACCACATATTTCTCATTCTCGAGGTCAAGGAGACCTTCCTGACTACACACGCGCAGAAAGGCTCCTTGGAGGTCAAAAAGGGTGTGATGTCAACCTATCCATAGGCGTCTTTGCTAGAGTCCATCTTGGCTAAGAGATGCGTGTGCACACATGGGAGGACCCTCAGATAAACCAAACGGACTCAGAACCAGGCAAAGCAAGACGATTGGCCAAAGGAAACCCGGAAGAAACGTCCCACATAAATGATTCAAACTACCACGAGGGGGCGGGCTCTCTCACTAAGCCCGCCCTTGTGTCTACCCACACATACCCTTTTCCTCCGAGTAAACACTTTACTTGCTTCACTACTTTCTGTCTCTCTGTGGAAATTCATTTCTACACAGCTGACAGCCCAGGGCCTTGTCGCTGGCCACTGGTCTAGTGGCGAGGATTCAGCGCTCTCACTGCCACGGCCTGACTTCAATCTCTGGCCAGGAACCGAAATCTTGCTTCAAGCCGCTGCAGGCCGAGGACTCCAGAGGTCAGCAGGGCCAGAAGCATCAGTACCACCTGGTAACTTGTTAGAGGCGCACATTCTCAGGCGCCCACCCCCATCCCCCGGTGATTCTGGTGTACACTAAATTTTGAGAAACAATAAGGGTATTACCTGCTAGCGAGCCTATTCTGTGACTTGGCTTTGTTCTGAGATGCCACACAGCTACCACAGGCCTGCCCCCAAAGCCCTGAGAGTAGTTTATAAGCCCATGGACCTTAATCCTTTGTCAGTCTGCCTTATTCTCAAAAAAGTATTTAAAATGATAAATGCCACTTACAGTATTACTGTGTAGATATAAATCTGTGTTTCTCAAGAGGATTCGTTTGAGGGAAGGGTCACAACAGGCTGTGTGGGATCTGTGGTTGTGTGAAGGCAAGTGGGGAGAAGCATGGAATATTCCAAACGCCTCCTTTCCCCCTTGATGGAGGTAGATGAGTGAGTGGTTTTTTTAAAAATTTATTATATATTTATTTTGGCTGCGCCGCGTCTTCATTGCAGCACATGGGCTTCTCTAGTTGCGGCATGTGGGATCTTAGTTCCCCAACCAGGGATGGAACCCGGGCCCCCGGCATTGGGAGCATGGAGTCTTAACCACTGGACCACCAGGGAAGTCCCGAGTGAGTGTTTTTTAAATCAAGTTGGTAGAACAGTTCGCCAAGATTTGGATCTACTGGGGCATAAAAGCCCATTTTTACAGTCCACCCATTGTAGCCTATCATTGGGGAGAAATTTAAACTCTCAACCTTTAACTTAAGTTTAAGGCTAATTGCATTTCTTAATCGATTTATACTATGGATATGGATCTAGGGGTATATTTCAAGTACGATGAGTATGAAGCTAAGGTTTAATCTGCAGGCTGCGTTCTCCAGTCTCTCCTTCACACTCCTGCCACATAAACTGTGCTAAACCACAGCTCCAATGAGACCATTTTCCCCCAGTGCTGCCTCCCCAATATTTACCAAATTAACTTCATATATCTCACCTGGCATTCAAGACAAACTAGCTGTTAGATTGAACCGTATGAAATTGCCATTTTAACTGGGCAAAAATGGCCAAATATCAGCAATTTCATACGGTTCAACCGAATATTATCTATCTCATACTTAATTTGTTAAAATTCTCTACAGCCTTTTTTTGTTTCCATATTGTAAAGATTTAAGCTTCTCAAAATTTTTTTTTTAAATTAATTTATTTATTTTTGGCTGTGTTGGGTCTTCGTTGCTGTGCGAGGGCTTTCTCTAGTTGTGGCAAGCGGGGGCCACTCTTCATCGCGGTGCACGGGCCTCTCACTATCGCGGCCTCTCTTGTTGCGGAGCATGGGCTCCAGATGCGCAGGCTCAGTAATTGTGGCTCACGGGCCCAGTTGCTCCGTGGCATGTGGGATCTTCCCAGACCAGGGCTCGAACCCATGTCTCCTGCATTGGCAGGCAGACTCCCAACCACTGTGCCACCAGGGAAGCCCCAAAGCTTCTCAAAATTTTAATGCTTAATCTTAAAACTGCCAGCCCCAGTTGTTGGCGGATAACCTCAGAAAGATAAAGAGAAAATGTTCCCTCTTCCCCCACAGGTACAGAGACACCATTGTGTGGTGTGAAGCCAGTTCTGTGTCACAAGATTAGAATTGGGAACATTGACTCAAGGATCTGTCTGTCCCCATCTCCTGGCCAGTGTGGAGGTTTGAGTGAAAGGCTGTGGTCCTGTTTTGTTCTCTGTTACTATAAAACTGTCCTTGGGAGTGTTATCTGTAAAGAAATATATCTCTTAAGATACCTGAATATCAGAGTTTGTTGCTACACCTTGTAAAATGGAAACTGTAACACCTAAAGGTCTGCAACTATGATTGGTCATGTCGTTGAATGTCTTGCTCTGGTAATAGTAATACTTAAACTGTCAGTTCTGCTTTCCATAAGGGAACAAATATATCTAACAGATCTCTCTGTTAAGTGGAAGAAGAACTTTGGAATCTCTTTGTCTCCCTTTAGGCACGAAAGTGTTATAAGTCCTGTTGTGACTCTGCTGCATTCCTTACGTAAACAGCGGAGTCTTTGTTTCATTTCAATTACCAAGAAGATCCATGATGTGGAGCCAACCATCATGTGTGAGCCAGGGTCATTTTGGCCTTATCCCTCCCTTCCGCTCTGCTCATACACCATGCTATACACATAGCTATATACGTAGCTCCTCTTCTGCACATATCAGCCTCCACCGCTCCTTAGCTAGTGCTGTTCCCCTACTTAGAACACCCTCTTCCCACACCCATCTCAACCTACCAAATCCAAGCCAAGATCTACCCAAAGGTCACCTTCTTTGTGAGGCCTTCCCCAAGTCCATCCAGTAAGATTTATCTTTTTTTTAATTGAAGTATAGTTGATGTACAATATTATATGTTACAGGTGTACAGTATAGTGATTCACAGTTTTAAAGGTTACACTCCATTTATACTTATAAAAGATCGGCTATATTCCCCGTGTTGTACAATATATTCTTGTAGTTTATTAATCCCTTACCCCTACCCCTCTTAATCCCCTACCCCTATTCTGCCCCTCCCCCTTCCCTCACCCCACTGGTAACCACTAGTTTGTTCTCTATATCTGTGAGTCTGCTTCTTTTTTGTTATATTCACTAGTTTGTTGTATTTTTTAGATTCCACATATAAGTGATATCATATAGTATTTGTCTTTCTCCATCTGAGATCCAGTAAGATTGATTTTTAACAGTGTTTGCCACAGTGCCCTTGATTTATAGTCATTTGCATACTTCCCTTCTCTCTCTGAGTAGGCTTTATTTTTTTCCAATTTTATTGAGATATAATTGACATATAACACTGTATCAGTTTTAGGTGTACAACATAATGATTTGACATATATATATATATATATATATATATATATATATATATATATACATGAATGGATGATTACCACAATAAGTTTAAGTAATGTCTACCACCTCACATAGTTACAATCTGTTTTCTCTGAGTAGGCTTTAATCCCACTGAAGACAGAGAATGCACCTTACTCCTCCTCCAAGTACCGAGCAAAAGGCCTTGCATGCAAGCAAGCTCTCAATAATCAAAAGACAACATCGAGGAAGTCTCCCACAACCAACATTAAGGGACATCTTGATCTAATTGACCTGCAAAACAAAACCAAACCAGTCTTCTTCCCCACTGTGGGAATTCAACTCCCCCGCATACCTTGAAGATTCTAGGGCCTGATTCATGGTCACTCTCCAACACTTTGTAACACTTCTTGCTGATTTCAGTATCCACACAGATGGTCCTTCCGGTAGCCTAGCCCCTGGTCTCCTTGACCTCCTCTCTTCCAATGACTGTGTTCACCACCTCCAACAGGCAGACACTCCCATAGTTTTACCTGAGACCAAAAACCTCCACAATAACCATAGGCCTCCATAATCTCAGCTTCAAATGCCCCACTCTCCAAACAATGCCAAAAAAATAACTTCAAAATAACTCTGCTGGGCTTCCCTGGTGGCGCAGTGGTTGAGAGTCTACCTACTAATGCAGGGGACACGGGTTCGAGCCCTGGTCTGGGAAGATCCCACATGCCGCGGAGTGACTAGGCCCGTGAGCCACAACTACTGAGCCTGCGCGTCTGGAGCCTGTGCTCCGCAACAAGAGAGGCCACGATAGTGAGAGGCCCACGCACCACGATGAAGAGTGGCCCCCGCTTGCCGCAACTAGAGAAAGCCCTAGCACAGAAACGAAGACCCAACATAGCAATCAATCAATCAATCAATAAATAAATCTTAAAAAAAAAAACTCTGCTTTCTCGAAGGGCATGAAGAAGATTCATAGCCCCAAATAACACTTCCTAAAAGCATCCCCTTTCCTCTCCAACTCTTACTTCCAGTAGAAGTTACCACACTTCTGTACAGGAGCCAATTAGAACCCAAGAGGAATCTTGCTGGGTGGGGACAGGCATGAGGGGATTTGTTTCAAAGCTATGTTTGCATAACTCTTTACACAATCCTGAGAGAATGTCACTTTTCCATATCAAAGAATGTCCCCCATAGTGACTATAGGGGTGGAGGGCTAAAGCTTCCCAAGCAGCACCCCATCCTCCCCAATGACTTCTTATTCAAGTCTTACAGTAAACTCTAGAAAACTCACCCAAAACAGTCCTTTGAGAAATGGTTTCACCAGCCATAGGCCTCTGCCCTATGCCACTGGAAAATGGGAGGGCAAAGCCAGAGCTTTTAAATAGACAAGAATGGGAGAAGGCTGGGACGCTCTGTGTGTGTGTGTGTGTCTGTGTGTGTGTGTGTGTCTGTGTGTGTCTCTGTGTGTATGCAGTGGGTCTTTTCCTGTTGTCCCAGAGTTGCTAACTCAAAGCTGGAAACGAAAAGCATCAGGGGCTCCCACATCCTGAAGAAAGACTCCAAACAGCCAGCCAACACGTCCTCTCAGAGAGAGTGCTAAGGACTGGTACACGTGGCCCTATCACACCTGGGCCACGTGGTGGTTCCCTGCAACCACCATGCGCCACCCTGTGTAAATACGGGAGGACCGGAAAGGTGAGGGAAGAGAGCCAAGGGCTCCCGGTGACAGACTGCTTTCTCTTGGGGCCGAGTGGGAAGGGGAGCGAGGAGGAGTAGGGGTGCCCCCGGCTCCCCCAAGCCGAGACGTGCAAGGGAGAACTCCAAGAGAGCTGCTGGAGAAGAGGGGCAGGTCCGCACGAAGGGAAAGTGGGCATTCAGTTTCCTGCCGGAACTCCGGGTGAGCTGCACAGACCCGGCTGCCCGCCCCGCAGCCTGGGGAGCTGCTGGGGAGGGAATTCTTGCCAGAGCTTAACGAATCCTCCCCGTGCTGCGTGTTGCGTGTGAACCTGGAGTCTGGTGCCCCCTTGTGGTCGAGAGATATCTGAACGAGAGCGGCTCCAAAGATACTGAGGGGTAGTACGCCTGGAAAGAAAACGAGAACCTCACGCCCACCTTGATCCATGACCCCACAGCCTTCAGAGTTCAAAAAAAGGACCTCAGCAATTCCCAAAGCTGCATATGGAGGAACACAGGGCTTACTTAGAGGGCTGTCCAAGAGATGGGAGACAGAACCTGCAGAAGGGGGTGGGAGTCAGCAGGCAAAGCTGCTCTTCTCTGAGGGAGGCCCCAGGGGAGGAGGAGCCCAGGTGCAAAACCGAACAGGCCCCTGTGCGGAGCCGCCCCCCCTCCCCCCTCCCCCCCCCTCAGCAGATCACAGCATCAGACCTGGAAAAGGACCATATCCACAGAAGATGTCTGGCCTCTCTGCTCCCCAGACCAGAGGATGCCATGGTGAATTTGTAATTGGGACTGGTCAGCTTTACCAACCAAGATAACCCACAAAGTTATGAGATCTGCCCAAGGTGTCATTAAAGAATGGGAAAAGGGGCTTGGTGCTGCACTGAAAGCAGTGATTGGAAAAAATAAAACAGTTCCATGTATACAGTCCGCCACTGAATCCAGACCTGTCAACACATTAGTTACATGTACCCAGGCACAGGACTTCAGAAGAAGAAAGAAAATACCATGGGCACCACTTAATAGCTTTATTGCCTCAGGCAAGTCCTATATGAGCCTCAGTTTCTTCATTTGTAAGAGGACAGTAATACCTAATAGGCAAGGTTATTAAAAGATTAGAGGCAG
Source organism: Balaenoptera borealis (assembly GCF_965194805.1). Taxonomy (NCBI): domain Eukaryota; kingdom Metazoa; phylum Chordata; class Mammalia; order Artiodactyla; family Balaenopteridae; genus Balaenoptera; species Balaenoptera borealis. Next base: position 21,039,361 of record NC_138881.1, on the reverse strand, counting down.
TGTATATATAAACGAACAGAAGCTACTATTTATTAATGCACGTTTATGCATGTACGGAGCCATTTGTTCCCAGTTTCCTTTGACAGAAGATTTGAAATAGTCTACAACAAAAAACAACAGAAATAAACAATAAGGAGCAAGGAACGCTGAGATACTAACCATAAATATAAACTTGGCAATTTCTATTTCAAATTTGGTTTTGAGTTTCCTGGCAGCCAAGGTGCAAAAGGAAACCTGAGAACGTGTACAATTCCAGTTATCTGAAAGGAGGAGGGGTACTACCTTCTCAGGGGTGAAAAGCTTTTCTTGTTCCAAATTTCAAAAGCAGTTATCTCAGGAGGAGTTTTTCTACATTGGCTTGTAAATTACCTGAAACCTTGACTATTCTTTACCATGCGTTTCCAAAGCTTTAGAACTAGTAATACAGTAATTGGGACTGGAACAAACTTCTGAAGGTGAATGACCCAGATTTCTACACTTCGGATCACAGTGGTATTCTGCAGCAATTATTATCCCACAATTCTTCAAATTCTCTCAGATGAGCTTTCCCTAACACATACATTGTAAGATCACACAAAGGGCATTTAAAGTCACCACTTCCACCCCCAAGCAAATGTTTTTATTTGTAACTCATGCAGCAGCTTTAGGCAGAGGACAGATCTAAGCAAAAGTAGAGATGTATTTTTCGATGAAAGAGCTAAATTGAAAGGACTCTTCCCTTTCCAGACCCAATTCAGGCCTGTGAAGGCCACAGAGCTCTCCCCTCAAGACCAAGGTCACATTTCAGGGGTATTAGCCCAGGAAGCAAACAGCCTTTACAAAATGGTGCTACAGGTGAGCTGTCCCACCCCAACCCCAGAGGCACCTCCACTAATCTGCACTTGCTACCACGAGCTCCTGGGGAAGATACTGAAATAAGCTCCTGTCCTCCCTCACCTTTACTTTAATCCCCACATAGGTTTTGCTTTTTACCATATGGTAATTATTTCCAAATCACAAGTGCAAACACTCACTCTGATTGGAAAATTAGCAGATTTCAAACTCAGGTAATTTGTACCTAATGAGGAACTTGTTGAACTGAATTTAACAATTAACTTGCACACTCTTTGCTGCCTGCGGCTACGGCAGCAAAGCCAGGAAGAAGGAAGGGCAAGCCGAGGGCCAGGGCCCAGCAGGACTTTGGGTGCAAGATGAAGGTTAGGATGAGGCAAGGTGTGAAATGGGGCTGCAGGAACATCAGGAACTTGATTTCAAATGGATACATACAGGCAGACCTCGGAGATACTGCGGGTTCACTTCCAGACCACCACAATAAAGCGAATATCACAATAAAGCAAGTAACACGAATTTTTCGGTTTCCCAGGGTATATAAAAGTTACGTTCACACTATGCTGTATTCTATTAAGTGTGCAATGGCATTACGTCTAAGAAATGTACATACCTTAATTAAAAATATTTTATTGCTAAAAGACGCTAACCATCATCTGAGCCTTCAGCAAGTTGCAGCAGTAACATCCAAGATCGCTGATCATAGATCACCATAACAAATACAGTAACAATGAGAAAGTTTGAAATATCGCGAGAATTACCTGAATGTGACACAGAAACACAAAGTGAGCCAATGCTGTTGGAAAAATGGCGCCGATAGACTTGCTTGACGCAGGGTTGCCACAAACCTTAAATTAGTCACGACGCAATAAAACGATTTACACCTGTATGGCCAATTTCAAATATACACCAAAGTAGAGAGAAGAAGAATGAGCCTCCATATACCCATCACCCAGCTCATGGTCGCTCTGGTTTCATCTGTGCCAAGGAGCTAGAGACCCCAAAGCTGGACAGGGAGGAGGAGTGACAGGAAAAGGAAAGAGCTGATGGTGCATCTCCGCTCTCGAATTCCCTCAGATTCCAAGCTCCTCAGGGTGCACGTGGGATAGGTGAGTTTTAATTCATTGCTGGGACGGCTAGTGCCTCTGCATCGCCATTTGGAATACAATTAGCAAAAGGCTGACCCTTGTTTTCCAGTGACCACTGGACCTCTACCTGCAAGTCCAGGCCCAGGTGACCGCAGGCAGTGGGGATTCCTGGGAGCTCTGCACAGCACATGGAACCAGTGTCACCTCTCCCACTCCAACCTTGTGCTCTGATGATCGGCTCCTGCCTTATCTCCAGAAGCGGTATCCAGATCATGCCTGAGGATCTGTCTCTATTATCTGCTTTGCTCTTCCGTCCAGAACTGCGCTGATCAACTCCATAGCCATAGGCAGCTGCTGACTACTTGAAACATGGCTAGTGAGACTGAGGAAGAAACTTTAATCTTAACTAATTTAAATTTAAAAACTGGTACTTGGGGCTTCCCTGGTGGAGCAGTAGTTAAGAATCCGCCTGCCAATGCAGGGGACATGGGTTCGAGCCCTGGTCTGGGAAGATCCCACATGCTGCGGAGCAACTAAGCCCGTGCGCCACAACTACTGAGCCTGCGAGCCACAACTACTGAGCCCGTGAGCCACAACTACTGAGCCCGTGAGCCACAACTACTGAAGCCTGCACGCCTAGAGTCCATGCTCTGCAACGAGAAGCCACCACAATGAGAAGCCCGCGCACCACAACGAAGAGTACCGCCACTCGCCACAACTAGAGAAAGCCCGCGTGCAGCAACGAAGACCCAACATAGCCAAAAATAAATAAATAAATAAATAAAAAATTTTTAAACTGGTACTTAATTCAATTTTTGGAAAACTACATTTGGAAGAAGAATCTACATTTTCAACTGTAAATTTTATGTAAAAATCTAAATACAGATCCAGGATTTCTGATAAAAATTTTGCATCCGAATTTAGACAGGCTGGAAATGTCTGGATTTTGAAGATTTAGTAAAAATAAAAGAATATAAAATGTCTCACTAAGAATTTTAAAATATTGATTACATGTGGAAATGATAATCCTCTGGATATATTTGGTTAGATAAATTACTAAGGGTAAGTTCTCCTGCTTCCTTTTACTTATTAAAATGTGGCTAGTAGAAAATTCTAAACATATAGAACTCACAATCTATTTCTTTCAGACAGTGCTGACCTAGAACCAGTGTCCTCTCTTCACTTGATACTATCCTCAAGGAACATAATCCTGATCCCAAAGCCCCTTCCTGTGACAAGGGCCCCAACTCTGCGAAACAGGTTAGGTTGTACCGGCTCCACCTGGATTTTCCTGTATGATCATCACCTGGGTCAGTTTCTCTGCTGTCTATGGGAAAATTCTGAGGCCATCTGCTTTCACACAACCACCTCACTATGAACGGTCAGCCTAAGTCGTGAAGACACAGCCTGCAAGAAACTAATTTCAGATGAAGTGCATGGATCTGACCTGGGGTAGGGGAGAGGCTCCAGGTGCTCATGATACTAAAATCAGTGAAAAGTATATTCACATAACACAGACAGCTAATATGCTCAAAAGGGATCCTGTATCAAGTACCAACCTTGGTGAGGATTATTAGGAGGAAATGAAGACCGACAAATGGTAATCTGAAACAAAGCTGCATTTATTTGCTTGCCTGGGAAGGGAGCACAACGTCAGCTGGTCTCTCCGTGCAGTCGTACTTGAAAGGATGAGAGTGAGCACAAAAAGGGAGAAGGTACACAAAACCTAGTGAGATTCAGAGTTCACTTGTCTGGTTGGCTCCCAAGGCTGAGTATAAGCTCTTCTTTGCAATTGGTCGCTTCTTCAAAGTGCAGGCACCCTTCCTAAAGATGTCCAGGGTGGGCTACGTAAAGCTCTACTGGGCTCAGTGTCACTCCGCTGGCATATCTGCGATGTTGGCTTCAAGCTGACCAAATCTTCCCTTAACAGGATCGGTAGCACGTTAGTACAGCCGGGTTAATGCACTAAGAATCACCGGTTACCTGCCTCTTCACTCATCTCTTTTGGAACTGCCAAACTTCCTTTTTTTGGTTGGGGCAAAAGGCAGGGAAACGTACATGTGTACTTGGAAAAAATACTTTTATATACACAGGTTGTCCTTCAAAGTTGTAAGAACAAAATACGAGAGGCCTTCAGATACTTGTACACAACTGTTCATAGCCACACTATACACAATGGCAAAAGGTGGGACCAACTCAAATGTACATCAACAGATGATGGATAAACAAAATGTGGCGTACACAAACCAGGGAATGTTATTCAGCCCTAAAAAGGAATGAAGTACCAATACGTGTTACGATGTGGATGAACCTCGAAAACATTATGCCAAGTGAAAGGGGCCAGACAGAAGAGGTCACATAGTCTCTGATTCCATTTTTAGGAAAAATCGAGATGGGGGAGTCCGTAGAGACAGAACGCAAATTGGTGGTTTCCTGGGCTGGGGGAGAGGAAGCTGGGAAGTGAGTGCTGAATGGGTACAGAGATTTCTCTTGGGCGATGAAAATGTTTTGGAAGCAGACAGAGGCTGTGGTCCCACAACATTCTAAATGCAGTAAATGCCAATGAATTGTACACTTTAAAATGGTTGATTCTTATGTAAATTATACCACAATAAGAAACGGAAAAAGAAAACAGAAAACTTCAGGGGTCTTCTGAGCCCCACTGAAACAAGAAAGAAGGTAAAAAGAGATGAGGAAGCAGGGACAGCTGACCAGTTGGTGATCACTCAGCAAGGGAAGGGAAAAGAAGGAACGCGGGGGAGAGGGACTCCACTTCAGAACGTACCAAAGTTGAAAACACTTGAAAAACAAACTCATTTCCAGATGTTTAGATATTTACCTTCTGCAAATAACCCTGGGTCCTCAAAAATGTAAATGGTTTTATAAAGAGAGAAGACAACATCCCAGAAGTGCCCTTTCAAGGCCAGTGACTGCAGCCTAGAGGAGAAGAGCTGGGCTGGTGGGGGGGGGGGGGGGGAGGGGAGGGGCACCTTTTAAAGGGCTGGGGACATCCACGCAAGCAAGTGCCCCTAAAGCATGCTGCGCACTTGGAGGTATCCCATGGCCTCAATATCAAGATGACAAGCATCAATTTTTGGTAGCGTTAGCTTGTTTTTGTTTTTTTCCCAAACCAAATGTATAAAAATTGCATTTCATACACTGGTGCAAAAAGCTTTTAAACTAAATAAACAAATAGGAAAGTGCACTCTCTTCCGAAGGACGTTTCTGATACTTCATAGGCCGCTTCAGTATATCTCATGTACACTGAAAGCACTTGTCAACAGCTACAACCTTCCTGTGGCACGCTAACATGGATGGACCTCGAGGACAGGACGTTAAGTGAAATGAGCCCGTCACGAAAGACAAATCCTGTGCGAGCCCACCTCTACGAAGTATCTAAAGCAGTCACACTCAGAGACACAGAAAATAGAGGGGTGGGGGCCAGGGCTGGGGGCGAGGGAAACAGGGAGCTGGTGCTCACGGGGATACAGCTTCACTTCTGCAAGAAGAAAACAACCCTAGAGATCTGTTGTACAGCAACGACAAAAGTCCACTTAACACTACTGAGCTGTACACGTAAAAGGGTGAAGCTGCGACAGTTATGTGTTAGTCACATCTTGTTAGAATAATACTAATTTTGACTTTACTGGTGTTGCAGTTTTATTGCTTGAGAGAAATTACAGGCTTCAGGAGTTTAAACTGACCCTAGTTTGGGTCTGGATACACTTGAGAACATCGCAATAAAAACAACTGTCAACAGCCACCGCCCAAGCGATGGCTTCGGCGAAACCATGCCAGTTTAGTAAAGCACTTCCCCATCTCTATGTAAAAATCACGGGCTTGTGCCTCTGCAGAAAGTCTGTACGTCTAACAACGTAAAAGAGCGACACATTAAAAAACCCCCAAATGCGGGTGAAACTCACAATGCATTCGGTCGCTGCTCTTGTGTTTTCAAAACGAGAGGAAATCAGCCAGGCCTCAGGGCTTGGGAGCGGCTGGCGGGCCTCTATCCGCGGTCCCCGCGGCCTGGCTGCTGGGCTGCGGGCCCCGAGGGGGCGGCAAGTCGGCGCCGTGCACGGTGGAGTGCACCTGCGGCGGCGGGGCCGCGGAGGCCCGGCCCCTCTGCTGCAGGGGGCTCAGCCCGGGGCGGCTCCGGCCAGAGGCCGGCGGGGACAACAAGGGCACCTGGGGTGGCAGGAATCCGCCCACTGCACTGAGGTGAACGAGCAAGGCTTGCTGGGCACGCACGACCCAGTTGGAAACGGCGGCGCCCTCTGAACCTGAAGCCTGTGCCCCCGGACCCCGTAACCCCACACCCTGTACCCCCGGACCCCGTATCCCCGCACCCTGTGCCCCCGGACCCTGTACCCCCAGACCCTGTACCCCTGGACCCTGTGACCCCGGACCCTGGACCCCTGGACCCTGTGCCCCCGGACCCCATACGCCTGGACCCCGTACCACCGGACCGTGTGTCCCTGGACCCTGTACCCCCGGACCCCGTACCCCCGGACCCTGTACCCCCAGACCCTGTACCCCTGCACCCTGTGCCCCCGGACCCTGTACCCCTGCACCCTGTGCCCCCGGACTCTGTACCCCTGCACCCTGTACCCCCGGACCCTGTGCCCCCGGACCCTGTGCCCCTGGAACCTGTGTCCCTGGACCCCGTACCCCCGGACCCCGTGTCCCTGGACCCCGTACCCCCGGACCCCGTACCCCCGGACCGTGTGTCCCCGGACCCTGTACCCCCGGACCCCGTACCCCCGGACCCTGTACCCCCGGACACTGTACCCCTGCACCCTGTGCCCCCGGACCCTGTACCCCTGCACCCTGTGCCCCCGGACCCTGTACCCCTGCACCCTGTACCCCCGGACCCTGTGCCCCCGGACCCTGTACCCCTGGACCCCGTGCCCCCGGACCGTGTGTCCCCGGACCGTGTGTCCCCGGACCCTGTACCCCCAGACCCCGTACCCCCGGACCCTGTACCCCCAGACACTGTACCACTGCACCCTGTGACCCCGGACCCTGTACCCCTGCACCCTGTGTCCCCGGACCCTGTACCCCTGCACCCTGTACCCCCGGACCCTGTGCCCCCGGACCCCGTACCCCTGGACCCCGTGCCCCCGGACCCCGTAGCCCCGGACCGTGTGTCCCTGGACCCTGTACACCCGGACCCCGTACCCCCGGACCCTGTACCCCCGGACCCTGTACCCCTGCACCCTGTGCCCCCGGACTCTGTACCCCTGCACCCTGTACCCCCGGACCCTGTGCCCCTGGACCCCGTGCCCCCGGACCCCGTACCCCCAGACCCTGTGTCCCTGGACCCCGTACCCCCAGACCCCGTACCCCCGGACCGTGTGTCCCCGGACCCTGTACCCCCGGACCCCGTACCCCCGGACCCTGTACCCCCAGACACTGTACCCCTGCACCCTGTGCCCCCGAACCCTGTACCCCTGCACCCTGTACCCCCGGACCCTGTGCCCCCGGACCCCGTGCCCCCGGACCGTGTGTCCCCGGACCCTGTACCCCCGGACCCCGTACCCCCGGACCCTGTACCCCCAGACACTGTACCCCTGCACCCTGTGACTCCGGACCCTGTACCCCTGCACCCTGTGTCCCCGGACCCTGTACCCCTGCACCCTGTACCCCCGGACCCTGTGCCCCCGGACCCCATACCCCTGGACCCCGTGCCCCCGGACCCCGTACCCCCGGACCGTGTGTCCCTGGACCCTGTACACCCGGACCCCGTACCCCCGGACCCTGTACCCCCAGACCCTGTACCCCTGCACCCTGTGCCCCCGGACCCTGTACCCCCGGACCCTGTACCCCTGCACCCTGTGCCCCCGGACCCTGTACCCCTGCACCCTGTGTCCCCGGACCCTGTACCCCTGCACCCTGTACCCCCGGACCCTGTACCCCCAGACCCTGTACCCCTGCACCCTGTGCCCCCGGACCCTGTACCCCCGGACCCTGTACCCCTGCACCCTGTGCCCCCGGACCCTGTACCCCTGCACCCTGTACCCCCGGACCCTGTACCCCTGCACCCTGTGCCCCCGGACCCTGTACCCCTGCACCCTGTACCCCCAGACCCTGTACCCCTGCACCCTGTGCCCCCGGACCCTGTACTCCCGGACCCTGTACCCCTGCACCCTGTACCCCCGGACCCTGTACCCCTGCACCCTGTACCCCCGGACCCTGTACCCCTGCACCCTGTGCCCCCGGACCCTGTACCCCCAGACCCTGTACCCCTGCACCCTGTGCTCCCGGACCCTGTACCCCCGGACCCTGTACCCCTGCACCCTGTGCCCCCGGACCCTGTACCCCTGCACCCTGTGTCCCCGGACCCTGTACCCCTGCACCCTGTACCCCCGGACCCTGTACCCCCAGACCCTGTACCCCTGCACCCTGTGCCCCCGGACCCTGTACCCCCGGACCCTGTACCCCTGCACCCTGTGCCCCCGGACCCTGTACCCCTGCACCCTGTACCCCCGGACCCTGTACCCCTGCACCCTGTGCCCCCGGACCCTGTACCCCTGCACCCTGTACCCCCAGACCCTGTACCCCTGCACCCTGTGCCCCCGGACCCTGTACCCCTGCACCCTGTACCCCCAGACCCTGTACCCCTGCACCCTGTGCCCCCGGACCCTGTACTCCCGGACCCTGTACCCCTGCACCCTGTGCCCCCGGACCCTGTACCCCTGGACCCCGTACTCCCGGACCCCGTGCCCCCAGACCTTGGGATGCCGGCAGCCGAGGAGGCGGGGCACAGGGCCACTGCAGGGGCCGCTTGGGAAGCAGCTGGGAGAGGCGCAGCTGCGGGGCCCGCTGCTGGCTTCTCCCCAGGAGAAAACCGTGGGGCAGCTGCACCACAGCAAAGGGCCCGAGACCCGAAGCGTCTTTCAAAAACAGCTGAACCTCTACCGGAGGAGGAGGAGGAGGCGGAGAAGGAGGAGGAGGAGGAGGAGGAGGCGGCGGCGGCGGAGGAGGAGGAGGAGGAGGAGGAGGCGGCGGCGGAGCTCCTGCGGGCAGGTGGCCCGGCTGCATCCCCCCGGGAGCTGGGGCCCTGGTGGCACAGCCTCTCCCCGAGGCCTGGCCTCTGCGACTGGGGCCCACTACTCTGGTTACCTCCACGCCAACGGACATGACCGAGACCCGGGCATCCGGGGTCGTCCGTGATGAGCCCGCAGTGGACAGGGCGGTGGCAGGAAGCGTGCTAAACGGGCTCAGCTCCACAGAGGATTTCTGGGAAAGACCTGGTGGCTTAGGAGCAGGGCCAGGAGATGGACATGGCTGAGAGCTCCCTGCCTGCTGTGAAGTGAGGCTGTCACCCCAGGAGCTCCTTCGTGAGCGCCCAGGAAGTCTCATGGGTGGAGCTGGATGTTTGGCTCCTCTGCCGGGCACTGAAGACTGAACCCACCCAGTCTTAGGCTGTTCTGGTTCTTTCCCTGGAGAAGGTTGCCCGAGACCGGCGGAGCCACTGGAGCTGTGTGACATCTGCACTGGACACTGGGTGCTCTTCTGGACCGACTCCTCGGGCCGACTGACCACTCTCCCAGCATCAGTCTTTGGCCTGGGCAGGAAACTGCAGGGATGGCCATCTGCGGAGGGGCGGGGGGGAGACAGCTGTCTCTCCCACGTGGCTTCTTTACCGGACCCTTTTCCAGAGGCAAGTGAATTATCAGTCAGCTGCCTGACGGTCAGCCTTGTTGCCTGGGACTGGTAGCCAGCCTCACATCCAAATGCAAGACCACCTTGTACCTCATGCACGGGCCAGACTGTTGGTTGTGAATCATCGTATCCGACAGACTTTTTCCCTTTAGCATATTTCTCCACGTCCACTTGAGAAGGTACGGCCAAGTCACAGGGTCTCTGTTTCCACGTATCTACACAACTTCCTGCTTTAAAAGTTTTGAGGCCGGGATTCCCACCTGTTTTACTTTCTCTTATTCTTTTGCAGGAAGTCAGGGCTCTTAGCTCAGGAGGAGGTGGACGAGACAGCTCCTGCTGCCGATTCAGAGAGGCCATAGAATGCCTCTTGAAGTTCCTTTTCATGGGAAGAGTGTTCAGCTTTTGTTTGTTATAGAGCAGTCTGTTTTCAGTGCAGACCACTGATATAGAAGGGTCTAGACACAGTGGTTCAGCTGTAGCTAAGATCAGTTGGCTCTCAAGCAAAAGTTTGTCCTCCTGGGTCCAATTCTGATTATCGCTGGCTATGGCCTCTACATCGCAGGCTAAAGTCTGCATCGTGGGACGTAGGAGAATATGCCTGCTTTGGTAATGGGGAGGTTCCCGGCCGCTGGACTGCCTGTAGTCCCGTATTTCTGCTATGACACACCCACGACGAAAAACGTTAACCTGAGACTTTTCCAGGAAATCCACCAAAACAGGAGGTAATTCTTCTGCATCCAAGTATTCGAGCAATTGCCCTTCTTCATAGGGCAGTCGAATGGTCTCTGCAGACGATCCATGTTCCCCCTTGAGCATCAGCGAATAGCCCTCTTTTCCTGGGTACAGGTTGACCACCAAACACGGCAACGACTCTCTCCTAAGAAGCTTCTCTAACAGGTTCACATTGCTTCTTAATTCCTCCGTAACCTCAGGCTCCTTTTCACATTCTTCAACATAAATGTCATAAAGTTTTTCATAGAGAGACTTCTCCCCATTAGATGGGTATTTCCTTTCCGGAGGTCTCTGTTGGGCACTTGCAATGACATACTCCGCACGATCCAAAGCTCTTTCTAGAGCCTGCTGCATTGCGGTACAAAACAAAATGGGGGCCCTAAGAGAAGAGAAAACCTAAGTGAGCGGATGAACCGGGTGAAAACCCTGTCTGCAGTATCGACGAGCATTCTTGCAAACGCGGCCACTCCACAGTGGCGCGACCAGCCTCACCTCAAAAAGGACACCAAGACACCCGCCCCCGAAGAAGCAGCCCGCAAAGTACCTGCGTTTAGGGAAAGACCTAACAGTGTTCGAGCGGCCACCGCGCTGGATCTCGCTCGCCTCGCGCTGCAGCAGATGGCCCGGATGTGAATGTAAGCGTTCCCCGCCCCCCCACCCCGCCCCGCACGTCCTCCCCGCACGTCCTCCCCGCAGGCGCGCGCATCCGCGTGTGCGCCTGCGCAGATCGTAGGCTCAGGCCTCATCCTTCTATTGCCTGTTGGGCGCAGGCCCGCCCCGCTCACTTCTGCTTCTCGGGCCCGCACTTCCACCAAGGGCTGGGCTTCGCCACCCCTTCTTTTCTTGGAACCTTGAAAAGCACAAGCAGGCAACCAAAAAATCGATCATTTTTTGGTGCGGCTTTAATACACACCAATTTTCGTGGTACTGCATGCAGTTGCCGGGAAGGTCATGAAAGGTGGTCATTTCTTGGCGATCACTTCACCAAGCATTATTCACTGTTTTTGGAATGTCTTGTTTGTTCCCGGTGGCAGGACTGCTCCTGGTGTCCGTCGCCAATTTAACACACCCAAAGAGTCCCCATACATAGCTCTTGCCTACATGGAGGCTCGCTGTATGTGGTGCAAGCATCAGAATTCTTCATTGATTCTTCCAGTGATCTCCTGCCTAATGGTTTTCAGAGAGATGTGCACGTAACATGACATTCTTTTACAGAAGTACTTACCTTTTATTTCTCTAGGTATTTCAGAAAGGGCTTTATAGTCTTTTTCAAAGTATGTGGGAGGTATGTTATATCGTCTAAGAATTACATTCAGGATTAAATTGTTTGTTTTAAAAGGTGGTTTGCATCTGATAGGGTTGAGAACTGTTGTTCCAGGTGACGGCAGTACAGTTTAAATGGTTACTCTAACTGTAGACCACAGCTACAGTCCTAGTGGTGGTTTGGAGTGGTATGATTGAGTGGTAGGTAATTTATGGGCCATTGTTTTCCATTAATATTGTTGCCTTGCAATCTGCCAGCCTTTTTGGACAGGTTTCTTTTCTTTTTTTTTTTAAAGAATCTCTTGATGTTTAGGTGTAGACGTAATGATAATACAATATTCATAGTGAAGTCACAAATGAGAAGAATCCAAGATAAACTGGTGAAATTCCTGAATTACAGACTACCATAAAATAAATGTGTTTTTCTAACCAATAGCAATTATGATAATTACATATTACAGTAGATACAGTCTACTGAAATAGGATTAAAAACTCCTTGACTAAGAGTTCCTTAAACATGTCCCTCGTTCAGGAATGGACAAGAATAATTTTCTCCTGGCATATCAGTTGCCTTGGGGCAAATGTATACAGTCATCCCTCGGTATCAGCGGGTGATTGGTTCCAGGACACCCACCCGCCCCGCTCCGCCCCGCCTCAAGGATGCTAAAATCCTCAGATGCTCAAGTCCTTACAGTAGGCCCTCCGTATCCCCATCCCTGGTTCTCCCTCTGCAGATCTGATTATATTTGATCCGTGGTGGGTTGAAACCGCAAATGCGGAACCCGCGGATGTGAAAGGCCAATGTGAATACTTGTGGATGCCTCAGGGGGGGCTTGAAGTCGGTTTAGTTTCTTAGCTCTTTTAAGCATCCTTCCCTGTCTCTCTCTTTTCCCCTCCACATGCCCACCTTTAGGCTAAGTGTAAGACTGGATAGTTAAACCATAGTTTGCTATCCAGTCATCCAAATAGCCAACTTTAATCCAGCCCAACTGAATGAGGTGAGCGGGAGCTCTGACCCTCACCCAAAGCACTGCCTGTTCTTCCAGCCTGAACAGGTGAACTTAGCTGCCTGCCAGACTCTTGCAGGCTTCTCACCAACCATGATCCCGTTCACCTCCTGTCCTCAGGAATTTGCTGTGTGTTGGGTCTGAAAAAGTACCGGTCTGGGACAGTATTCCGTTTAGGTGGAGAGGCTAATTAGAAAGGGAAAGCTCTGCTTTCTTGGGGATCTGAAGTAGACTCTGTTGGAGGGGAAGTGGCACAGTGGACCTGTGTTTGAGTCAGGTTATCCTTCTAGAAAGTGAAGAAGTGCAAGATTTCTGGGGGCTGCTCCCAGCCTGCAGACCAGGCCCCGTAGCTTCTCAGCATGACAGGGGAGGAGGGCTGGGACTAGGGTGAGGCAACCAGGAGCCTAGGGCGTAGGGTGGAAGGAGACAGCCACCCTCGGCTTGTGCAGGTCCCAACAGGGCCGGTGCCCTGGATGCCTGGCTGGCTCACCTTGTCCCAGCCCTGCAGACAAGGCCCCTCACCAGCCGGCGCCTGTCTCCTCCCCACCTCTTTCCTCTCCTCTCTCTCCGTTGCTTTCTGTGCTCTGAGCGTAGTCACGGGGCACCGACAGGCCCACCCCTTCAGGGCTCTGTGCCCTCTCTGCTTAGCCACCTGCCGATCTCCACCCATCACCTCAAACATCCCTTCCTGACTTCCAAGGAGCTCGCCTCCTTGTCTCTGCTGTTCTGCCAAAGCACACGTACCACACGCCGTATCAGAGCCAGGCTTCGCGTCGGAAGGGAGTCGAGTGTTTGCACCGTTCTCCACACCCAGCCTCTGGATTCTCTGAGGGCAGACACGATGCCTTTCCCATCTTTGTCTGCTCACCAACTTGGCACATTACTTGGCACAAAGTTGGCACAAGAATGAAGGAACGATTGAGCCCCTGCTCTAGTTACTTTACTTCAAGACTCGTGTGAAGAAATATTTCATCCCCTTTCTAGAGGTGAGAAAAGTGTCCCGAGCCGGGTCTTCTGAGTGCTGTGCTGTAGAGCGCCAGGGTGCCTGAGCCTTGGCACTAGTGGCACTTGTTAGGGGGCATTTTCCTGTGCACGGTAGGATGTTTAGCAGCATCCCTGGCCTTACCCGCTAGACGCCAGCAGCACTCGTCCCCCGTTGTGATAACCCAGAATGGCTCTAGATATTGCCCAACAGGCCTTGCGGGGGCAAAATCATCCCCCTGGTTCGGAACCCCTCCACTACCCTGCTCTGTAAACCATGAGCTTGATCCAAATGCAGCCCCTCAGCTGGCGTCCCCGGGTACCCCTCTCTCAGTAGAGAGGTGTATCTGCCCACTCTGTCATGGGACGGACTAGATGTTCACTTGTCGTCTTGACTGTGCCTTTGGTTGGGTTCCCCAGAAGCAAACCCTGACGAGAGGATCCGAGTGCAAGGACTTTATCTGGGAGCTCATCCCGAGAAACACTGGTCAGGGCAAGGGCAGCTCGGTCAGGGATGGGCAAGAAGGTGATCAAAGGCCCAGTCATGAGCAGAAGCCGGCTGTGGACAACTGGTCCCTGCTGGGCCCTTGGGAGACAGTACAGGACAAGCTCAGGTGGTTCCACCCTAGAGGCAAGGAAGCTGGGCTGTTTCTCCATCCACTCCTCTCTCTCACCTGCCTGACGACAGTCCTGAGGGCATTATTCCCCGTCACTCTGGGTTGCCACATGTGAGAGCCACTCACGCTCCTGTGGCCTGGATGCCCTCAGAGAGAGCGTCAGGAGTGCTCGCAGTAACACTCAGTCCTCGTGTACAGGATGGCAAGTACCCCGCGGAGATGGGCAGGGCCCCGGCAGCACCGGCTACACCTGCGGCTGAAGAGCCATGGAAGAAGGCGGCCACTCACTCTTGGTGATGGAGAGAGTGTGCTCCGTAATATATCTGGGCGTGTGGAGAAGTGAAACTGTACTCCATCCGAGTGAACTGGGCGATCCCATGTGAGGTTTTCGTCAGCTACTACAGCCCACAATGCCAACAGTGGAGAGTGTGGCCCACGCCTTACTCTTCCCCGGGAGGACCCCCAAGGCAGTCTGGCCACACGTGCACTGGCTGAGGCTCTGTCCCTGGCCGTGCGTGTATTCCAGCGAGCTTTAGTTGGCCCGACAGCGCTTACCATGGCTCAGCACCCCCTGCACTTGAGCTCCCTAATCGCCTGGCTTTCCACAGGATGAGGCCTTTGGAAAACGTTCTCGGTGCCCACCATCTCTGGAGCCTTCCGAGCACACCAACGAGCACGCTGGCTGATTCTAAGGAGTCCAACTGCTGCCGTCCCCTACAGCAGCTCGACAGAGATGCACATGCTGAGAAAACCCATGGCCAGAAAAGACACGCTAGAGGAGGCAGAGAAATGAATTAATTGCAAGATGATTAACCTAATTTACAGTAGTCAACCGGTTTGTTCCATATTCACTGAGTCAAGCGTGAAACTTTTTTTAGTTATAATATACATAGAGTAACATTTACCATTTTCAGTGCACAGTTCTGGGAGGTTTGAAAAATGTTGTCAAGCATGCAGGCACCACATCAAGATATAAAACTGTTCCCTATATAAAAATTCCCTCATCCATATTTGGAGTCAATTCCTCCCTCATCCAGAGTTCCTAGCAACCATCAATGTTTTTGTGCCTATATATCACCTTTTCCAGAATGTCATATAAATAGAGTCATAATTCATATAGCTTTGGGAACTGGCTTCCTTAACATACCTACATTTAAGACTCATCCATGTTGTTCCTTTTATTATTAGTTTGTTCCTTCTTATTGCTGCATAGTATTCCATCATGTGGATGTACCAGGGTTTGCTTACCCATTTAACAGTTGAAAGATATTTTGGTTGTTTCCACTTTGGGGTGATTATGAACAAAGTCAGTGTAAACATTTGCAAACAAGATTTTCTGTGAACATAAGTTTTCATTTCACTTGCGTAAATATCCAGGCATGGCAACGTTGGGTCACGTGGTAAGTCTGCATTTAACTTTATAAGAAACGGTCAAACTGTTTTTTAAAGTGGTTGTACCATTTTGTATCCCCAACAGCAATGTTTAGAGTCTCGGTTGCTCCACATCCTTGTCAGCACTTGGTATTGACAGGTTCGTTTTGTTTTAAACCATTCTAATAGGTGTCTAGTGTATTTCATTGTGGTTTTATTTTCCATTTCCCTAATGACTAGTGATACTGAGTACCATTTTATGAGCTTATTTCCATTTATATGTTTGTTGATGTGTTTCTTCAAATATTTTGCCTATTCTTTATTGGGTTGTTTTCTTATCATTGAGGTTTGAGAGTCCTTATACAATCTGGATACAAGTCGTTTAGGAGACACGTGTTTTGCAAACATTTTCTCCCAGTCTGTAGCCTGTCTTTTCATTCTCCTAACAGCGCCTTTTTGAAGAGCAGAATTTCTTAATTTTTACGAAGTCCAATTGATCACTTTTTTCTTTTCTAGGTTATGCTTTTTGTATCAGATCTAAGTAATCTTTGCCTAACCCAAGGTCACAAAGCTATTCTCCTGGGACTTCCCTGGTGGTGCAGTGGATAAGACTCTGTGCTCCTAATGCAGGGGGCCCAGGTTTGATCCCTGGTCAGGGAACTAGATCCCACATGCATACTGCAACTTAAGAGTTCGCATGCCACAACTAAGGATCTCGCCTGCCACACCTAAGTCCCCACGCAACCAAATAAATAAATACATTTTTTGTTTTAAAAAAGGCTATTCTCCTATGTTTTCTTCTAGAAATTTAATAGCAGTAAGCTTTATATTTAGGTTTATTATCCATTTTGAGTTCATTTTTGTATAAGGTGTCAAGTATAAGTCAAAGTTCATTTTTTACATATGGATGTCCAAGCGTTCCAGTATCATTTGTTGAAGAGATTGTCCTTTCTCCATTGAACTGCCTTCCCACCTTTGCAAAAAATCAATTGACCATATATGTGAAGCCCTATTTCTGAACTGTCAGTTCTGATCCACTGATCTATTTGTCTATCTCCGTGCCAATACCACTGTGTCTTAATTACGGTAGCTTTATAATAAATTTTGACACCAGGTAGTGATAAAGCTCCACCCTTGTTCTTCTTTTGCACAGTAATTTTGGCTATCCTAGTCCTTTTGTCTTTTCATACATTTTAGAATCATCTTGTCAATTTCTACAGATTGTCAGGTCTAAACCGTAGTTCCACTAATTATCTGTGTGCCCTTGAGCAAGTTACTTGATTCTCTCGTGCCCCTGTTTCTTCATTTATAAATTGGGTTGATGACGATGATGATGTCTACTTCGTTTAATTGTTTTGAAGTTTAAGTGACATAGTCCATATAAACCATATCCGTAGAAAAATGCCTGGGACATAGTGAGAACTCATTAAAGGTTAGCCATTTTTTCCCTCACCACCGCTCTTCCGATTGCCTTTTCTTTTATTTCTTTAAGACAGTGGGGCACCATGGTGAGGACAATGGACTGGAATAGGGTGAGACTGATGGCAGGAAAAACAGGTTCGGAAGTGATTGCAATATCCCAGTGGCAAATGATGAGGTCAATGTTAGTGAAGATGTGAAGGAAATACTTGAATCACTTCTCAGGTAGATTGAGCAGGGCTTGATAAGTAATTGGTTATAGGAGTTGAAAACAAGGAAAGTTGAATTTGACTCAGAATCGCTAGCTTTAAGAGACTGAGTGGCTTGTGGCAACTTACATGGTATCACATATAACTCACAATCTTTGGGGGGGGGTCAAGATTGTAGGAAGTTGGGGAATGGTGGCATTCTTTAGACTGTAAACTGCCACAAGAGCAGGGACTGCTATTTTTGCTCACTACTGCTTACCTAGGGCATAGCGCAATGCCTTGCTAGGTACTCACAGTAGACAGAATAATGCGCCCCCCGCAAAGATGTCCAATCCTACTCTTTGGAACCAGTGACTATGTTACCTTCCAGTGCAAAAGAGACTTTGAGGGTATGATTAAGCTATGGAGCTTGAGATGAGGATAGTATCCTTGACCCTCTGGGTGGGCCCAATATAATCACATGGGTCCTTATAAGGGAAGGAGGGAGGGAGGGAAGTCAGAGAGAGAGAGAGAGAGAGAGAGATTGAAAGACGCTTCGCTGCTGGCCTTGAAGATGGAAGAAAGAGCTATAAGCCAAGGAATGCAGATGGCCTCTAGGAGCTGGAAAAGGCCAGGAAACAAATCCTCCCTAGAGTCTCCAAAAAGGAATGCAGCCTTGTCAACACCTTAATTTTTTCTTAGTGAGATCGATTTCAGACTTCTGCATTCCAGAAATATAAGATTATACATTTGTGTTGTTTTAAGCCACTACATTTGTGGTAATTTATTATAGCAGCACTAGAAAATGAATATATGTTTTATGTGATAGACAGTGTTGAGAAATAGTGAAGACCTGAATACTGCTGCCTGTAGTTTACTGAATCCAGGTTTGCAGAACCTCATGCCTCTCTAACAAGAGTACCACCTGGTTGTCTAATATCTGATTAAAATCGAGGGGGAAAAAAGATGCATGCAGCCTTTCCCAGAACATCTACTGTCATCCTTCTTTAATTTTGTAAAATGCTTTGTTTCCAAGATCCCAAATGTCAGAAACAAGTAAGAGGCTTAGCGTCTTTGGGGAGTGCAGAACAAACCCAACCAGAACAATATAGTGGTAGGAACTCAGGCTCTGAAACCAGGAAAAACCAAAACCAAGAGGCATATTTTGCTAACCGGGTTGTTTCCAAGTGTGCTTCTCCCAGGCCACTGCTGATTGCATCGTGGAGGAAGAGGCCACCAGCTCCCCATTTTCCTCTCGGAGGACTGCAGGGGAATGTTCCATTTCTGCGGGCCTTTTGGCCTGGTCACTTTCTCGGCACATACACTGCCAGCCCCTTTCTGACCTCAATTCACAGTTTACGCTCAACAAATCCAGCTCCCTGCCCTGGGTGTAACCAGAGACAGGGATAACCCCATGACGTAAACCTAGATTATGTAAACTGAGTTTTTAATGTAAACAGAGATCACCTGTTCTTTAGCTCTGTTTAGCTTTATAGAATTACAATGGCTAACAGTTATTGAGTGCTCACAGTGTACAGTGTCTGCATGCCTTAATCTCTCAAAGCCTACTATAGTCTCAGTTTTACAGATGAGGAAATAGAGACCCAGAAGGTTTTAAAACTCGTCAAAGCTCACATAATTAGAGCAAATCCAGGAATATATATGGTTTTTCCTAGAAGACAAACTTTATCTTTCCCCTGAAATTAAAATGTGCTGCCTAGAAGCCTTTGGGCTGCCTAACATTTATATGGAAAATGGCAGATACTCTAGCAAGGACTTTAGGAATCACAGCTTCTATTTTTTTTCCCTATTTCTAATTCTTTCCAAGGTGAAGCATTTATTCAGGTGAGGCTTACAGTCCATCAGAGCCTCAATTAGCAGAACTTCAAGACACTGGAACGGGGAACATCACAAGAAAATGAGCAGATCCAAAATGGATTCATTCCCAGGAGACTTATAATGAAAAGAACATCCAGGATCAGGATCTGGAGGCAAAGCAAGATCGGCAGCATCACACAAAGACTCAGTTACACCCACTACACCACACCTGCTGAGGTCAGAAAGTGGACTCCTGCTGCCACTTGGAAGCGTTTCCAAGGACAGGGGCTAAAACCAAAACCTTTTTCATGGGAACCTACTGTATAGCATGGGGAACTCTGTTCAATACACTGTAATGACCTATATGGGAAGAGAATCTGAAAAAGAGTGTATAGATGTACATGTATGACTGACTCACTCTGCTGTAGAGCAGAGACCAATACAACATTGTAAATCAACTCTACTCCAATAAAAAATTAATTTAAAAAAAACAAAATAAAAACCTTTTTCATTATCCACAACACTCTAATCCCTAAGCCAGTCCACAGATTGCATGTTTTTACAAGAATTACCAAATGTAGCTCAGAAAATGGAAAGTATGCTTGGTGCTCAGAAAAATAAAAATATATCTGTATATATGTGTGTATATACTTTATAATTTTATAAATGCTAAAACTCCATATTTAAATATTATTTAAATAGCATACAAATATATAAGGTATATAAATAGATGTGGTAAATACAAAAATATAAGGGAAAATAGGTTTTGGTATATATAATGTTAATATTTATATAATACATGTATATATTAAAATTATGTGTCTATTCAAGGTCACCACATTACCTTACCCAAAGAAGTCCCTACAGACAAAGTACCTCCGACTTTTCGTCATCCTACATTTTGAAAAGAGTAAAAACTTAATATATTTTTAAAAGAAAAAAAATTGTCATCAGATCCATTTTAATATGGCTGACTAATGTTACTAAATATGTAACACTGTCTAATACTAAATTACAGTTGAAATGCATTACTAAGAAAAGATGACAACCGCAACTATAATTTTAGTTTTGTCATATATAAAAGCTAGATATGACTCCTGGCCTACATTTTTCTGGAAATATCGTTCATTATCTGTTCATCTGTCTCAGAGAGTCAATGCCTTGTGCCATCACCATTCTGATAACAATCTAGTCTTTACAAGGCCAAGGCATGAAGGTATCATCTCTTGTAAGAACCTCTCACATCCGGTGTGACACTTAAACTCTAAGTGTAACCCAAGCCTTAGCTTCTCCCTACTCTCTTCAAATGTGATGTTCTTCTCTATTATGTTTGGAGAAAAAGGGGTTTGTCATCTGACTGCTCCAGAGTCATTCAGTTGGCGCCTCGCTTTCTGCTTTGGGAGCGCCTGCTCGGGGGCCAGCCCAGGAAGCCTTCCCCTCCCCTGTGACCAGGCTGTCGTGGAGCAGGGAGGGTGGGCCGCGCCCTATGGTGGCCTGCCCTCCATTCCCCCACAACGGCAGGTGAGAATGTGTTTAAGACTTTACTGACCAGTTGGGGATAACTTATTGATAGTACAGGGTAGAAAGTACTTTTTAACTGGATGCTAAATATGAATTCTCTCATAATCCAAAGGAAAAGAACAAAGGACATTAAACACTGCATTGAGGAGGGTGGGGTCCTTTTGACGGTACATCCCAGTTCTCAGCCTTGCTCCCAGGCCCCCTCTCCTCTGACCCTTCCAGAGAGAGAGAGAAGGAGCCCCCTTCTTCAAATGTGTTCAGTGTACAGTTTTCACTCCATTATAGGAAAACTCCACTCACTCTCCTCAGGGGTTAGCACTGTGCTGGCTTGATCATCTTCTGTGGTGGGCACTCTTTGGGCCCCATCCAGGGCCTCTTGGATCCCATTTACGGTTTCTCTACGCTCCTCTCGAGGCTTCTGTGTGCTTTTGCTTCTAATGGTCTAAATTTGAGACTCTTTGAACTGCTTTAAAGAGCCAGAGCCAGGGACAGGCAGGCACAGGAATGTGAAAGCCCAGCTCCCTGGCCTGAAGTTGGGACAAACTCAGAGGCGTGACATACTCCAGAGCTCCCCAGCAGGGTCAGGCTGAGGCTGGCTCTTCACCTGAGATCACACCTGCAGGGTTCCTCCCCTTCCCAGTCCCCCGCTTCTCTCACCCCTTTAAAGGTCTCCCTGGAAGCACTTACTTTAAAAAAATCACTCTCATACGGATCCTCATCTCAGGGTCTTCTTCTCGGGAACCAACCTAAAGCAGCACCTTTCTACCCATTTTTAAGTGTAGTCAAAGGCTCTATAATTCTCAGGCAGTACATTCCCAAAGTGCAGCAGAACAGCCCAGGGTCTCTGGTGCGATAAGTCAAATCCTTTGGAGTTCTCTCCCCATCAGTGTGGGATGAAACTGCGCCACTATACTGCTCCAGTCCGCAGTGGGTAAATGCTGGGCCAAATAAACATCTGCCCCAAGGACAAAAAAATCATTCTCAGCAACAAATTTAAATCCGATTAAAGAGGACAAACTTTCCCCAAAGCAATACAACTTGCAAAGAGGTGCTCTACCCAAAATTAGATTCTATAATTGGCCAAGCTGATTCTCTTCCCCTCTTCTACCTCCTGCCCGGGTGCCAACCATACACAGGAAGTAAGTCCATCACATGCTGTTGTGAAAGAACAAGCCATCTACCCTGAGAGCCATTTTCAGTAATACAACGACTCAACAGGGGCCTTGACAAAAAACATCTCTTTTCTCTGGTCCAGTGATTCTCAAACTATGGTGCCAGGACCACCAGCAGCAGCATCTGGGAACTGGTTAGAAGCACAAATGCTCTGACCCCCACCTGACACCTAGTGAATCAGAAGCTCTGGGGTTGGAAGCCCTCCAGGAATTCTGAGGCATGCTCGAAGCTGAGAACCACTGCTTTGGTCAAGTCAGGCATCTTCTGTCTTTAATCTCTGTAAACGTTTTTTCAAATTCTCAGGAGAGAAAGTAGGATTGGCTGTTACTAAGGAGTTTCAATCCTCGATGCAATCATCTATGACAAGGAGAAAGGATGAGTAGAACGAGGGGAACTCTGAGAACAAAGAAGCCTCTGTGAACTACTGCATCCACCATTATTCACTGGTCTAGGAGTCATGGAAGAAGTCATCTACGATGTACTAGAATACAATGAATCAGGTCAGCCAAATATAGTGGTCTTCATGACAGTGATTTTGAAAAATGGAAATGAAGCAAGTTTCTCTGCTTTAGACTGTTTAGCAGTGCTTAATATTGAGGTGAGCGCTCCTCCAGTGTGCTCTTATAACATGACTGAATTACCCCATTAGTGTACATACTGTCAAACTTGCTTACTTTTTTTTGTCCCTATACTGGAAGCATCTCAAAGATAGGGACTATTTCTTGTTCACCTCTGCATCTCTAATGACTGTACCACAGTTAGGTGATCAATAAACATTTCTTACATGTTGAATAAGTAAAAAGGAACAAGGCATCAAAATAATGTAGTAAATTCCTAACTAGAGGAAAGCCCTGGGATTAGGATTGAGGGTTAGGTTCTTCCATTTACATAAGTGACTCAAGGCAGCTCTAAACAAAATCCAGGTAGACCCAAAAGTACTTTGTGGTAAAGTGGTAGGGTAGGGTGACAACAGTGGAAACATTTTACAAAGGAAAGGTCCTTTTTTGTTTTTTGTTTTTGGTGCTTGCAGAGTGTAAACTCTTTCCTCCCCTACCCAGTTCTACTGAGATATAATCAACATACAGCACTGTATATGTTTAAGGTACATAGCATAGTGATTTGATTCACATATATTGTGAAATTATTGCCAGAGCTGTTCCAGGTCTTTGCTCAAAACCCACCAACCACTGCCTCTAGCAGGAGTTAACATAATCTTTAAATTAAAGGGTCCAGAGATAAGAAAGGAAGCTACAAAAACAAACAAACAAACAAACAAAAAACACGAGATGGAACCAGCTGGGACCAAGACAGCAACGAATCTGACCTCCAACAGACCCTGAGTCTCATTATTTGCTGATTTTACTACATTAGCATATTTAAATGACACACCTACTGGTGGCCATGACCAGACATTAAGGATGAAAAAAGAATACAAAGGGGGTGGCACCCCACTCCCTCAGAAAAAGCCCTGCCCCTTCCCCAGTAGACTAATGCATATGCCTCCCCACCATTAGCCTCACTCCTCCTCCCTTTGTCTTCACTCTTTAAAATTAAATCCCTCTCACCAGGTGGGCAAGAAGATGATCTGTGAACTTAGTTCCCCTTCTCCATTCTTTGGCAGCTGAATAAAGCTTGTGCTGAGTCGATCTCAGCTCAGTTTTGTTATTACTCGGCTGCTCTAACCTGAACGGAAAAAGAACCCTCCCCTGCCGAGGCAGAGAGCCTTGACCCAGGATTGGACCCGAACAGGGTCCATACGACAATAATTTTAGTTAACATCCATCAGCTCATATAGGTACAAAAGAAAAAAAGAAAAAGGAAAAAAAGGTTTTTTACCTTATGTTAAGAACCCTTAGGATTTACTCTTAACAACTTTCCTATATACCACCCAGCAGTGTTAACTATAGTCATCATGTTGTACGTTACATCCCTAGTACTTTTTACCTTATAACTGCAAGTTCGTACCTTTTGACCACCTTCCTCCAATTCCCCCTCCCCTCATCCCCCACTCTGGTAACCACATATTTGATACCTTTTTCTATGAGTTTAGGTTGTTTTGTTTGTTTGTTTTAGATACCACATATAAGTGAAATCGTACAGTATTTGTCTTTCTCTGTCTGACTTATTTCACCTAGCATAATACCCTCCAGTTCCATCCATGTTGTCGCACATGGCAGGATTTCATTCTTGTTTACGGCTGAATAATATCCCATTGTGCATATATATACCACAACTTCTTTATCCATTCATCTGTTCATGGACTAGAAAGGTCTTTAATTGGAATCTTTAAATTGCTTTTGTCTCACAAAGGAGAGGTCTGTGGTTGCTTTTCAGACCCCAGAAAATAACATTTTTTCCATTAAAATCTATTGTTTTACTGTAAGGAATTTATGCCATTTCCTGGGCTCTCAAACCCTTTGTGAAGCTCCATTTGGAGGACAGGGCAAGTTTTGAGGGGAGGGATGTGAAATCTGAAGCCTGAGTATAAAAGGGCTGTGGGGAGCAGAGCAAACATAAAGAAAAGTGGGTTTGGGGTAGGGTGCTTGAGACCTTTGCCAAGCAAATACGTTGGGGATGGGGAGATGAGGAATGTCATCTGGTTTTTTAGAAAGGGAGTTTTAAGTTAAGGACCATTTATTTTAAGAGGCATAAATGTAAAACTTCAATTTAAATCACCTTCCAGAAGTGAAGACATACAACTAATTCATAAGCAGAAGGGGATCAGAAAATGCCACACCTGTGGGACTTCCTTGGTGGCCCAGCGGCTAAGACTCCGCGCTCCCAATGCAGGGGGCCCAGGTTCCATCCCTGGTCAGGGAACTAGATCCCACATTCCCCAACTAAGAGTTCGCATTCTGCAACTAAAAATCCCGCGGGCCGCAACTAAGACCTGGCACAGCCAAATAAATAAATATTAAAAAGAAAAAGAAAAAGAAAATGCCACCCCTAAATATGCCACCTTGACATAAGGATTATTTTGAGCTAAAGGCAGTTAAGAAGCAACAAATGCAGAAAGAACTCTCTGCCCTCCTCCTATCTGCCTAGAAGCAGAGCACAAATTTCTCCTTGTAAAAGTGTTCCCACTCCCCTCTCCCACACCAGGAAGAGGAAAACCACCATTATCACCTGAGACAGAACCTCAGTCCCAAGGTGGGTCTGCATAACAAACCTTACTAAACAGCTTTTATCTTCCACTTGTTTCTCCCATATATTTTACCTTCCCACAATTTACTGCCCCTGGAATCCCAAACCCCTTGTTCTTTGTCTTATCACTTCTCCACAAACTTATCACCCCTTGTTAAAATGGAATATAAGCCCCTGGATCTAAGTGCCTGTTGGGGTCTTTACTTCCTTTTCTGTGAGGCCCTCATGTGCATATGTAATAAACCTTTTCTCCTGTTAATCTGTCTATTGTCAGTTTAATTAGCAGGCCCCAGCTACTGAACATAAAAGCATATAGGAAAAGTTTCTCTCTCCCTGCAATATTTTCTTGGATCCTAGAGAAACAGCTTTTATCTTAAGATGTGGAAAAGAACACCTTTAGTTTTTTTTCACAAGTTTTGGATTTTGTCTTCCTCTCTTTTGTTGTATGTGTTCATCTTGGTGGTTTCCTTGATTTTTCCAGTCAGTGATATCTGCATGATTCAGATCATCCCAGGCTTCCCTGTACCCAACCTTTGAGGTAATTGACGATAAAGGAAATATAAAGACTTTGAGACATAGTATTTTTTTTTTTTTTTTGGCCACACCATGCGGCATGTGGGATCTTAGTTCCCCGACCAGGGATTGAACCCGCGCCCCCTGCACTGGAAGTGTGGAGTCTTAACTGCTAGACCGCCAGGGAAGTTCTGAGACATAGTATTAAGGTGAATTTACTTCTGAACAAGAGAGGGAAAACCTGATCGAACACAGCAGGATTAGGTCCTATGGGATGGAGTCTTCAAACTAACTATCAAATAATAATTCAGAGACAATTTAAGTATTGAGGATTTACTTATATTTAGGGACTACACAAGGGAGTACAGCTGCCATGGAGACCCTCTCAGACCAAAAGCAAGGGTGGGACTTATAAAAATCAAACCTAGAAAGTTTCATAAAGGATGACTGGTTGAACAAGACCAAGCTTGTCAGTTCAAGATTGGTTCATTGTAATGAAGCCGGGCACAGGCCATTTACGGAACCCCAAGTCTGGTTGTGGTTTTTAGGAACTGTGTTTACCCATCAAGTCTGTTATGTTGACCCCAGATATGCAGTTGAGTTATATATAGGCTGCAAAAAGTCACAGTTGCATCATGAAGCCATTTTTCTGCTGATTTGGACCAGTTTTCCAGTAAGTGGCTGCTCAGTTCCTTTTAGTGGGGCCCTGACCACACATTGTCTTGCAATTTCTCATACCCTCATGGCTCAGGATTCTGCAAACCTCCTACTTTGCTAAACCCAGGGTTTGTCACTGTGATCAGGAACATCTCCATAATTAAAAGTTGATGGTGACAGACATTCTTTGCTTGACCAAACTTCAGTCGGGCTCTTGAACCTTCTCCTAGGCCCATCTGCACACTTTCTTGTAGAATCTATTTTTGGCAAGAACCCTGCTAAATCAGTTTAACCAGAACTCCCTCCCCTGGATATCTGATCGCCCTCAATATATGATCAGGTGCCTCATCCTCCACCATCCCCCAGGTAATGTCTGACCACCCTGCCTTGTTTTCAGTAAAGAATCCTGTTAGGTCAGTTTAGCTAGAACCCCCCCTTACCCCTGATGTTTTCCCTTAGTAATTTTCTATCCACTGACCTCCCACCCTGCTCCTTGGCAATAAATTCCCACTTGCCCATGCCATATTTGGAGTGAAATCCAATCTCTCTCCTCCAGTGGGCCCTATACCTATCATGAGGGTCTTGAATATACTTTTCTTTAACAATGATTCATATCTGAAGGGAGAATATATTAAGTGGACAAGGTAGAAAAGAATGTATCTGTGTTGGGAGGTACCCAAGACCACCCCTAGGTTTGATTACTCACTAGAACTCACAGAACTTTTTTTTATTGGAAGCTGGTTTTTTAACTGGAGGCTGGTCACATAGGCAGCCTCTGCCTAGCATGTATAAAAATTCTAGATTCTTGGAAGGAAAGCAGGTGTTCACCATAAACCATATTGTTTGTACAGTGCAGGCACAGTGAGCTAGTCTTATCAGCTAAGAGTGGGAACTCTCTCCACAATCGAAGTTTCCAGATGCCAGTCAACAGCCAACCTAGGCAGGCCTTTAGCAGGCAACCTAGGCTGCCAACATAAGCAGGCTTTTCAAAGGATTGCAGTCAGGCCTGCTATGTGAACTCTTTTCTGCACATTATCCTCATTTGAAATCATTCTTTATCATGTTCAACTGTTTTATTTAGGGTACCACGGACAACATAAATATTTCTATAAAAGATTTATCAATTTTAAGGAAGATATCTACTTCTCCACTTAAGTTTTACAAAGATTTTGTTCCCTGGATTAATTTTTTCTGTCAGATCTCCCAGACAAGGGATCAGCAAATTATGGCCTGTGGGCTAAATACAGCTTGCCCTTGCTTTTGTAAATAAAGTTTTATTGGAACGCAGCCATGCCCATCCATTTATATATTGTTTACAGTTGCTTTTACACTAGAAGGGCAGGCTAGGATAGTTGTGACAGATTGTACGGGCCTCAAAGCCTAAAATATTTACTATCTGGTCCTTCGGAGAGGAAGTTTGCTGACCCCCATCCTAGACCATAAGAAGTGCAAATAATCAGCTTTCTTTTAATACTCTCAGGTATGTTCTTCAAAATATGTATTTCCTGTTTTGAATATAGTGTTCATCTAATAAGGAGAAAACATTGAGAATAAGACCACTAGATGGGTATTAACTCTTGGGATGGTTTTCTCCATCTAAGTAGTTTACTTCTGCCCAGTATACAGAATTGTCGCAATAATGGCTAAAATGTTCTAAGAAATAGTGTTCTCCAATAATACAAAGAATTGTTGCTATATTTATTTTTTTATTATTATTTTATAGCACCAGGCTTCAGAGTGCTAGAAGAAATCTGATATTGGCGAAAGTGACCCCCTCTCTCGGTTTTGGAAATTCCCTAGTGATCATTTATGGGCTTTTAGACAGTTGGTTTAAAATAATTTCTGTGAAGGCAATTTTCAGAGGAGAGGGTAGGCTGTTCCTTGAAGTCTTACCACTCATCCTGATCAAGAACAAGCTTGGGATGTACAAACCCTACGGTCAACCTCACATTGCTTTGGATGGAATACAGCTGAAAGCAGTTTCTAAATGTCCCCGCCTCAAGGATATTATACGGACAAGATTTACTGATAGACAAGGAAAGAGAAAACCAGACCAAAAAAGTTATTGTGAATTTCAGGAGACCAACTGTCCATGGACATCAAAATTCTGCACAGGAGGGCTTCCCTGGTGGCGCAGTGGTTGAGAGTCTGCCTGCCGATGCAGGGGACACGGGTTCGAGGCCTGGTCCGGGAAGATCCCACATGCCGTGGAGCGACTAGGCCCGTGAGCCACAATTACTGAGCCTGCGCGTCTGGAGCCTGTGCTCCGCAACAAGAGGCCGCAACAGTGAGAGGCCCGCGCACAGCGATGAAGAGTGGCTCCCGCTCGCCACAACTGGAGAAAGCCCTCGCACAGAAACGAAGAACCAACACAGTCAAAAATAAAATAAATAAATTAATTAATTAAAAAAAAAAATTCTGCACAGGAAGCTTAGGGTTAAAAGTGCAATAATCATTTCTAACTGCGCTGGGACTTGTAGAGGCAGCAATTTGTAGAGGGGTCATTCCAACTCCCAGAGCAGCACTCAAGTGGTACTACCCTTGAGTCTCCCTCATGTGGGAAGACAAGATGAGGCCCAGGAACTCTCCAAGCTCGAGACACAGAAGCAAATCTTTCTTCAACAGGGGTCTGCTGCAGAATGGATAACAGGGGGCCGAGACCACAGGTGGTGGGAGTGACTCTGAGAAGATGTCCATAATCAAGGTGAACGAAAGGAAGATACAGAACCTTCTCACGCACTTCTAGCAACCTAGGCAAAAACACTGAATTGCAGAAGCAGCCCTATCTGATATTCATTCATTCATTCATCCGTATTCATTCATTCAGGAAATATTTACTGATTATGTGGTATGTGCTAAATGCTAGGTGCTGAGTAAAAAATGGAGCTTACAGTATAGTGGAGGAGATGGACATTAAATAAATAGGAGCAGTATAACATAATGGTTAGTAGAGTGGCTTCAAACTACTCGGGTTCAAATTCTAGCTCTGCCACTTGCTATTCTGAGCAAGTTCACTTAACCTCTCTGGGACTCAGTTTTCTCATCTATTAAGTAGGATTAATAATAATACCGACCCTCTTTGAGATGAACCAACTGTAACTGCACACAACATGGGTGAATGTTGAATGAAAGAAGCCAAACACAAGGGTACACACTGTATGACTCCATTTACGTAAAGTTCAAAAAGAGGGAAAATGAAATCTATGGGGTCAGAAGTCAGGATAGTGGTTACCCTTGGTGAGAAGTGAGGGTGTGATTACCTGAAGGAGACATGAGGGGGACTCCAGAGTTCAGGTAATACTGTGTTTCTTCTTTGGCTGCTGGTTACACGAATGTGCTCACTTTGTGAAAATTCATTGGGCTGAACATTCATGTGAACTCCTCTACATGTAGGTAACATTTCCATAAAAAGTTGGGAAAAAACTATAGGAACAAAGTTAAAAGACAGATTTAGGGCTTCCCTGGTGGTGCAGTGGTTAAGAATCCGCCTGCCAATGCAGGGTACACGGGTTCGAACCCTGGTCTGGGAAGATCCCACATGCCGCGGAGCAACTAAGCCCGTGAGCCACAGCTACTGAGCCTGTGCTCCAGAGCCCGCGAGCCACAACTACTGAAGTCCGCGCGCCTAGAGCCCGTGCTCCGCAACAAGAGAAGCCACCTCGATGAGAAGCCTGTGCACCACAACGAAGAGTAGGCCCCGCTCGCTGCAACTAGAGAAAGCCCGCGCGCAGCAACGAAGACCCGACGCAGCCAAAAATAAATAAATAAATACATTTATTTTTTAAAAAGACAGATTTAGATAAAAGACAATTTTTATGCACAAACATGTTCTTTATAGTTTTATTTATCCCTATGAAAAATTAGAGACAGCCTAAAAGTCCAACAGCTTTTTAAAAGATAACCACGGTGACTGTAACAGAAAAATTCTCACAATCTATTACTAATTGATCAAAACAGAACATAGCATTTTGAACACATACTACAACTTTATTTCTGTAATCATTAAAATCTATTATTAAAAAGGAAAAATAATGACCTCATTGGGTTGTTGGAAGGATTAAATGGGATATTACATTTAAAGTGCACAGACGAGTACTTAGCATGTAGTAAATGCTCAATGATGTTAACTGTTACTGTTTCTATACAAATATATAATTGCACACATTCACCACTAAGAGGCTTTGCACTCAGAGCCCAGAGCCACCAACCTCGGCACAGGTCACAAATGAACACCCAAACAGAAAGGACTGCAGACTCTCACTGATAACAGCAGTAATACAGTACATGGACATAGCCTGTTATGGTTTAAGAAGTATTTTCACACAAAAAGACTCATGTAGGTATAACAACAAACCAGTGAGGTAGATAATATTCCCAGTCCTCAGATGAAGTGACTGAGCTGTAATGACTTCTTTAACGTAACCCAGAAAGGGGAAGTACTGAGATTTGAGCTTCATTCGTCTATATGTCCAACTTCAAAACATGCATTTCCCCCAGTGCCCCAGACCTTCCACAATCTGGGCAGCTATAAACAGACACAGAAGGCACTCTGCCTCCCATTCCTGTCCCTTGGAATCTGGGAAGGAAAGCAGAAGAGTGCACTCTAGTCTTTCCTTCTATTGAAGGACTACTGCCTGGGAAGGAAAGAAATTGAGCCAGTCAGATCTCCTTGTACACATGCTAATGACAGACCTCCTAGCAAACACTCTAATAGTATTAACTAGTAGGAGAGTCTTTATCTATGGAATACTTTGAGGAGGATGTACTTGGTTTGTCTGGCATTGTGTGTGGTTAACAAACCTGGAACATACGTAGTTATGGGGCATGGCTCCCTCGAAAATGTAAGTTATGTAACAATCAGAGTAGAAAAAATGGAGACATACCATCACCAAAGTAGCTTTCTTTTCTTGTAAGTGATGACTGCATACATTGCTTAGAGATCTTATATGGTTTTTTTGTATAAAAACACAAACAAATAAAACAACTAATACTAAACTTTCATTGGGTTATTTGTATGGAAATATGTTAATATAAATGTTTCAGATATTACATGAAATTTCTAAAAATCTTATATGTTCTGGTACAATGTTATAAGTCATAATTCTAGTTATTACTTTAAAATGTATATCTCAGAAATAACTAAATCTCCTTGTCAATTGCATTATTATGAACTTTCATCAAATCTTTACCCGTGGTCATTTTAAAGTCTTTTGTCATTTACAGACAGTTCTGGGTGTACTCTGATGCTTTTGCAAATATGTTCCTACAAAAGGGTTTCATCTTCAAGGAATTCATGGAAAAGACTCTGACAAGTACAGGTTTCTGGTATCTGACTGTGCTGCTGAACTGAATGAATAAGCATTTTCAGAACTCTAATGAAAAAGTGATGAACTCATAAAAGTGCTAACAAAAGATCAAGATGAAAAAAATTAATTACATGGGACTGAGTGAACTGATGAGGATGATTATAATTTTTGTGACATTCTGTTTGAATAAAAAAAAAATCCCACAAGGACTCAGAGGCAAAAAATATACAAATCAATTTTCACTGCAAAGTAAAGGAGCTGTTACAATGGAGGATTACTGGACTGAATGTCAATATTATGACACAGTATGAGTGTGTTTCGTGTTTGGTAATTGCAATCATTGTTGCTTTTGTTGTGGTCATCCATGTACAATGCTTGGTGTCAGTCTATTTATCTCTTGTAAAAATAAAATACAGTGTGTGTCTGTGAAGTAAAAAAAAAAAAAAAAGATCTTATATGTTAAATCGGACCTGGTATGTGTCTTAATGTGGCAAGAAAGGGCCAGGAGAGCTGCACTGGTAGTCCCTGACTTCCCCCCGCTTCGTCTGTGCTCATTACTTGTACCCTTGAAATTGTCAGTAAAGCTTGATGCTGGGTAAGATGTGTGATTCTTGTAAGTCTGATTTGCCAATTTGATCCCTGTGTTAGCTCAGAAACGATGGGTATATAGCAATAAGTATAGCTGAATTTTTGGGGTGTCCAAGGAGCACACTCAATGTGAAAACATCTTCAGACCACAACCCTTAGGGGTTGAGCCACATCAGGGGACACCCCAGGAGCTCCAAAGACATGAATAGCCCAAATTAGGGTAGAGTCACTCCAGATGGGGTTTCATTTCCCAAAGGGGACAGGATGATTCCACTGAGAGATAGACAGGTCTTTCTAGATGGTCACAAGTTCTTGAACCAGAACCTTAGCCCTAGAAAAAATGCAACATTATTTTTCACTACTACTCAAATCCACACCCTGGTTCACATTCCAAGTTTGCTGGTGGTACTTTAACTAAAGACCATTTGATAGAAAAAGAAAGAAGAAATCTTTCTTCAGAAGGCTTACCTGGTCAAAAGTCACCTCTTCTACAATGTCCCTGACTGTCGTGCTTGGTTTCAATCACTTTAATTAGCAACTGGTCCCTAGGGAGACCCCCAGATACTCCTTGCATTCTTTCCTTTTGCCATAAGTAAGCCCAAGTACTACCCACAAGCTTAGACCCAGAACTACCTTGTCAATACTTCAAATACTAGGCAAATGCAGGATTTTCCATTACTCATCCACAAGCTTCTCTTACTGAAGCAGGGAAAGGAAGTCCATAGGAAGTCACCTTGTCATAGCCAATAGGTTGACGATGGCTCAGAATAAGGCAAATGTGCAATCCTCCCCACCCTACCCCTGCAAATCCACAAATAAAAGTTGTTCTTCGATCATTAGATAGAACATAGTCTTCTGTGGAGGCATGCTGTTATTACAAACATAAACACTTCATCTCCTTGTAGGTAATCCATCTCCAGAGAGGATTCTTCTGCTCTGCTTGGAAATTAGGTCACAACTTTTAACTCAAAGCTATAGTATATGAAAGCTAGATCTTCCAGTGTGAGCATCTAAGGATGTATCATAGTGGAGTAGGGTGGCCATAGCTGACCAGGAGGAAATGAATAAAATTATCTAAGTGGTTTCTGGTAGTTGTATCTTAGTTACTGAGCCTCATTAAAATATTTATCTGGTCAATACATATTGTAAAGCATGCTGTGTTCTGTCTTACATGTGGGAGTAGATTTTGTCTACTTGGCTAATGGGTACAAAAGCCTGAAGGCACCAGAGTTAGGTGGAGTTTACTGGCTTTTTATAATTCCTCATTAAAAAAAAAATTCCACAGGCACACAGCAGGCTGGCCGTAGGCAAAACTGAGAGAGATGAAGTGTACCTTTGGATCTACCATTATTTTCTTTCTCTCCCTGAAATAGCCATTCCCCTCATACGAAAAGTATCCTTTTTCTAAATGTTACAGTCCTGAGCTCACCCCAAAAAATACCTTGCTGTGTCCCAAAGTTCTCTATCTGGTAACAGAAACTCTGAAATTGTAACCATCCACTCCATTAATTCATTAATTCACTAAACATTATTGGGCACTGTTTTGTGTCAGACATTTTAAGTTGTTGGGGACAAAAAAAATGTGTAAGAAAGATCCTTCCTTTCCTTCTTCCCTGCCCACAAAATCCTATTATTTTGGCCTCATAAAAATCTCTTGGAGGGACTTCTCTGGTGGCCCAGTGGGTAAGACTCCGAGCTCCCGATGCAGGGGGCCCGGGTTTGATCCCTGGTCGGGGAACTAGATCCCGCATGCAGGCTGCAACTAAGAGTCCACATGCCGCAACTAAGGCCTGGCGCAGCCTGCCTAAATAAATAAATAAATAAATATTTTAAAAAATCTCTTGGATTCTCTCTTCCCTTTCTACATCCCTGCCACCATCATTTTGACTCAGCCCTGGTGAACTAATATTGGATCTACTGCAGTAGTCTTAACTACCCATCCTCTTTGCATCCTTTTCCTTCAAACCCAGTCTCCGCATATGAATTAATATTCCTAAAATGTTCTTCTTGCTCCAAGCTGCCCTCAGATCCTCTATGATCTGATCCTTACCTGCCTTCCTAGATGTATCCATTCCCATTCTGTAACAGTTATGCCAATCTGCTTAGGTTCTTGGACTACACTATGCTCCTGTGCCTCTGTGCCTTACCACGTGGAAGATTTTTTGCTAACAGTTTTACTGAGATATAATTCACATACCATACAATTCACCCACAAAAGTGTATAATTCAATGGTTTTTGGTATATCTACAAAGTTGTGTAACCATTGCCACAATTGATTTTAGAACATTTTCATCAGCCCCAAGAGAAACCCCTTACCCATTGGCTGTCACTCCCCATTTCTCTCCAATCCCCTCTCAGCCCTAGGCAATCAGCAATATACATTTTGTCTCTATGGATTTGCCTGTTCTGTACATTTCACATAAATGGAATCATGTATTTAGCCTTTTGTGTCTGGTGTCTTTCATTTGCATAATGATATAGCATGTATTAGTACTTTATTTCTTGTTATTGACAAATAATATTCCATTGTATGGATATACCACATTGTATTTATTCATTCATCAGTTGATGGACATTTGGCTTGTTTCTATTTTTTGGCTATTAGGAATAATGCAGCTATGAATCATTCATGTACAAATATTTGTGTGAAAATATGTCTTCAGTTGTCTTGGGTATATACAGGCATACCTTGGAGATATTGCAGGTTGGGTTCCAGACCACCACAATAAATTGAATACCACAATAAAGCGAGTCACATGAATTTTTTGGTTTCCCAGTGCATATAAAAGTTATGTCTACACTATACTGTAGTCTATTAAATGCACAATAGCATTATGTCTAAAAAAATGTACATACCTTAATTTAAAAATACTTTATTGCTAAAAAATGCTAACCGTCATCTGACAACACAGGGTTGCCACAAACTTTAATTTGTAAAAAACATAGTACCTGTGAAGCGCAATAAAGCAAAGCACAATAAGATAAGGTATGCCTGTATCTTGGAGTGGAAGTGCTGGATCATATGGTAACTCCATGTTTAACCTTTTGAGGAACTAGCAGGCTGTTTTCCAAAGTAGCTATATAATCTTACATTCCCAAGAACAGTGTATGAAGGTTCCAATTTCTGCACGATCTCACCAGCTCTTATTACTATCTGTTTTTTTGATGAGAGACATCCTAGTGGGGGTGACGTGGTATCACACTGTGGTTTTGATTTGCATTTCCCTGATGATTAATGATGCTGAGCATACTTCCATGTGATTATAGAGATCTTCTTTGGAGAACAGGTACCTCTCTGCTTTATGCTCTTCCCTTGTCTTGAATGCCCTCTCTCCCACCTTGGTCCCCATTCCTGGTTTGTTGGGAACTTCTACTTATCCTTCAAAATCTGGCTTAACCATCATATTCTCTCTGAGGTCTTCCTTGACTCTCCCAGGTAGAACTATCTCCTTTGAGCCACTTGTGTATGCTCTGCAGCACTTATCACCCTGTGTTTTCTAACATGTAGGAATTCCCCCGCACCACAGACTTGGGGCTTGGTCATGTAACTTGCTTTAGCCAATGGAACATGGACATTTATGACTTATACCACATCCTAATACAAGCTCTCATGCTATTTTCGATATGGCTTTGTTCCCCTTTTTGACCTTCTGCCTTCCACCATGAGAAGAGCTCCAGATAGTATCTGCTCTTCAGCTTGGGTTCCAGAATGAGAAGACACATGGAGCTAAGTTGAGCCCAACAGAGCCCAAAGGTCCCCAAATGAATTCTGCCGAATTATAGTTTTTTGCTACTCAAAGTGTGACCCAAAATGAAGCATCCACATTTATAATATTTACAAATATTTATATTTCCAAATATTCAGTGCAATGCTTCTCCTCTGAAAGAGGCTGAGAAATCTTACAAACTGATGCTTAGGAAGAATCCTGAAAAGTGATCTAGTAACACTTTTCATCTTAGATGGGCTTCACTTCAAACATGTGAGAACATTTTTTTTTTAATTTTTTTTTTTTTACACATTGTTTACTTTATTTATTTATTTATTTATTTTTGGCTGTGTTGGGTCTTCATTTCTGTGCGAGGGCTTTCTCTAGTTGTGGCAAGTGGGGGCCACTCTTCATCGCGGTGCGCGGGCCTCTCACTATCGTGGCCTCTCTTGTTGCGGAGCACAGGCTCCAGACGCGCAGGCTCAGTAATTGTGGCTCACAGGCCTAGTTGCTCCATGGCATGTGGGATCCTCCCAGACCAGGGCTCGAACCCGTGTCCCCTGCATTGGCAGGCAGATTCTCAACCACTGCGCCACCAGGGAAGCCCGAGAACATTTTTAAAAAGAATTCCAGTAAAGAATAACATAGCAATACAGGAATAAATTTAATATTTAATGCACATGTGTAATGGTGGGATTCTGCTTTATATCTAACTTATTTCTTCATGCTATAGTTTAAATTATTTTCCTAAACCTTGGAGAAACAGAGGAAAACTGATCTCTGCTTCTGCAATAGAGATTTTTATCTAGGAGGTTCAACCATAAAACAGTGGTTTAAAAGATACAGGCACCCCTATGTTCATAGCAGCACTATTCACAATAGCCAAGACATGGAAACAACCTAAATGTCCATCGACAGATGAATGGATAAAGAAGATGTGGTACATATATACAATGGAATACTACTCAGACGTAAAACAGAATGAAATATTGCCATTTGCAGCAACATGGATGGGTCTAAAGATTATCATACTAAATGAAGTAAGTCACAAAGAGAAAGACACACACCATATGATATCACTTATATGTGGAATCTAAAATATGACATAAATGAACCTATCTACAAAGCAGAAACAGACTCACAGACATAGAGAACAGACCTGTAGTTGCCAAGGGGGTGGGGGAGGGATGGACTGGGAGTTTGGGGTTAGCAGATGTAAACTATTACATATAGAATGGATGGACAAGAATGTCCTACTGAATAGCACAGGGAACTATATTCAATGTCCATAATGGAAAAGAAAATAAAAAAGAATGTGTGTGTGTGTGTGTGTCTATATATATATATAAAACTGAGTCACTTTGCTATACAGCAGAAATTAACACAACATTGTAAATCAACTATACTTCAATAAAAAATAAATAAATAAAACAGTGGTTTGAAAAGAGAGAAATTTTGTCCCTCAGAGGACATTTGGCAATGTCTGGAAACATTTTCGGTTGCCACATGTGGGAGAGTGGTGATGGTGGAGGGTGCTACTGGCATCTTGTGCGGAGAAGCCAGGGATGCTGCTAGACATCCTACAACGCATGGGACAGCCCCCATAGCAAGAACAAAATCTAGCCCCAAATGCCAATAGTTGTAAGGTTGAGAACTCCTGCTATAAACTATCAAGACTGGTCGTAAGGATGGGTGAAATGAGTCTCATTATTTTTTTTTATTACTGAAGTATATTCACACTTAACCTTTGAGACCATCCCATGGCCTCAGTTGGCTGCACTGCCAACATCAATTCCTCATCCCCACCCCCCAACTTTCCCTTCCAACAGCCATCAATTTCTCAGGGGTGGAGCATTTGAGCAAAACTAAGCCCGTAAGTGCACTCCATCTCTCTATACAATGATTCGTTCAGAGGTAGGCATGTGGCATGCTCTAGGCCAATCGGAGTGAATATTAGAACTGCTGCTGGGAAGGCAGCAAGTTCTCTTTCTCCTGCTAGAAGTGAAGGAAGAAAAAGGAACCTTAGGTATTGCCTGCAGCCATCCTGAGACTGCAACAGGATGCATCTTTAGGTTGAATGACTCTGCAAAAAGCAGAGTGGAGAGACAAAATCCTTGCTGATGTATTTAGGCTACTGGATCAAGGCTCTCCAAAAGCCAACCTAGTCTGTAAACTTTTTGCCTGCATGGGTTATAAATCCCTTCATTATTTAAGCCATTTTGAGTTACATTTTCTGTCACTTGCTATCAAAAGCAACCTACTGATATAACCATCCTTAACACTTTTCTCCAAGATTGAATGTTGACAGTGATTCCAAAAGGAGGGAATGAATTAATCTAGGACGGTCAGGAGTATGTATGGTTTGAACAAACTTTTCAGGTGATTGTGACATTCCTTTGCTTCCCTCCTCTCATCCCCAGTGCCATAGACTGAGCGTTTATGCCCCACCAAAATTCATGTTGCAACTGAATCCCCACTGAGATGGTATTTGGAGGTGGGGCCTTTGGGATATGATTAGTGCATTTATAAAAGAGACTCCCAAAGCTCCTTGGCGCCTTCTGCCACGTGAGGATATAGTGAAAAGATGGCCATCTACGAATCAAGAAGCAGGCCCTCACCAGACACCAAATCTGCCAGCACCTTGATCTTGGACTTCCCAGCCTCCAGAACTGTGAGAAATAAATTTATGTTGTTTATAAGCCACCTGTCAACTAAAAAAATATGCACAACCTAAAAGTTGAGAGTTATGTTTTATTCGGGGGACATACTGAGGACTTCAAACCCGGAGGCAGCATCTCAGGTAACCCTGAAAAAACTGCTCTGAGGAGGCGAGTGGGGAGCTAGGATATAGAATAGTTTTGCAACAAAGGGCAGGTAGTAGGAACAAAAGATTACTGTTAATTAAAGAAAGCTAGAAATCTCAAGTTAAGGAATTTAGCACTTTTCTTTGTATGGGAAGATGCAAGAGTCTGGGCTCACTGAAACCATTCCTTTGATATGCACCTCAGCTATCTGGGGCCAGTATCCTGTGTTTTCACATCCTGAGTTCCCTCAGGGCTCACCGTGGGGAGTGGCTGCAGTCTGATGGCTGCTACATGGCAGGTATTCTTTGTTTCCTTCCGGAGTTCCCTCAGGGCTCATCAGCTCACCTCCGAGGTGACTGTGACATGCTTTGTTTACTGATACGGCAGGCAGTATTTTATTTCTCACACCCAATCTATGGTATTCTGTTACAGCAGCCTGAACAGACTAAGACAGAAATTGGTACCAAGAAATGGGGGTGCTGCTATAAAAGAATACATAAAAATGTGGAAGCGGCATTGGAACAGGGTAATAACTAGAGGAGTTTTGAGGTGCATGCTAGAAAAAGCCTACATTTCCGTGAATGGGCTAAGACACCCGATAAGAAACATTATTTTAAAGCCTTCTCTATTGGTTAATTCTTGGCTGAAATTAAGACAGACTTTTCCTTGATTTTAACTGTTAATGCAGTGTATTAATAACATGTCCTGTTACGCACTTTATGTGTATTATCTCCATCCATTCGTTCATTTTTCATGTATGGGTCCTTAAATTTATAGATAGTGGTAAAATAGTGGTCTCTGTATCCCCTAAAAAGTAATCTATGAAGATGAAATTGCTTATAGGCACAGAATGGAATTTGGGTTTATAGTTTGGACAAATAGCCATAATTGATACATGTATGTAGAACAACTGCAAATCATCCCCTGGGTTTTCTTCTTTGAAATACCTGCCGCAAGGTGAAGGTGAAAATCAGATATCACTCTAGGTCAGTGGTTCTCAATACTCGCTGCTGCACGTGGGAATCAACTGGGGAGCTTTATTTTTTTTAGTTGAGGTATAGTTGATGTACAATATTATGTAAGTTTCAGGTGTACAACATAGTGATTCACAATTTTTAAAGGTTATATTCCATTTATAGTTATTATAAAATATTGGCTATATTCCTTGTGCTGTATAATATATCCTTGTAGCTTATTTATTTTATACATAGTAGCTTGTGTCTCTCAATCCCCTCCCCCTATCTTGTCCTTCCCGCCTTCCCTCTCCCCACTGGTAACCAACAGTTTGTCCTCTACATCTGTGAGTCTGTTTCTGTTTTGCTATATTCATTAATTTGTTTTGTTTTATTTTTTAAGTTCCACATGTAACTGCGGAGCTTTAAAAGCTCCTAATACCCAAGCCACCTCCAGAGATTCTGATTTAATCAATCCAGTGTTCGGCTTCCTGGTCATAGAATTTTTAAAGCTCCCCAAATGATTCTAATGTGCAGCCAGAGTTGAGATCCCCCTGGGCTTCATACAGCATAGAATCTGATAAATGCCGTTCAACATCCTCTTTATCTGCCAGGCTGACCATTTTGTTCTTAGTCAGTGATTTTTGTGTATGGTTTTCGGAACTTTTAGAGATTGTCTGAATCATAAATTTTCATTAGTTACGGATGAGACTAAATTTCATGGTTTCCCAAAATAAAATTACTTAATACTTTATGCTTGCTTAATGTTTCTGATTAGGAAAGACCCAACATGGGAATAGAAGTTTCATATTAAAGCAAATCAATAGACCATGAGACAGAAAAATGGTCAATGAACACCTCTCTGGGCATCTTAGAGGGGTAAGTTCCTGGGCTATTAAAGACAGGGACTGTCACACATACATACATACATACACACACACACACACACACACCACTAATAACCTATTTCCTTTGGTCTAATTTATTCCCAAATATCAGAAATAGGGACTATTCCATTGGCTTCAAAACCTGTGACACTTCCTCCTCTCTCTCAGGCCCAAATGCTAGTATATTACAGATGCCACAAAACCCAAACTGATCAGGGAATTTACATTCATCACCTTGATGCAGCATAAACTTAGGGATTTTCTTCTTGCAGCTGAGGATCACACGATGTAGAAAAATAATTCCAACTGGTCACAGGAGAAGAACAATGAAGACCTCAACAGAACATTAGACCCACATTGCAGGACCTCAAGGGTTATCCAGGAAGAGAAGGAACCAGAATTCTCTGGTTAAGTCTATTTCCTATTGTTCTGACAAATCCAGTTCCCATCAGAATGCTCACATGCCCCCACCTTTGACTGAACATGTGGAAACACTGTAGCATCAAGTGCTGCAGAAAACTGTTGGCTCCACCTGGAACTGCTGTGTTCTACTGAGACCAGGAACTGGTCTCCCTGTCGCTGGTTGCCTCATACTAGAAGCTGTTCCTTCCTTGCGCAGTAAGTCAGATTGCCTCAGCACCTACATCAGAAAGGCTCTAGATTCCATTCATCCAGAATGCAATAGATAGCAATGTCAGGACAGGGTGGAGAAAAGCAAATTGGAAAATCCCTCACTTCAGCAAAATATAGAAATTGGCTGATGAGGGGAAAAAGCCAACACTTAAAGAATTTCCAAATGCCCATCATGGTAACAAATAGCTATTTGTTATATTTCTCTTCTTTTTTCCCCCAATTTGCTGCCTTTGCAGGATCCCCCCTAAATGCTATTTTGAATTCTCTGTAGCAGTTGATAATTGAAAGTTATACACAGTATTGTGGATTGATTGAGCACCATCATAGCACTATCCAAATAGGATTCTGCTGGTTTCTGAGGTATAAGAAACACCGTTTTTATATTTCTTTTCTGAATTAACTTACTTGGAAATAATTTCAAATACACAAGCTGTAAAAATAAACATTGTACAAAGAACCCTGTATATCCTTTACCCAGATTCACCTATTCTCCACCCCTCTCTCTTTGCAAATTTCATACGTCATGGCCCTTGATCCCTAAATATTTCTGTGTATATTTCCTAAGAGTAGAGATAGTCTTTTACATAACCACAGTACAGTTACAGACTAATTGGATGCCAGACATTGGGTTCATTGTTAGCTGCTGGGTTTTTTAAAAGTAATTTTTGTAATATTCTGTAATTCTTGGTAAATAATTTTGAGCTTTCCTCTGGGATGCAGTTAAGTTACTTGGAAATAATTTGATTCTTTCAAATCTTGCTTTTCAGCTTTGTTAGGCTGAATCAGACCAGAGCAGCCTTTAGTCTAGGCCTAGCTTGATCCCACTATTGAGATAACACCTTTCTAAGTACTCTACCTAATGCCCACATAGTACGAGGGTTCTCCAGTCTAGCTAAAGGGAAGATGAACTATTCCCAAACCTGTGTGATGGCCAAGAAGTTTTCCACTTGATACTTTTGTAAGATTATTTCCCTGGCCTCAGCTAGTTTCCTTAAAAACTCATGTACAAAAAAAAAAAAAACAAACAACTCAGGTACAGATCAGCACTAAGATGACGATTCAAGGGAGCCCCTCTGCAGACCTCCAGAGTTCAATCTCCAGGCAGCGCTCTCCTCTCTGGTCCCCTGCCCTGCGAATCCTAGCCACCGTGGCCTCTCCAAATTCTCAACTATGTCTCCTCAACTCAGGAAACCTGGGGGTTCTGTTTGCGTTTCCCGTCCCTGCACTGAGGCTTGCAAACTGGCTCCAGGCAGTAAACAGGGGCAATTATAGGGTTCACCTTGTTTGTTTCTCTTCTCTTAGGGATCTCTGTCCTGTGCTGCCTATTGTCCAATGTCTGCGAACCATCGTTTTGTACATTTTATCTGGTTCTTTAGTTGTTTAAGGTAGGAGGGTAAATCTGGTCCCTGTTACTTCATCATGGTCAGAACAATGTTTCTGTCTAATCTACTGTCCATATTTCAATTTTGTCAGTTGACCTAATAATGTCCTTTATGGTATTTTCACTTCCCCTGCAGTATACTGTTCAGTTTAGGCTCAGGTGT
Organism: Balaenoptera borealis; assembly: GCF_965194805.1. NCBI lineage: Eukaryota > Metazoa > Chordata > Mammalia > Artiodactyla > Balaenopteridae > Balaenoptera > Balaenoptera borealis. The sequence goes on along the minus strand of NC_138881.1, from coordinate 20,996,953 downwards.
TGCCATTTAGCTGTCATATCTTTTCAGACTCCTTTAATCCCAAACATTTCTGCAGCTTTTCTTTGTCTTTTATGACACTGACATTGAAAGTATACTGTCCCACCTCCTTTTCCTTGTTTTGTGTCCAGCTGATATTTCCTCAGGATTAGATTCAGATTATACATTCTCAGTCAAAATACTACATAGGTCACATGTATCCTTTTCAGGGTATCACCTCTGGAGCTACATGATATCCATCTCTCCTTCACTGGTGATGTTAATTTTGGTCACCTGGTCTAGGTGTTGTCCAATTTTTCCATTGTATAATTACTATTTTTTTCCTTCCCTTGCTACTAATGAGCAATCTCTGGGGAGACACTTAACAACCATGGAAATATCCTGCCCATCAAAATTTCCCCTACATTTAGTATCCATTGATGATTCTTGCCTGACCGAGGCTTTATTATGATGGTTGCAAAATGATAATCTTCCAACTCTAGGGCTCCCTCCACATTGACCCTTGGCATTGTACTTGTAAGCAAAAGCCCACCACCCCTCTCCCCCATTTATCCATTTATATACCTGTTTTTCCATTGGTTTATAATTCAGTACTGTAATTAATTATTTTGGTGCTCAAATTGTCCAAGATTTAGCCAGCAGAAGCCCCTTCAGGCTGGCTCCTCTGTACTTGTGGCATGTCCCTAACATGTTTCTCATCACTTCCTTACTTCCTGACATATCATGATATTCCATATGCTCCTCTTGAATCGATCTTGCTCCTTCCCTGGAATCAGCCAGAGACACATAGTTTTAAACTGTGAAATGAAACTCTGACATACACAACTGGCTTTCTTCAAGATCTTAATCCAGGAGAAAAGAAAAAATTCTCTCAGACAACCAAGTCATTTAAACTTGTGTCCCATACTACCAATCAAGCAGCACAATAATTGACGAAGGCACTATATATAACGCTACCTATAAACCCACTAAAACGGAAAATATTTGGAATATAAACTGAGTTATACTCTCTTCTATCCATAAAAGTTACTCACAAGTTAGTTCACATATGGGTAATTTACATATTCTGGATCACAGAAGTTTCATTACATTAATATATTTTGCATAGCACTTTATAAGCATCAGCTGTGTTAGACTGCATTAATAACCCAATTTCTTCATCTTTCCCAGTAACCATACCATTTACTGTGTGACTTTACACATCTTTCCATCAAAAGGCCAGGTATACAAGCCCACTCCTTAAGTTTCAGTTCAGCCATGTGGCTTGCTTTGACCAATGGTAGATATGACACAGGAGAGGCTTGTAAAAGTGCTTCCACAATGGGGCTTGTTCTCTTGCAATCTTGCACTCCTGCCATTTCCATGAGAAGGATATATCTGGGTTAATCACCCTTGTGCAGCCCCGGGGGGATCGGTCAATGTTCCAGGCATGTGAATCCAGCCAACATCGGCAGAGTTGCCCAGGAAGCCCAGCCTAGATTAACTAAAACCTGTAGATCTATGAAAAATAAATATTTATTGTCATATACCACAGAGGTTTGTGATTGTTACAAGGCAAATGCTAACTAATATGTTAGCTAATATAATACTCAAATATCCCTCACTAGATAAGTAGAACGGATATCATTATCCTCTCTTTACAGATGTGGAAATGAGCCTCATAGAAGTCAAATGATGTGATCATAGTTCTAGAGCAAGTAGGTGGGAGAACAATATTTCAGAACCTAGGTTTTCAGAGTTGGATTCCAGGGCTCTTTGCACCACACCTCTTAGTAAAGCTGCCTGGAAGAGTGGAGTTTAAGGGCATTCCTGTGGAGTCACATGGTCATCAGGGGTCCTACGACAAATGGTTGCTGAGCTGCACTCTTCGCTTGGCCACCTAAGACTACGGCTGCTTCACCCTTCCTGACTGGAAACCACCAAACTTGGAGCAGAGAACAGAGTGGCATGTGTCATTATAACTGGTCACAGTAGTAGCCAGTTTATTCTCTGTTCCGGAAGCCATAACCATTTGAGTTCAGCTCACAACTCATTACAAACTGAAACGAATATCCATGTTCTTCTGCGTAAAGAACTACCCACTTCAACAACAACAACCAAACAAAATAAGAATTACGGAATTGTAACTAAAGCCTAGAGTTTGATAAAGCAGGGCTGTTACCTTTTCTTAATGTCTTCACACAGGGGAAATCATTAAAATGATATTTAAGTTCTTTTTTGTACCACCGTGAAAGAGCTAACATTTTCTTTAGCTTAGAAAATATCAACAGGCAGTGCGCTGGACAGTCCCGCGGCTCCGTCTCCTGCTACGGCGGTGTGTGGACGGAACAGACCCAGGGGCGCCCCTTGCTCCCGCCTCCGACCACCTCCAACCTGTGTTCCACTCGCAACCTTCGGAACCAGCCGCTCAGCTGTCCTCGGCCACCGGGACCGCCAGCACCATATTTTGAGCTTAACGCCGTATTACCGATCCACCACGAGCTCCCAGATTCGTCAGAATGATTCCGCCGAGGTGGAGGCCGCCGTCAACCGCCTGGTCAACATGCACCTGCGGGCCTCGCGCACCTACCTCTCTCTGGGCTCCTATTTCCACCGCCACGACGCGGCTCCGGAGGGCCTGGGCCACTTTCTCCGCGAAGTGCCCGAGGGGAAGCGTGAGGGCGCCCAGCGCCTCTTGAAAATGCAGAAACAGCGCGGCGGCCGCGCCCTCTTCCAGGACGTGCAGAAGCGTCTCAGGATGAGCGGGGTGAAACCCAGGACGCTGTGGAAGCCGCCATTATCATGGAGCAGAACCTGAACCAGGCCCCTGCGGACCTGCACGCCCTGGGCTCTGCCCGCGCAGACCCCCGCCTCCGTGACTTCCCGGAGAGCCGCCGCCTAGATGAGCAGGTGAAACTCATCCAGAAGATGCGCGCTCACCTGACCAACCTCCGCAGGCCGGCCGGTCCCCAGGCGGGGCTGGGCGAGTCCCTCGTCGAAAGGCTCACCCTCCAGCACGACTAGGAGCCTCCGGAGCCCAGCGGCCTTTGAGGAGCCCCTCTGGCGTCAGGGCTTCTGCCTGAAGCCCCTCTCTGCAGCCACTAGGCAGCTTTTTAACCACCCTGGAGCGCTCTCCCAAGCCTTGGACCAAATGGAAACAATAAAGCTTTTTGCAGGAAAAAAACAGAAAGGAAGGAAGAAAGAAAGAAAATACCGTCACATTAGTTCAGAATCGACATAGGTGTCCATCGACAGATGAATGGATAAAGAACATGTGGTGTATATACACAATGGAATATTACTCAGCCATAAAAAAAAAAAGAATGAAATAGGGACTTCCCTGTTGCCGCAGTGAATAAGAATCTGCCTGCCAATGCAGGGGACACGGATTCGATCCCTGGCCCAGGAAGATCCCACATGCCGCGGAGCAACTAAGCCTGTGCACCACAATTACTGAGCCTGCGCTCTATAGCCCACGAGCCACAACTACTGAAGCCCGCGCGCCTAGAGCCCCTGCTCCGCAACAAGAGAAGCCACCACAAGGAGAAGCCTGAGCACCGCAAAGAAGAATAGCCCCCGCTCGCCGCAACTAGAGAAAGCCCGCACGCAGCAACAAAGACCCAACACAGCCAAAAAGAAATAAAATTTTAAAAAAATAATAATGAAATAATGCCACTTGCAGCAACATAGATGGACCTAGAGATCATCAAACTAAGTGAAGTAAGCCAGACAGAGAAAGACAAATATCACATGATATCACTTATATGTGGAATCTTAAACAAAAATGATACAGAACCGACAAATTGGCCACATTATATTAACCACTGGGATACTTATTAAATTACAGACAGCTGGACCCTACCACAGATCTACTTAATAATAATATCCAGGGGAGGAACATGGGAGTTTTTATTTTTGACAAGCAATCAGGTGATTCTTATGCTCAACCAAGTTTGCGTTTAGACGATGCAGAGGCAAAGAAGGGTTATAAATTGTGATTTTTTTAAATGGTTAGTTCCAGTTCTGATGCCTTAAGAAAATCATTCATCTCCCCTGGACCTCAGTGTTCTCATCTGTGAAACTGTGCCATTGGACCAAATGCTGTCTGGAAGAGGCAAATAGAGCTTGTAGACTAGAGTGAAGTTTTAAAGTATTGGTTCTCAATCCTGGTTACACATTAGAATCCTCTGGTAAGCTTTTGAAAGTGAAGGATGCCCAGGTACCACCCAGACCAATGAAACAGAATCTCTGGGGGTGGTTCCATGTGTTGCTAGTTTTAAAATCTCCCTAGGTGACTTTAATGAATAGCCACGGGTACAAACCTCTGCTCTAAAGGCTGACCGTCGTCAGCCAGGATGATTTTGATTAGTCTCCGGGCACCTATTTCCTTGCCTATAAACTGGGAAGCATATCACCTATTTTATGTGGCACATAGGCCCTATTTATGGAGTGTCTACTATGATGATTCTAAGGTCTTTGTCTACATTAAATAATCTGCTATAATTCAGGAAGAAAACTCTCAGCTTAATGAAAGAAGTTCAAAACAAACTCACTGCCAATGCTGACATCACTGTCCAGAATAAGAAGGACCAGTGAACATTTTTGTGATGAGGGGACACTTGTGCAGGGATTGGGGAAACTCACTGAAGAGATCACTTGGAGAAAGTGGTTCTTTCTAAAATGAATTCCAGGATGGTTTTCATCGGCCCTTATTGTTAGGTCTGCGGCTTTCCAAAGGAAACTCACCTGGTGATTGGTAGGTTGGGCAGACAGAAGCAGCAGCAATGGGGACCTGTGCTCTTCTTGAATTACCCTTTTCGAATGGGCTGGGCTATCATTTGATCTCCACATTCTTTACTCATCAACAGGCCCCTGAGGGATCCACAGAAGCAGAGAAACTATGAAAGGAAACAGCTGGGAAGTGGCATCTGGCCTACAGGGTTTAGGAAGGAAAAGGCCGTTCTTGAACAGTTGGTTTTAGTGTTTTAACTCCCTTGGTGGTTTTATTGTGCACAGTTTCCCAGGGGTAATGTTTTAGGCCATAGCCCATGAGTCCCACAGGCTGGCTTAGCTTGTCCTACTCGCCCACGTGGCACACACACAGTGGTCTCTTCCTGGGTGGTGACTTTTCCTCCACTTCATGAGAAAGTTGTAGGGTAGCTGAAATATGTCTTCCTGGCCCCACCAGTCTCTGGTCTTTTTCTCACCTCCCTCAGCCACCCTATGCTTTCTCTCCTCCTTCAAAAAAACCCAAAAACACCATACAGGTTCTCAGGAATGATCTGAAGTTCATCTACTATTTTAGAAAGTTCAAAGACCTTCTGAAACCCATCCATGGGTCTCCTAGTTAAAAACTAGATTTTTTTTTTTTGGCTGAGTTGGGTCTTCGTTGCTGCGTGCGGGCGTTCTCTAGTTGCGGTGAGCAGGGTCTACTCTTCATTGCGGTGGCTTCTCTTGTTGTGGAGCACGGGCTCTAGGCACGCAGGCTTCAGTAGTTGTGGCTCACGGGCTCAGTAGTTGTGGCGTACGGACTTAGTTGCTCCGTGGCATGTGGGATCTTCCTGGACCAGGGATCGAACCCGTGTCCCCTGCATTGGCAGGCAGATTCTTAACCACTGCGCCACCAGGGAAGTCCTGATTTTTTTTGTTTTACAGATAGTTGATAGCTCTCAGTTATCCACATTCATCATAGCATTTTATTTTATTTACTTATTTATTTATTACCTTTTTTTTGGCTGCACTGGGTCTTAGTTGTGGCAGGCAGGCTCCTTAGTTGTGGCATGCGAACTCTTAGTTGCAGCATGCATATGGGATCTAGTTCCCTGACCAGGGATCAAACCCGGGCCCGCTGCATTGGGAGCGTGGAGTCTTAACCAGTGCACCACCAGGGAAGTCCCCAGGTAGAGATTTTTGGATAGGAAGGTTGACGTTATGAGTAGCTCATGGGAGAGGTCCAGCCTGGAGATATAAATTGAGGAACCATCTATGTATTGATGGTACCTAAAGCCATGAGACTAGATGAAGTCATTGAAGGATTGACTGTAAATAGAGAAAAGTGGGAGAAGGAGTGAGTCCAGGGACAGTCTGACATTAAGAAAGCAAAATAAAGTGCAGAGAACATACATTGAAAGAGCAAATATTGAATGAAGATTAAAGAAAAATTATTGAAATGAGCAAAAATTCTCAATTGTTGAATAAACTTGGAAAATCTGGAAATCGTTAGTGACTATTATCAGGCAGATGAATTAAAAAAGAAAATCTCTGCTAGTATATTTTTGAAAATCTACTTTCTAAAGATTTAATGATATTTTTGTTTGCATCTCTCCTACAGGCCAGACTCTATTTATTAATCAGGTCCAATGGAAATTTTAGAGCATTAGCAAGATAATTCAGGGCCAACCTTAGCAGTAATTGCAGCAAAAAACAAACAAAAAATGTAAAAGTCACACCTAATCATTGGAACTGTCCTAGAAATTAAGGTGCAAAGTGTTTTGTGGTTTGTAGATTGCTGCTTCCTTTCTCTAAACCCAGCTATTTTGTGATACCATGGTGTCGTGATTCTTAGCTGGGGATAACTTTGCGCCCCCACGGAACACTTAGCCATGTCCATAGACGTGTTTGGTTGTCTTAACTGGGATGGGGCTGCTATCGGCGTCTAGTGGGTAGAGGCCAGGGATGCTAATGAACACCCTACATTGCGCAGGACAGCGCCCACAGCAATGTCAACAAGCAGAGGCTGAGAAACCCTGACTCAGGCTACGGCTATTTATCTCAGGGAGTTTATAACAGAGCAATAACACCAGAAAAACATCCGACTTCATTTATTTTTCAGTAAAGTGATAAAAAAGGTGCACAAGTGGAAGAAGGTGGAGGGGAGACACAGTTCAAGAAAAGGGGAAAAGAGGAAAATAAATATGCAGTGCAACACTTACGGGCTCTGAGAAGTTCTTAGATTCAATAAACAACTAGTAGATGTGGCAGCACAGAATGACGTAACAGGCTGTGGGAGTGATCTTCGCTCACATAATCTCACAGAGCTACAACGTTCCCTGGGATTTGCTTTACTGAATCTGGGGCCTGATCACAGGAGTAACACATTAAGTCTCAATGCCAGTGATGGAGGGTTAACCCGAGATGAGACCAACAAGCAATGACTCTTTACCTTCCCCAGTCTTTGATCCCTGCAGTTCCAAGGCTGTGGCTGGTCCCTCTAATTACCCGCAGAAAGAGAGGTGGCAAAAACCTAGATCTAGACCTCAGTGGGTAGAGAATGAACCAATTGACTACTGTAAATTAGGTTAATCATCTTGCAATTAATTCAGTTCTCTGCCTCCTCTAGCGTGTCTTTTCTGGCCATGGGTTTTCTCAGCATGTGCATCTCTGTCGAGCTGCTGTAGGGGACGGCAGCAGTTGGACTCCTTAGAATCAGGCAGCGTGCTCGTTGGTGTGCTCGGAAGGCTCCAGAGATGGTGGGCACCGAGAACGTTTTCCAAAGGCCTCATCCTGTGGAAAGCCAGGCGATTAGGGAGCTCAAGTGCAGGGGGTGCTGAGCCATGGTAAGCGCTGTCGGGCCAACTAAAGCTCGCTGGAATACACGCACGGCCAGGGACAGAGCCTCAGCCAGTGCACGTGTGGCCAGACTGCCTTGGGGGTCCTCCCGGGGAAGAGTAAGGCGTGGGCCACACTCTCCACTGTTGGCATTGTGGGCTGTAGTAGCTGACGAAAACCTCACATGGGATCGCCCAGTTCACTCGGATGGAGTACAGTTTCACTTCTCCACACGCCCAGATATATTACGGAGCACACTCTCTCCATCACCAAGAGTGAGTGGCCGCCTTCTTCCATGGCTCTTCAGCCGCAGGTGTAGCCGGTGCTGCCGGGGCCCTGCCCATCTCCGCGGGGTACTTGCCATCCTGTACACGAGGACTGAGTGTTACTGCGAGCACTCCTGACGCTCTCTCTGAGGGCATCCAGGCCACAGGAGCGTGAGTGGCTCTCACATGTGGCAACCCAGAGTGACGGGGAATAATGCCCTCAGGACTGTCGTCAGGCAGGTGAGAGAGAGGAGTGGATGGAGAAACAGCCCAGCTTCCTTGCCTCTAGGGTGGAACCACCTGAGCTTGTCCTGTACTGTCTCCCAAGGGCCCAGCAGGGACCAGTTGTCCACAGCCGGCTTCTGCTCATGACTGGGCCTCTGATCACCTTCTTGCCCATCCCTGACCGAGCTGCCCTTGCCCTGACCAGTGTTTCTCGGGATGAGCTCCCAAATAAAGTCCTTGCACTCGGATCCTCTCGTCAGGGTTTGCTTCTGGGGAACCCAACCAAAGGCACAGTCAAGACGACAAGTGAACATCTAGTCCGTCCCATGACAGAGTGGGCAGATACACCTCTCTACTGAGAGAGGGGTACCCGGGGACGCCAGCTGAGGGGCTGCATTTGGATCAAGCTCATGGTTTACAGAGCAGGGTAGTGGAGGGGTTCCGAACCAGGGGGATGATTTTGCCCCCGCAAGGCCTGTTGGGCAATATCTAGAGCCATTCTGGGTTATCACAACGGGGGACGAGTGCTGCTGGCGTCTAGCGGGTAAGGCCAGGGATGCTGCTAAACATCCTACCGTGCACAGGAAAATGCCCCCTAACAAGTGCCACTAGTGCCAAGGCTCAGGCACCCTGGCGCTCTACAGCACAGCACTCAGAAGACCCGGCTCGGGACACTTTTCTCACCTCTAGAAAGGGGATGAAATATTTCTTCACACGAGTCTTGAAGTAAAGTAACTAGAGCAGGGGCTCAATCGTTCCTTCATTCTTGTGCCAACTTTGTGCCAAGTAATGTGCCAAGTTGGTGAGCAGACAAAGATGGGAAAGGCATCGTGTCTGCCCTCAGAGAATCCAGAGGCTGGGTGTGGAGAACGGTGCAAACACTCGACTCCCTTCCGACGCGAAGCCTGGCTCTGATACGGCGTGTGGTACGTGTGCTTTGGCAGAACAGCAGAGACAAGGAGGCGAGCTCCTTGGAAGTCAGGAAGGGATGTTTGAGGTGATGGGTGGAGATCGGCAGGTGGCTAAGCAGAGAGGGCACAGAGCCCTGAAGGGGTGGGCCTGTCGGTGCCCCGTGACTACGCTCAGAGCACAGAAAGCAACGGAGAGAGAGGAGAGGAAAGAGGTGGGGAGGAGACAGGCGCCGGCTGGTGAGGGGCCTTGTCTGCAGGGCTGGGACAAGGTGAGCCAGCCAGGCATCCAGGGCACCGGCCCTGTTGGGACCTGCACAAGCCGAGGGTGGCTGTCTCCTTCCACCCTACGCCCTAGGCTCCTGGTTGCCTCACCCTAGTCCCAGCCCTCCTCCCCTGTCATGCTGAGAAGCTACGGGGCCTGGTCTGCAGGCTGGGAGCAGCCCCCAGAAATCTTGCACTTCTTCACTTTCTAGAAGGATAACCTGACTCAAACACAGGTCCACTGTGCCACTTCCCCTCCAACAGAGTCTACTTCAGATCCCCAAGAAAGCAGAGCTTTCCCTTTCTAATTAGCCTCTCCACCTAAACGGAATACTGTCCCAGACCGGTACTTTTTCAGACCCAACACACAGCAAATTCCTGAGGACAGGAGGTGAACGGGATCATGGTTGGTGAGAAGCCTGCAAGAGTCTGGCAGGCAGCTAAGTTCACCTGTTCAGGCTGGAAGAACAGGCAGTGCTTTGGGTGAGGGTCAGAGCTCCCGCTCACCTCATTCAGTTGGGCTGGATTAAAGTTGGCTATTTGGATGACTGGATAGCAAACTATGGTTTAACTATCCAGTCTTACACTTAGCCTAAAGGTGGGCATGTGGAGGGGAAAAGGGAGAGACAGGGAAGGATGCTTAAAAGAGCTAAGAAACTAAACCGACTTCAAGCCCCCCCTGAGGCATCCACAAGTATTCACATTGGCCTTTCACATCCGCGGGTTCCGCATTTGCGGTTTCAACCCACCACGGATCAAATATAATCAGATCTGCAGAGGGAGAACCAGGGATGGGGATACGGAGGGCCTACTGTAAGGACTTGAGCATCTGAGGATTTTAGCATCCTTGAGGCGGGGCGGAGCGGGGCGGGTGGGTGTCCTGGAACCAATCACCCGCTGATACCGAGGGATGACTGTATACATTTGCCCCAAGGCAACTGATATGCCAGGAGAAAATTATTCTTGTCCATTCCTGAACGAGGGACATGTTTAAGGAACTCTTAGTCAAGGAGTTTTTAATCCTATTTCAGTAGACTGTATCTACTGTAATATGTAATTATCATAATTGCTATTGGTTAGAAAAACACATTTATTTTATGGTAGTCTGTAATTCAGGAATTTCACCAGTTTATCTTGGATTCTTCTCATTTGTGACTTCACTATGAATATTGTATTATCATTACGTCTACACCTAAACATCAAGAGATTCTTTAAAAAAAAAAAAGAAAAAAAACCTGTCCAAAAAGGCTGGCAGATTGCAAGGCAACAATATTAATGGAAAACAATGGCCCATAAATTACCTACCACTCAATCATACCACTCCAAACCACCACTAGGACTGTAGCTGTGGTCTACAGTTAGAGTAACCATTTAAACTGTACTGCCGTCACCTGGAACAACAGTTCTCAACCCTATCAGATGCAAACCACCTTTTAAAACAAACAATTTAATCCTGAATGTAATTCTTAGACGATATAACATACCTCCCACATACTTTGAAAAAGACTATAAAGCCCTTTCTGAAATACCTAGAGAAATAAAAGGTAAGTACTTCTGTAAAAGAATGTCATGTTACGTGCACATCTCTCTGAAAACCATTAGGCAGGAGATCACTGGAAGAATCAATGAAGAATTCTGATGCTTGCACCACATACAGCGAGCCTCCATGTAGGCAAGAGCTATGTATGGGGACTCTTTGGGTGTGTTAATTTGGCGACGGACACCAGGAGCAGTCCTGCCACCGGGAACAAACAAGACATTCCAAAAACAGTGAATAATGCTTGGTGAAGTGATCGCCAAGAAATGACCACCTTTCATGACCTTCCCGGCAACTGCATGCAGTACCACGAAAATTGGTGTGTATTAAAGCCGCACCAAAAAATGATCGATTTTTTGGTTGCCTGCTTGTGCTTTTCAAGGTTCCAAGAAAAGAAGGGGTGGCGAAGCCCAGCCCTTGGTGGAAGTGCGGGCCCGAGAAGCAGAAGTGAGCGGGGCGGGCCTGCGCCCAACAGGCAATAGAAGGATGAGGCCTGAGCCTACGATCTGCGCAGGCGCACACGCGGATGCGCGCGCCTGCGGGGAGGACGTGCGGGGAGGACGTGCGGGGAGGACGTGCGGGGCGGGGTGGGGGGGCGGGGAACGCTTACATTCACATCCGGGCCATCTGCTGCAGCGCGAGGCGAGCGAGATCCAGCGCGGTGGCCGCTCGAACACCGTTAGGTCTTTCCCTAAACGCAGGTACTTTGCGGGCTGCTTCTTCGGGGGCGGGTGTCTTGGTGTCCTTTTTGAGGTGAGGCTGGTCGCGCCACTGTGGAGTGGCCGCGTTTGCAAGAATGCTCGTCGATACTGCAGACAGGGTTTTCACCCGGTTCATCCGCTCACTTAGGTTTTCTCTTCTCTTAGGGCCCCCATTTTGTTTTGTACCGCAATGCAGCAGGCTCTAGAAAGAGCTTTGGATCGTGCGGAGTATGTCATTGCAAGTGCCCAACAGAGACCTCCGGAAAGGAAATACCCATCTAATGGGGAGAAGTCTCTCTATGAAAAACTTTATGACATTTATGTTGAAGAATGTGAAAAGGAGCCTGAGGTTACGGAGGAATTAAGAAGCAATGTGAACCTGTTAGAGAAGCTTCTTAGGAGAGAGTCGTTGCCGTGTTTGGTGGTCAACCTGTACCCAGGAAAAGAGGGCTATTCGCTGATGCTCAAGGGGGAACATGGATCGTCTGCAGAGACCATTCGACTGCCCTATGAAGAAGGGCAATTGCTCGAATACTTGGATGCAGAAGAATTACCTCCTGTTTTGGTGGATTTCCTGGAAAAGTCTCAGGTTAACGTTTTTCGTCGTGGGTGTGTCATAGCAGAAATACGGGACTACAGGCAGTCCAGCGGCCGGGAACCTCCCCATTACCAAAGCAGGCATATTCTCCTACGTCCCACGATGCAGACTTTAGCCTGCGATGTAGAGGCCATAGCCAGCGATAATCAGAATTGGACCCAGGAGGACAAACTTTTGCTTGAGAGCCAACTGATCTTAGCTACAGCTGAACCACTGTGTCTAGACCCTTCTATATCAGTGGTCTGCACTGAAAACAGACTGCTCTATAACAAACAAAAGCTGAACACTCTTCCCATGAAAAGGAACTTCAAGAGGCATTCTATGGCCTCTCTGAATCGGCAGCAGGAGCTGTCTCGTCCACCTCCTCCTGAGCTAAGAGCCCTGACTTCCTGCAAAAGAATAAGAGAAAGTAAAACAGGTGGGAATCCCGGCCTCAAAACTTTTAAAGCAGGAAGTTGTGTAGATACGTGGAAACAGAGACCCTGTGACTTGGCCGTACCTTCTCAAGTGGACGTGGAGAAATATGCTAAAGGGAAAAAGTCTGTCGGATACGATGATTCACAACCAACAGTCTGGCCCGTGCATGAGGTACAAGGTGGTCTTGCATTTGGATGTGAGGCTGGCTACCAGTCCCAGGCAACAAGGCTGACCGTCAGGCAGCTGACTGATAATTCACTTGCCTCTGGAAAAGGGTCCGGTAAAGAAGCCACGTGGGAGAGACAGCTGTCTCCCCCCCGCCCCTCCGCAGATGGCCATCCCTGCAGTTTCCTGCCCAGGCCAAAGACTGATGCTGGGAGAGTGGTCAGTCGGCCCGAGGAGTCGGTTCAGAAGAGCACCCAGTGTCCAGTGCAGATGTCACACAGCTCCAGTGGCTCCGCCGGTCTCGGGCAACCTTCTCCAGGGAAAGAACCAGAACAGCCTAAGACTGGGTGGGTTCAGTCTTCAGTGCCCGGCAGAGGAGCCAAACATCCAGCTCCACCCATGAGACTTCCTGGGCGCTCACGAAGGAGCTCCTGGGGTGACAGCCTCACTTCACAGCAGGCAGGGAGCTCTCAGCCATGTCCATCTCCTGGCCCTGCTCCTAAGCCACCAGGTCTTTCCCAGAAATCCTCTGTGGAGCTGAGCCCGTTTAGCACGCTTCCTGCCACCGCCCTGTCCACTGCGGGCTCATCACGGACGACCCCGGATGCCCGGGTCTCGGTCATGTCCGTTGGCGTGGAGGTAACCAGAGTAGTGGGCCCCAGTCGCAGAGGCCAGGCCTCGGGGAGAGGCTGTGCCACCAGGGCCCCAGCTCCCGGGGGGATGCAGCCGGGCCACCTGCCCGCAGGAGCTCCGCCGCCGCCTCCTCCTCCTCCTCCTCCTCCTCCTCCTCCGCCGCCTCCTCCTCCTCCTCCTCCTCCTTCTCCGCCTCCTCCTCCTCCTCCGGTAGAGGTTCAGCTGTTTTTGAAAGACGCTTCGGGTCTCGGGCCCTTTGCTGTGGTGCAGCTGCCCCACGGTTTTCTCCTGGGGAGAAGCCAGCAGCGGGCCCCGCAGCTGCGCCTCTCCCAGCTGCTTCCCAAGCGGCCCCCGCAGTGGCCCTGTGCCCCGCCTCCTCGGCTGCCGGCATCCCAAGGTCTGGGGGCACGGGGTCCGGGAGTACGGGGTCCAGGGGTACAGGGTCCGGGGGCACAGGGTGCAGGGGTACAGGGTCCGGGGGTACAGGGTGCAGGGGTACAGGGTCCGGGGGTACAGGGTGCAGGGGTACAGGGTCCGGGGGTACAGGGTGCAGGGGTACAGGGTCCGGGAGTACAGGGTCCGGGGGCACAGGGTGCAGGGGTACAGGGTCTGGGGGTACAGGGTGCAGGGGTACAGGGTCCGGGGGCACAGGGTGCAGGGGTACAGGGTCCGGGGGTACAGGGTGCAGGGGTACAGGGTCCGGGGGCACAGGGTGCAGGGGTACAGGGTCCGGGGGTACAGGGTCCGGGGGCACAGGGTGCAGGGGTACAGGGTCTGGGGGTACAGGGTCCGGGGGTACAGGGTGCAGGGGTACAGGGTCCGGGGACACAGGGTGCAGGGGTACAGGGTCCGGGGGCACAGGGTGCAGGGGTACAGGGTCCGGGGGCACAGGGTGCAGGGGTACAGGGTCCGGGGGTACAGGGTCCGGGGGCACAGGGTGCAGGGGTACAGGGTCCGGGGACACAGGGTGCAGGGGTACAGGGTCCGGGGTCACAGGGTGCAGTGGTACAGTGTCTGGGGGTACAGGGTCCGGGGGTACGGGGTCCGGGGGTACAGGGTCCGGGGACACACGGTCCGGGGGCACGGGGTCCAGGGGTACAGGGTCCGGGGGCACAGGGTCCGGGGGTACAGGGTGCAGGGGTACAGGGTCCGGGGGCACAGGGTGCAGGGGTACAGTGTCCGGGGGTACAGGGTCCGGGGGTACGGGGTCCGGGTGTACAGGGTCCAGGGACACACGGTCCGGGGGTACGGGGTCCGGGGGCACGGGGTCCAGGGGTATGGGGTCCGGGGGCACAGGGTCCGGGGGTACAGGGTGCAGGGGTACAGGGTCCGGGGACACAGGGTGCAGGGGTACAGGGTCCGGAGTCACAGGGTGCAGGGGTACAGGGTCCGGGGGTACAGGGTCCGGGGGTACGGGGTCCGGGGGTACAGGGTCCAGGGACACACGGTCCGGGGGTACGGGGTCCGGGGGCACGGGGTCCAGGGGTACGGGGTCCGGGGGCACAGGGTCCGGGGGTACAGGGTGCAGGGGTACAGGGTCCGGGGACACAGGGTGCAGGGGTACAGGGTCCGGGGTCACAGGGTGCAGTGGTACAGTGTCTGGGGGTACAGGGTCCGGGGGTACGGGGTCCGGGGGTACAGGGTCCGGGGACACACGGTCCGGGGGCACGGGGTCCAGGGGTACAGGGTCCGGGGGCACAGGGTCCGGGGGTACAGGGTGCAGGGGTACAGGGTCCGGGGGCACAGGGTGCAGGGGTACAGTGTCCGGGGGTACAGGGTCCGGGGGTACGGGGTCCGGGGGTACAGGGTCCGGGGACACACGGTCCGGGGGTACGGGGTCCGGGGGTACGGGGTCCAGGGACACGGGGTCCGGGGGTACGGGGTCCAGGGACACAGGTTCCAGGGGCACAGGGTCCGGGGGCACAGGGTCCGGGGGTACAGGGTGCAGGGGTACAGGGTCCGGGGGCACAGGGTGCAGGGGTACAGGGTCTGGGGGTACAGGGTCCGGGGGTACGGGGTCCGGGGGTACAGGGTCCAGGGACACACGGTCCGGTGGTACGGGGTCCAGGCGTATGGGGTCCGGGGGCACAGGGTCCAGGGGTCCAGGGTCCGGGGTCACAGGGTCCAGGGGTACAGGGTCTGGGGGTACAGGGTCCGGGGGCACAGGGTGCGGGGATACGGGGTCCGGGGGTACAGGGTGTGGGGTTACGGGGTCCGGGGGCACAGGCTTCAGGTTCAGAGGGCGCCGCCGTTTCCAACTGGGTCGTGCGTGCCCAGCAAGCCTTGCTCGTTCACCTCAGTGCAGTGGGCGGATTCCTGCCGCCCCAGGTGCCCTTGTTGTCCCCGCCGGCCTCTGGCTGGAGCCGCCCCGGGCTGAGCCCCCTGCAGCAGAGGGGCCGGGCCTCCGCGGCCCCGCCGCCGCAGGTGCACTCCACCGTGCACGGCGCCGACTTGCCGCCCCCTCGGGGCCCGCAGCCCAGCAGCCAGGCCGCGGGGACCGCGGATAGAGGCCCGCCAGCCGCTCCCAAGCCCTGAGGCCTGGCTGATTTCCTCTCGTTTTGAAAACACAAGAGCAGCGACCGAATGCATTGCGAGTTTCACCCGCATTTGGGGGTTTTTTAATGTGTCGCTCTTTTACGTTGTTAGACGTACAGACTTTCTGCAGAGGCACGAGCCCGTGATTTTTACATAGAGATGGGGAAGTGCTTTACTAAACTGGCATGGTTTCGCCGAAGCCATCGCTTGGGCGGTGGCTGTTGACAGTTGTTTTTATTGCGATGTTCTCAAGTGTATCCAGACCCAAACTAGGGTCAGTTTAAACTCCTGAAGCCTGTAATTTCTCTCAAGCAATAAAACTGCAACACCAGTAAAGTCAAAATTAGTATTATTCTAACAAGATGTGACTAACACATAACTGTCGCAGCTTCACCCTTTTACGTGTACAGCTCAGTAGTGTTAAGTGGACTTTTGTCGTTGCTGTACAACAGATCTCTAGGGTTGTTTTCTTCTTGCAGAAGTGAAGCTGTATCCCCGTGAGCACCAGCTCCCTGTTTCCCTCGCCCCCAGCCCTGGCCCCCACCCCTCTATTTTCTGTGTCTCTGAGTGTGACTGCTTTAGATACTTCGTAGAGGTGGGCTCGCACAGGATTTGTCTTTCGTGACGGGCTCATTTCACTTAACGTCCTGTCCTCGAGGTCCATCCATGTTAGCGTGCCACAGGAAGGTTGTAGCTGTTGACAAGTGCTTTCAGTGTACATGAGATATACTGAAGCGGCCTATGAAGTATCAGAAACGTCCTTCGGAAGAGAGTGCACTTTCCTATTTGTTTATTTAGTTTAAAAGCTTTTTGCACCAGTGTATGAAATGCAATTTTTATACATTTGGTTTGGGAAAAAAACAAAAACAAGCTAACGCTACCAAAAATTGATGCTTGTCATCTTGATATTGAGGCCATGGGATACCTCCAAGTGCGCAGCATGCTTTAGGGGCACTTGCTTGCGTGGATGTCCCCAGCCCTTTAAAAGGTGCCCCTCCCCTCCCCCCCCCCCACCAGCCCAGCTCTTCTCCTCTAGGCTGCAGTCACTGGCCTTGAAAGGGCACTTCTGGGATGTTGTCTTCTCTCTTTATAAAACCATTTACATTTTTGAGGACCCAGGGTTATTTGCAGAAGGTAAATATCTAAACATCTGGAAATGAGTTTGTTTTTCAAGTGTTTTCAACTTTGGTACGTTCTGAAGTGGAGTCCCTCTCCCCCGCGTTCCTTCTTTTCCCTTCCCTTGCTGAGTGATCACCAACTGGTCAGCTGTCCCTGCTTCCTCATCTCTTTTTACCTTCTTTCTTGTTTCAGTGGGGCTCAGAAGACCCCTGAAGTTTTCTGTTTTCTTTTTCCGTTTCTTATTGTGGTATAATTTACATAAGAATCAACCATTTTAAAGTGTACAATTCATTGGCATTTACTGCATTTAGAATGTTGTGGGACCACAGCCTCTGTCTGCTTCCAAAACATTTTCATCGCCCAAGAGAAATCTCTGTACCCATTCAGCACTCACTTCCCAGCTTCCTCTCCCCCAGCCCAGGAAACCACCAATTTGCGTTCTGTCTCTACGGACTCCCCCATCTCGATTTTTCCTAAAAATGGAATCAGAGACTATGTGACCTCTTCTGTCTGGCCCCTTTCACTTGGCATAATGTTTTCGAGGTTCATCCACATCGTAACACGTATTGGTACTTCATTCCTTTTTAGGGCTGAATAACATTCCCTGGTTTGTGTACGCCACATTTTGTTTATCCATCATCTGTTGATGTACATTTGAGTTGGTCCCACCTTTTGCCATTGTGTATAGTGTGGCTATGAACAGTTGTGTACAAGTATCTGAAGGCCTCTCGTATTTTGTTCTTACAACTTTGAAGGACAACCTGTGTATATAAAAGTATTTTTTCCAAGTACACATGTACGTTTCCCTGCCTTTTGCCCCAACCAAAAAAAGGAAGTTTGGCAGTTCCAAAAGAGATGAGTGAAGAGGCAGGTAACCGGTGATTCTTAGTGCATTAACCCGGCTGTACTAACGTGCTACCGATCCTGTTAAGGGAAGATTTGGTCAGCTTGAAGCCAACATCGCAGATATGCCAGCGGAGTGACACTGAGCCCAGTAGAGCTTTACGTAGCCCACCCTGGACATCTTTAGGAAGGGTGCCTGCACTTTGAAGAAGCGACCAATTGCAAAGAAGAGCTTATACTCAGCCTTGGGAGCCAACCAGACAAGTGAACTCTGAATCTCACTAGGTTTTGTGTACCTTCTCCCTTTTTGTGCTCACTCTCATCCTTTCAAGTACGACTGCACGGAGAGACCAGCTGACGTTGTGCTCCCTTCCCAGGCAAGCAAATAAATGCAGCTTTGTTTCAGATTACCATTTGTCGGTCTTCATTTCCTCCTAATAATCCTCACCAAGGTTTGTAATTGAAGCAACTGCCTCACTGATGAAGAAGAAAGAGTATACCCCTGGAAATACAATCCCAGAGTCTGTATTCATTCAAACACCTGTAAAGGGAGGACTTCCCTCGTGCCTTGTACTGTGTGAGGCCTTAGGTGGGATGCGGAGAATACAGATACCAAAGAAAAGTAAAATACCTCTTCACAACCTAGATTTCATTCAAAATTCACGTAATTTTATCCTTCAGCAATTTAAGGTAAATTCCCTGTAGGATAAAGTCTCAGTAGAATAATGAATGTTACATATCTGAAGATGAGTACACAACAGAATGGGAAATAGCAGAAGACTCAAGATTTTAGTGGCTTACCACCCTGCCACAAGTCAGAGGTCAGGACACAGACCAAGGAGATGGTGGAAATAGGACTCCAGAGAGAAAATATTGCCCAGCTCATGAAGTCCAGGTATGTGTATCTGCACAGAGAATTTGTACTTGTTTATAAATGATAAGTTAAAAAATCTATCATTCCATTCTAGATTGCTATTTTGAGAAAATCTTGGGGAAAATACCCCTAAGAAACTTTTGTTTATTTCTTTAAAGTGACAGAAACATGTTAGGTTCCTTGCTAGACAGACCATCTCCAACATCCTGTTCTTACTTCTGCCACCTCTCAACAGATACCGATATTGTCTTTGGTTTTTGTTGTGTGTTGCTTCCTGTAATAGCACCACGACCACCTGTTCCTTAGAGAAAACTGAGTTCATTCTTTCTGGCAAGGGAGAGGACAACCTTGACAGAGTCTTAGTAGTGTTTTAGATAGTTAAATGTCTTTTTCCATAAAGTCTAATAAAATAACCCTTCATCTCAAGTACTTCAGTATTTGACCTGCAGGGAAAATGTAAAACTTAGCTGCTTTAATTGCATTTTGAAAAACACTTAGGCTCTAAAATACAGGATTTTTCCGTCTGTTCTCACTTCCTGCTGGGCATTATTCTGTTTTTGCATGTTTTAATTCACTCAGTCCTTGCAAGGACCATGGAAGGAAGGTACAGTTATAGATGAGGAAACAAGGCATTGGGCACTTAAATAATTTGCTCAAGGTCACCCAGCTATGAACTATCAGAGCCCAGATTCGGATCCAAGCCTCCTGGGGTCAGAGACTATGTCCTTTACCACACTACCCTCTCCACTGCCTCACTGAGGGCAAGACATAGACCTGTCCCCAGTGGACTCATCATATGATTGGAAAGACCTCAAGATGTATGGATGAAATGACAGATTACAATCTGTCACTTAGCCACATCTTGGTGTTTGAGAGGAGCTAATAACTGACATCTTTGCCACAGTTTGGAACCATTTGACAGAGATTCAGGACTCAGACAGCTGAACGTCAATATATTCTCTTTATACGTTCTGCTCATATATTCAAGGACACAATTTAGATCTGGACCAAGCAGGTTTTCTAATAGCTGCACCCTGTATTAGGGAGATTCTTCCACTCGCTCACAGGCAGGGCTAGAGAACTACAGAGCCCTCCCTGTGGGTCTGGCTCTCTTACAGGGGGAATTGAGTGGGCAGAGCAAGGCCAATTTTACTTTACTGAAGAGCTTCTTAATCCTTGGATGATGGGCCTATGGCATTTGGTGAAGGCTATGGATCCTTTCTCAGAATGACATTTTTATGTGCATAAAGTAAAATATATGGCATTACAAAGGAAGCCCATTACACTAATATACAACCCTGAAGGTATAAACTTATGATAAATAATAAATATGCTTCTTTGTTAATGCATTAAATAATAAGATGTAGCAGAGGAACTAATAATTACTATAATTTCAAAGCAGTGCTGAGCATGAATGATATTTTGAGGTACCTGCAATAAGTGGGATATGTGAAAACATCTGTGATTTCTATTCAATACAAATTCATAGACATTGTTAATACTACTGTGGTTTGTTATCTATATTCATTTGCAGGAAATAATATATTTCACTTAGAGATCAGAGAATGTAAGCATATAAAGCATTTTCTTTTCTCATTAAGTTCATGGATCCCCTAAAAGTGTCCATGAGCCCCAGGTTAAGAATACTTGCTCTAATTGAAGGTCGTCCTCCCCCAGAAAAAGAAGTAGGTAATAAGCATCATCTCCAGCAGTATATGCTATATGAACAAGCCTGCCGGTGATCAAGTTTGCTCCCACTGTACATAGTGACCAGATTATTGAATGGTTATCACAGCAGCTTGGAAAGGAGTTGCTTACAAGGTGTACATTATTCATTTAATCCTCAAAATGACCCTATTGGTAGTTAATGTTGTTAACTCCATTTTCAAGTGAGGAAATTGAGGTTAATGTAATTTGTCAAAGTTCGCACATCTGAGGAGGGGTAAGCATTTGAATCTAGGTAGTCTGGCTCCAGAACCCACAGTCTTAACCACTAAACTGAACCTGCTCAGTAAGTTTAGAGGGCTACTCTAAGAATACCTGGGGCTAAGTATAACTGTCATTTATAAAGTTATTTTCCTAGAAAAAAATTTAAATAAATCATTGGAAGACAACCCTTCTGTAGACTAGGGCTTCTTCCATATAGAGATCAGGAATTACTGAACACCCTGTAGTTGCCAGTTATCCACTGTATCGAATAAGCATTATCCCAAAGTGACCTTATTTTGGCTGCCTGGACCACAAATCGGCTGGGGCTGGAGCAGAGTGGAGAGCGGGGCTTCCACTGAATTCAGCTTCCTGACGGGAGGGCACGTCACTTCTAATGAGCTCTGTCGAGAACTCTGAAGGGTCTGAGACCCTATGCTGCTTGAAAACTAACAAGTTAGCCTTAATTTCATGGATGCTGGCAGAAGACAAGAATACTGGGTCAGAGACAAAGGACTTTATTACCCATAGCACAACAGGCAGCATGCATTTCATGTGTGCATTGGTTCCCTTGCCCACCCAAGTCCCATGGGGACAACAGAGAGGTGGGCCCGAGTGAATACTGCACATGCAGTAGATGTCTGTCACAAGGGAAGAACCCAAGCTTAGGAAATAACAATATGTGTAAAGGGGCTGCAAACAAACCTGCCTAATTTTTGCTCTAGAGAAAGACATTATCTTTATTATGACAGTCAAGAAACAAATTTGTCTTTGGCTCCATTAGGGAGATACTATCTCTATTTCCTCTGGCTGTTTACCATACAAACTTCCTGGAAAGTTAGTCCAGAATAAAGGCTATCAGTGTCTCTGCTCACAAGACATGCAGAAACAAGGGAAACATGGAGAACTGTCCCCCACCAGACTTCAGGTGCTGGCAACTGGAATTCCCAGACAACTCCTTTAAGTGGCTAGTGTCCAACTCCAGATGGCAACACTCAAGCAGTTTGCGTGTCCCTTCATTGATAAAGTTGTTTTCTCATGCTCATTCTATAAAAGGAGAACAGTAAGGGTGCAGGTCCCTCTACCAGAATGCGAACCCACGCTATGTATCCAGGGGGGTGTGGTGGCACTGGCCTCTTCTCAAATGAATGATGGAAGGAAGGGGACCTGTGCCTTCTCTTCTCTTGCTACCCTGCCCTTTTAAGTTTTCCTTTCCCCCAATAAAGCTGATGACTCAATTCATTCCAGGCCCTGGTGCATAACATGTGATACCCAAATGGTCTCAGTACAGTAGATAAAGAAAAGTAACAGACAACTAAGAGTTCCCAGCAGCCAGAAGGAGGAACATAAAACAGAACAGGCACCCAGCAAAACAGAATTGCTAGAGGAGGACAGATGACAACTTTTAAAAAATCACAGGGCTTCCCTGGTGGCGCAGTGGTTAAGAATCTGCCTGCCATTGCAGGGGACACGGGTTCGAGCCCTGGTCTGGGAAGATCCCACATGCCGCAGAGCGACTAAGCCCGTGCGCCACAACTACTGAGCCTGCACTCTAGAGCCCGCGAGTCACCACTACTGAGCCCACGTGCCACAACTACTGAAGCCCACGCGCCTAGAGCCTGTGCTCTGCAACAAGAGAAGCCACCGCAATGAAAGCCCTCGCACCACAATGAAGAGTAGCCCCCACTCGCAGCAACTAGAGAAAGCTCGTGCGCAGCAACGAAGACCCAACACAGCCAAAAATAAATACATAAAATAAATTTATAAAAAAGAAAAAAGAAGAAGGGGATCCCCCAGGGATCCTTTAAAAAAACATCACAAACTTTCTGTAAATGGATGCTATGGCTTTAAACTTAAAAATACATTAGTTGGGGACTTCCCTGGTGGTCCAGTGGTAAAGAACCTGCCGTCCAATGCAGGGGACGTGGGTTTGATCCCTGGTCGGGGAACTAAGATCCCACATGCCGCGGGGCAACTAAGCCTGCGTGCCACAACTACTGAGCTCACGTGTCTCAACTAGAGAGGCCATGTACCACAACTAGAGAGAAGCCCATGCGCCACAATGAAGAGCCTACACCACAACAAAAGATCCCACATGCCTCAACTAAGATCTGACACAGCCAAAAAAATAAAATAAATAAATAATACATTAGTTGAAAATACCGTATATTAACACATATATGTGGAATCTAGAAAAATGGTACAGATGAACCTGTTTGCAAGGCAGAAATAGAGACACAGACATAGAGAACAAATGTATGGACACCAAGGGGGGAAAGGAGGGGTGGGATGAATTGCGAGGTTGGGACTGACATATATACACTAATATGTAACAAATAGGCAACTAATGAGAACCTGCTGTATAGCACAGGGGGCTCAGTGCTCTGTGATGACCTAAATGGAAAGGAAATCCAAAAAAGAGGGGATATATGCGTACATAGAGCTGAATCACTTTGCTGTACAGCAGAAACTAACACAACATTGTAAAACAACTATACCCCAATTAAAAAAAAAAAAAACATTAGTTGAATTTAGGGAGAGGATAGCTACTGTTGTGGCCGGAGTTAGTAACCTGGGTGAAGGGGAAGAAAAATCTCAAGGCATGATGTCTCAAAAATATAAAAAGATGGAACTTATAGAAAAAAAAGAGACTTGGAGGATAGATCTAGGAGACATAACAAGCAAAAATAGGAGAACAAGGAACCGATGGAGGTAAAGTATGATTAAGCAAGTAATAAATGCAATTTTCCCTGAACAAAACAAAGGCCCAAGTTTACAGACTCAAAAAGTACACCAACTTCCCAGTAGGTGCCATGAGAGTCACAGTAGATAATCTACCCATTATAGTAGATTAAATTATTGTTCAACAAGTATTGATTCCCTCCCCTTTAACATGGAGCAAATTGCACTTCCCTTTTTTCTTTAATAAATTTATTTAATTAATTAATTTATTTTTGGCTGCATTGGGTCTTCGTTGCTGCGTGCAGGCTTTCTGTAGTTGCAGTGAGCAGGGGCCATTCTTCGTTGCAGTGCATGGGCTTCTCATTGCAGTGGCTTCTCTTGTTGCAGAGCACAGGCTCTAGGTGCGCGGGCTTCAGTAGTTGTGGCACGTGGGCTCAGTAGTTGTGGCTCGTGGGCTCAGTAGTTGTGGCTCATGGGCTCAGTAGTTGTGGCTCATGGACTCTAGAGCGCAGGCTCAGTAGCTGTGGCGCACGGGCTTAGTTGCTCCGCAGCATGTGGGATCTTCCCGGACCAGGGCTCGAACCCATATCTCCTGCACTGGCAGGCAGATTGTTAACCACTGCACCACCAGGGAAGCCCCATACTTCCCTAACTCTTGACTTTGAGTTTTATCACGTGACTCACTTTGGCCAATGGACTATTAATGGATATGATACAAGAAGAAACTTGAAATATACCTGCATAGTGGGTTCACCATCCTGTGCTTCTGCTTTCTGCCCTGAGAAGAGCATGCTTTGGGAGGCTCTTGATCCAAGGAGGATGAGAAATACATCAAGAAGACCTGGACCCAACTTGGACCTTAGAGTCAAGCCCAGCATAGATTTGTAGATGTGTGAGTGACCAATAAATGCTTATTGTTTAATGCCAATGAACTTTTTGTGGTAGTTTGTTACATAGCCTTACTGTGGCAATAGCTGATAGGCCTAATTTTACTTAGGCATATCCTGGTAAAATTATAAATCTCAATAATTAAAAATAAATCTTAAGTTTCTAGTCAGAATAAGTTGTCTACAAATAAAAAGTAAGATAAGTATTAGGCTTTTCTTATATAACACTGGAAGTCCTGGAAGCTAGAAGATGTTGAAAAAACAACTAGGAGACTACTGAAAGTAAAGGACTACAACCCAAGAATCCCATTACCCAGCCAGTATTTTATTCATCCATCCCAGCAAAAAAATTTTTTTTTAATTTTTTAGGAATTAAAAAAATTGAACAACCACATGCTCTATTCGAGAAAAATCATTCTAACTACTCAGCCATAAAAAAAGAATGAAATAATGCCATTTGCAGCAAGATGAATGGACCTAGAGATTATCATACTGAGTGAAGTAAGTCAGACAGAGAAAGACAAATATCATATGATATCACTTATATGTGGAATCTAAAAAAAGAGGGACTTCCCTGGTGGTCCAGTGGCTAAGACTCCGTGCTTCCACTGCAGGGGGCACTAAGATCTGACATGCCGCGTGGTGTGGCCAAAAATAAATAAATAAATAAATAAATAAATAAAATAAAAAATAAAAAATGGTATAAATGAACTTATTTACAAAACAGAAACAGGCTCACAGACATAGAAAACAAACTTATGGTTACCAAAGGGGAAAGGGGGTGGGGGAGGAATAAATTAGGAATTTGGGACTAGCAGATACAAACTACTATATATAAAATAGATAAACAACAAGGACCTATTGTATAGCACAGGGAACTATATTCAATATCTTGTAATAACCTATGAGGGAAAAGAATCTGAAAAAGAAGGGGTGTGTATGTGTGTGTGTGTGTATACATATCTGAACCACTTTGCTGTACACCTGAAACACTGTAACTCAACTATACTTCAATTAAAAAAAAATCATTCTAACCAAACAATAAATGAACAAAAACAGAGGCCTCACGTACTAAAGTTTAAATTAAATGGATAATAATTGGATTTCTAAAAATAAGTAATATGTAGTTTAATCTAAACCAATCATAAACAAATGTCTTGGAATATGTAATGTGAGTATTAGATAAGGATTCTTAAAATGAAAGAGGTTGCTGCAAAGGCAATTTTAATAATAATTTAGAACTAAACTATTTCAGAAAAACCTAGACATTGGATGTGGTGAGCATGGAGGTAGAGTGAAAAAAGAGCATTTGAAATTTCTCAGAGAAGGAAGGGGAAGAGAAATTAAAATAGCCTAACAATATCGTCTTATTGGGGTAGGGGAGTCAGGGAAAGATAGACTGCCTTGGTGAGAAAAATAGTTGAGGGGTCTTGTTTTCAAGTAATGGTAACAAAACATGTAATTGATTAAGAACACTAGAGAATAACAAGTTGCCATTAAAAGAATGGAAAAGTACAATGGAATGTCCAAATTAACAAGGGCAAAAAATAGAATGGAGAGCAACTTAATAAAACTGGAAAGAAAAGAAATAGTAAAAAGAAGAACTATCAAAGTCAAATGATATAGCATAAATGCAACACAGAAGGAATAAAACCAAGTATACCAGTCGTTTCAGTAAATGCAAACGGACTTAATTCTATGAGAAGACTGAAAATGTCAAAATGAGTTTTAAAAAACGAAACCAAACCCAGCTATATGATAAGTTATAAGAAAAAGAGAGAGAGAGAGATAGCAAGGCCAATGCCATAAAAAACAGAAATGGCAACATTATGATCAGGAAAGGAGGAGCTGAAGATGAAAGAACCTGCGAGAGACTGAAGAGGGACATTGTGGAACAACAGAAGGCACAGTTTAAGAAGAAAGTGTCAAAAACTTGTATGTTCCAAGCAACAGACGCTCAATACATAAAGAAGAAAGCCTAGGATTGAGTATCGAAAGATACCCACATTTACAGGTTGGGAAAAGAGTAAGCTGGGGACTTCCCTGGTGGTCCAATGGGTAAGACTCCACGCTTCCACTGCAAGGGGCATGGGTTCGATCCCTGGTCAGGGAACTAAGATCCCACATGCTGCATGGTGCAGCCAAAAAAAATTAAAAATAAATAAAAATAAAAAGAATAAGCTGGAATGGGAGGCTGAGAAGGAGTGACCAAGAAAGGAAAGGAAGAGCAGGAAGGTGGGTGATGTAATTTCTTGAGGTCTCAACCTACATACAGGTAAAGGCAACCCCAGCCACAGCGGTCAGACAGCCTCTCCACCCGGCACCAGCTCCAGGGTCAGAGAAGACAGAACCTGGAGGACAACATTCCCTTCCCTGCAGGCAGCCTGAAGGAGACGCAGGCCTTTTCACACAACCCTCCATTCTCCCGCATCTGCAATTTGTAACAGATTGTAACAGAGGTGCACAGTGCAGAATTAGGTTCTTTTATCTAAATGGGAGTTTTGTAGGCTTGGGGTGTTAAGAAAGGAGCAGCTGCCCAATGTATGGGTGACATTGTGGAACACAGCAGTGGTGGAAATAAAAAGAGGGTGCCCATTATTTCCCATTAAAAGATCCATTTAACTTCCTGAGACTTAAAAAGTCAGTCCATGTTAAGACAATGTACTGTTTCTGACCCACTAAAAATCCCCTTTTCTCTTTTGTTGACTAATCAGGAGTCTATATTTACTGTCAAGTTTTAGCAATAGTTTTAGGGAATTTTTTTCTAATATCTATAGGAAATACAACTGGTTAATATTGGCAAATACAGGTCCCATTTCTGTGCCATAAGCTGTGCAGAGCTTTCATTTTTCAGTGATGAGAATGTGTGGCAACCAATAAATTTTCAAAACACTCTCATTATGCATATTGACCACCCTTCTCAACACACATACACAGGCTCTCTTTTTTCTGGAACAGGCAGTAAATTATGAAAGAAAAATAACACACTGCACAAAATACAGATACGATGCCACTTACCTGGGATTTCTACCTCTTCCTAGCCTTCAGGGTGATGCTGGCATTTTCAATGTGTAGGGAATTGGGGCAGGAGGATAAAATGTAGCTGGCCTGATTTGAACAGGGAAAGGGAAGTGAAAGAACAGCTGATGTCCCAAACACTTCTTCCCCTGGTGGGGGGATTGGGGAGCTATTATTAAAGGGTATAAACTTGTAACTAGTAGATAAATAAGTCCTGGAGATCTAATGCATGGCATAGTGATTACAGACAACAGTACTGTATTATATACTTCAAGGTTGCTAAGAGACTAGATCTTAAATGTTCTCACCACAAAAAAGAAATCTAATTATGTGACGTGATAGAGGTGTGAGCTAACTCTATGGTAATTATATTGCAATATATAAGTGCATCAAATCAACGTGTGGTACACCTTAAACTTACACATGTTATATGTCAATTATATCTCAAATTTTAAAATAAATTTTTTAAAAACCTCCACTGAGTAGAACATTTGAAAATGGCTAACAGCATCCGCTCAGGAATTTACCTTAAAAAGAAACAGATAAAACCAAAATCTAGAGCCACGCTACCCAAAGTGTGGTCCCCTGGACAGCAGCATTGGCATTCCAGGGGAGCCTGTTAGAAATGCAGTCTCTGGACCCTATCCCAGACCTACTGAATCAGAATCTGCATTTTGTCAAGATCCCCCAAAAGTTTGCAAAGTGCTGCTATGGAAAAATCTCCCGTCGAGCTAATAAAGAATAGAGACCCAGGCTTGTTGAAGTGGGATGAAGCCTGGGCCTTTGTATTTTTACCAAGTTGCTCAGGGGACTCTGATACCAGCCGAAGTCTGAGCATCACTGCACGAGAGCAGTGCTATTCGACACAGTAGCCATTAGCCACCTGTGGCTGTTTACATCTACGTTTAAATTTAATTGAACAAAATTAAAAATTCAGTCACACTAACCACATTTCAGTGCTCAAGAGCCACATGTGGCTAGTGGCTACTCTATTGGACAGTGCATGTATAACACTTCCATCATTGTAGCAAGTTCTGTAGGGCAGCACTGGGTTCATTAGTTCTCAATCTTGGCTATATGTTAGAATCACTGGCCATGGTTTTGTTGTTGTTGTTAGTTTGTTTTAACACAGAATGCTTATTTTAGGCCTCATCCTATAGGCACTTTATCTTCATAGAAACTTGACTTACTGTTTTCTAGTAAGGACACCATTAGGAAAACCAAGCTCTTGATCTCAATAAAACCTCACATATTTATACTCAGATAATCATGTGCAATATTGTCATTTCGAAACAAAGCAGGAGCTCATGGGGCCCTCCCAGGGACAAAAGCCTTTCCATGTCCCCCATTTCCTGTTTGTAGGGAAAAGGCTTCACCCCCTAGACCTTCCTTGAGTTCCAAAGGGCAGATTCAAACAGTTACTAATTAGGGAAAGGAAGGAATACAGAAACAAAGGAGGAGCAGTCAAGAAACAACAGTGCAGTAATTAAAGCAGGGTCCTGGTTCCTCCTCAAGGGATATACATAGCAATATATCTCTGAGTTCTTCTGCAGGAACTAAGGCCCCCCCCCCCCAGGTGGAGGATGGTAACTTCAGGCTGAGCACAAGCACGTGGACCCCAGACTGGATGGAACCAGAAGGCTGATGACTGAGATTCCTGGACCACCACCCTGTTATCTCACCACCAACAATCAGAGGAAGGTCATATACCTGCATATCTCCCCCAAAATTTTGCGTATAAAAACTCTTCCCTGAACCAGCAACCTACTGTATAGCACAGGGAACTCTGCTCAATACTCTGTAATAACCTAAATGGGAAAATAAGTTGAAAAAGAATAGATGCATGTATATGTATAACTAAATCACTTTGCTGTATGCCTGAAACGAACACATTGTTAATCAATTATACTCCAATATAAGATAAAATTTTTTTAAAAGACCAAAATATAGGTTAAAATACAAAAAACAAAAAAAACTCTTCCCTGAAACCAATGGGGAAATCAGGCCTTTTGAGCATAAGCCACCCGTTCTCCTTGTTTGGCCCTGCAATAAACCTTTCTCTGCTCCAAACTCCAGCATTTTGGTTTGTTTGGCCTCACTGTGCATCAGGCACACGAACTTGGGTAGGACAACAATTTAAGTTTGCTGGACTCCAAGCTATGGTGCCAGGCTCTACATAGGTCATTTCATAGATATGATACTTTCTTCATTTCCCTTGTTATTAGTTGAAAAGATCATATGAAAACACTAAGAAAAACTTGAAAAGATTTCACACAACCATCACACTATCTCTCACTATTTCTCTGACACAGTCATCTTTGTTCAGAGCCATTACTCTCTAGTCCTTGCACATTTGCATATAGAATCTGATTTTACACAGGCCACCCCAGCCTGGCTGTCCAATAGGTTTACAACAATTACAAAACAGAATCTCGATTAGATCAGCCCCCACCCCCAACCTTCAGAATATACAGAAATATTGTCAAGTGCCTGCCTTCCTGCTCCTTGGGGGGGTTCTGCTTTGTCCCACATATATTTTTTGCACAAACATAATGTGGCTCTTCAGCCTCTGCTCCTACAAGGACAGTGGTGCCCCAGGGACCCAGGTTGTTATAGGGATGTCCTTTGCTGCTTGTGACTCCTAGATATGCCTCCATTTCACACTCTAAGAATCTCCACGAGTCACCCAACTGGGTTACATTCATAGAGTAGCTCTTTATGGACATTTGCATGATGGGGGCACTTTTGTTTGCTGTTTCTCCTTGTCCCAGCCCAAGCCCCTGGAAGATCTACTTGACATTTGACTACATGGAAACATCTTCCCTCCGATCAACCATTCCCTAACCAAGTGTGTGCATTTGGACTCTCCCTCCTTTGGGGTTAACAAGGAGTAGCCCTTATTCTCAGTGGGGTTCAGTCCTAGAGGTAGGAGAGAGCTGGTGGTCCCACACAGCTAGTCACTGTCCTTACCGGGGCTGGACTAGGGTGAGGCAAGTGAGGTGTTCTCTCTCAGAGTTGGGCAAGGGCAGGATTGAACATTAACTTAAAATTTTGATACTGAAAAAAATTTTTTTGATACTGTGTCCCATCATGGATTCTTTTCTGATTTTTTTAAATATTGCATTAAAATATTTTTATCTTGATTATCGAAGTTTTTTTGTTGGTTTATTTGTTTGGCACTCTGTTAAATTTCATGCAAGTGCCTTGCTGACTTCACCCTATTCCCAAGCCCTGATCCTTTCTATCAGGTTCCTCTATCCCTCATTCAGATAGAGCCTTGATGGGCCGACTGCTCATGCCATCAAGTCATACCTGTAAATCCCTCCTGGTACCCAGCTTAGGCCCTGAGCTACACAGTGATGATTGCTACCTAGTTGTAATCACATTATTCACTATATTTAATTTTCATAAACAATTGTTTCATAAACAATTTTCCTTGTTTCTAGGTTGCCTCAGTTGCCTCTTTTAACAGCCACAAGATAGTCCACTAGGCTGATGCACTATGCTTAACTATTCTCCAAATACTGGATAATCAGCTTCCTTCCTCCCTCCCTCCCTCCCTTCCTCCCTTTCCTTCCTTCCCTTATGCTGTGCCATGCAGCTTGTGGGATCTTAGTTCCCTGACCAAGAACTGAACCCAGGCCCTCAGCAGTGAAAGCACTGAGTCCTAACCACTGGACCACCAGGGAATTCCCTTAGTTCCCATTTCTCATTCATTAATGAGCCCTTAGAGCTACAAAGGAACTGAGTGTGTCTCTGAGTCAGTTCGCACTGTGGGAGACGTTTTCCCTTTAAGGTATCAACTAGATGGAGGCACAATGGAGACCCTGCTATTACTGCCACATCTTCAGAAAATGTCTCCCACAGTGCGAACTGACTCAGAGACACACTATATAGGGAGCTGTTAACACGGTGTTTCACACGTATACAAAAGAAGTCACTAACAGATCGGTTCCAGCTAACAAAGGTGAAGACAGGAGAAAGAGGAGAGAAGAAGAAATGGAA
Source organism: Balaenoptera borealis (assembly GCF_965194805.1). NCBI lineage: Eukaryota > Metazoa > Chordata > Mammalia > Artiodactyla > Balaenopteridae > Balaenoptera > Balaenoptera borealis. The sequence goes on along the minus strand of NC_138881.1, from coordinate 20,965,826 downwards.
GACATTTGAAAATGGTTGCATTTGTTTTCTTTCCCTTAGCATCTCTTCCAATGCTAATCGGATGGCGGCCAGCAAAGAGGCCAGGGCAGATGTCTATCAACAGAAGATCGGCACTAACACACCTGTAGTCAAAACCCAATTAGCGGGGACTTCCCTGGTGGCACAGTGGTTAAGAATCCGCCTGCCAGTGCAGGGGACACAGGTTTGAGCCCTGGCCCAGGAAGATCCCACGTGCCGTGGAGCAACTAAGCCCGTGCGCCACAACTACTGGGCCTGCGCTCCAGAGCCCACAAGCCACAACTACTGAGCCTGCGTGCCACAACTACTGAAGCCCACGTGCCTAGAGCCTGTGCTCCGCAACAAGAGAAGCCACCGCAGTGAGAAGCCCGCACACCGCAATGGAGAGTAGCCCCCGCTCGCTGCAACCAGAGAGAAAGCCTGCACGCAGCAACGACCGTAGCAGTACAATAAGTGGGCATCTTCATTTTTCTCTGAGAGGTGGGAAGATTAAGAAGGGGCTAGAATTGTCATTGGTAAAGGAGCTACAGTGAGTCCTGTTAGTCCAGGGAGGCGATGGACTGTTAATCGATTATTTTCCCAGTTGAGGAGTGGCCTTGGCTCTCTCTAGTTCCAAACATGGTCAGAGTGGCCTTCTCTGGACATTATTTATTTTCCACATGCACTATTTATCTTCAGTTGGGAAAATCACAACCTAGCTGCCAGCAGGGCTATTTTTCATTTTCTCAGTCCCTCCTTTGGCCAAGGGCAGACAAGTGCAGCTCGCAGGAGGCTAATCTGTGGAGTCCAGATCCACACAAGTCAGGACATTCTGCCCTTGAACAGCTGGATCAGTCATCAAGGGAGTAAATCTGGTCGTTCATGGATGCCCCAGGAGATCCTGGGAGTCTACTCCCATGTGTTTTTGACAGGCTGTTTCTGCTTTCTGTCTGCCAGTGTCCTTTGATAGTGCCTGCATTTCAGTTATGCCTTTTCCCTCATCTGTTTTTCTGAACAGAACAGATGCAAATGCAAATGCTGGGTCTTAGCTTCAGCTACTACCAAGCGCAGATCCCGAGGTGACAGCACGTGTACAGGTAGTTCACTGTGGAAAGTTATCCCTTTTAGCAAGGGTGGCTCATCCACACTGGGCCCAGCTGAGGGCCTACAGAAGATCCGCCTGAGATCTTCACGTCCATCAGATCTTCATCAGACCCAGAAGAGGCAATTCTTGACCCACCAGTCCATCCTCATAGCCAAGGGTCACCCCTGAGTCCCTCACCCTTCCAGGTATGTGAATTTGCCAGAATAACTGAGCGGCCCCCATAGGTGTCCCCTGGCTGGCAGACGTGAAACATTTCTTCGATATGTGAGAGATGAATAGACAAGTGGAAAAAATGTTCTGGCATTTTGCCGCTGAGAGTTTTCAGTGATTTCTTTTTTTTTTTTTTGGCTACACCTACACCGTGCGGCATGTGGGATATTAGTTCCCCGATCAGGGATCACACCCGCGCCTCCTGCATCCCTGCATTGGAAGTGCGGAGTCTTAACCACTGGACCGCCAGGGAAGTCCCCTTCAGTGATTTCTATGACCACCGTGTTAGCAGGATCAAGTCCCAAAGTGGCTGTCTCATATCAGCACGTTGAGAAACCTTACACCTGAGCCGGCGTACCGGGCTTTACCTAGATGACACCCTCGGCCTCTTAGAACTTCTGCGAGTCATTAGGCAGAGTTCTGCCTGCCTCTCCCGGGCCACAGAACCTGAACGGTTGTTTCTGTCCTTGTGGGTGAAAGCCCTCAGCACACGCATCTCCCCACAGACCAGACCTCTCTGGACTCAGTAATGAGAAGACGGACAAAAGAGAGAAGGCAGACAGACTAGCTTTATCCTGCTCCTGTGCCATCAAACTGGCCACACACCTCCTCAGGACAACGTACCTCTAATTTTAGCAGTGTAACTCTGGACAGTAAAGTTTAAGCCTTCAGCAGGTTAAGAAAGACTTGCCAGAACTGAAAAGGAACCCAAAATGTAATGACTGGGATGGGTAATGTACATAAATAGCTGGACCCGTTTGTCTCTTGTTCAAAATCCTATTCTATTTGCAAGCAATTTTCTTCTACTTCAAACCCTCTCATTATATACCCTTTCATTCAAAATGTTAATTCTCCCTCCTCGTGTAATTTAACCATCCACTAATCATTTCTGGGCTGGAAACACATATTCCTAAGTGAAACTCTTTTGAAGAGCTGAATTAAGCAGACAGTGGGTTTGTTTCTCTCATTTCTTGTCTGATGGTTAATAGAATTGCCAATGAAGAACTTTTTCAAAGTCTTAAACATGATCCATGACAATGCTTTTGTGCAAACTAAACTTTGGAAGGCCAGAGAGACGTTTGTATCTCAGTAATTAAAGTGAAAAAAAGACGAAAATATTAAAAATATGTTGCCCCAAAATGATATTTACAAAAATGACTTGAGAGTCTATAAAAACACAGAGCAACTCTCTTCCCAAATAAAAGGAAAAGTACAGAGATATGGATTCTAACCTTGAGTGTTCGGGTTACTAGCTAAGTGACCTTGGGGGCACGTCTGCATTTTCCACCAAATTTGTGAGTCCATTTATAACAAAAATGATAGAAATTGGATAAGAAGTTTCACGTAAAGGAAGAATATCAATGTGATGGGACAGGGAAGAAGTCAGATACTCTCTCTGGTTCATTTCTCTACCATCACTTCTATCTAGCCTTCCCTGCTGCTCAAGGGACTATCTGATCAGAGTAATTCACCATCTCCTTGGCAGAACAACCCTCTCTAGGGTGTCAGCAGTGAGCAAGGCCAGCTAAGGCTTTCCTGTGTTTGAAGTTGAGAGATAAACTAGCAACTGGCTCCAAATTCTATCTCACTTATAAATTTAAAATGGAATCTGCTTAGGGTCAACGGTTCCTACTAAATCCAACGTCATCCTTTATCGCTCTTGAGAAAAAACGTTAAAAGATCTGAGCATTTTGAGACCCTCCACTCCCTGCTGTCCTCACGAAATAAAAAATTTCCCAGGTCATCGAATGCATGGTGTGGTAAATCACATGAGGGCCCAGTTTCTCACCCCTCCCCATGTCCACACCCTTTGCCACGTAATTTGGTAGCGCCTTCCTGCTGAAGTACTCAGCCAGGTGCAGAGCCTGGATTTGTAGAGCCCAGTGCAAAATGAAAATGTGGGACAGCCTTATTCAAAAAGCAGCAAATGAGTGCTGTTAGAGCTACTAAAATATACAGCTTTTCCTTTCTTCCACAGCCTCTCTGTCTCTCAACATGTAATGGTGTGTTTTTTTCTTTTTTGTTGTTGTTATGGTGTTTTTTATTTGCTATTTACTGTCATTCTAAGTTTAAAAAATTTTTTAAATTAGCATAAACTTTGCAATTCATCTTTATATTTTTGAAGAAGTGACACCTGGGGCTGGGACATCCATGCAAAGTGTACAAGGCAGGGACCCCGTGCAAAGATAAATATGCGGTGTCTGCCCTGGGCTGAGGATTCCTTGAGTGTGGAGACATATTTATCTTTGAATCCCCAGTGCTGGGCATGGTCCCGGGTACACAATAAGCAATAAATACATATTTAAGGGAGAAAGGGAGGGAGGAAGAAAATGAACTTGAAAATCAGTTTTGCTTGTGAGAACGTGGAGAAATTGGCACTCTGACACATCGCCAGTGAGAGAGGAAGATGGTGCACCCACTCTGGAAAACAGTCTGGCAGGGCCTCAAAAACTTCAATAGAGAGCTCCCACATGAGCCAGCAATCCCCCTCCTAGGTATAGTCCCAAGACAAATAAAAACATACGTTCACACAAAAACTTGTACATGAATGTTCAGAGCAGCATTATTCATAATAACCCCAAAGTGAAAACAACTCAAATGTCCATCAACTGATGAATGGATAAAGAAAATGTGGTCTCTCTATACAATGGAATATTATCCTTCCATAAAAAAAAGAATGAGGTACTGATTCACGCTACAACAGGGGTGACCCTTGAAAATACTGTGCTTAGTAAAAGAAGCCAGTCACAAAGGACCACATACTGTATGATTTCATTTGTGTGAAGTGTTCAGAATAGGCAAGTCTGCAGAGACAGAAAGCAGACTGGCAGAGCGGGGAACGAGGAGTCACTGCTACTCGGTAGACAGCTCCTCTTTAGGGTAATGACAATGTTTTGGAATTAGATTGCGATGATAGTTGTGCAACTTTGTGAATATAGTAAAAACCACTGAATTTTATGAATTTCATGGTATGTGAATTAAACCTCAATTTAAAAAAAAAACAGTTCTGCTTGGGTCCATTTCTTACTAGTGTGTGACCTTTGAAAAGTTATGTAACCTCTATGAACTTCAGTCTCCCCAACTATAAAGTGGGAAACAATAATACTTCTGTAGAATTGTTGATGAGGACCGGGTTGGATATTAAATGTAAAGCAGTGGCACCATGCAGTCTTCAAGCCTCTGCTCTTACCTGCTGCCCTCAGTGTCAGGGAGGGTCTCTGGCAGGATTCAGGGCAAAACTGACCCAATGGGGTCCCTCACTCACCCTCTACCCGCGGGGAGTAGAATGTAGAACATCTGGCGAGGGAGTGGAGGGGTCAGAGTTCTCTCTCTGTAAGTGGATTCTCTCCCCATCTCCCCTTGGGATGGTCCGATGGAGTGGATGAAGTTTCTTCTTGGGAGGGGCTCTGTGCCTTGGAGGGACCAGGTGAGACCCAGGAACAAGGGAGCTAGGTCACTGCCTCCCTGAGCTTGGCTGGCCTCTAGGCTGTAAGGGGCAGAGTAACAGGGCTTCTCGGGGTTTCTGCTTGGTCCAGCCGCCCTCAGCATGTTAGTGTGGAAGAAAGTGTGGAAGAAAGTGTGAAGAGTGTACATGATTTCTTACTGGCCCCAGATGCTCAGCAGGAATACAGTTTCAGGGAGGAGAAGGGAGTCCCAGTGTCTGGCACAGCCAGGGCTAAACAGACCCATGTGGCACTCCAGGCAGCAAAAGAATGCTCTTGGGGCTTCCCTGGTGGCGCAGTGGTTAAGAATCTGCCTGCCAATGCAGGGGACACGGGTTCGAGCCCTGGTCCGAGAACATCCCACATGCCACGGAGCAACTGAGCCCGTGCGCCACGACTACTGAGCCTGCGCTCTAGAGCCCGCGAGCCACAACTACTGAGCCCACGAGTCACAACTACTGAAGCCCGTGCGCCTAGAGCCCGTGCTCCGCCACAAGAGAAGCCACCGCAATGAGAAGCCCGCGCACCGCAACGAAGAGTAGCCCCTGCTCGCCGCAACTAGAGAAAGCCCGCGCGCAGCAAAGAAGACCCAACGCAGCCAAAAATAAAAATTAATTAATTAATTAAAAAAAAATGCTCTTGAACAGTATTTGCTCAAAATTATTTTGTGGATGGTAGTGATAAGGAGTGTTTTCGTATTTCCACCAGAGGGCGCTGTCTGCCTCCTTGATGGCCACTCCAATGTTCTATAATTAAGTGGAGTTAAGCGGTACCATATGAACAATTTATTAAAGTTTTAACACCATGAAAGTGACTCCTAAGTCTACACTTTGAATGCTAAACTTTCCTCCAAACACTGGTCCTACATTTTTAGTTTTATGTTTCCTGTTTCCGCCTGGACGTTCTGCTGACCCACGGAACTCACTATGCCCCAAACTGAGTTCATCATCTTTCTCCCCAGCTGAGTTCTTACCTCTTTGTGGACCTAGGACAGCCAATTCCATTCTGCAGAACTTGAACTGCAAAAGGGACCTCAGCTGAAACCCAGTCACACTCTGCTTGCCAAGCCAGGCCCTCAGGAGAAAGCAGCATCTTTTTCTACTGTGCACAAAGGCGCCAAAATGGCCTGCAGCGGTCCAGGGCACCACGCTCATCTCAGGTACTCAACTTCGTCATTTGCACTAGGTGCTTTTCCCTACTCCATGTCCACCACCATCCCTGAATGTCAAAATCATATCTTTTTTTCCTGAAGACCCATCACAAATGTTGCCACTGCCATAAAACCTCTGAACTGCTTCCTCTCCTGCTCTCCCACCAACTTTTAAGTCAACTCTTCTCCAGCTAAATTTTCAAAGCATCTTATTATACTTACTGCGGCATTTACCCCTTTCTGCCTGGTACTCAGCTATTTTTTTGTGGTAAAAAACATAACATTAAATTTACCATCCTAATCATTTTAAGTGTACAGTTCAGCAGTGTTAAGTATATTCACATTGTTGTGCAACAGATCTCTAGAATTTTTTCATCTTGCAAAACTGAATCTTTATGGGAATGTAAACTGGTGCAGCCACTATGGAAAACAGTATGGGGGTTCCTTAAACGACTAAAAATAGAGTTGCCATATGATCCAGCAATCCCACTCCTGGGCATATATCCAGAGAAAATTCTAATTCAAAAAGATACATGCACCCCAATGTTCACTGCAGCACTATTTACAATAGCCAGGACATGGAAGCAACCTAAGTGTCCATTGACAGAGGAATGGATAAAGAAGATGTGGTGTATATACACTATGGGATACTACTCAGACATAAAAAAGAATGAAATAATGCCATTTGCACCAACATGGATGGACCTCGAAATTATCATACTAAGTGAAGTCAGTCAGACAGAGAAAGACAAATATCATTTGATATCACTTATATGTGGGACCTAAAATAGGACACAAATGAACTTACTTACAAAATAGAAGCAGACTCACAGGCATAGAAAACAAACTTATGGTTACTAAAGGGGAAAGTAGGGGAGGAATAAATTAGGAGTTTGGGATTCGCAGATACAAACTACTCTGTATAAAATAGATAAACAACAAAATCCTACTGTATAGCATAGGGAACTATATTCAATATCCTATAATAAACCATAATGGAAAAGAATATGAAAAAGAATATATATATGTGTGTATAAATGAATCACTTTGCTGCACACCAGAAACTAACACACTGTAAATAAACTATACTTCAATTAAAAAAACAAACTAAAAAAATGAAAACTGGACCTTTATATGCATTAAACACCAATTCCTCCAGTCCTTGGTAATCACATTTCTACCTTCTGCTTCTATGATTTTGACTACTTTAGATACTTCATATACATGAAATCATACAATATTTGTCCACTTGTGACTGGCTTCTTTTGCTTAGTACAATGTCCTCGAGGTGTATCCATGTTATAGCAAGTGACAGGACTTCCTTCTTCTTTAAGGCTGAATAACACATGTGTGTATATATGTATACACACACACACATATATATGTATATATACACCACATTTTCTTTATCCATTTATCTGTTAGCGAACATTGGGGTGGATTATTTCCACCTCTTTGCTACTGTGAATAATGCTATGATGAACACGGGTGTGCAACTATCTCTGCAAAATCCTGCTTTGAATTCTTTTGGATGTGTACCAAAAAGTGGGGTTGCTGGGTCACATGGTAGTTTTTATTTTTACTTTTTTGAGGATCCTTCTTACTATTTTCCATAACAGCTGCACCATTTTACATTCCCATCAACAGTGCACAAAGGTTCCAACTCTCTGCATCCTCATCGACGCATGTTCTTTTCTGTTCTTTTGATAACGGTGCTTCGCTATTTTAGTACATGTTGCTGTATTAGTTTCCTACGCCTGCTGTGACAAATAACCACAAACTGAGTGGCTTAAAACGACAGAAACTTATTCTCTCATAGTTCTGGAGGTCAGAAATCCAAAATCAAGGTATCGGCAAGGCTGGTTCCCTCTAAAGGCTCTGAGGGAGGAGCCATCCCCCGGCTCTCTTCTAGCCTCTGGTGGCTGCCGACAACCCTTGGCATTCCTTGCCTTGTGGGAGCATGAGTGTAACCTCTCTCTACCTCCATCTTCACACGGCCGTCTTTTCTGTGTCTTTTCCTTCTCTGTATCTTTTAAGGACACTGTCATTGAATAAAGGGCCCACCCGATGGGGTCGGGGAACACAATTCAACCCACTACAGCTGTCACTACTAGACTAAGCTCCTTGAGATCAGGATCTATGTCTTGTTCATATTTGTTTACCCCCAAGTGCCTAGTACAGTGCCTTAAACATAGAAAGGGCTCAGGAATTCCCTGGCGGTCCAGTGGTTAGGACTCGGCGCTTTCACTGCTGGGACCCAGGTTCAATCCCTGGTTGGGGAACTAAGATCCCACAAGCCGCACGGTGCAGCAAAAAACAAACAAACAAACAAACATAGAAAGGGTTCTATATGCCTACTGACTTAATAGGTGGATGGACTGATGGTTGGTCAGATGATGGATATTGTCTAACCTGTTGGATGGACACCTGATGCAGTCAGAATTGGGAAGTGTGCATTAGGGATTCCCATCCCCCATAGAAACTTCATAATTGCTCCAGGTAGGACTTTAAAATACAGTGCACAGAACTCAATGAAAAACCACTCATGGCTTCACAGCCACGTAGCTTACATAAAAAACTTCTCCCAGTCCTTGCAAATAGATCCCAGATGAAGGCTGTCTGGCCTTGGGAGATTAAGGTGAACTTGGCTGAGACACCAAGTTGCACAATGAGAGTTCCTCCCCACAGTTTCTGCAGATTCTCAGCTCTCTACTTCATGGTCCTGATTTGTTGTTCCTGTGTGTGTTCTTGATTCCTTTCCTTGCCAAAGGTCAGACCCTTTACCAGATGCTGCACAAGATTCCCAACTCGCCTCCCACCACAAGCATTTCGTAAGTTTAGAACTTTACAAAGATTCGGGAGGTACACAGTACATTCCCCCAGCCTTCAGCCATTGCCTCACTCCACTTTCTCCGCGTTTCACTTTTCCCTTTCCGCTCCCTCTCTGGTTCAAAACACAAATTCCTCTCCTTGTCTTATCCCAGGCCATTCTATAGTTCGGTTCACACTTCTGGCCCTTTTGCCATCTCAGCCTCTACTGTAAACAGGCTTATGTTTAAAATTTAAGGGAGGTAGGCAGGCAACAGAAGAGAAAAGAGAAGGAGAAAGAGCGGGGGAGGAGAGTGAAAAGAAAGAAAGAAAGAAAGAAAGAAAGAAAGAAAGAAAGAAAGAAAGAAAGAAAGGAAGGAAGGAAGAAAGAAAGAAAGAAAAGAAAGAAAGAGGGAGAAAGAGAGAGAGAAAGAAAGGAAGGAAGGAAGAAAGAAAGAAAGAGAGGAAGGAAGAAAGAGAGGGAGGAGGGAGGAAAGAAGAAAGAGAGAAAGAAAAAGAAAGAAAGAAAGGAAGGAAGAAAGAAAGAAAAGGAAGGAGGGAGGGAAGGGAAGGAGAGAAGAAAGAAAGAAAGGAAGAAAGAAAGAAAAGGAAGGAGGGAGGGAAGGGAAGGAGAGAAGAAAGAAAGAAAGAAAGGAAGGAAGAAAGAAAGGAAGAAGGGAGGGAGGAAGGGAAGGAGGGAGAGAGGAAGGGAGAGAGAAAGAAAGAAAGAAAGAAAAGAAAGAAAGAAAGAAAGAAAGGAAGGAAGGAAGGAAGGAAAGGAAAGGAAGGAAGGAAGAAAGGAGGGAGGGGAGGGAAGGGAAGGAGGGAGGGAAGGGAAGGAGGGAGGAAAGAAGGATGGAAAGAAAGAGAAAGAAAGAAAGGGGAAAAAGAAAAGAAGAAAAGAAAAAGGAAGAAAGAACTGTGACCTTCTAAGAGTTCTCATACCAGCTATTAAAATAATATTATTTTCTCTTCTTGTATTTTATAAATATTAATAATAACTTAATGTGGGAAGTTCTCTGAGTAGGGAGAGAAACTGAACAACATCCTCTGGTCCATTTGCTGTAGAGTTCCCCTAAATCTTGGCCTTCTTACCAGAGTGAAGCAATCCTCTTCTCAAGTTTACATTTAATTATAATTGCAACCGTCATGATGATTAAGCCTCTCCCTTTGTCATTGTCTTTTCTTGGCATCATTTCTTTGGCTCAGCTTGCATGCTATAGACCTCAGATGAATCACAGAGAATCTGTGTTTTTAACTGTGGCGAAACCATAGGCAGCTTTTTGTTTATTCCCAGAATCAGTTCCAAAACAGCTGCTTAATGTTCATCCTTGGTTTTTGTCATCTTACTTCAGGGAATTGTAACAGCAGCATCTTCTGTTTTTAATTCCCCTGAAGAAAAAAAAAAAAAAAAAGAACTCCCTGAGTTGGTGTGCTGTGTGTAGGTGCTAGTAAATGACTTCTTTCCTCTCATTTCCTTAATCAGGAAATTTCATAGTTCGGCAGCAGCAGTGTTCCCATGAACGTGGCTCTGACCTGAACCAAGCTGTGTGAAATACTCGACCATGAAAACAGCTTGCTCTGCAAGCCTCTGACTGTTCCAAACTGAGGCCGACCAGAAGCTTCCATTTGACACAGTGGTGAGGAAAGCTCGTCAATTTTTCATGGGTAGCGACGGTTCCATCTCTAATAGAATCAATCAGCTGAAAAGTAATACATTAAGTCGTCCATCAGCTGGTACTTTGGACACAAACTGACTGGTGGGTTTTACTTTAGGGACATTTCCTTCTGAAAACAGGCCACTGAATGATGGATACACAATATCTTGTGGTATGAAAAAGCACTCAGGAAAATCAAGACGAATTGTGCCTTATCTGGGTGCAAGATACTGCTTAGTTTAGAATCATTGCTTACCAAAATGGTCATTTTTAAATGTCATCAGCCATGTTTAAATTGCTTTTTACTGATGATTCTTCACCCCGTTGCTGAGGACAGCTTTCCAAAAAATACTGGTAACTGACCCTACCCCCAAAGACTGTAATTCATTGATCTCGAGTGAAACCTAGGCACTGGTCTTTTTAAAGCGCTCTCCAGGGTGTGGAGAAAAGGGAACCCTCCTACACTGTTGGTGGGAATGTAAATTGGTACAGGCACTATGGAGAACAGTATGGAGGTTCCTTAAAACAGTAAAAATACAGTTACCAAATGATCCAGTAATCCCACTCCTGGGCATATATCCGAAGAAAACCATAATCTGAAAAGATACATGTACCCCAATGTTCACTGCAGCACTATTTACAATAGCCAGAACATGGAAGCAACCTAAATGTCCATCGACAGATGAATGGATAAAGAAGATGTGGTACATATATACAATGGAATATTACTCAGCCATAAAAAAGAATGAAATAATGTCATTTGCAGCAACATGTGTGGACCTAGAGATTATCATACTAAGTGAAGTAAGTCAGACAGAGAAAGACAAATATCATATGATATCACTCATATGTGGAATCTGATTTTTAAAAATGATACAAATGAATTTATTCACAAAACAGAAACAGACTTACAGACTTGGAAAACAAACTTATGGTTACCAAGGGGGAAAGGTGGTGGGGAGGGATAAATCAGGAGCTTGGGATGAACACACACACACTACCATATATAGGACAGATAACCAACAAGGACCTACTGTATAGCACAGGGAACTCTACTCAATATTCTGTGATAACCTAAATAAGAAAAGAATCTAAAAAAGAATGAATATATGTATATGTGTAACTGAATCACTTTGCTGTACACCTGAAACTAACACAACATTGCAAATCAACTATACTCCAATAAAAGCAAAATCAAAATAAATAAAGTGCTCTCCAGGAGATTCTAACATGCAGCCGATTGGAGCCACTGCTTTCTGCAAATCACAACTGCAAACAACCTTCGAAACCTGTATGTTGTGTAATTGTGGTTGTGCACTTTGCAATAAGTCAACTTAGTATGTAATGACCTGTGTTTGAAGTAGAATTTCTTCTCCTTCAATCGGAGATAAATTAGCCCGTGACAAGTAATCTTTGGCAAACCTCACATTCACTTCTGTTCTATCTCTCTCTCTCTCTCCTTTTCAGCCTAATTTTCATTCCACACCATCTTTCAGAGACCAAACACCTCTGAGGCCAGTTCAGATCACCAAAATGTGAGCCCTACAAGGAAACTCTTAATATCCCAATACGCCAAACCGGTCTTTGTCCAGTATCTTCCATTTCAGGAAGTGGCCCCCAAACCCACCCCTTTATTAAGCCAATAATTTGGACTCAACCTTGATCCTTTCCTTTCCCTCATCCTTCACATCTAATCCCTTGCACACCCTCACATTCAATCACCTCAACCTCCAAACATAACTCACATTCACCCACTTCTCACCACCTTCCGGGGCCACCTGCCTGCTCCAACTATTAACACCTCCCACTCTGACTGCAAATGCCTCCCGCCTCCTTCTGCTTTCACCCCATTCAAGCCACTCTGAGCCCAGCAGCCAGAAAAATCTTTCATGTGGCGATGCATAAGCTACTTTCCTGCTGAAAGCCTTTCAAGAGTTGCTCATTTCAAGTGGAGGAAAATCCAAACTCCTCACCTTGGCCTCCAGGATCTGGCCGCTGCTGCTGTGTCTCACCCAGACTTGTGCCCCTCCCCCCTCCCCCTTTCCCTCCCCCTCCCCCCTCCCCCCAACTCCCTCAGCAGGATCCACTCACACTGGTTTCTGCCTATTCCTGGAGCATAACAGGTGCTGCCTTTGGTGACTTGCCTGGCTGGCTCCCTTACCCTGCTTGTCTCCTTTCAAGCGTCCCTCTTCAAAAAGGCCCTCCTTGACGATTTCAACTCTGTCACAGCGCTCTATTTCTTTCCTTTCTAGTAAGTATTTAATTTACCTGTTTTCTGTCTCCCCCCATTGGAATTGAAGCTTCATGGGGAAAAGGACTTTCTCTTATTCACAGCTGTGTCCCCAGCACCTAACAGTACACCTGGCACGTAGTAGGATCACATCAACTCTTTGTGGAATCAATGAATGAATAACTGGGAAGAGGAGCAGGAGGAGACCACGCATCTCTGCATGATTAAGGGTTGACCGCAGCTTTTGAGAAAAGGAAAGTCAGCTTTTACTTAACGTGTCCACTGTGGCCGTTAGCTGTTGTTGACACATTTATCACCCAAGTCATTCTTGTAACGTGCATCAAGGAGGGCTCTGGTTACAAGTACAGAAACCAACCAAAGCCGACTGAACCAAAACAAGAATCCACTATAAGGCTGCTGGCCTGCCTCATGGAACCTAAGTGGAGATTAGAAAGGGACTAAAATCAAGGAACTCAAATTCTTGGAAAGCTCGGGCTCGATCTCTCTCTCTCCCCCCCGCCAACCCTGTTTTTCTCTGCACAACTATTTCTTTCTTCTTTCTCTGCAGATCAACTTTCTGCACACTTGCCGCTCACAGTTTCTGAGCTTTTACATCTCTGCTGTCCTAGAACCCAGATGGAACTCAAGTCTCACAGAACTGAACCTCCAAATTTCCTGAGAAAGACATTCTGATTGCCCTAGGTAAGGTGCTTAGCCTCGGACAATAACATGCAGCCAATGACGCGGGAAGACTTGTACAAACACTCCCTCCAAGGGGATCACGTTGAAAAATGGGAGCAAGGGTAAGGGAATTTGGAGGGACAATTCCTGACGACATGAGGAATACTGGTCTTTGGCTAGGTAGACACCTCAAAATATATCCACTAGAAAATTCAAGTTAGCTGCTGGGACATGCTCGTCTTCACCCCCTCCTGGCTGTCTCTTCTGTTTGCTCCCTATGACTAGTTTACCTCTTGAGGATCCAGGCTTTGGGCTGATTTTTTTAGTTCCCAGAGGCTGCCAGGTGTTGAACTGGGCCTGTATGGGAGAGAAAGAAGAGAAAAAGAGAATTACCTTTACGCCATAGAAAGAGGAGAATTAGATCAAGGAAAGAATAAGTATATTTTAAGCATCAAGGCATGACAAATGATTTCTAAGAGGAGAGTTGGATTAAGAAAAGAATAAGTACATATTAAGCGTGAAAGCTTGATGGATTATTTTAAGTTGTTGCCTTTGAGTCATTTTTTTCAAACCAAGTGACTCAGCCACCAAGAGATTCTTTTGTTATATGATCAACCTTACTTTACTGCTAATAGTGCAAGTTCCAATGATGATGTATTCCTGATTAAACGCTGCACTGATGAAGCAGCCTGTTTCTCTGTCCCTTATGAAGCATCATCTTCCAACACTGATGATTGAGTCTATAAAAACAGACCCATCAATATATTTGAATAAAAAATAAGTGGTTGAATTTGGGAGTAGGATTTTAAGTTTTTAAGGAACAATGTCACGCAAGATAGAACAACACACATATTTAGGAAAAAGGCTTCCTCAAAGGCCATATGGTATACTGGTCAATATTCTAGCTTTGTGGCCTAGTGATTTCAAACCCTGGTTTCTGCCTCTTTACTAGCTGTGTGATCTTCAACAAAATATTTAATTTCTTATCATAAAGTAGGAGTAGTGATAGCATTTGGGTGAGGTTTACTTGAAATAATGGATTGTATCAGTTAGGGATTTTGCTAGACTGCAAACAACAGAATCCGTGACTAAACAGTAGCTTCAACAGACCAGGGGATTAGTTTTTCTCACTCACCAAGAAGCCCAGAGGTAGGTAGTCACTCACTGGCCTTGGTTAAAGGGGCTCAAAGATTTCAGAGCTGAGGTCTTTGCAGTTCCCATGACCTTTCTCTCATGGTCCCAAGATGGCTGCTGCAGCCTCAGCCATCATGTCCATATTCCTAATAGCAGAAAGGAGGGAGGGGTGATGATTGAATCAAGAGAGCAAGAACTTTCCCAGATGTTGAAGTCAGGGCAGGCTAAGAGCTGTAACAAACAAGCCCCACTCATCAGCAGATTAGCACAATAGTTTACTTCTCACTCTTGCCAGGGTCAACTGATAGCAGGGGGTAAGGGTTGTGGGGACAGGGTGGGGTGCAAGGGCTTCCAGGCTTAAACTGGGCATGAATATCCCACCCGCAGGCAAGGGAAAAGAGAATATGGGGAATTGCGTAGGAAGGTTTATGGAGCTGGTTGAGAATCGAGGGACTATATTTTTATTCACATTTTATGGGCCAGAATTCAGTCAAGTGGGTCCACATAGATGTAAGGGGAGCAAGAAAATATAGTCCCTGAGTGGACAATTCCTCCCAGCAACACCTCTATGTCATGGAAAGGGAGCATGGATCTTTGGGGATACAGGTGTCTCTGTCACATTGGAGATCCAGAGCGACTTCTACAGAAATTTTATTGTGTACAACCATGGCACCTGATCATCCCTGCCTGCAGTAAAGGCTGGGAAATGTCATTTTCGGCCGATATCATTGCAACCCTGGGTAGATTAGTTTCTTTTAGTGAGGAAGAAGATACTGTGTAGGCAGCTAGCAGTGTCTGCCACATGAGAGCACAGTGCCTGGTCCTTAGTAAATACTCAGTAAACGGGCTTCCCTGGTGGCGCAGTGGTTGAGAATCCGCCTGCCAATGCAGGGGACACGGGTTCGAGCCCTGGTCTGGGAAGATCCCACATGCCACGGAGCAGCTGGGCCCGTGAGCCACAACTGCTGAGCCTGCGCGTCTGGAGCCTGTGCTCCGCAACAGGAGAGGCCGCGATGGTGAGAGGCCCGCGCACCGCGATGAGGAGTGGCCCCCGCTCGCCGCAACTGGAGAAAGCCCTCACACGGAAACGAAGACCCAACTCAGCCATAAATAAATAAATAAAAATTAAAAAGGAGATTAAAAAAAAAAAAAAAAACTCAGTAAACACTAGCCGTTGTCACTGCTGTGATAGCTTTCTTAGGGAAAGATATCCTATTTGACATAGCTGTCTCTCCTGCTGGAAGTTACTTACTCAGCATCCTGGTTAGTTGATTGCTGAGCCTGGAATGAGAAGACTTGGGTTTAAATCCTGGTTTGGTCCCTTCCCATCTTCTCTGAGCCTCAGTTTCTTTATCCAAAAAATGGGAAGGGTTCAACCTGCCTCACAAGTTTGTTGTGTGGATTAACTGAGACAGTGAGCCCACATGGGCTGAAAGCATTATTTTATACATATTACATACACAATACTAAAACTGAAAGTCAAGTGGAAGAAACCCACAGGCCCATTGCATTGCTTTCCTAGGGCTGCTGTGACGAATACCACAAACTGTGCGGTCTAAAACACAAGGATACAGTCTCTCCCGGTTCTAGAAGTCTGGAATCAAGGTGTTGGCAGGGCCAGGCTCCCTCTGAAGTCTCCAGGGGAGAACTGTTCCTTGCCTCCTCCAACTTCTGGGGGTGGCTGGGAAGCCTCAGCACTCCTTGGCTTGCAGCTGCATCACTCCAACCTCTGCCTCTGTCATCACATGGCCTTCTCCCAGCGTTCTCTGTGTCTCTTCTCCTCTTATAAGGACACCGTTTAAGGGCCCATCTACTCCAACACAACCCCATCTTAACCAATTATACCTGCCACGATCCTATTTCCAAATAAGGTCACATTCTGAGGTACTGGGGGCTAGGACTTCAACATATCTTTTTTGGGGGGAACACAATTCAACTCACAATATTCATCAAATGATGAATGGATAAATAAAATGTGATATAACCATATTATGGAACATTATTCAGCAATAAAAAGGGATGAACTACTGACACATGCTACAACGTGGATGAACCTCAAAACATCCGCTAAGTGAAAGAAGCCGGATGTAAAAAGTCACATATTGTATCATTCCATTTAGACGAAATGTCCAGAATAGGTAAATGTATAGAGATAGAAAGTAGATTAGTGATTGCTTAGAACTGTGGGAGAGGGGACTGGGGAATTACTGCCAATGGGTACGGGGTTCCTTTTCGGGGGGGAGGGGGACAAAAATGTTCTCAAATTGACTGTGGTGAGAGTTGTGCAAAGAAAATGAGCAAATGCAGCCATCAAAAAGAATGAAATAATGCCATTTGCAGCAACATGGATGGACCTAGAGATTATCATACTAAGTGAAGTAAGTCAGACAAGTACCATATGATATCACTTATATGTGGAATATAAAATATGACACAAATCAACATATCTACAAAACAAAAACAGACTCACAGATGCAGGGAACAGACTTGTGGTTGCCAAGGGGGAGGGGGAGGAGGGGGAGGGAAGGGAAGGAATGGGAGTTTGGGATTAGCAGAGGCAAACTGTTATATATAGGATGGATAAACAACAAGGTCCTACTGTATAGCACAGGGAACTATATTCAATATCTGTGACAAACCATAATGGAAAAGAATATGAAAAAGAATGTATATGTATGTATAACTGAGTCACTTTGCTGTACAGAAGGAATTAACACAACCTTGTAAATCAACTATACTTCAATAAAATTTACAAAAAAAAAAAGGAAAATGAGCAAATGAAACTCTGCCATTCTAAATAAGTTTAGGCCTCTAACCTTCAACAAATTACATTTCCAGGGTCCTGAAAGAACCTGTGCATGTCATCCTATAAATGCTGCTAGAAAGCTTAAAGGAATCCTTTGCTGGGAAAGAAGAAAATAAGACTTTCAGGCCCTCCCTCCAGCACCCTCCCTCAAATTCTCCACGGGAGGAGGAGATGTAGCTGACCAAGGGGACCGGGGAGAAGTGGCAGTCACTGTCGTCAAAGTGCATGCTCTTTGCCCAGCATCTGGAAGCCCCTCGTTTGGAATGCAATGACTTCCTCAGTATACAGCCAGGACATCACCCTGTATCTTGGCTTAGCTCAGTTTTGAGCCCCCTGTCATCATTGGCTGGAGTAACCCCACTGTTTTCTCTTCCCTTTCCTTAAGCCTAAACTTGCATTTAAGCGTTCTCTTTGCAGGTCAACTTTGGCAAGCCATTCGAGGCCCTGTTGTAAAACTTTCCATGAAATCATCCCTACAATGTCACAACAGGATACGAAACTTTGGGACATATATTACCACCAGACTGTTATTTAAACTTATATTTTTATTTCCATGTCCCACAGAATCTAAATAGTCCAACTCCAGTTCATCCTGCAAAGAAGAGGGGGCAGAAGCTCGTTTTTACAGAGAGAGAAAAGGCAACTGAGAACTGCTATTTTGATCTTGCATACTGCCACACGCCTGGTCCAGGGCTGGGGCCTGTCTGTGATCCAAAGAGGAATAAGACCCAGAATCTGCTCTCGAGAATCTCTGAATCTTGTTGATGACAGTGTGAGTGGTGAGTGAAGCAGGAAGAACTAGTGCACCTAAGATTTGTGACTTCAACTGCCTCCAAAGCTCCCCCGTGTTCCCTATGTCCCTCTCTGGGTCTTTAATGATTTCGCCACTTTCTCTCTGTACGTTGCTCCAAAGAAAGTTTCTCTAGCTACCTTTTCTTCTTTCTCCATCTTTCAATAATACTTCTTTTTGAGGTGACTCTTTCCTCCCCCCACCTCAGCCCCCAAATCAGCAGGCCATTTCTTCTGTTTCCAGCTGCCCCAGGGTTAAATACAAATGTCTGTTACATTAACAGGAAGAAAATAGAACTGAAAGAAAGTTTGCCTAATTTGTAAAATAAAAATGAGTTTCGATCTCAGTAGCTTATGTGTTATTCTTGTAAGGACAGGGTTTACATCGATCATCTTTTCCATGGCAGTCAAGTGTGGAACGTGGTGAAGTTAGAAATGTAATTGTGTAGACGTAAAAAATTGCATCTCTATAACCATCATTGGGACACTTTTCTCAAGATGCTATTTCGGTGTCCTTCAGAGCAATAATGATATCAATTGAGAATGTAAGAGAAGCAACTTAAATGTTATGGCTCGTTTACTTCTGGGAAGGCTAATGTGCTCCAGAGCAAGACTATTGCTCATGACAGAAGGTACTCGCAGAGAGGCTGGAAACGCTTCAAGACCATTAAAATAAAATGCCAGTCATTCCTGCTGTTCAAATATTCTTCAACTTCTACTTTAAGGCACCAACACATACGAATGTAACTGTGTTATTCTCTCTGATAGCTGGAATCTATCTAAGCCAAATGCTTAGGAATTATGGACTACTGGGGCTACCAGAAGACAAATGAGGTGGATAAAATGTGTCTTTTTTGTGCTGGCACGTTCAACATTTGAGCCCCGTTACCGTTTGTGTTGAAATGTATTCAAAAATGAAAGTGCCTGAAGTGTCTTTCCTCAGCTGAATTGAAGAAGAGGTTGGGGAAATGCATAAACCACCTCGAGATCTCAACTCAGAAATCTGAGAGAGAGAGAAACCGTCACACATCTGTGCTCAGAATTATTTCCCACACTAAAATTTCTCTAGAGTTAATGGTCCATTTGTGAATCAGGAAGTTGTCATCTTGATAAAGCTGTCCTCCCCACCCGACCCTCCCACAGCCCGGTAACTCAAAATTCTCTCCCTGATGAGCAAGTGGACCACAGTTTGAAAAAGGCACGTTGGATCAGAAAAGGGCAATTTTAAAAGCCAGTGCTGTGAAAGGTGATGCTTCCCCATCGCACGAGGAAATTATTTCTGTTCAATGCCTGCCTTAGGAGGGGAACACTTAAGGTTCAGGGACCCCATTGGCACATCATGGCTTTGCCTGGGACACCGTGCCAATTCAAACTGTCACAGAGTACGGGGAGGGAAAAAAAGCCTAAATCAGTTTCTATTCTTTAACAGAAAGCAATACTGTAGTTTAAATTAGCAAGGCGCTGCTGAACCACTATTTAAAATGCGTTTGCACTGACATCCCAAGAAAGGTTTTTTTCTTGTTTAATTGCACTGTCAGTGTGGAACGCTTTCACTTAAAACCATTCTGAGGTAGACCTTTTAATAGAAAGTGACAATTTAAATTGCCATGATAGCAACGTAAATGGTGCTTAAATTCGTTACTAAACCGATGTCGCAGTTGGCTCCAGACCACTTTGTTAAAGCCGAAGAAAAGGTGTTGGGGGAAGGGAGGAAAGTAACTCAATGGTGAATCATTAATTCCTTTTATATTCATTGTAATAACATTAGCTGTGATGAAGTCATCTGGCTCCCAGTAGAGGTAATGTACATTTCTATTGAATTCCACATTATTCCTTTCTAACGTCGCCCTGATTAACGCCTATACCGAGGAATTGCTCCAGTCGCAGGCACTTCCTGCTCTGCAGTTACTCTGTTTTCCTGTCTTCATTGCAATGGTCCAAAGACAGGAGCTGTGGCTTCCATTTGCTCGTTGCAGTCTGGAAGTGTACGTGCTAGATTTATCTACCGCCATTCTTTATTCTGCCTTAAATAAGTCGGATTCTCCTGGTAGCCCGTGGAAACGACTCTCGCTAGCTTTCAAGAAGGACTGTCCCCAGAGCTGAAGGTGCCATGTGAGTTGAGGTCAAGGCTGCTTGAGTGGTGCCATTGGTCAAACTTGATTGGTTTAGGGGCCCAGTGGGTGCGGGCATCATAAAATCTCAGGCAGTACTAGATCTGTGAACCTGGAGAGGCGCTCGGAAGTGGGTTACAGTTGAGTTTGGAGCATTGGGGACAGTGAGAGGGATGGTGACAGGGGTTGGGAGGGATGGACGAGGAACCGAGAAGCCTGTGGGATTGAGGGCCACGCAGAGTCACCTTCACAGTCTCCTGTTCAGTTGTCTCGGTTCTGAAACATACCCCCTTAGAAGTAAATTAATCATTCGGTTTTTCTTTTAAGCACAATAAGTAAACTAGATTATTCTAGAATCACCATTTTAAAATACGCCGTACATTCCTCTTTATCATGTAAAAATTACCTCAAACGATCAACAGTTGTAACTGGGCTCACAGTAGGGAAACATACTTCCCATTTTAAACTTAAAACATATTTAGGACAGGGTTTCTGAATAGTTTCTTGAGGTCATACAATTTAAGGGTTCTGGGAATGATTTTACAGTCTTCAAATTTTCCCTAAATCAGGTATTACAATTTCTGAAATTTCCATCACTCAAAATTGGAAGTGACCATGGTGATCATCTGGGGCATGATATTAGGGTCTTAGTTTTGGTATCTGGGGATGGGTTACAGAGAGACCATGAAAACCATACACAGATTTTTGTGTAGTTGTGTATTACTAAGGAGAGAGAGTTCATTTCTTTCATTAGAATTTCAAAGGAGTTTGCAAACCAAAAAATAGTTAAGAATCATTCATTCCATCTGACTTTACTGAAAACCAGAAAACGGAGGCCCAGAGAGCTGGTTGACTTCCCAAGGTCACACTGATAGCTCTTGGCTAGTCTACAGAATCCCTGTCTCTGATTCCCAGGCCAAAACAGTCTTTTTAATTTTTTTACAAATCTTCTTCCTTTTGCAAAACAATGGATACTGCAATGCTGTGCTTTTCTGAAAGCCAGGCTCCTGGCAAACTCAACCTTCTGGAACACAACTGTCCCGGGCAGAGGCAAAAGAGGCCCCAGAGCCACTGAAATTGTTGTCACGACGTTTCATGCACCATGAGAGGACCTGAGAGATCACCAAAGAGACCGTTCATTTATCCTTTTACTTATTTAACAAAGATATATTGAGCTAAATGCTTATTAATGCTTTTGTAAACAAAATTCTGACAAATTTTGTTATCCGGTTTCACAGAAAATAGCAGAACATGAGCTGGAAGAGGACTGCAGAAGGCAGAGATATGGATCGAGAATTGTGAGATATTTCCTCACAACCTGACAACAAAAGGAAACAACATCCACTGTTGAAGAGCAAAGAGTCCAAGCCGTGAAGCAGATAGCAAGTGAGTTCTTACACTGTCTGTTTGTGAACACAGAGTTGGGCAGAGTATGTTTTAGAAAGCTCTTCATTTAAAGGGTTAAAATGTATGCCATGTGATGAAAACGTACGTCCACACAAAAACTTGTACGTGAGTCCTCATAGCAGCACCATTCAGAATAGCCTGTAGGTGGAAACAGGCCAATGTCCATCAACAGATGAATGTGATCTATCCATACGATGGAATATTATTTGGCCATAAAAAGGAAGGAAGCAATGAGGCATGCCACAATGTCGATGAACCTTCAAAATATTATGCTAAGTAAAAAAAAAAAACAAAAAGCCACAGAGGACTATATATTGTATGATTCCATTTACATGAAATATCCAGAATAGGCCAATCTATTGAGACAGAAATATTAGTTGCTTAGGGCTGAGAAGGATGGTGGTGGGGGGGAGGGTGATAACTAAAGGACACAGGGTTTCTTTTTTGTTTTTTTAATTTATTTTATTTATTTTTGGCTGCGTTGGGTCTTCGTTGCTGCGTGTGGGCTTTCTCTAGTTGCGGCGAGCGGGGACTACTCTTCGTTGCGGTGAGCGGGCTTCTCATCGTGGTGGCTTCTCTTGTTGCGGAGCATGGGCTCTAGGTGCACGGGCTTCAGTAGTTGTGGCATGCGGGCTCAGTAGTTGTGGCTCGCGGGCTCTAGAGCGCAGGCTCAATAGTTGTGGCGCACGGGCTTAGTTGCTCCGCGGCATGTGGGATCTTCCCGGACCAGGGCTCGAACCCGTGTCCCCTGCATTGGCAGGTGGATTCTCAGCCACTGCGCCACCAGGCAAGTCCCTGGGGTTTCTTTTTGAGGTGATTCAAATGTTCTAAAATTGACTGTAGTGATGGTTGCACATATCTGTGAATATACTAAAAAAACACTGAATTGTGTACACTTTGAATGGGTGAATTGTATGCTGTGTGAATTATATCTCAATAAAGCTGTTATTTTTTTAAGTGTATGATATACAAATGCTTAAAGCCTATGCTTTAACCCTGTGGAAAATAGATTTTTCCTTTGGAGCCAAATTTTGAAACTTCACTGGTCTTGAAGAAGAGGTAACAAATGAGGTTAATTCACACCAGGTTCTTAGTGGGTCTGCTTTTGTTATAGTAAGAAAGGCTGCCGCAAAATCTGTGGGAGAGCACAGAATGTCAGAGGAAATAGCAAGGGAGGGAGGAGAGAGAAGAGTTGTGAAAAAAATTTATATATATACTTCTATATTATATATAATATTATGTGTGTGTGTGTGTGTGTGTGTGTGTGTGTGTGTGTGTGTCTCACAATGTCCTATAAGAGGATAAGCCTGAGTTTTGGACTCAGTCATCTAGTTCCCTTAGCCACCTTCAGGAAGATAATTCTCAAAACAGGGAGGCGGAGGCTGAGTCTTGCTGGAGAAAGCTAACTGCCGGTGTCCAGAAAAGGGGGTAATCAGTCTCTTGCATTTAAGGGTCAAAGGAGTGAAACTGCCTGGTGGCGTGGGGCTGGGGGAGTGCAGAAGACGATGGGAAGGTGTTGAGAGAGGGTATGGCCCCTCCATTGTCCTTGGGGACACAGGAGGAGCCCTCTGGCACCATGGCGATCCTCAGGACTGGAAAGAGAGCAAGAGTTTTGAGTTGCACGAAGCACGAACACCTGGGCCAGCCCGGGCCCAGCACGTCTAGGGCATCCGAGCACTGGAGAGGACCCACTTCTGTGGCTGGTGGGATGGGACGCTAAGAACTATGACCTATGGAAGCCTAGGCCCGGAGCCGAGCACACCCGGTTGAGCCAATCACCAAGGGAGCGCAGCACGCTGGCCTCGGGGGGAGGAGCAGCACAGGCCAGCAGCCAAGGAAGACTGGTGTCCCCTGTGACACGAGGTGGCAGTGAGTCCCACCACAGCAAGGCCAGCCCCAGGCAACAGGCAGCTGGGATCTTCCGTTTGGACTGTGTGAGGCCCAGTGTTCTCAGACCGCCCGGAGGGCCGTGGAGGAGCCTGAGAGGTTGACGCTGGACTTCCTGCCCACCTGGCACATGTGGTCCTGAATCTCTCTTAACTGAATTTGGAAAAATAAAAGAGATGGGGCACGCTTATACCCTGAAGTTTGTGGAGAAGTTCATGCTGGTTACAGTGAGAATAGTAAGCCCTAGAAGCTGTACAGAACTTTGAATTTATGATGTTTTTCACAAGCATCATCCCTTATGGCCCTCACAAAAGTCCTGCGAGAAGGTAGGTGGTTGACATTATTCTCCCCATTTATCAGATGAAGAAACTGAGACTTAGTGAATCCAAATGAACTGCCCAGTATCACTTAATTAATAAGGGCTGAAGCTCTGACGTCAGTTATTTTGACCCTTAGTTCAGTGGGCCTCCTATAACACCGTGATGCTTCTTGAAAAAAAAGAATACATAGGCCGCCCAAAACTTCTGAATTTTCCTGGCTCTGGCCTGAAAGGAATGATCATAGTCCAGAGCTATATTCTGAAATAACCTCAGTTTGGCCCCAGCTGCTTTTCTCGCTTTAGTCTAGGACACTGGCTCAAAGAAAACCTCTCTCCACGCAGCCGGCCTCTCCAGCTGCTCCAGACTCAGACTGGCCCAGGCCCACCCAGATCATATGCACCCTGACCCAATCCCACCACCTCTACCTGCCACACCAATCGCTTCTGAACTCACCATGTCACAGAGAAGTGGATGCTACACTTTGTTGGGCTGTCTCCAATATTACTGCTGTCTTGCACTGTTAATTATCTGGGTTGTTGTGTAGATTCTGTCTTTCAAACTAGAGTGGAAGCTCCTTGAGGTCAGGGGCCTCATTTCACTCGCTTTTGATTCTCAGTGGTGTGTAGTGCACAGAAGGGGCTAGTAAACTGCTTTAAATGAATGCTTATTCCTTTTTCTCAAACACATAGTGGGCACTCAGAAAATATTTGTTAATTGCCTAGATGGCAAATTTACTATTCTCTAGTCAACTCCCATGCAAAAAAAAAAAAAAAAATCAAGATCCTCACCATCTCTGCCCACCCTGACCCTCACAGACCTATTTCCTCAGGCAGTGACACACTGATGACACTTCACCCTGTAAAGTCATGGTTAACAGCAGGGGCCCTGGGTCTTCCCTGGTGGCGCAGTGGTTAAGAATCCGCCTGCCAATGCAGGGGACACGGGTTCGAGCCCTGGTCCGGGAAGATCCCACATGCCGCGGAGCAACTAAGCCCGTGCGCCACAGCTACTGAGCCTGCGCTCTAGAGCCCGTGAGCCACAACTACTGAGCCCACGAGCCGCAACTACTGAAGCCCACGCGCCTAGAGCCCGTGCTCCGCAACAAGAGAAGCCACCACAATGAGAAGCCCGCACACCGCAACAAAGAGTAGCCCCCGCTCGCCGCAACTAGAGAAAGCCCACACGCAGCAACGAAGACCCAATGCAGCCAAAAATAAATAAATCAATCAATTAAAAAAAAAAAAAAAAAAAAAGAGCAGGGGCCCGGGGCTGCCTTGGTTCAGTCCTCTATGTCAGTATTGGCTGTGTGACCTCAGGCAAGCTCCTAGCCTCTTGCTTCCTGCCTGTGAATTGGGGCTGATGAGGATGAAACCAGTTCTTATCACTTAGGGTTGTTATGGGGATTAAGTGAGTTAACACGTGCTTAGGACCGTTCCTGGAGCATGGGTGCATGATGGCTAAGTGCAGCCTGTTAAGATTACAAGCTTAGGGTTACCCCTGCCCTGCCCGCACCAGGTATCCAGTCCACTGGCACCGTGGGCGTTCCTCACTCCCCTCAGTTGAAGTTGAATAGATAAAAAGCAGATTCTAAAATCGCCCCCCAAGAGGAGGAAATACGTATTTAGCAACTGTTTTTTCTGCCAACATTCTCCTCCATCTTCAGGATGGGCCTTTAGAGTCACAACAGGTCATGTCATGCTTCACCCAACGGCAGCAAATCCTCTCAGCCCAGCAACGGAATTGGGAATTTTCTCATGCCCCCAAATTCTCAAAAGTTTTGTAGGCTTGGGTGGGGGTCAGTTCAGGGGACCACTTCACTATCAGCCATTCGCTCATCCAATCAATCCATCATTTATACACTGATTTATTCACTTATTCATTCGTTTGTTTAACAAATACTTATTTAGCACCAGCTATGTGGTAGGCATATCCCCAAATGGATACATTTCCTAATAGTTTACATCCTAATCATTTACAGACAATAGACGAATGAAATGTGTAGTAGTTTTAGATAGTGATACATGCTAAGAATAAAAAATAAAGCAGGGAAGGGGGGATGAAATGTTAGGGGATGGATATTAAAATTCTAGATAAGCTGGCCAAGGAACCAAAATCTGTATTAGTCGAGGTTCTTCAGAGAAAGAACCGACAGGATGGAGAGAGAAAGAACGAGAGAGAAAGGGAGTGTAAGGAGTTTGACTCACATGATTATGGGGGCTGGCAAGTCTGAAATGTGCAGGGCAGGCCACCAGGCTGGAGACGCAGGGAAGAGTTGATGTTGCAGTCTTGAGTCAGATTTCTTCCCGGGAAACTCAGTCTTTTTCACTTAAGGCCTTAATTGATTAAATGAGGCCCACCTTGTTGCAGGAGGTCATGGCGAGAACGTGACCACCGGCTGAGCCACAGAGCTGGGCCTGGGCAGTCAGAGGCTCCTCACCCCCTTCCTTGTCCTTGGAGTGTGCCTTCTGCCCACTGTTCTCATACTAGGAGCTGCTTTCAAGGCTGCAGCCTCTATGTCGACTTTTAAGATTCTGGTAGACAGGTGCAGAGAGCTGCTCATCTGGTGGCACCCAAGACAAGCCTCGTGGATAAGTTCCCTTGCTCATTAAACCTGTCACCTACTAATCTGGAGGGGCTGCCCCTTTCTTCAGTGTACAGGGGCCAGTTTGTAAACCAACACACCCACATTATGGGGGGTAATCTGCTTTGTTCAAAGTCTACTGAGAAGGGGGTTTGGGGGAAATTTTTTCAGAATGTGTGAGAGAGAGAGAGAGAGAGAGAGAGAGAGAGACATGCAAATAAATATCCAGGAAAGAGAAATCCAGGTAGAGTGAGAAGTAAGTTCAAAGGCCTTGAAGTGAAGTATGGCAGGCACGCTGCTGGAGTGAACAAGGGGAGGAGTAATGGAGAAGAGATCAGAATTCCAGGGGGCAGACCATGTGGGGCCCTAGTAGGTCTTCCTGAGGACTTGGGTGTTATTCTGAATAACATGCAGGGGAGGGTTTCAACAAAGGAACGACCTGATCTGACTTGGGTTTTCACGAGATTACTGGCCGCTGTGTTGAGAATGCAGGTGGGCAAGGACGGAAGCTAGGAGGCCAGTTGGGAGGCTATTTCAATAATCCAGGTGACAGGGCTTCCCTGGTGGCACAGTGGTTGAGAATCTGCCTGCTAATGCAGGGGACACGGGTTTGAGCCCTGGTCTGGGAAGATCCCACATGCCGCGGAGCAGCTGGGCCCGTGAGCCACAATTACTGAGCCTGCGCGTCTGGAGCCTGTGCTCCGCAACAAGAGAGGCCGCGATAGTGAGAGGCCCGCGCACAGCGATGAAGAGTGGCCCCCACTTGCCACAACTAGAGAAAGCCCTCGCACAGAAACGAAGACCCAACGCAGCCATAAATAAAAAATAAATAAATAAATAAATAAATAAAAATTTAAAAAAAAAAGGAAAGCATTAAAAAAAAAAAATCCAGATGAGAGATGCTGGGGGCTGGGGTCAGCATGGCAGCAGCTAGGGTCAGGGACAAAGGTCAAGGAGAAGCAGCTGAATTCTGGATATAGTTTGAAGACGGAGCCAAGAAGATTTGCTGACAGACTGGATATGGGTTGTGAGAAAAAGAAAGGAATCAAGGATGACACTGAGGTTTTGGGCTATGAACTAGTAGAGCTGCCTGTGAGGTGGTGAAGTTTGCAGGAGTAGCTTGGAGTAGGGTCAGTGTATATCAAAGACTCTATTTGGGACAGATAATGGGGGTGCCTAACACATATTGAAGTGGAGATATCATGTGGGCAGTTGGATATACAGATCTGGAGTTTGGGAGTGAGGTCCAGGCTGGAGCTAGAAATTGGAGAGTTATCAGCATATAGATGGTATTTAAGGCCCTGAGACATTAAATGAGATCACTCAGAAAGTGAGAGTGGATACAAAAGAGGTCCAAGGATTGAACTGCTAGGCACTTCAGCACTTGGAAGTTGGGAAGATAAAGAGAAACCAGCAAACAGAATGAGAAAGAGTGATCGAAAAGACAAGACAATAAATGTCCATCAACAGATGAATGGATAAAGATATGGAACATATATACAATGGAATACTACTCAGCCATACAAAAGAATGAAATAATGCCATTTGCAGCAACATGGATGGACCTAGAGATTGTCATACTAAGTGAAGTTAAGTCAGACAGAGAAAGACAAATACCATATGATATCATTTATATGTGGAATCTAAAATATGACACAAATGAACTTATTTACAAAACAGAAATAGACTCACAAACATAGAAAACAAACTTATGGTTACCAAAGAGGGGGAGGGATAAATTAGGAGTTTGGGATTAGCAGGTACACTCTACTATGTATAAAATAGATAAACAACAAGGACCTACGATATAGCACAGGAGACTATATTCAATACCTTGTAATAAGCTATAATAAAAAAGAATCTGAAAAAGAATATATATATGTTATATATATAACACCGAATCACTGTGCTGTACACCAGAAACTAACATAACATTGTAAATCAACTATACTTCAATAAAAAGTTGTTTGAAAAAAAAAAAAAAGACAAAGGGGTGAGTGGGGTATTGTGGGAGCCAAGGAAGAAAGTGTTTCGAGAAAGTGAGCACCTTGTCAAGTGCTGCTGCTGAGGACTGAGAAGTGACCGCTGGACTCAGCCGAGTGGGGGTCATTTGTGACTAGGGCAGTTTTGGTAGAGAGATGGGGACAAAACCTGACTGGGTGGGCTCATGGGAGAAAAGTAGCAGAGAAATTGGAGACAGTGAACAGAAGCAACTCTATTATTTAATACAGAAGAAATAACAGTACATGTGTATGCTGGTGAGACCGGTCCAGTAAATAGGGGTAAATTGGTGATGCAGTAGAGAGAGGAGGACAGCAGCCATGACCTTGAGAAGGAAAGGAATCTAGCGCACAGGTGGGGGGACTGCTGTTGGCCGGGAGCATCAACAAGTCATCTATCTTACCGAAGAGGAAGCAGAGTAAATGGGGCCAGATGCAGGGGGCTGGGTAGCTATGGTGCTGGGAACTCGTGGAAGTTCTCATTCTTTCCATGTTCTTAGTGAAGTAGGAAGCAAGGTCAAGCTCAACTGAGAGAGTGAAACTAGGGGGAGGAGAGGTTGAAAGTTTGAGGAGTTCTTCAAAAATACAGTGCTGAATTTTGCTTATGAGTTGGGGGACAAGTTCTTTATTCGGTAGTTAGAGCACAAGACACACAAAGCCTGCAATGAGCTAACCCAAAGCTTAGGTTCTTGGTAAGATTAGTGTTCACAGAAGTCGGGGAAGAGGAGGGTGCAAAAGATCCCGAGATGCCTGCTGCAGGACAAGGCGGTACCCCATCCTGTTCACCGGGTAGCAACTGAGGCTACCAGGAATTTGCTGCGTTGGCCGGTGTTGGACCCCAGTGTGAGGTCTGTCGGTGCCTCCAGAAAGCAAGAGACGAAGAGCCCTCCCTCCACCTTGCCCATTTGCTCCCTTCAAATGGAAGATGGGATGTAGAGGGTCAAGCAGAGCCCCCCCACCTCTGAGTGGCCGCCCTACTCCTCTGTTGACATGGGGTGACCATGGCAGTGAGGTGAGCCAGCGGACTGCTATGAGGAAAGAGGGAAGAAGCCCGTTCTAACTGTTCTACACTCCAAAGAGCTCCACGTGAAGGCAGCGTTTCCCACCCATGGTCCCCGGACCAGCAGCATCAGTTTCACCGGGGAAATTGTTAGAAATCAAATTCTTAGGCCACGTCTGAGACCTACTACATCAGAGCCTCTGAGGGAAGGGCCCAGTAAGCTGTGTTTTAACCAGGTCATTCTCATGCCAACGGAAGTTTGAGAAACGCTGCTTAAAGGCAGCCTGGAAAAGTTTCTATCTGCTCTTATCCAGTAGTGCCACCTATTGGGCAAGCTCTTCAGATGCTGAGAGATTAATACAAACACTGGGGAATTTCCTTTTATTTTTCTGTACTTAACTTTACAAACCCAAAACAAAAGGCAACCTTCTTATGACCCTTCACATTATGCAAACACTGATTTTACATGGCTGTAATGAATATATCGAGACGCTTATATTTTGGTTTTTCCATAAAACATTTTGTACCCACTTTCTACGTATTAGTCCAATAGAACATAAAGTCATTATTTTTATTGTAAAATTCCATAACAAAATTACATAGTCACAGTGACTACATTTTTCAAAGTAAACTGGACACAGGGTCTGACCGCGTATAAACAAGCAGATGGAGACAACGTGGCCTGATATTTGGAATTAATACCATCCCAGGAAATCATAGAAGTTTGTTATCATATCACAAATTAATCCATTGTTCCATGGTTTTAGATGTTTGAGCTATTTCCAGTTTTCAGTAGTTATAAATAATAAAGCCGTAAGTACCTTTGTACAATAAACTGGGGTTTTTTAAGTTATTTCTTTGGGATTAAAAGAAATCTCTAAAGTAAAATTTCCAGCCCAAATGTCTGATAATATCACAGCATTATTTAAAGTTAACAAAAAAACTAGAAATAGTCCAAATGTGTTAACAAAAGAATTGGTAAGTTATGGTAGAGTCATCACGTGCTATTCTACAGCCATCATCAATCATATTTACAACAAGCTTAAAACAACAAATTATCAGGGAATTTTGTCAAGGTTGTGGCTTCCCAGCATCTTTGGAACACCTTTCCTGTGTTGGTCCTGCCTCCATTGTAGAAGCCAGAAAACTTGCTTTGTCAGCTTCTCTTGCAGACAGATTTACACGTGACCTAGGGTTCTTCCATCAGGCATACCAAAGTAAGACTTTGATTCAAAAGTGAGCAACGTGAAGAAGCAGGAAACATATGGGATCCACTTTCTGGTGAGGGTGGCACTGGCTTCCAGCATTCAGAGGTCCTGGTATCTGGTCCTCGGCATCACGGATGCAAACTCTGGGTCCATGTCCAGGGGTCTTCACCTGGTGGTGTGGGTTGACCATTACTGCTGGCTGAATAGCCTTTAAGCCGATCTTTCTGGCCCTCTCAGAGATCTGTGAACTATCTAACTTTCTTTAATAAATTCCCCTTCTGCTTGTGTGCTTGTTCCAGTACTTTTGCAGTAGAACAAAACATCTTAAAACTTAGTGGATTACGTGGCTTAAAGTAGGGTTTCTCAACCAAAGCACAGTTGACATTTGGGCCAGGTAATTCTTTGGGAGGGGGCCTGTCCTGTGTCCTGTAGGATGTTTAGCAGCATCTGGTCTCTACCCACTAGATGCCAGGAACAGCCCCTGCCCCTAGTTGTGACAACCAAAAATAATGTCTCCAGACATTGCCAAAATGTCCCTTAGGGGCAAAACCTCCCCCAGTTGAGAACAACAATCAAATATTGGAGAATATCTTGACTGGGAGGTTCTGGCTTGGGGTGTCTCATGCGGTTGCAGCCAAATGGTGGTTAGAGCCGGGGGCTGGCTGGGGATCTTTCTCATGTAGTCTCAGGACCTCTCCACATGGTCTCTTTGTATGGACTAGTTTGGGCTTCTTCACAACATGGTGACCTCAGGTTAGTTGAACTGCTTATGTGGAAGCTCAGGGCTCCAAGAGGGTGTCCCAAAAGAACCGGGCACAGGCATACCTAGAGATACTGGGGGTTCCGTTCCAGACCACCACAATAAAGCAAAGATCACAATAAAGCTAGTCACACAAATTTTTTGATTTCCCAGGGCATATAAAAGTTATGTTTACACTATAGTGTAGTCTATTAAGTGTGCAATAGCATTATGTCTAAAAAAACAATGTGCATACCTTAATTTAAAAATACTTTAGGGCTTCCCTGATAGCGCAGTGGTTAAGAATCCGCCTGCCAATGCAGGGGACACGGGTTTGAGCCCTGGTCCAGGAAGATCCCACATGCCGCGGAGCAACTAAGCCCATGTGCCACAACTACTGAGCCTGCGCTCTAGAGCCCGCGAGCCACAACTACTGAAGCCCGTGTGCCTAGAGCCCATGCTCCACAACAAGAGAAGCCACCACAATGAGAAGCCTGCACACCGCAACGAAGAGTAGCCCCCGCTCGCCGCAACTAGAGAAAGCCTGTGCACAGCAATGAAGACCCAATGCAGCCAATAAATTAAGTAATTAATTTAAAAAAATACTTTATTGATAAAAAATGCTAACCATCATCTGACCATGCGGAGTTGCCACAAACCTTCAATTTGTTAAAAAAAAAAAAAATTTCCAAAGCACAGTAAAACAAAGTGCAATAAAAAGAGGTACACCTGTAATGCCTTTTATGAACTACCCTTAGAAGTTACATGTTACCACTTCCACCATAGTCACAGGATTCAAGAGGAGTACATGGACTCCGCCTCTGATGGGAAGTGTCACGGTGCCATTGTAAGATCACGTGGGATGGGAGTTGTTGTGGAAACTTTGGAAAATCTGATCTGCCACAGTGCTCAACATCATTACTCACCAGAGAAATGCACATTAGAAGCACAGTGAGACACCTCAGCACACCCACCAGGATGGCTAAAAAGAAAAAGACTCACAATGCCAGGTACTGGGAAGGTTGTGGGGGAACTGGAACTCTCATACGTTGCTGATGGGCATGTAAACTGGCACAACCAACTCTGAAAAAAATTGCTTGCATTGACTAAAGCTAAACGTATGCCCAGTCTATGACCCAACAGTCTCTTTCCTGGGTTTGTAACCCAAAGGAAATAAATGCATATGTTCACCAAAGACACAAACGAGAATGTTCATAGAAGCTTAATTCAGCAGAATTAGAAACGGGAAAAAAACCAAATGTCTAGCAATAGGAGGATGGATATATAAATTGTGATCTTTTCATTCAATAGAATGTTACAGTGCAATATAAAAGGACTAACAACTTATGTATACAACAACATATGAATATGAATTTCATAGGCATTATGCTCAGCAAAGGAGGTCAGACGTGTACACATGGTGTAATTCCATTTCTGTAATATTCAAAAACAGGAAAAACTAATCAGTGGTAATGGAAACAGAGGAAATGGCTACCTCTGGTGGGAGGATGGTATGAATACTGACTGAGAAGAGACACAAAGAACTTCTGGAAGGCTGGGGATAATCTATATTTTGATCTGGGTGGTGATTACACAAGTGTATACCTATGTAAAAATTAATCGAGGTATAGAGTGTATTAGTGCCCTTTAATAATTTATTTCATCTCCCAACAAAAAGTAGAAATAAAAGCCCTTTTCTGTTTAAAGTAGCTATTGGATTCTGTCAGTTACAACTAAGACCCTCTTCACCTAAGAAGGATGGTGGCCCTCACCACTGGAAGGCCAGGGTCGCACTACCGCCACCATGCTCCTGCGTGGCCAGCCCCTCTGCAAATTAGGCCCACTGGAAAACCATCTCCACTCAGGATGCACCCAGGAGGATTTTCCTACAGGACAGAAGTCCACAACCAAGCATGGTAACCCTAAAATATTAAAAGCTGATGCACCAAAAAAATGTAGCTGTTATACCAGCGAAGAGCTGCCTGCACACAGCTGAAGGTTAAATTAGGAAGCTGAAAGGTTACACTGAGAAATTTTCCCAGAACACAGCACAAAGAGATAAAGGGATGAAAAGAATGAAGAGGATTGCAAAGACAGATGGAAGAAAGATTCAGTAGTTAACAAGAGTTCTCTAAAAGTTACTTCCAAAAGGAGATAATCGAAGCAACATCCAAAAGATAAGTCAAGAAATTCCCAGGATTGAACCCAAACACAAGTCAATTGAGACAGACCTCTGAGTGCTAATCAGTAATAATGATAAAAAGCACATCTAGACACTGTAGCAAATTTTCAGAACTAGAAGGATGAAGAGTTCCCTAAAAGCTACCAGAACAAAAAGATCTGAAAAAAATGACAATGCGGTTGATGTGAGATTTCCTGTCAGCAAAACAGATGCAAAAATATTGTTGATTGGGCTTCCTGGTGGCGCAGTGGTTGAGAATCTGCCTGCCAATGCAGGGGACACGGGTTCGAGCCCTGGTCTGGGAAGATCCCACATGCCGCGGAGCAACTGGGCCCGTGAGCCACAACTACTGAGCCTGCGCGTCTGGAGCCTGTGCTCCGCAACAAGAGAGGCCGCGACCGTGAGAGGCCCGTGCACTGCGATGAAGAGTGGCCCCCGCTCGCCGCAACTAGAGAAAGCCCTCGCACAGAAACGAAGACCCAACACAGCCAAAAATAAATAAAAAAAAAAAAAAAAAAAATATTGTTAATCGCTAAAGTCAAGTGATAAATACATGGGAGTTGACTACATTATTCCCTCTACTTTTCTGTAAAATTATTTTTTATGATAAAAATGTTTCTTCTCTGTTTTTCTTTTCTTTATGGATGCAAGAAGACAATAGAGTAATACCGGCAAAGTGCCAAGGGAAAATATCTTTGAACCTTGAATTCTATATCCATTCATTTTGTCAAAGAATGAAGGCAAAATAAAGACCATTTTCAGATTACAAGGACTCAAAAATGCTATCATACCAGAAGCTCCAAGAGAACTTCACCAAGGAGAAAAATGAAACTAAAAGAAGTGATGGGGGAATTCCCAGGTGGTCCAGTGGTTAGGACTCTGTGCTTTCACTGCCGAGGGCCCAGGTTCAATCCCTGGTCAGGGAACTAAGATCCCGCAAGCCACATGGTGCCGCCAAAAAAAAAAAAAAAAAATGATGGGATACAAGAAGCAATGGAGAGCAAAGAAATCAGTAAAATATGTGCTCAATTTAAGCTATTATTGCTTATAAAAATTATGTCCCTTAACAGCAAACTGTAACGAAAATTCAAGATATATCAACATGGAATTGGCGGGACAGGAAGAAAGAGGTGAAATTTAGGGAAATAAAAGCTTCTAAGGGTCTCATTTTGTCCAGGTTGGTTATACAGAAACTAACTGACCTTTAGAGGAGCGCTCCTCGAACTTGAATGTGTATACGACTCATCCGGGCATTTTGTTAAAGAGCCATTTCTGATTCAGCAGGTCTCAGGTGGGCCTGGGATTCTGCACTTAAAATACACTCCACAGAAAAGAGAAGCCTCTACACTGTTGGTGGGAATGTAAGTTGGTACAGCCACTGTGGAAAACAGTGTGGAGTTTCCTCAGAAAACTAAAAATAGAACTACAATATCATCCAGCAATCCCACTCCTGCACATATATCCAGACAAAACTCTAATTCAAAAAGATACATGCACCCCCCTATGTTCACATAATCACTATTCGCAACAGCCAAGACATGGAAACAACCTAAATGTCCACTGACAGATGAATGGATAAAGAAGATGTGGTACACATATACAATGGAATATTACTCAGCCATAAAAAAGAAATAATGCCATTTGCAGCAACATGGATGGACCTAGAGATTATCATACTAAGTGAAGTCAGACAGAGAAAGACAAATATCATATGATATCACTTATATGTGGAATCTAAAATATGATACAAATGAACCTACCTATGAAACAGAATCACTGACATAGAGAATAGACCGGTGGTGGCCAAGGGGGAGGTGGGTGGGAGAGGGATGGTTTGGGGATTTGGGATTAGCAGATGCAAACTGGTATATATAGAATGGATAAACAACAAGGTCCTCCTGTATAGCAGAGAACTATATTCAATATCCTGTGATAAACTATAATGGAAAAGAATATGAAAAATAATGTATATATATGTATAACTGAATCACTTTGCTGTACAGCAGTAATTAATACAAAATTGTAACTGAACTACACTTCAATTTAAAAAAAACAGAAAAATAAAATAAAATACACTCCACAGACTCTAAAAAATACAACAAACTAGTGAATATAACATAAAAGAAGCAGACTCACAGATACAGAGAACAAACCAGTGGTTACCAGTGGGGCAGGGGGGAGGGGCAAGATGGGGTGGGGGTGTGAGAGGTACAAACTATTGGGTGTAAAATGGGCTAAAGGATGTATTGTACAACACGGGGAATATAGCCAATATTCTGGAATAACTAAATGGAAAGTAACATTTAAAATTGTAGGAAAATAAAATAAAATCGTGAAAATAAATTAAATTAAAAAACACACTCCACAGAAGGCACTTTGAGCAGCAACGCTTTTTAAACTACATTGTGGTTAAAAACTGTGTTGACTCAGGGTGAATGTATGCTAAACTTCCCTCACTCGGTTTCAAAAATGTAAAAATGATAGATACAGTGTTTCAAAAAACACTCAGGGACATGATTTTTTAAATCGTGGACCGGAAGGGAAGTGGAAACCCACAGCAGTCAGGACAAGTTTAACATGTGGGCCCATAGAGTCCAGGAAGAACCTGACCCAGATAGTAAATTCTGGAATTTTTTTTTTTGCTTTATTTTGTTCTATTGTTTAATTTTCATTTTTCAGTTTTATTGAGAAATAACTAACATACAGCACTGTATAAGTTTAAGGTGTACAGCATAATGGCTTGACCTACATAATTGTGAAATGATTACAATAAGTTAACATCCATCAGCTCATATAGATACAAAAAAAGAAGAAAAACGTGTTTTTCCTTGTCATGAGAACTTTTAGGACCTACTCTCTTGTCAACATTCAAATATACCACACAGCAGTGTTAACTACGGTCATGATGTTGTACATTACCTCCCTGGTACTTATTTATCTTATAACTGTAAGTTGGTACCTTTTGACCACAAGTCTGGAATTTCAAATCCAACCAAGGAGTAAGGAACACCCACACCCCCCATTCCCAGTGGGGACACCGCTCACGGTCCCCCAGCTACAGCTGAAGGTGAACAAGTCGCACCTATCCACTGGAAACAAACTGCCCCCGACAGAGCAAGAAAGCGGAGAGACCGAGCAGTCAGCCACCAGGTATGCATTTTGTGTGAGCTCCTGCTTCGGAAGCGTGATGTGCCCACAGAGCAAAAGCCCTGAGCCACTGACTTTCGTCCTCAAGATGTTGGGCTGAAGCCCATCGTAAAACCACTTTCCAGGGGCAGTGAATGGGAGAGAAAAAAAGCCTCCATGACGATGAGTGTTCAAAAAAAAACTACAAAGGCCACAATGAAACCCAACACCGCAAAAGGAAGCCAACGTCTAAGAGGAGTCATATAAAAGAAAGTCGAAATAATAGAACAATTTGGAAAGGATTTAAAAATAAGTGTATTTAAAATCAACAAACAAAAGCATGTGCTACGAATCAAGACCAGATGGAATTCTGGATAAAAAACAACACACAGGCAGTGCGCTGGGCAGTCCCGCGGCTCCGTCTCCTGCTACGGCGGTGTGTGGACGGAACAGACCCAGGGGCGCCCCTCGCTCCCGCCTCCGACCCCCTCCAACCTGTGTTCCACTCGCAACCTTCGGAACCAGCCGCTCAGCTGTCCTCGGCCACCGGGACCGCCAGCACCATATTTTGAGCTTAACGCCGTATTACCGATCCACCACGAGCTCCCAGATTCGTCAGAATGATTCCGCCGAGGTGGAGGCCGCCGTCAACCGCCTGGTCAACATGCACCTGCGGGCCTCGCGCACCTACCTCTCTCTGGGCTCCTATTTCCACCGCCACGACGCGGCTCCGGAGGGCCTGGGCCACTTTCTCCGCGAAGTGCCCGAGGGGAAGCGTGAGGGCGCCCAGCGCCTCTTGAAAATGCAGAAACAGCGCGGCGGCCGCGCCCTCTTCCAGGACGTGCAGAAGCGTCTCAGGATGAGCGGGGTGAAACCCAGGACGCTGTGGAAGCCGCCATTATCATGGAGCAGAACCTGAACCAGGCCCCTGTGGACCTGCACGGCCTGGGCTCTGCCCGCGCAGACCCCCGCCTCTGTGACTTCCCGGAGAGCCGCCGCCGCCTAGATGAGCAGGTGAAACTCATCCAGAAGATGCGCGCTCACCTGACCAACCTCCGCAGGCCGGCTGGTCCCCAGGCGGGGCTGGGCGAGTCCCTCGTCGAAAGGCTCACCCTCCAGCACGACTAGGAGCCTCCGGAGCCCAGCGGCCTTTGAGGAGCCCCTCTGGCGTCAGGGCTCCTGCCTGAAGCCCCTCTCTGCAGCCGCTAGGCAGCTTTTTTAAAATAATAAAATTTATTTATTTATTTATTTATTTATTTATTTTTGGCTGCATTGGGTCTTCATCGCTGCACGCGGCCTTTCTCTAGTTGCAGCGAGCGGGGTTACTCTTCGTTGCGGTGGCTTCTCTTGTTGCGAAGCAGAGGCTCTAGGCGTGCAGGCTTCAGTAGTGGCGGCACGTAGGCTCAGTAGTTGTGGCACGTGGGCTCTAGAGCGCAGGCTCAGTAGTTGTGGTGCACGGGCTTAGTTGCTCCGCGGCATGTAGGATCTTCCCAGACTAAGGATCAAACCCGTGTCCCCTGCATTGGCAGGCGGATTCTTAACCACTGTGCCACCAGGGAAGCCCCACTAGGCAGCTTTTAACCACCCTGGAGCCCTCTCCCAAGCCTTGGACCAAATGGAAACAACAAAGTTTTTTGCAGCAAAAATAAATAAATAAATACATATTAAAAAATAAAAACAATACACAAATAATTTTTAGATGTGTGCATATTTTTTATGTGTGTGCATATTAGTCAAGGTCCAGTCAGGAAAAGAAAAATCCCTCAACAGAGGGAACTTTATACAAGGAATTTATGACACAGGTGATGGTGGAACGGAGAAGCCAAGGAGGGATGGTGAGGCATCCCAGAGATTAAAAACAGCAGGAAGCTGCTACCGCCCGTATGATTGAAGGGACAACAGAAAGAGGTTGTATTGGCAGAACCCAGCATTTAGAGCCCGCTGATGGGAACTAGAAGCACAGCAGGTGCTGCGGCCCTGAAAAGTGCGGCTGTCTGGCGGGAGATGGAGGCAAAGAGGAGACACAGTCACTTCCAGAGACGTTACCCAAAGCCGAGACAGAGGGAGAGAAATACGCAAACTTACATAGAAGGGATCATGGGATATGAAGGTCCTTGCAATACAGAGGGAACAGAGCATCACAGGATGGGGAATCAATCTGAGAACAAACTGACGAATGCCCAACATGCTGAGATAAACAAAATAATGGGTGGAAAAAGTGAATTTGTGAATTAGAGGACAGCTGAGGGAATCACTCATCAGAGGCTGCACGGTGATAAAAAGATTTAAAA